>NC_072490.1:46733054-47406491 GCF_027574615.1 Eptesicus fuscus | reverse complement strand
CGCCTCTGTGGCGAGGAGAATGGGATCAGGAGGCTTTCTTTACGCAGCAGACGCTCAGGCAGTGCTCTAACCTGAGGAGTGGAAAAGCCTTTTGGCTGGTGTTTGAAGTGCCAGAAATTCCCTGAATCTCAGGCTGCATAGACATCTTTCTTACATTAAAAATGCCTTTCACACCCTGGCCGGTGAGCTCCGTGGCTAGAGTGTCAGCCATCGCACCAACGGGTCTTGGGTTCAATTCCCAGTCAAGGGCATGCACCTGGGTTGTAAGTTGGATCCTGGGCCCTGGGCAGGGAACAGGCAGGAGGCAACGGATTGATGTGTCCCTCTGACATCAATGTTTCTCTCTCCCTCCTTTCCACTCTCTCTAAAAACAAAGGCAGTGGAAAAAATATCCTTGGGTGAGGATTAACAAAAAAAAAAAAATCATTCCACATTGGTACTGTTTTAGAGTATTCATACCACTGTTTTAATACAGTGCACGTAAAACCAGTTTTATCTATTAAAAAATTCTCAATTATTGACCTAAAAGAGCCTATGATGGACACTAGCGAACATTATTGATTGCCTATTTTTTAGGGTGTTGTTCTAAGTATGAATTTAGAAGCTTCACAGGTATTTGTGATTCTGTGGGAAGAACAGGAAACAAATAACCCAGACAGGAGGCAGTGTGTAACGGGACCAGCAGTGAGTGCAAAGTAAACACGGTGGATGTGGATTTAGCTGGTTAAGGAAGTTCCCGGGGAGAACTTCCTCTCGGGAAACTGTTCCAAAAGAAAACAGGCCGATGATTCATTGTCTGCGTGAAGCATTAGCAGCAGGAACCACTAGTAGGATTAAACAGGTTTATTTGCTTTTTGGTTTTTAGCAAGTTATTATTTTATTAATAATTTAGACTTCTGTGGGTAGAATCATTAAATCCAGTCTTTGAAGAAAAATAGCATCAGCTTGAATGACGTTGGTAATTATGTGGCAGATTCATCATCATTGAAACATTCTCTGTCCTGTTGTCAGATTTGGGGCCCGGGTCTTTATACTTTTATTTTATTAAATTGAAATTTTATTTTTCAATTACAGTTGACATATGACCTACTAGTTTCAGGTATACAACATAATGGTCAGACATCTACATACCTTACAAAGCGATCACCCCATAAGTCTAGGACCCACGTACCCATTGGACACCATCCATAGTTATTACAGTGTTACTGACTTGATTGCTGACACTGTTGCAAAGTTGTGGTGAATTTCACATGTTCTTTCTGTGCTGAGACTAAGCTGCATGTCAGTGTCTGTTGCACAGGTGATATCTGTTTCCGGTGCCTTACTTCTGCTGTACGGAGCATAACGCATTATAAAACCCATTGGAAGATGGACAAATAGGGAGGCACAAAGCAGTTTATTCTGTGTAAAAACTTCCGTCAGTGTGTAATAAAACTCAGGTACTCTGAAGTTCAAGGATGAATAATAGTTTTTGCCTTATGTTTTTGTCACTGGCTGTTTGCTCCAGTGTCTGGGAATTATGGCCTTGTAGTAGTTTTCTGAAAATTCTGATTGTATACAGTAGTAGGGAAATAATTGGTTTTAGTGGAGACTATATCCATTGATCCAATTGAAATATTCCACAAATCGATTTTTGCATTAGTATTTCTTTATATTAAAACTGGCATCTGTATCCCGGTGGGAAGCTTAATTATAAAAGCTATTTTTAAATATACAACACCAAGAAAACAGAACCTAAGTCACCCAAGGCAGTTGTATGCCTTTATTTGTGGGGTATTGATGGCAGGCCAGATCTGATTTGTTTAGCTTCAAAGTAACTTTGTGTGGAAATAAATAATGGCACTAATTTCTGGAGGGCAGTAGCAGGGAAATAGCAATGAACTCTGGGCTTCCTGCTCTGTATTCTTACCCCATACTGGCTGGTCCTAAGACCTTGGACCAATTTTCATTGTTCTTTTCTTCTCTCTCTCTCTTTCTTTCCATTTTATCGCCTTTCTTATCTCCTTTTCCCTACATATATTAGAACTTTTCCAGTTGCAAGTGACAGAAAACCCATTTGGAGAATTTATGGAGTCATATAATCAGAGAGTGTAAGCGAAGTTCCTGATTTCAGGTATGGCTTGATCCAGAGACTTCATGGTGTCAGGACCCAGTGTCTCTCTCGCCCTCTCCTCTTTTCTCTGCACTGTATATAGAGCAAAGGGACAGACAGTGGCCCAGGTATGGAGATGGCAGTAGTCGGTTGAGCCTCTTGGCTGACACGCATGTCCATGAAAAGAGCAGCAGGGAAGTAAGTCTGTTCATAAAGACCCAAGAACCATGGTCTGTTGTCTGAATTTAATTCAGAAAGGATTCGGGACACACTGAAGGAATGAGGAAGAGACTGAGATGAAGAGAAAGATACTTCCTAGAGAATAACAAGATAAGCAGTGAAAATAGCAAGATATCTGCTTGAGATTATAAGAGAGCCAGGCTGAGACAAATGAATGTATAAGAAAGTGATAAATATGAGTTAAATGCAAGGTCCCATTAGCTGAAGGATTGTGGTAAACCCAGTTGAACCTAGATTTTTATCAGGATCATCTACATTGTAGGCCAAATCCAGGTCAAACACAGAGCAAATCTGGGTGAAACAGCTCTCTACCTGGAAAGACCTTAGTCCTTTTCTAAATTCCAAAACATCATTAGCAGTCTATATAGTATTGGGTTTTACCCTGTAAGTTTAAACTCAGAAAGGACATGATTGTCTGTTTGAAAATTCAGGCAAATCTTTTGAAATCTTATTCATTGATTGACTTGGTATTTACTAAGCACCTCCTGCATGAGACCCACTATTGTGTATACGCTGCTAAATGAAACAGATGTGGTCCCTCACCTCATGGAGCTGATAGACTGACAGCCTGTCAACCCCCAAGTTTACCTATACAGTTCATCTTGGTTCTTAAGGATTGAACCCATGGAAGCATTATTTCTAGAAAAGACAACTAGATGATGTAATCAACAACCCTCTTCAACTCCAAACTCCTTCTCTCTACACTGTTATATGTTTAATATTTTTTTCCATAAAAAAATACTTCCTGGAAATGATTATTCTTGATTTATGGGAAAAGCTTTATATGACTATCTTCAAAATGAGTTAATAAGCCAGCAAGTATTACCAGTGTTCTAATATGCCAATAGATTACTTTAGTGTCATTTGTTAAACCACTTTGGTCAATAAAAACCTTTTCATTGCTTTCCTCAAGTGGCCATTGAGCCATATACCACCACCCCGTTCTTTGCTCATGTTGCTCTATCTGCTTTTGGCTGGTGTGTATTATTATTAATTGTTCTTTGCAGAGTATTAGCCAAGAGTTATCATGATGCAGTAATGGTGGGGATTCACAAAGATAAAATGCTCTAATTAGGGAGCAAAGTTGATGGGTTAGCACTTTTTAAAGTGGCCCGAGATCTCATAAGTGAGCTGGTTCTCCTCATGTACATGCATATAATTTGAAATGCTGACTGCTTGCTTAATAGGAAACAATACAGTTTCTCTAAATGCATTTTAAGATTTCACGGCTATTCATTTAATAGCTTATTTAAATGAGCTAGTAACTGATGAAAATCCACAGGAAATAGAATTAGAAATCATTTTGACTAAAGTGCCCAGGGGACGTGGCACCACAAGCATTCCTATCGTCCCTGTCTTGCGTAGTACCAAGGAGCTCCCTGAGAGCAAACAGATCTCTTTTGGATGATTTTGAGAGTTCTTTCCTGGTTGCAAAGATAGCACTTGTTCATTGTAGGTATTCTGGAGAATACAAATAAGGAAGGAAGGGAGGGAGGGAGGGAAGGAATTGAGTCCAGCCATGATTAAATTTATATTTTGGCTAATGTCTTTTTAAAAACTACCACAAAAAGAAGCCTTCATAAAATATGAGGACTTATTTTAATTTCTCAGTAAAGGTTAAAGACAACAATAGCATATAAACAAAGCTTCACTAAGGTTATCCTATCCCCTCCCCACAACCCCGACTCTTCCTCTTCGTTGTCCTTGAGATAAATGAGTTCTCTATCCAGGGAAAGCCAGCTTGTCTCTCTGTCTTGGTCTCTGATGTTTATGGAGAGGAGCATGCCATTTTGACATAAAGGAATCTGGGAAATTGAACACAATTCGTTAAAAGGAAAGCCACATGAAAATGGAGAGAGAGGGAAGGTGAGGATGGCTGGTAGGAGTTCTATACCCCTGAGAAGCACTCTCTGAGGACTCCAGCTTCAGCACAGGTGTGCTTCCTGTTGTACTGTCATAGTGAGGTCTCTCTTTTTTCTTTTTGCAAAACAGAAGCTTCTTTACACCATATTTTGATGCCTCGGACCTCAGCAGTCCTGGCCTCAGAGACACTTCAATGCTATGGTGAGATACCTATTGGGAGTGACTCTGGTCTCATGTAGTCACCTGTGAAACTGTTTGTTGTTGGAATAGAAGCTAGCCTCAGTGTGAATCAGCAGTGCCTTGCTCTAAGAACCAAAGCTGAGATCTTGCTTAATTTCTCAGGTGCTAACCAATGCTTGGAATCAAAGCCTTCTTCATGGAACGTTATCCATTTCATCCCTCTGCAGCCAAACTGAGCTAGTAAGAAGGCTGTCTCCCATATCCTCAAAGGTGTCCAGGGAATCCAGGTTCACCACCTGTAATACCACCACCTGCTCAGCTGGGCTCAGCGGCCTGACCTATGGAGTATGTTGGTCTTTCCTAAATGAGAAGGCAGAGAAAAATCACATTTATCTGTGTTCTCCCATTCTGAAGGACTTCAGATTCACTCACTTGCCCAGAACCCCCTTAAAGTCCAAGTCTAAAGGTCTGAAGGAAAACCTTCTCCATTATCCCCACCTCAAGCTGCCCCTCCAGGGGGACAGTCTAGAAAATGTTCAGCGCATCCATTCATATTCAACTACCTGAAATAGTGCATGCTGCCAACATAGATAGGAGAACTTGTCTCAAAGTAGCCCCTCAAACACCATCTGGCCTTTGCTGGTAGGGCTTCGGCCCTGTTCCCTGCTGCTCCAGGGACTGAATCAATGCTTCCCCATCTTAGAGTGCTTGTCCTTCTCCTCCTTCCTCAACTCCTACTCATGTTGAAGACTTTCGCTTAATTTAAGGAAGTCTGCCTTCACTTCACAGGTTTTTTTGTTACTTCATTTCATGGTCCTTATCTCAATTTGAATCTTTAAGGCAAATGTGTGATTATTTGATTAAAATCTATCTCCTCCAATCCATTGTAGGCTCAGGAGAAGGGGGCCATGTCTATTCCCCCCACTCAGTCGCATACATGACACACAGAATGAGTTGAGAACACATCCAAGTGAATGAAAGATGCGATTGTAATGTTTAGAGTCTGTTTATTTTAAAAGGAACATTTTCACACTTTTGCTTTATTTGATTGTGTTAGATATATAAACCAACAATAGGTTCTATCAGGGCATAAGAGATTTAAAAAATAAAAATACCAAACAATAGGGAGGTGGGAGAGACATTCATGAAGCTTCTTAAATGTTTAATCCTACCTTTAAAAGGTAAAATTGGATATGTTCTCAAGCTGCTTCTGCATTTTTAACAAAAGTAACTTGGGAATATTCAACTCTGAAGGTGACCTGCAGTCTCCGGTTCGGTATTGATGGTACCTGTTAATTTCACATTCTCCTTTTCTTTCAGATTTCCAGGGAGTCAGAGCCTCACACCTTTTTATTTGAAAAGCTCATATACATTCCCTCTCAACCTCCCAAATGTATGGCATAATCACCCAGGAGACAAAAGAGCAGGGCTCCTACAGTCAGATATTCGTTCAAGAACCTACGTGAGGCATTGTTCTGCCGTGGGTCAGATTACAACTTGTTCCCTCTTTCAAACTATATTTCAAGTTACATTATTAAAATGCACCATACAGCGTCTTTGTGTAGAAAATTGAAAAATAGGACTTTAGGTGGGGCAGACTTCTCTAGTACCCCAAGTTTTTTATTTTCCTTGAAGTGTTCCTTCACTTTGAAAAATATAAGTAGGCCATGGAGAGAAATGCCTGATGTGAATTTCTTCTAACAGCCCCAAACTCTTCTTTTTAAATTACTACAAAAGCAATTCAGCATTTTTAGTGCCAGACTGATGGGGGAAAAGTGCATATTAAGCTTTCCTTATTAATTAAAAGCAGTGAGGAAAGAGTCATCCTAGCTTAAGTTTATGAAAACAAATAATGCTTAGAAATGGGTTAGTGACACGAAACTGGATTTGTGTTCATGTTGGGTATCGTTGCCGTGGAAATGTTAAAACACTGGTGGGCTGCAAGGAAAGAGAAAGTCACAAGATTTTAAATGTGATTTCAAGTTTGACTTGGAAAACCACTCAAGAAAACTCTCCAGAGAAATGATTCTGCTTTTGCCCCATGAGACAAGCAAGATGAACTAATAGATCATCCTCAGCTCTAATTCTCCACCTGTTCACAGCCAGGCTCATTTACACCAGGTGAATGATGATCTGGGTCACCACCAGAAGTAGCTGGCGTGGTGAAAACTTTTACTGAGTTTCAGAAAAAAAAAATTGTATTAGACTTCTTTCTTCTACCCAGAGTCCCTTGAGCTCCGAGGGCGATCCATTCACAGCCATCTATGTGATCTGGCAAAGGGAATGACTCTTTGTAAAGTAACAGAGTAGAAGAAAAATGAGGAAGGTTGAAGAGAAGATGGTCTTTGAATTTTAATCCTTCTTTGTACATCTAATCTTTCCTAACCATCCTTCTGTAAGTAGAGTGCCCTTGAGTTTTATTTGGATAATTTCTTCCTGCTGGAAACTACTCGGTTACCTTAAGGCTGTGGCATTTGGGGTCCTTTTTTCTTTACTTCTGGAAAGAATGATTCTGTCTGGCTTTCTCAGGAAAAATTAGCTTGATACAATTTCAGAGTGGGCAGTCATAGACTGTTATGGGGAGGAAAGACTTTTTCTCTACCCTCCTAAGTACTATGTCTGCACCTTAGAATTAAACTGACAGAAGACAAACAGGAGAAAAGCATACAAATTTTATTTGATGTTTATATTTTTACATGTATACAGAAGCTTCCATACACTGGTATATAAAAATGGAAGACTCAAGCGAATAGGCCTCAATATGTATATACCATTCTAACAAAGAATGATAAATTGTGGAGACATGATAAGACAAAGGAAAACAGGGTTTGTGCCAGGGGCAGAAAATTGTGGGAAAGTGACAAGGAAATATATGGGGGAAACTATTGGGATATATGGGTTATTTTTGTAGGATTTTTTGCACAGATTCAATTCATCATCAACTCCCTATCTTTTGTTATAAAAATGTTCTCTTCTTCCTGGTACAGGGAAGGCACCTTTCTCACAGGAAACCCTGCTTTTAGGTAAAAGGGGGAAGATCACAGAGAACTTCCTGCATCTACAATTTTTTAATTGTTTTTAGCTTAAAAAAAAAAAAGCCAAAGTGGCATATTTTGGCAAGGCATGTTCTTATCCCCTTCACTCTGAACCTCTAATCCACAATGTTTGCAGGGAACAAAGGAAGATGTATTTGTTTTAAAAGTTAATTTCCTTTTCCTTGCCTTCTCTCCCTCTTTCTTTTTCCTTCCTCCCTCCCCCTCTTAACTTCCTCCTCCTCCTTCCTCTTTCTCCCTCCCGCTTCCTTTCTGTGGGGGAGTGATGTGATGTTAAGGGAACCAGGCCCTATAAAGTTATCATGGATGTCAGATAGGATTCTTCTTGAGTCCCAGCTCTGAAAGATCCGTCATGCCTGTCTGGAGAACTGTGATGTGAAGGATGTTGAGGTTTGGTCTATGGTCAGTGCGAGAGGAGCTGGGCTCAATTAATGATGTCTGTCAGGGGCAGATGCCACATATGCTGCTCATCCTGCTGTGTCCACACTAGTCTCACCTCAATTCCCATGGACACTTTATTTTCTGCCTATTTATTGTCATAGTCTTGAACCAGCTAGAGTCTCACAGCTAAGGGACTCTTGGGAGGTCGGACTCGTTGCCCCGAGATGGGAAATGTCAAATGGTAGAGATAATCAGAACAAGTAAAATTGTCTTTTGGCATATTCTAAATTATGTACATTGTTTTTCAGGATACAATACAAAATTGCTTTACTCATTTATACTTTTATTTCAGGATAGGCATGGCTTATCTTTTTCTTAAACTACATAGTTTATTACTGTCTATATAAGTGTAATGGTTTATTTAAAGCAACACTTGTGGATCTCGAAGGCTTTAAAAACAACTCCCATGTCTAGAGTTTTGGCAAATACTCTCCCCAGTCAGTGTAGATAAAATGGAATTTTGTACTATTTGGAAGTCAGAGTTCCTTGTGTTTGAAATGGAGATCAGTTGGTTTCTGCAGGCACATCTGAAGTCACCAGTGTGGGTTCAATCCCCAGATGTCAAACTAACAAGACTCATTTCCATGTCCGGAAGCTGCACGCCCTGCCCAGCTGTCAGAGTTAGAGCCAGCAACTCTGCAGTGCCTCTGGGCACAAGCCACCGCAGGGAAGATGTCCCAAAAGATTTTTGAAGGCAAAATTTATGTCATTGTCTTATACTGGAAACTCGACTTCCTTCCAATACCTATCTGCTTGCTCCAGTTCTTGATTCAAGTTTATTACTAGATCAGACGGCAGCACACCTGCATTGGTGATGGGGAAGCCCAATACTGACCCTGCTGTTACTCCTGCAATTAGGGGCCACACTTAAAGCTGGTGTCGAGAACAAGCTGGTGTTGATATGTAGCCCATGGAATCTGCTTCGCCCAGCCCAGTTGTGCTGGGTATTAAATAAGACTGTACTCTTTATTCTGTCCTTCTGTATTCTCAGCACCTAGATGAGTACCCACCTATAATAGAGCTTGGCAAGTAGTTGCTGAATAACCGGATGCACGATTTCATAAATTTGCATTACTGGTGGTAGCCAAAGCAGGTGCCTTGGCCATATCCCCTGGAACTCACCCTTGTACATCCAGAGGCCAGTCTATTACAAGTGCCAATTCTTTCTCACCTAGAGGATTTCTCACTAGTGTGGGGAACAGACCTAGGGAGCTGGGGAGTTAATGTCTCCCCAGGAGAGGCCCTCAGCCAATGACAAGTGGGAGCCAGAGGATACGTCTTCCAGCTTCCTTGTCCTTCCATGGGAAGCTAGGCCTGTTCCAGGCTGAGATTCCCAGTGGATTGATTCCCAGTTGCTGGACACAGTATCCTGCTTATGACTGTACCTTGTAGCTTTTTGCCCTTCCCTGTTTTACTTCCCCACTCCCCCAATGGTGCTTCCTGAAACCTTCTCTCAAATCTGTTTTCACTCAAGTTGTTGTCTCAGGGGGTCTGGGAGGAACCCAGTCTAAGGCACTAATAAAGGAACAAGCAGCAAGGATGCAAAGGTCAGTGTGTGTAGCATCACATCTGGAAGACAGTTCAGTTTAGTGCACATGCCCAGGAGTTTCCTCTTGGCCTGCTCCGTGGTTCCTCCCACTCTGAGAGAACTGGTCCACGCCGAATCGGAGCACAGATTCCTTCAGAACATGCCCAGCAGGACGAAAGCACGTTCTGACATATCCCAAGCCATCGATAATATGCTTCACCTTCGCTGACTTGGTCTGTGCGGCTTCTATAGCCTACGAAGTACTACATGCAGGGCCTTCATCCTGTTTCTTCTGGATGTTGCCCATAATACAGTAAATTACTTTTTACTGTGAATCCGCTTAACTTCCTCCCTCAAAGGCCTATTTTGGGCCTTTCTGATGCTCCAAAAGCTGCAATTAAAAACCACGATATTCATGTGTGTGTTTTTTTAAGCAATGATCTCCAGTGCAGTTACTTTGTTTGTTTAAATATTCAAATAGGGCTTATAAGCCCATCTTCCTCAGTCTCATCTTTACAAGCTAAGGCAGCACTTGAGAGAAGAAACCCATCCATCACTATTTACTCAGCTAATGTAATGTGAAGAGCTCTCTCTGAATAGTCGATTTATCTCTTCACGCTGCCACTAGACAGAGGAAAACCGTGCTCAGCAGCCAGAGGGAACCTGCGTAGAAAGAGGTGAACTCAACTGATTTTTAATAGCAGATCAATACTTTTTTTTTTTTTTTTTTTGCTGACCCTGGCAGGAATGTAAACTAATAGATACTTTGAATCCTCTGGAATTGTGTCGCTTTCTATCATAAAATATATTTAAAATTAGCCACATCAGGCTTTTCCTTGTGTTCCAGAAAATTATTAATGTCAATTCCAGAGCCAAAGGTCTTTTGAGTTCACTTAAAGTTAATTTGGCATATTTTATGTTTGTTTAACTTCTCTATTTGACCAGTTATTGTTTTAGAAACTCGATGGGAACTGTTAATTACTGAGGGCATCACTGTGCTTTAATGCGTGGGCATTTAGATATGTTTGTTCCTTACCATAAAACTCAGGCACTGTGGGTGGGACATCAGGCCCTGTGGTGTTACCAATGTATTAGGCAGTGCTAGCCAGGCACAGCCGCTGTGGGGATCTTTGTATAATGAACAGATTTTTCAGGTTCCCACTGATGGCCTACTTATTTTTAGCAGGAAATCAGTTCAAGGACAACAATAAAATTGGATTTTGAATTTATCACAGTAGCAATGGCATTTTCTAGTTGCCTTAACCAGTTAATCAGCTGGAAAGAGGAATTAGCCTGAAATTTAGAAGGACGTTGAGGACAGGACAACATTAAATCCTCTTTAATATAGACACATTCCATGTATGAAAAGTTTGATCCTTTTAGATGAAATAAAAATCATTTGGATTCAAGAATAATCTAAAGCCCCATGTTCTGCTAAGCTCTATTCCCGTGAGAGGCTCTAAGAATTTTTATTTTCTTGCAGCAAAGAAATCTATTTTACTGGGCTTAACTACACATTCTACAAATGTGTTTTACCACGAAAATGTTTTTTGTTGTTGGTGGTGGTGTTTCTTTGTTTTTGTTTTTGAATAATAATTAAAATTCTTCAGATGCTTTTCTATAGATAATCTTTGGTAATATTACCACAAAGATTTTTCAGGAGACATTAGTGTTTCTAATTAGGATTATGCTTAATTTTAGCACACGTTGGAATTACGATGAATAGCCATTACCCATTTTGAAACAAAATCAGCACCTATTCCAAGCGCCAAGTCAGTTCTCATTTGCCTGAGGGAAGGGGGCATGAGGGGACAGTGATGATACTTTTTTTTTTTTTAATATATTTTATTGATTTTTTACAGAGAGGAAGGGAGAGGGATAGAGAGTCAGAAACAGTGAGAGAGAAACATCGATCAGCTGCCTCCTGCACGTCCCCCACGGGGGACGCGCCCGCAACCCATGTACGTGCCCTTGACCGGAATCGGGGACCCTTCAGTCCGCAGGACGCTCTATCCACTGAGCCAAACCGGTTTCGGCAATGTGATGATACTTTTAAAGGTTTCTTGCTGAAATGTGTACTCTTCTCACTGGTCTCACTTACCTATGGACGGATTAGGGGTGACCTGGGCATTCCCCAGCCAGGAGGTCAGGCACACCGAACAGCCCTGCCACATTGTGGACTCGAGCAACAAGGTGCCCCGTGGACCTGGAATGTTCTCGGAGGGCACGCAAATCCTAAATAGACTTCACCAGTACTTTCTTCCCCACTCTATAGGAAGAAGTTTGGTACCCATAGAAAACAAAGTGATCCCTGGGGATTCTCTAAAATCATTTATTCCCTTAGCTGGTATGTGGCAAAATACTTTCCTCTCCCAAGACTATCAAGTACTTTATAAGATCTCCACTGTAAACATTTTCAGCTAAACATGTTGTTTTCCCTGAATCTGGGAATTAGAAACATGTGCAAAATATGTAATAAAAGTGCATTGAGGGAAACAGTAACTCATAAAATGCGTCTCTGGCTTGGATGAGTTCGGTGTTACTGCATTAACGGCGCATTCAATCCCTACGTCTGAAATGCCGCCTCACTGCCATCGTTCTGCAGACTCGCAAGACCAGGGTCTGGATCTCCCTTGGTGCTTGCGGGAGGCGCTTGCGGGAGGCGATTTGGAAAAGTCTGGGTGAGCCCTGGATCTGGGGTGTCTTGGCCTTGAGGCGACATGTTTAGCCGGAAGCACAGTCTTCAGGTGCTCATTAATGGAAGGCAAGCCAGTGGCGGAACGAGCAGCGCCCCAGGGGCTCTGCAGAGTGGCTTGGGTGCAGCTGTCAGCTCGATTCCTAAGCCTCCACTGCAGAAGGAACCTTCAGTTGTCTGAGTATTAGCTTCCACTTGCTTCTCACTACCCTCACCTCTCCCAGTGTTTTGAAACTTGACACATTCATTTTGGGGTAACAGAGTCTGGAGTAACCTAATGGATGAACTATATACACTGAGTGGCCAGATTATTATGATCTCTGAATGCATCATAATCTGGCCACTCAGTGTATATCCTATATAATAAAAGGCTAATATGCAAATTGTCCCCTCCACCAGGAGTTCGACCAGCAGGCAAGCCGGCCAACTGCCCATGTCCCCTCCCCCTGGCCAGGCTGGCCGGACCCCACCCATGCATGAATTCATGCACTGAGCCTCTAATATATTATTATGATCTCTGAACGCATAATAATCTGGCCACTCAGTATATATAGTCTTATAGTTCAGGCCTCTGAATTTTCATGTTTTTTTGTTTTATTATTTTGGTTTTGGTTTTTTTAGGCCTCAGTACCTTTTGAGAGAAACTTTGGACCTTCTCCTGAGGAAAATATACATATGCCTGTCTGGTAGAGTTTTACTGAGTTCAGAGGTCACAGTCCCCTCTCCCCCCCACCTTTTCAGGGTCCAGACAAGGACCCCTTGGTTCTAAACTTCCATAGAGATAGTGGTTTGGGTTGAACTGTGTAGAAATGCTAAGAAGTGAAAAGAAGAGCACAGCTAGTTAGTTAGACGCCTAACTATGTTGGTCTCTAATATTTATGCAGGGATTTTAAGAATATTATAAACGTTCCGATCATGGGCATAGCTAATTATACAGGAGTGACTTTAGGGCTCTAACTAGAGCCTGGTATGTTGTGGGTGTTTGTATTTTATCTCCCTTTTCAGGGAGAAATGGAGAACTTTAAACTTTGAAGTCCTGATAGGCATGTAGGACAGGCATGTAGGACAGGACTTACATTTACGGAGGAGCACACAGGCTTTGGCGTTTGAGTGCAGACGGCTGGTCTTGGCCGTGTGACTGGAGCAAGTTGCTGAATCTGTTTGGGGCCTCAGTTTTCTCATCTATAAACTGGAATTAACAATAGTACTCACCCCAGGGCGATTGTGAAGGTTAACAGGCGGTGCCTGAAAACCCATGCATAGCATAGGGTCTGGCGAACAGTAAGTGCTCACTAAATGTATTTCATAATACTGTACACATGCCTGATGGAATTCTCAACTCATCAGTTCATGGCTTTTCTCCTAAAAAGGAGTAAGAGAGTAATACTTCAAAACAGAGCCTGGTCAATTGACCACAGACTTCTAAATATTCCAAATCATATTCATTCTCATTCATTCTCATATTCTCATTCTCTCTCTCTCTCTCTCTCTCTCTCTCTCTCTCTCTCTCTCTCTCTTATCTCTATCATTGATTAGTTAGAATAACTAGAGCTGTTAGAAATTTGGCCTGAGAAGTCAATGGTCTTGATTTGTTGGCTTTGCATGTGTGTATCAGCCTTTTATCCTGGGGCTACAGATACACATTTATAAATACATTTCTATCTGGTATGAGCAATTCTCTTTGCTTTAGATCTGTTATGGGGGACTGTGGAAGGGAACAGTTTCATATTTCAATTTTTAATTGTGAGATAACACAGGAACTGCACCTGGCTGATATTATCAAATATAGCCAAATCCAGTTTGTTTGTTCAGCCTCAATACAAAGAAAAGCCCCTGTCATCTTGTCTAATAACCTTTTTGAGGCTTGGAAACTTAAATCTATTTTTTATAACCATTTTTGATCGCTATTGTTGGGACCAATTGTGGATTCTTTAATTTGGATGGCACATTGATGCTGGTTTGGCAGGCTGGCTTTATTGTCCTTTTTTTTTTATTTTAAGGCTGGCTTTATTTTAAATGAGTGCTTCAGAGATTCCCATTTTTCATTGAACATGAATCAAAATGTTGGGGAGGGAACATAAATTGTAGTCATCTTAGCAAGTAGAGCCCTCCACGTAGCTTGAAAAGAGGGCTTGGTAGATGGAAGAAACAGCAGGCTGGAGTCTGGGGTTACTTGCCCAGGGCAAAGCCAGGACCATTGGCAGATGGATGACCTTGAGAAAAACACTCCTGTTTTATCTGGGACTCAGTTGTGCTTTGAGAGAGTTGAAAACACATTCTAGCTCCTTATCCTCTTTTGGTTCTTGGGCCCCTGATCAGCTGATGAAAGCTGTGCCCATGGCCCTGGCCCAGTAGCTTAGCTGGTTAGACTGTCATCCTGATGTGCCAAGGTTGCTTGTTTGATCCCCAGTCAGGACACATACAAAAGTCAAGCAATGACTGCATAGCTAAGTGGAACAACAAATCTATGCTTCTCTCTCTTCTCTAAAATTAATTAATTAATTAGTTAAGAAAGAGACAGCAACGCCCCAGCTCTACAGAAAGAAAAAGCATGTTGCAGACAGTGTCACCAGGTTCTCAAGCCTCTGCACCCCGGCCCACTCAGCGATCAGCTGCTGGTGTGCAGAGCTTTAAGTAAGAGCCTCTGATAACGTGTGCCTACAAGCCATGTGTGCTTTCAAAATATTTGCCCCAGTCCCCAGGGAAAGATCTTGGATATGTTTGCTCAAAGGGCTGACCTCCGTGGGTCAGGATTTCTTTGTTGTGTCTAAGTTTGTCAACACAGCAGAAGGCTTGGGATACTATTTCATTTGACATTTTGAAATGACTGGCTTTTGAGTCTGAACTGAAATTCACTCTCCGTTGTCAATATTTCTAGAGCAAGCCCAGAAATGAAGACATTCAGAAAGTGCCAAGGTACTTCTAGATTTGGGTTAGGCAGATTTCAAGCATCTAAAACTTTGACTGTGGAAGGGCAGGTGTGTATGGGAGGGGAGTTTTGTACACCGAGATAGTGAATTCTTGGATTTAACACCCACCCTTTCCTCTTTTCCAATTCTCTTTCCTTATGACCACCAGCATGACATAAGTGGTGTGTTTTTCTTTGTCTGGTTCTTAAGACAGAGTTTCTACAAACTTTCTGACTTGTTTTTTTTAAAGTACCTAATTCTTTGAGATTTTTTGTGTTTCTTTTTTTTGTATATGAAAACTGTACTGATTTGCCCAAGACATTAAGAATGATAGTTGATAATTTTTAACACACTGTTGGGGGTGGTTTTGAATTTGCCTATACAACGTGTTATTCTCTTTTGGAAAGTCAGGGCAGGGAGAAAACATGCTGATTTTATGAAAGGTGTTTGTTCAGGAAATTAAATGGTACTTCTACTTGTATGATTATTAAAAGTCTTGTTTACCCCACACACTGCATCAAACACTTTTTAGGAACCGTCTCATTTTACTCTCGTGCCAACCCTTTGGGGTACATACAGTTAGTATCTCCATTTTGCAAATGAAAAAATGAGGCCCAGAGGGGTTGAGTAATTTGCCCAAGGTCACTCAACTTATAAAGTGATTGAATTGTGCTAGAACCCAAGTCCCACTGAACACAGAGCTTATACTTTCAATACAACCCTGGGTTGTCCTGGAACATTTTAGGATGGAGGAGGAGCTGGAGCTGTTACTCCTTTTGAGAATAACGGATAAGGAGCCAGGAAATCAGTGTTCCAACTCTGGTAACCTAGGTTTCTAGCTCAGCCTGCCAGTTCCCAATCTCACCTTTTGTCCAATCCATTCCATCACCAGCTCCAGATCTGCTAAGGGATGTCAACTCTGAACCTACCTGGCTCCCAGGTACCTACCTTTTAGGGTTGTTTGAGAATTATAATAGTTATGAATAATTATAAAAGTAATAAGAGTAAGAATATAAGCATACTTGCCAAGGTTTGTTGTATAATTACTGTGTGCTCAGGAACTGTGCAAAGTATCATACTTATTATCTCATTGCATCTTATACCATCCCTTTGAGGTGGTATCCTTATCATTCTCTCCATTTTAAGGATAACCATTTGGGACATGGAAAGGTGAAATGACTTGCCCAAGACAAGAATTTAGTATGTTTTGGGTCTCAGGTTATGTGACTCTGGAACCCAAGCTCTTAGCTGTTTGTTTATGGTGCCTTCTTTAATTTATATAAAACAATAGGCACAGTGCATGGTAGACGTTAAGAACCTCATTCATTCTTTCACAAATAATCATAGAGAGTCTTGGATACAGCAGTGAATAAAACTGATAAAATCCTTGCCTTTATACAGTTTACATTCCACTTAAGGGATGGGGCACCTCAAAAAATAGATAAGTGCAATATGTTTGTTGGATGATGGTAAATAAAATGGAGAAATAAAGCCAGAACAGGAATTAGCAGTTGCTAGTGGTTGGTGTAAGGTATAATGAGACTCATTCCTTGTGAGTAATCACAAATGGAGGTGAAACCTGCTCTTGTTATGTTAGTACCGTGGTCAGCAAACTGTGGCTCGCGAGCCACATGCGGCTCTTTGGCCCCTTTAGTGTGGCTCTTCCACAAAATACCATGGCCTGGGCAAGTCTATTTTGAAGAAGCGGCGTTAGAAGTTTAAGTTTTAAAAATTTGGCTCTCAAAAGAAATTTCAATCGTTGTATTGTTGATATTTGGCTCTGTTGACTAATGAGTTTACCGACCACTGCATTAGTACACTGACTCCTGTAAGACCTGGAGTTGGTGTAGTACTTTTCTCTCTACTTTGGACTCCATTTTCACATCCCCCCTCCTTGAAATATTAGGCAGCTTTAGAACAGGAAATTGGAATTCGCCCACCTGAAGTCACATACAGCTTTTAATGTGAGTTTGGTGATTTGACATTTATTGGGCTTGGCTGCTGTGTACAGTACAGCCATTTAGATGTGTGTAAAGTCGGAACTGTAAACTCGGTTGCCTTTACACAGACCATCCTTCACTAGGCTTGCTGATTGTGTTAGTGCCACTTAAAATATGCATTATTATGCATGAGGAAATGCAAGGTAGACGAGGTAGAAAATGATCTATATTTGTTTCTCATGCTGGTTGAAGGCATTTTTTTATGCCCTGGAATAGTCAGCAGAACAAATGTAGAATGGCCTAAATACTTGACCCCAAAGGCATTAGGGTAGGGTTTTAATTGAAGAAGTGAAGTGTTTACCCAACACATTTAGGAGCAAGGTTTATAAGGCAAAGTTCACTGCTTCTACCTTTGGAGAATTCTCCTAGACTTCCCACACAAAAGGAGACAAGACTTTTCTGTTATTCTTCTTTCTTTTCTTGGACACTTTGTAGAAAATGATCTATCATTTGGGGATTGGGGTGCAAGTAGGCAATGGTAACACTCGGGAGTCCTAACAGTTCCTTTTGGCCAATTGCTACTGCGGCTGTAGCAATTATGAGGAAGTCTATATCAGTTGTTGGGAAACGCTATTGTGGCCCAAGAGGACCATATTCTTCCTTACATATGACACAGACTAGTTTTTTCCCTTTTTCCCCCCAAAATTTTGTGCTTGAAGCCTCGGCTGGGAAGTATGGCTGTCATAGTCTGCTTACTAGTAGTACTAGGAGAAACAGGAAGATTTAGACATTATATCCATATTTTTTATTGTTGGAGGGAAGGTATAGAGAGCCTTTTCTGTGTGCCACACATTGGTAAAATAAGAAACTGAAACCTGGTCTTTGGCCCAAATAACTTCAATCAGCAAATAGTAATTGAGCAACTATTATATATATTATGCAGACCTCTAAAGATGAGATGTTGAACAAAAGCTAACATGGTCTTTACACTCAGGAAGTTTATAGTCTAATAGGGTAGCCAGAAATTAATTTTAAAAAATCATGTCTTTGATGCATGTTATCAACAAAACAGGTAAGTTCTGGAAGAACTTAGCGAGAATTGGCCCAGTTGGGAAGGCTGCAGATGGTCTTGTTTAGATGCTGATGATTGAATTGAGTTGTAATGGATGGGTAGATGTTAACTAAGTAAAGGCAGAGATGGGGGGAGACATGGGGGAGAAGAGTGTGTAGAAAGGCCTTGTCGCCAGGGAGAGAAGTCACTGTAGGGGGAGCACAGCCTGGAGAAGACTGGAAATGTCAGATCAGACTGTAAAGATAGTTAGGACCAACCAAGGACTTCTGGGTTGTATGTAGGATCTTGGTCTTTATCACAAGTATAGTGGGCAACCACTGACAGGCCAGAGCAGAAGGGATCTGATCTGTGTTTCAGTAAGGCCCCTGTAGCATTTGAACGGAAATCAGATTGGAGGGGATGTGAGGGGACAAGGAAAGAGGAGGTTGGAGGACAGTCAAAAGCTTAGACAGCAAAACAAGACATATCATGAATTACCATCATGGACAGCAGTAAGAAATACCCGAAATGAGAATCAAGTACTTTAAGAATTAGAGAGAAGAGATACACCCTGTCTCTGTAGGGTTTATAGAAGAGTCTGATTCCTCCGGGTGGGATTTCATTGGGATGGGATTGAGTGAGAGAGAATCATCAGGAGCTAAAATCCGAAAGTGAGAGAGCCCGGGGAGTGACCAAAGAGCAACAAACAAGTGTCGCTGTGATTGGAAAGACCAGGCAGGGGCTGCAAACACTGGTTTCCTTCTCCTAGTGACGCCCGGGGAGACAAGGCAAAACCTAATCCTTAAAGAACAGGAGTGCTGGCCAGGATCCCTGAGGCCTGGATTGAGGGAAGAGGCAGGAGTGAGTTACTGCACCTGTGCTACAAGCAGCTGTCTAGGCAGCTGGTTAGCCCCAGACCTGACTTATTGCTGAGACCTGGAGCGATGGGTTCACAGGATCGGGATTCCACTGGTCAGAGAGTGAAAATCGGGCCAGAGAAGAGTGGACTGGCCCAACTGGGGGATGGGGCTGGTAACCTAAGAGGAATGAAGGACAGGCACCCTCTGAGGTTTAGGTAGGAGGCTTGTCAAAAAATGAGCACCCTTACCCATAAAACTTACTGAGGTTTATAGCTTATTGAAGTGGGTGACAGGGATGGATTCCCAGCCAAACATACCGGAAGTGAGGCTGAAGATGGTTGGTGAAGCAAGCTTCCCACGTCTCCCCAGTGCTTCATGGGAGACATGCTTGAGTTGGTGGCATGGCCATGGTATTCTTATTGCCCAGGGTTAACTGGACCAAGGTCTCACAAAGGCCAATTTGGGTCTGACCAAGCCTCTTAATTACACTGCCAAGTCAGTCTGAAAGGCCAGATCTCCTTATATGCAGGTCACAGCTGAATGTAGCAAGCCACACGCCTGGCTCTAACATCTTGGTTCTGAGTACGCATTCCTACTGGGACACTAGTGCATCTTGTTATATTGCTACACTGGCCACCGGTTGCATAGTAATAACAGGGCACCTCACACATGCAGCTCTTCCTCATTACCACCCACTGAAGGCTGCTGAGCGACAGAGCTTGCCCTGTGTGCCCAGGGCTGGCCACAGAGAGGGTGAACCTTACAAAAACTTTGAGACTTAACTGAATGGGAGAAATGAGATAGAGTGAATTAACATTGGTGCTATTTGTGATTATATTTGTTGCCATTTAATGTGTCCATACTATATGCTAGGCTGTGTGGTACCTCATTTCATCTGTACAGTGACCTTTGCAATGGACATGATCATGCCTGTAACGCAGAGGAGGAAACTTAACCTTAAGGAGTTGGCTTAGCTTGCCCGGTGTCGTACAAGTAGTGAATGGGAGACCGGGACGTGAGAAGCTCACCTGAGCCAGAGCTAACCAAGGACCCTGTGCTGCTTCCAAGACCCTTTCCTGCCGTTGGCTGATGCACATGTTATAGAACAATGTTGGGCATTCTCTTTCCCTCTCGGCAAACTCTGCCTCAGCTTGGTTCCTGAAGGGAACCCGTGTAAAGGAGTGGACTTTTCCAGGTTCCTCAGCCAATCATGGCAGGAAGTTAGCCCCCACCAGAATTTATACACTTTTCCAACCATAGGTTCCATCGACGGTGTTTGCTGAACTCGCCCCTTGACCCAGGACCCTTCAGACACAGCTGTTTGTCTTTAGTCTCCACACTCAAACGATTCTCATTATAAGGCATTCCCAGCAAAGATAATGATAGCTTTGCCCCTCTCCAAGGTGTGTGCACATTTTTAAGAAAACTATGCTTGAATCTATCCAAGTACCTGCTATCCAAAGATTCCCTATTTTCATATATATATACACACACACATATATGTGTGTGTGTGTGTGTGTGTATGTATGTATATATGTATATATATATATATACACACACATATATACACATGTGTGTGTGTGTGTGTGTGTGTGTATTAATGCTGACTGCTTTCAAATAGGACTCAAGATTGCCACAGACTGAAATTCATTTCCTTGAACTTTATTTAACTGGGCCACAGAATCGTTCTGCATGAACCATTTAAATTAATCTGAGGCATTATGGTGTTCAGGGAAAATTTTCACCCTAATTTCCAATTTCACAGTTTCTCAAGACCCTGCCCTGGCCTGTGACCCCAGGACTGTGTGCAGCTGAGGCAGCTGAGACACCCCATTCTCAGGTCTGGGGCTTGGGACTGACATAGAAGCAGAATTTATTCATTTTTCTTCCCTGGTCGTTCAGTCGACCTGTTCACCAGTGAACCCTGGTTAAATGTAAAAAAAAATCTGGGAAGAGCAAAAAGGCTGGAGTGGGAGGTGGCGGTTTCTGCATCCCAAGCGATCATTTACCCCAAGCTGTGTGAGTGCCGGACGGACGCGACAGCTTGTATGAAAATTTCGGAGTCCCGGAGAGCAACAATAACAAAAATTAACAAATGGCAGGATGAGTAGCAGAAGGGAAAATCAAGCATATGCTGCTGGTTTGAAATGTAGCTTCATTAAAAATCTTTTCCATTGCACCCGAAAACAATCTGTCCTTGCCAGATAACACATTGGACACCAAAAGGCTGTTCCCCTCCGCCTGCTTCCTTAGTTGTAAGCCAGCCCTTCAAAAACAAGAACACAGCTGCTCGCAACAAAATAAATTTGTCAGCTTGTCTTTGAAGGTAAAGTAACGAGGGGGAGCCGGTGTGCTCCCACCACTTACCCACACGACACTCGGCTGTTGGTGTTCAGTCAACACTGATCAATAAACATCTGGTGGGATGAGCACTGGTGCCTCTTTAGGATTCATTATGCTTCATTAGAAATTGGTTTTGTCTTCCAGGCAAGAAAAAAAAAACCCTCTTGTAATTAAAGAATAATATCGGGTGCTCTCGCATTTCCCCCCCTAAAGACCTGAATTCTTTTAAGGCCATTATTTACAGTACATTTATCTGTATTTAAATGGAGCTACTTTTCCTTGAAAAGACCATCTGCTCATAAAGACCATCCTTTTTGTCCTCCCAGAGGTAGGCTCGGTGGAGTGGTGGAAGCGGAGGACTGTGGTTAAATGAAAACCTATGGGACACACGGCAGGCGGAGGGTGGGTGAGTTCCCGGCAAAACGGGGGTGAAAAGGGAAGGTGCCGTTTGCTGGAGGCAGATGGGCGTTTGAAATGACAATCTTTGGGAAATGGTTTGACCAAAGGGAGGTATTATATCTGAAATTCTCAAGGCTGGTTAACTTCAATGACGCCTTTGCTGGGCTTATTACAGATCATTTAGAGGCTCTGCAGTATCTGGCCTGCAGTCTGTTTTGTTACTTTTAAGAAAATGTCTTGCTTTTGAGGGGGCTGCTGGAAATATTAGTGTCAGTGATGCAGCTGTGCTCATGTGAGTCGCCTCAAAGGCATGCGCGTGAGCGTGTGCCTGCTGAGCAAAGTGTGCACAGGTGAAATTAACAAACTGCAGCTGGTATACACAAATATACAAATAAAGCATAAGGTAGCCGGTAATGGCCCCAAATTATACAACACACATTACTGTTCCCATTAGTTAAACATTTATTTAACCAGGGCTTTAGGGGGAATGAAAAGCAAACAGGCACTTGGAGAGAGCAGAGCACAGTGGAGGTCCGGGTGAAATTCACGCATTAGGATCAATAAAACATTAGCATTTGCTTTCCCACTTAACTCATAAGAGTCCCCAAATAGAGAGATTTGGGCTGTTTTGTAGGAGTAAAGCTTTCTTTGAGAAACACGCTTAAGGAATTTTGCCTGGAGGCTGCCCACACATGCAAAGGAAGGGAACCGAAGAATCACTGGCTTGTGATTAAATTTTATTTTCGAATAATGGGATGAAGGTTGGATTACAAACATTAGACATTCTCAAGTGACACAGTAAATATACATAGAGCAGGGAACATCCCTGCGGGTTTAGATAAATGGAAACTTTTTGTAGTTGTTCATACAAGAGGAACATAATTACATGGGATATAATGCATTTGAGCAAAAAGTTCCATGTGTGAGCAATACATGAAACATGGATTCCTCATATCATCTGGCGAACCTATTCTTTGTCTACATATTTCCCAAAACATGTTTGACAGAACTCTAGTAAAATTGAAAGGTTAAGACACCCTAGGGAAGAAAGTTTTGGAAATGTTGCATTCTTGATTTTTCTTACACATTCGCAGGCCGTGTTGGCATCTTAGAGGCTCTGAGAACTCTAGCAGTAAGTAAGCAACTTTAGCTTTTGTTAACTCCATCCAGCATTTCTCAGACTGACTTGACAGCAAGCCCTTCCCTTCATAGAGTGTTTTCCAATCTAGCATTGTGTTTGTGGAGACACACTTTGTCAAACGGTGACCTACAATGGTGTCTTCTGGGCTTGTGTAGCTAATGTGCTTCATGGGGAGAAATGGACTGATGTGCTGAGGCACAGTTCCTGTGGGTCTCTGGGGCAAAGAGAGCTTGGCTATAAAACCACAGAGCTGGAGGCCTGTGAGGGTGCTGGCACCTGATCTCTGGAATCGGGGCAGGAAGGAGCCCTTCTGGTGGAATTGCCTTCCTCCAAGAGCGGTTGATGCTGCTGTCGTTTTCCAGTTGCCACTACCCTGAGTCTAAAATAGATCCTAAGTAGGTCTGGGCTTCCTGAACTGCTAATGTTCACAGAGGTCCCTCCCCTTACTCCGGGCAGGTCTTCACTTTACAAAAACTCCTCAGTTGATATCGTAAAATCAGAATGAAACTGTTATGAGTCCATCACCTGTGGTTGAGTCCTGAACACCTGCTGATCCTTGTGGGAAAGTCCAGAGCTGAGGTAGTAGCAGTGGGCGCAGCCCTGGCTTAGACGTTAAAAATGCCTTCACAGAAAAAGGTGGTGTTTTCCCTGAATCAGTGTCCCTCCTGATTGGTAAGTGGCCCACTTCCCCTGATCTGTGGGATAGTACTGTATGGTTGCTTGGGTTCTGCCCTTGGGAGAGACTGTGTAGATAGCCCGATTGTTTCTTTGATCTTTAGCACTCCTTTTTCTTTTTGTTTTCTAAAGTTTCTTATTTAATCTACTCTCATTTCTTTATTTTTCTTTCTGAGTTTTTTTTCCTCCTTCCTCTCCATTTTCTTGTTTCTCTTCTCTTTTCTTTATTTTTTTTCAATGAGTCTTTTCTTCCCTGTTCTTCCCTAAAAGGGAATTATGGTAACCCTAAATACCTACATTGTATTTTAGTATTCCTTGGATCCACCAAGCTTATCCTGCAAACATAGAAACTGGTGTGCATTTGGGAACCATCTTGACTCCTGGTGAACATCTTTGTCACATTGCCACTGATATTTTAAAAATGTGTTTTCCAATTTTACCCTGATTTTGTTAAGCTATCGCTATTTCTCTTGATGGAGGGGCATTTGTTCTTATACAATATTTAGATCGAGAGCAGCCATGTGTGTGTTGCACAGGTTATGTCTTGCATGAGACAGCCTGGCCAGAGGGGAGGGGAGGGTATAATCCAGCCCCTGCCTGGGAACCAAGGAAGGCTGCGTTCTTTCTTGAGTGCCGTCTTCGTGTTTACCCACAGAAGGCTGAGTGCCACATGAATTCCGTGGTTATTCTTCAAGGCTCCCAAAGCAGTGATGTAATGTTATCTGCAAGTTCTAGGGTTCTCCTTCTGCGCACACCTTTACCTATGGCAACGATTCCTCAGAGAGCTCAAGTCAGCTCAACAGTTTTGTCTGCAAGTTCTTTCCATTCATCCCGTCCAAAAAGGCTTTAAACCGACATGTTCCTTGCGGGCTCATTTCCCAGCCTGTCTTGGCTATCTTTTCTCTCAGCGACCAGTTCGATTTGCAATTTCTAGCTTGATCATCCCTCTTGTCAGAGAAAGGAGGAAATTAGAAGCTGATTCAACTTCTTTCCTGATAGCCTATTTGTATTTGTAGATAAAATGATTTTTAATATGTATAGGTAATTTTGAAGAGCAATTTTAGCATACATTTAGCTATAGTCATGGGTATTGTATGGGGTGGAAGTAGGACTTACTTAATCCTCTAAGTCCCTTTTAAGAATCATCTGAGCCCTGGCTGGTGTGCTCAGTTGGTTAGAGTGTCGTTCGGAAACACCAAGGTTGCAGTTTTGATCCCCGGTACAATTTATTTCTGTACAAGAAGCAACCAATGAATGTGGAACAAGTGCATGCTTCTCTCTCTCCCTCCTTTCCTCCTTCCTTTCCCTCCTTCCCTCCCCCCCCCCCCCCGCTTTCTCTCAATGCTAACCTATCACTGGGGTTTAGGTACTAGTACCATCACAAGTCTATCCCTCTCTCTTGCTCTCTTGTTGAGGGTGGAGAAACTTGGTCACTATGGATATGTTAATGCAAGATCTTGGAGCATGTTATGTATCAAGAGATTTTATTTTGTAGCTATAAGAGGACACAATTCTGCAAGAGACAAAATAATTTTAAGTTACACAAAAATACTGTCATTTGTTAGATAATATTCTCTTACAGCAAATGTATGAAGCAAGCAGAGAGATATTTCTGTAGCTCTGTGAGATTTAGCATATAATTTTATATATATATATATTCTTATATACGTACATACGCATGTGCATATGTCAGCTATATCTCCTTAATAGTGTCTATATTTTCTATAGATAGATACCCATATTCCTATATTGTATTTCATGCCGTGTTCCTCTAGACAATTTAAAGCGTTACAAATTTAGGAAGTAATGGTTAATGAAAATACATGTTATTTATTTCTGTCATAATGTAAGCATTGTTTTTGCTAATTCTATGATTGACTTGCCTTAAACTCTCCTATAATTAGATGTCTCCTGGGATTTGAGGTTAATAGAACAGTGTCATAAACCTTCTTTCCCCCGAGAGCATCATATGGGCCTGAATAAGACTTTTCACTCTAATAGATTTTGTCCTAATGTTAATTTGATTTATGGAGCTGATGTTGAATTTCTTCCTTTCAAATTTATGGTCTAGTAGATTTCATGCTGAGCTTAAGATGCTGAGCCTAATGAAATTCACATTGGTGGCATTATATGGATTTGTTTTGGTATGATATATAAGATTTAAAAGATAATAGCACTGAAAAATTATACATATACAATGTGCTGTTTTCTGCTTATGCACACTGAAATTAAGATATGTTCAGCATCATGTGATTAGTTTTATCAATATGAAAATTCGGAACTCTAAGCTGATGACACTTTTAATTGGGAATAGGTAGGGATGTGTGTCCTTTCTTGTTTTTTCCAAAATGTGCAGTATTTGAGCACTGCTATTTATCTGTTAAAGTTTATTTTTTGGACTTTGTTGGGGGCATTTTATAAATAACTTACACATAAACATGAGAGAGGCTTATTCTAATTGATCAAATCCTAGGAAAAAAAAATCATAAGTAGCCTTTTATGTGAAGCATAAACTCTTAGTTTTGCGCTATGGTCTGGAAGTGAGTTAAATTCCCATCACAAGGGGTAATGGATGTGAACATAACTCTGTCACCTAATATCTATTATACAAAAGTAATGAGCTAATGGGTGATGAGTACTGGCCCCCACAGTCTATTGTTCATGAAGAGTAGAACATGTGGACATGAATGGCATGTCATAGCTGAAATACACCCAAATTTTAAGCTAATTTCGAATGTTGTGTTTTCATGCCTCTATGCCAAAGGAACTTTCCAGTCTAAAATCAATGTTAGTATAATGCATTTGAGCTTTTATAGTGAATTTACATGCTGTTAGTAAAGAGCTTGAGCAAAAAATTAAAGTTATTAAATACAAAGTAACAAATTATTATGGGTAAGCTTATGTGTTGCTTTATATTAAAAAAACACACATTCCATACAGATACTTGGCATGAAATGAATTGAAAACTCTTAGTTGGTTGACGAGATTTCCCCCTTTATAACCAGCTGTGCTTCTGTTGCATAAAAACAGCTTTACTGAGGTCTTTGCCAACAGACAGCAGACTATTATGAAAAATGTGACTGTTTAGTGACATGCATCTGTTTTCCAATTCATACCCAACATTTTAAATTGTGTTCTCTTAATTTGGCTGCCTATGTTCCTTTGAAAATTTCATTCATTTATATGTTCGCAAGATATTTTAAAGACAAGCCATTTCCCCCAATTTGTAGAAGAGCTTTAAGGAGAGAAAACTCATCTCGGCGTCCAACAGACCTGTCTGCAGCTGGGTTCCGCCCCTTATTCACTGAATAATCTTGGGGGAAAAACTTCCTTTCTCTCAACCTCAGTTACTTAATTTTTAGAAATAAATGAGGCTATAGATATAATAGTTCCTCTCATGCCACATGGGCACTTGAAACATGGTAAGTATACTCAACCAAGGTTAGTTCCTCCCTCCCCACTCTTTCTCAGAAAAAAACATCAACGGGTGGGTAATTTAAGGAAGTACTTTTACTAACATGTAACCCATAGAATTTAGCCTGTGACTTTGAATTTGCATGAGATTTGAGGTTTATGGCTCCATCTAGAACCAGAAGGAACACTGCCGATGCTGTTTTGCTTTTCCTGCCGTCGAGTCCTGTGCAGAATGCAAAATGCTTGCTTAGTGTACATTAGAGGAATGGATGGACCTGGTGGTTCTATGATTATTTTCTTTAATGTGCCCCTCATTCCACATATCATGTTTGTACTCTTGAATTGCTTTACGTTGGAATTTAAGATTTAAATAAAGCTTTCATGGGAAATGACATTATATTCAGAAAATAGCCACTGTTTTCTGTGTTTCCTTAAACCTCTTCAATGATGGAGAGGAAGAAAGCGTGATAACCTTGTGGTCAACAAAGGCTCTCATTTAGGAGGTCATTAGCCGTCCTTTTACTTAGGACAATAATAATTTATTTTTCCTTAACTGTCCCTCCCCCCATTATGTGCATGTCTTATTTCTTTCCTTGGGCTTTTTGATGTTCAGAACTTGGGACTGACACTTAGAATTAGCTGAAATAAATTAAACTCATCCTGACGAATATTGGTTTACTGTAAATAGATTATGCTCTTTTTGGATTTGAGTAAACATGAATGAAGTAGCTCTTTAAAAAGGGGGAGGGGACAGGCAGCATCAGGCATTTTCCAGGAGCCCAGCTCCAGTTAATGGCATCTTTGCTCAAAAACAGAGGCTGACTCTATTCACTACTGTAGTACCCTTATAAACGGTTTCACCATATGGGTTGGCTTTTAGGAAGAAGCCTAAATGATGTAGTTCCTTTTGTTTCGGATATAGTCAGGGCTGCTTCAATTAAACTATTTGATTTTAAAAGTTTTCTTTATAGAACATCATTATGAAAACACTTAAATGTTTTTGTTTGTTTTTTTCAAATTGATTACAGAGAGGAAGGGAGAGGGAGATAGGGATAGAAACATCAGTGATGAGCATCATTGACTGGCTGCCTCCTGCACACCCCCTACTGGGGATCAAGCCCATAACCTGGGCATGTGCCTGACCAGCAATCAAACCGTGACCTCCTGGTTCATAGGTCTGCGCTCACCACTGAGCTGGGCTATGGTATCACTCTTTAAAATCTAATGTAATTAATTATTATGTAAAACAGTGATTCTGTTGTGTTGAGAAGGATGGCTTGAGTGGTTGCATTAATACGTCTGCCATGTGCGAGACACTGGGCTAGACCTGGGGGAATTAAAATGACAACACTACCTTGTCTCTCAGGAAGCTTATATCCTAGCATTAGAAAAATATGGAAAATTGAGCTTTAAGGTAATATGAAAGGCATAATAGAGGACTATGAGAACAATGAAATGAAGTGATTTCCTTCTTTGTGGAGGCAGGAGTTGGCTAAATGTGAGTGCTTAGTATTAATAAGTAATTAAACCCATTACTAGGTACAGGTTTCGTATTTACATTTCTCTGGGAGTTATTGCCATTGGGGACTGCTTTAGCTTTACATTTCCATAACTGCCTATTAGCTCTAGCTATAAATCAATCAAGCAATAAGCCTGAAGAGGGGAAAAAATGGCTCTAATAGCTAGTGTGTCCTAAGATCTTTGAATCTTCCAATTAGCCATGGTAAATTTAATCTAGATTCTAAAACTGAGCATGGGAGATTCCTGTAGGCATCACATTCTGGGCCCACCACTTTCAAACATTTTGGCGTTCGTGATGTGAAAGCATCAAGAATCATCATGAAGTCTCAGACGGGTCCTCTGAATGCACTATGAGTGAGAGGATTTGATCTGCTGCTTGCTGAGTTAGCTGTCAGGAGAGAATTTGCCTACTTGGAGTCTCATCTGGTTGTTCTGAAGGCTAGTGACTGATCCTTTTTCCCATCATTTTACCAAATCTGGAGTAGTTACAGGGATATACAGTATAACACTGATGTACAAAACAACTTTAAAAAATAAAACCAAGAGACATATAAAAGAAAGCAAGGTTCTATGGAAGTGGGAGAGAAAGAAAGATGCAGATACTCATAACAAAAGGGGAAGAAGTAGATTAGAGGAATATAGTGACTGAGAAGCATGTTTGGCCCAATTTTTCATGAAAACTATTTTTCATAGTATCCCTTCTCTATATGTCCCCCAAGGCCTCAATAGTCCTCTCTCTCTACAGTTGACTCTCAAGTTAATATCTCCATCCCAGATTTCCCTCTTACTCCTAACCTGTATACCCTAACTGCCTATTAGGCCTCTCCACGAGGGTGCCCAAAAGGTACCTCAAAGCCATGAGACCACCTTCTGGAGTGTTTTTTATCAGTGAATTGTACAACCTAATGGGTCAGGTAAGAAAACTAGGAATTATCCTTTTATAAAAAATATATATATTTTATTGACTTTTTTTTTTTTTACAGAGAGGAAGGGAGAGGGATAGAGAGTTAGAAACATCAATGAGAGATAATTATTGATCAGCTGCCTCCTGCACACCTCCTACTGGGGATGTGCCCGCAACCAAGGTACATGCCCTTGACCAGAATCTAACCTGGGACCCTTCAGTCCGCAGACCGATGCTCTATCCACTGAGTCAAACCAGTTAGGGCTAGGAATTATCCTTGATTCCTTCTGCTTCCTTATCTTCCAGCATCCAATTCATCAGTAAATCCTTTAGATTTTACCTCATTGTGTCTCCATTTCTCCTTATCACCACTGCCATACCTAATGGAAGCTACGAACTTTTCTTATCTGAACCACTAAGTGACCTCTTTACTGGTTGCTGCATGTCCGTTCTGGCTCTACCATGTTTTCCATGTTAATTATGCTCCTAATGCCTGATTGATTATGGAGAAGCACAGCTGCCACCCCCCTTCCCTTCTTCTCACAAAGCCTTCCTAGCTACCTCACTAGGCTTTTCTCATATCATTCTTTCCCTCAATGATTGGTTCTAGCCACACCGGCCATCAGCTCTTTGGACACTTCATGTCCTTCCCTGAACACTTCATGCCCATTTCCCCACCTACCTTCCACCTAATTAATGTTGGTTTGCCCTTCAGTTTTCACCTCAGACCTCATTACCTTAAACATGCCTTCCAGGCTAATTGAGGCTCCTTTATCATGGACTTCTACCACGCTGTATTCCTTTCCTTCATAACATGACCTCAATTTGTGATTACATAGTCATGCCATTGATTAATGTCTGCTCTGAACTCTGGGAGGTCAAGTGCTCTCACAAGTGCTTTCACTCTGTCCCAGCACCAAGTACAGTGATATGTATGTGGTGAATAGCTATTGAAACAAGAATTAATAGATGGATGGATGAGTGAAGGGATGGATGAATGGATGAATAATCCAAATTACATCCTGTGAGATCTTTCACCTCTCCCAGTATTGCCAAGCATTTCATATGTTGAGTTGAGAGCTTGTATCCCAAATTACTAAGAACATGGGTTTCAAGCCAGAATACTTCTGTTAGAATCCTCTACTTACACGTTACCTACCCTCCCTGGACCTCATTCTTTTTTTTTAAATAAAATATAGACAGTAATGTTTCATAGGTCCAGTGCAGTGGTCGGCAAACTCATTAGTCAACAGAGCCAAATATCAACAGTATAACAATTGAAATTTCTTTTGAGAGCCAATTTTTTTAAATTTAAACTTCTTCTAACGCCACTTCTTCAAAATAGACTTGCCCAGGCCATGGAATTTTGTGGAAGAGCCACACTCAAGGGGCCAAAGAGCCACATGTGGCTCGCGAGCCGCAGTTTGCCGACCACGGTTCCAGTGGATGAAAGAATTAAATGAAATAGTCTGTGCTAAGTGTCTTGGCACTTAGTGGGAAGCCATCAAATGGTAGCCACAGCAATGAGTGAGGAGCACCACAGAACCGGAGAGGGAATTTGGTGGCTTTGGTGATGATGATGACTATCACTGTCCTGTGGCACAGAGAGCAGAGCACGGAACCATCGTCACTGCAGTGCTCTCTGACTTTGTAATTCCGCATGCAAGGATGGCTTTGTGATGGTGCCGTGTCTGCCTGCCTCCTGCCAGAGGAGAGGACCCTGGGCGTCAATCACAAATTCACATCTCTGGCAGTTACCACGTCTTGTCTAATTACTTGAATGACAGCACTCCGGTACTGCTTTTTAATGCACTTACCAAAGCCACACACAATTCATATGACACAAGGTGGAGAAGAGAGGTGGCTGTTTTAAGTCCTCAGACTGAAAGCTGGTACCGACTAGTATCTTGATGTAACCACAGGAGTAAGTTGGGATTCTCAGGAGATTCTGAGCTATTCATCCCGACCACAAGAGCAAGAGGGAGGGAAGAGAACCAAAGAGATGAGGGGCATGGAAGGTTAGCCCCTGGTAGGGACCTTGGAGACACCTGTTTGAGGGTAGAAAATGTAGAGCAAACATCTCCTCTCCATTTCACACCATGGTCGGCATCACTGTTTCAACCAGGCCCCTTTTCCTGTCCAGCTGAGACATCTCAATACAGCCCCCCAAGTAGCAGCCGCTAGTTGAATGGATCTGACACTGGGAACAAAACCTCGTTGCTGTTCTTGATTTTGTTTCTCTCTCCTTATTTATATGAGATACGGAATTACAATCCTCCATTATATTTTCTCTCCTTCAGCTGAAAATCAGCCTCTAAGATTTTCCTTCAGAAGTGAAATCACCCACCTTTTCTCACACAGTCTGTGCTGTTTCAGTGAAACCTCACTATAGAATGATCAACTTAGTGATTCTTCTCAGTATTGTAAAGGGACCATGTGTTTTTGTTCAAGGCCTGTTAAAACCCTTTGCACTCGCTTGCTTTTCTCGATTCCTTTATTCTACTGCTAACCGTGTCGAGTCACACTCGACATCCGAGTGCAAAGGGTTAAAAGAATCAAATGCATGCTGTTTCCTTCTCGGAGTCAATTACTTGCTGAATTAGATGTATTCACATGAAGCCCTATTTCAAGAGACCGCCACACCAGAAATGGTGCCACTGCCCAAACTATGCCAGGTCTTGCAACTTGGCCATGATTTCAGACACTTCCTCCTTTCCAGAACTTTCCTCTAGCAGACACAGCTTCCAGCTGCAGAAGGGGTTTATTCTGAAGGCAGTTTGGTAGATGTGAATGATCTGGCTCCCTATGCTAACTGTCTCATTTGAGATCCTAAGATTGTATACGGTGTGGTCACTTTCAGTGAAAAAAATTTAATGTATAGGGACACATATATCTCACTTGTCTATACCCAGACACTAACACCAGCATGCAATCCTGTTCAAGGACATATTTATAAAAACAACGGGGCCAATAGTTTAGAAGTACAATATTCTACCCATTAGTTCTAGTTTTGCTCTCATGTCTCAGAAATGCATGCTTCCTGAGTATAAAAGGCCCACTCTTCAATGTTATATACCCAGGGGTCTGTCATAAAAACAGTCACGTTGAACCATCTACACATTAGTAAACAGAGAGCGGTCCTAAGGGAGTATTTGCTTGCTCACAAAGGAAGGTCTCAGATCTTCATAGCTAATAACATTCTACTTCAGGGTCACAGCTGAGAAGCACTAAGTGTCGCTGAGACTTGTCTCTGTCCCTCGGGCACTGTGCATGAGGGGAATTTGCAGCGGAGTATTATTACATTCATTGTCATTATTTCAGGAACAGGAGTCAACCTGTGTGGCATACTTACTTGCATTGGGACCTGGGCTGGCATGCTCATCTGTTCACTCACCAACTTAGCGAGTGTTGACTGATTGTGTTAGTTTGCTAGGGCAGACGTAACAAAATACAGACCTGGCGGCTTTAACAACAGAAATTATTTTCTCACAGTTCTGGAGGCTAGAAGTCCAAGATCAAGGTGTTGGCGGGTTTGGTTTCTCCTGAAGCCTCTTTCCTTGGCCTGCAGGTGGACATCTTCTTGTAGCCTCACATATTGTTTTCTGTGCACACGCGCTTGGTGTCTTTTTGTGTGTCTGAACTTTTCTTCTTATGAGAACAGCTTCACATTGGATTCCGACTCTATCTTTAAATACAGTCACATGCAGAGGTCCTGTGATTCGACATATGAATCCGGGGGTGGGAGGGCACAGTCCAGCCACAACACTGAAGGCCAACCCTGAATCCCAGGTCCTGTGTCAGGTTCTGAGGGCCAGAGGAGACACAGATATGTTTCCTGTTCTGTGAGGCTTGGAGTATGGTGTGAGACAGAGTGGACAGTGAGCCTCAAAATAAATGTTTGATGGCTAATTAAGATTATTCTGTGAAAACAGAATGGATATAAACTGGAAGTCAGAGTAAGGCCTTTTTAAGAAGTAGCATTTATACTGGAAACTAATATAAAATAATATAAATGTCAAGTGAAACCGGCAGTTCGACATCTCCCAAAGGGTCCCATATTGAGACAGGGTGCAGGACTCTTGTTTAAAAATTAAGTCAGCTGTGCCCAGGCCAGTGTGGCTTATTTGTTTGCACATCATCCTGTACACCAAAAGGTTGCAGGTTCGATTTCCAGTCAGGGCGCATACCCAGGCTGTGGATGCAATCCCCAGTCAGGGCACGTACAGGAGGCAATGGATTGATCAATGTTTCTCTCTTCCTCTCTGTTTTTGCTCCCTCTCAAATCAATGTAAAAAAACATGTACATGTCCTCAGGTGAGGGTTAAAAAAATAATTTTAAATTATAAAAAATGAAGCAATGTACAGAAGAATGGCAGAAATAAAAGTAACATTTAAGCTAAAAGCTGAAGGATAATAGTGTTATTTTAAGATAACAAGTAGCATTTATTCTGTGTTTTATAATAGCCAGGTACTGTTGTCAGTGTTTTACATATTTTATTTTATATTTATAACCATATGAGATAGATATTGTTATTGCCCCCATTTTACAGATGATGAAACTAAGGCACAGAGATACTAAGGAGCCTATCCTTAGTCACACAACCAGTAAGACAGTTTGACTCCAGAGCTGGGCTCTTAACCATGAGGTTAAGGAAGAAGAATTAGTTGGTTAAGGAAAGGACAACCCATGTGAAGCCTCTGACTCAAGAAAGAGCATGATTTATTCTAGGAATAGATAATAGACAAATAGGAACGTGGAGAAAAGACCAAAGAGGAGAAAAGTGCCGGGACAGTTTTGGGAGTAGATCCTGGAGAGCTTTAAAGACATAATTCAGGTTTGGTCCTTTATTCTAAAAGCAACAGGAGGGCAGTGAAAGACATTGCACAAGAGAACACTAAGATCTGTATTGATTTGTTGAAAGTCACATTAGCTGCCGTGCGGAGAACTGACTGGAGAGGTGAGAGGTGGAGTCAGGAGGCCCCTTACGAGGTGCTTGCAGTCATCACAAGGAGAGAGAGTGGTGGTGAGCAGGAAGAAGAGCACACAGGGTTAACATATACTTTGGAAGTAAAATCCTTAGGACTTAGTGACAGATGGTGGGAGGGTGGCAGTGGAGGCGCCATGAATGACTCTTAGGTTCTGTCTGGAGCCATGGGCGAGTAGAGGTACTATTTATCAAGATGGGGAAGAACCAAGTTTGCAGATGGGGCAGTGGAGAGTTCTGTTTTTGCTAGAGTCTCAAGCCAGCTAAGGAGACTGAGGATTATCCAGAGAGGTAGAGTAATGCAGGAAAGCAGGTCACCCTAGGAGGTGTGTGTGTAGAGGGGTGGATCTGGTGGTGGTGGGTTTATAGAAAGTTGTCAGGCTTGGCTATCCAGAGATCTAGTGAGATGGGGACCAAAAAGTGTACATGGAATTTGGGAACCTGGAGGTCATTGGTGACCTTGGTTAGAGCTGTTTTGGTACCAGATCGCACCGATTCTTTACAACCACTCTGTCAGGTAGTTAGTATTATTTATCCTATAGCACAGATGAGATGCACAGGACTCAGACTAGGGGAGACCTAGCCATGATCACACTGTAAGTAACCCAGCTCAGCTTACAAGCCTGGAGCTGGTGACTCAGGGTCTGGATTCTTCTAATTTTGCTCTCCTAATTATATTGATACAAAAAAGTAGCAAATAGCAACACCAATTTGTTTGAATTCCTTAAATTCAGATTACAGTGGATATGTTGAAATTCAAAGTCAGTGCCTTTGAAAATAGTTCTGAGTTCTCATATCATTTCTGGGCCTAGCATGTAATGTTGGGGCCCTGGTTTCCTCATTTTTAAAAGGAAGGGATTGAAATAGACCATCTCGAAAGTCCCTCCTAGAATTCTACAACTTCTAATGTAAGAAACATCCAAAAGCAAGCCCTGAGATGCCTCTGCTTCCCCATGCCACTCTGGCCTTGAGTTCATCTTCAACTTGGACACGTTCAGCATGCACTCACTTAGTAAAATTTTACTGGATGTGCCTACCACGGGCTGACACTCGGCTCTAGGTATTTGCTCAGGCTGTTCCTCAGCTCGGAGTGCCCTTTAGTTCTACCTCCTTTGGGTCTCGGATCCGGGATCTTCCCAGGAGAGCAGTCTTACTCCTGCCCCTTCAGCACATCCACAGTGCTCCTTTGATGAGGTGTGTGTGTTGTCCCCTGCATTGTTTGTGGCCAAAGCACAAAAACCATGATTTTCCTTCATTGTACCTCATTCAGACGCCCAGCACATGCTTTTCTCAAGTGGTGTTTGTTGAGTCATTTGTGCGCGAGGGAAGCTGTGTTGAGTTCTGGAAGCCCTGGGCCTCTCACAGGAGCCCGCGGGCCCGCTGGAATCAGGCCTGTATTTTAACAGAGAGGCACAAACACACATTTGGAAAAAACACAACACAGAACAAGGAAAACCAAACCGCTGAATATGCTGAGTTCCCTCCCTTGATTACTGAGGCGGGAATGAATTACGGAAGGACCAAGGCTTCTTGGTTTCTGATGTGTTTTTAGTGTTTGGTTTCTCTCTGTTCCTCTCATCTCCACTATTCAGATTAAAGTGCTCTTTTGTTTTATTGGAGGTTTTTTTTTTTGTTTGTTTGTTTGTTTTTTTTGCTTTCCTGACCTGAATATTAAGAGTGGACTATACAGTTTCACAGAGACCTCCCATTTGGGCACAAAGGAAGGTAAAAGGACAGCCTCTGCTTCTGCAGTTTGGCCTTAAAAGCTGAGGCAGGACACGCCTTTAACTCATACACCTTGGCTCATACCATGGGTGCCAGCACCGCACAATGTGAAGGCGCAGGAGTGGGTGCCAGGGAAACACCCGGACACCAGGATGTTGCTTGCTGGCAGACCCCTGCGAAGACTTTGTGAAAGGTGGCACATGAACTTGATCCAAAGAATGCAGACAGTGGCAGAGGAGCTACCAAGATAGGAAAGGTTCAGGGTCCTTGGCCTCAGCGATGGCTTTCAAATTCGGTTTGGCCTCTGCAGGGTGTTGAGGAGGAGACTGAGCATGGCTCTGAGCCCTTTTTCCTGATGTGACCCCCTCCTCCCCCGCCAAGTTCCACACTATTCCATTGTATAAATGGAGATTCCTTCCCTATGCATTTTTGCTTGGGGGAGTTAAGGGGAGGGCTGCCTTGCTGAGAATATGTTTGCAAATGCCTGGGCCAGGGTGTGCAGTCCATGTGGCCCTGCAAGGGAGGGCAGGGCTGGCACCACCGGTGGGGCCATGCTGCAGAGGGTTTTCTAGGTAATGCTAAGGAATTAGACAGGGCCCTGCGACCTCAGAGCCCATGAGCGTGTGGGGAGGGGAGAGGGTGGGCGGGGACTGTGGCACTGAATCCTGTGCAGTGAATAGATCTGAAATCAATCAACTCCAAGTGCTTGGCAGAGAGCCACAACTGAGAAATGTGCGCACAGGGAGACATTCACACAGAGAGAGGTACTTACGCGCACATACCCAATGCACACACCTAGACAGAGGGTTACACACATGCAGAGAGAGACCTCAAAACTGAGAAAGGCACACACATAGAGCAGGGGTGGACACGGTGAAAGACATAAAGATGTGGGAAGAGGGGATACACAGAGATTCATACCAGATGCACACACCCAGTGGCTCCCAGAGAGAGACAGAGGGCAGTGCACAGAGTGGACACAGAAACAAACACGTGGCAGACGCTACCTCACTGCCGGCTTTACTGGTTCCCGCAGGGCTCTCACGTTCCGGGCCACTAGCTGTCCACCTGCCTTGGTCAGCCAGGGCCGAGCCCCGGATGGCTGGGTGAAGCCCCTGTGGGCCAGGGGCTGCTGAAATCATTCCAGTTAGCCAGTTCTAGACCCGCTTCCCTGCCTTATTCATTTCTTTCCACAGAAACCACATAAAGGCCCGTGACCATGGTTCACACCCCTTCCCCCTCCTAACCAATCCCAGTTCTTCCCATGATGTAGCATAAACCTCTCCCCCGTCCTGAACATCTGAGAGCATAACGGGCTGTCTTCAATGGCATTCATCTTCTGATCTGTTTGCCTCCCCATACGTAAATAAAAGTAAAACCCATAATAAAACACTGTCAGGTTTAGTAGCTAAAGTACAGGGCAGAGAATTGCACTGCATGGACAAGGAGCTTAGGAACCTCCAGGCGAGGCGGTGGGGTCAGCCATTCGCAGTCACTGTTGATTCCCAGGATGAGATCCCAGACCAGGCAGATGGAGTCTGTAAGACTGGCCCCCACGAGAGGAATTTAGGGGAGGCAACTGGAGGCCTGGGGTGATGTCATCGAAGCTGAAAACTGGTTCACATAGCCAATGGCAAGAGTTGAGCAGAAGGGACTGTTGAGGGAAGGTTTTAGATTAATGCCCTCAGGGTCTTTGGAGGCAGGGGAAGTCCAGTCCCATGTCTCAGCTTTGAGGTGAGGTTGTGGTTAGTGGGGAGTAATGCAGGAGAGGAGGCCGGCCACGAGGGGCGATGCCACTGGTGACAGGTGGGTGAAGGGGCTTTTCTAGGAGATAGTGCTTGTTGATCCTAGGACGGAGGGAGGCAAGAAGCTCAGTGGCTACTGGTCAGGCTGATGATGTGGGGGAGGCCTGTCTGGGGCTCAGGAACCCTAAAGTTGTGATGGGAACTTAGACGTGATTGCGATAGGAAGTCACCTCCCCAAGATGAGAGGCGGTAGGTCTGATGTCTCTTTTCAGGACTGAGGTCTAGAGGTTGCTGAAGGTCATAGGGACCACAGGTGGATGAGGCCTTGCAAGCCGATGCCAGTGTTGTCTTCAGAGTTCCTTGTCTGGGTGGAAGACACTCAGCAGAAAGTGCTAACATATATTTTCCTCCCCCATTTTATCATCAGTTTTTTCTTTTTTTTTTTTTCTTTTGGAAGCAGTGGTTGCGGCTGTGAAGGTTGTCAACTTGATGACTTAGGGGGTCAGTGAGGTGCCAGGTTTCCTACTCAGTAGCAAACCTTGGAGTCCTGGAGGCAACGGAGCACAGAGCAGCCACCTCGATTGCTCAGTGGTCTTTCTGTGATGTGACCCCACTGAGTGCACACTACCCCCTGAGAAGGGAGCAGCATCCTCCGGTGCGCAGGGTTGGGATTGCCACTGCTGCCACCACTTCTTCCCTGCAAGTCCCTTAATCTCCCTACGCCTTGCTGGGCTCATCTGTGACCCACGGGGAATCAATACTCGGAGGATGGCCGTGAGATGTGAAGCTAACATGATGTCAAACTCTTAACTCAAAGCCTGGCACACAGCAAGGGCTCCCACTGCTGTTCTTGTTTCTGTGTTGAACCATATGAAAGTGGTTGGGTCAAGGCCCTGGCCAGGTTGCTCAGTTGTTTAGAGCCTCACCAAGGTTGTGGGTTCGATCCCCGGTCAGGGCACATATAAGAATCAACCAATGAATGCATAAATAAGTGGAACAACAAGTTGATGTGTTTTTTCCCTCTCTCTCACTTCCACTCTCTCTCAAAAAATTACATAAAATTATATATTTTTATATATATATATATAATTTACATATATACATAGCTATAATAATAAAAGGGTAATCCTATCTAATACAAGAGTAATATGCAAATTGACCATCACTCCAACACACAAGATGGCCGCCCCCATGTGGTCAAAGATGGCTGCCCCCATGTGGACACAAGATGGCCGCCACAAGATGGCCTGCAGGGGAGGGCAGTTGGGGTGACCGGGCAGGCAGGGGAGGGCAGTTTGGGGTGACCAGGCCTGCAGGGGAGGGCAGTTGGGGGGAACCAGGCCTGAAGGGGAGGGAAGTTGGGGGGAACCAGGCCAGAAGGGGAGGGCAGTTGGGGGTGGCCGGGCTGGCAGGGGAGCAGTTAGGCATCAATCAGGCTGGCAGGGGAGTGGTTAGGGGGTGATCAGGCTGGCAGGCAGAAGTGGTTAGGGGCAATCAGGCAGGTAGGCAGGAGAGCAGTTGGGAGCCAGCAGTCCTGGATTGTGAGAGGGATGTCCCAGATTGGAGAGGGTGCAGGCTGGGCTAAGGGATACACCCCCCGTGCACGAATTTCATGCACCGGGCCTCTAGTATATCTATAATAATAAAAGGGTAATATGTTAATTAGACCAGATGTCTTCTGGATGTCATTCCATATGTCCTTCCTGACCAAGCTGGAGCCAGAGGGAAGCAGTCCAGGTCCTAGGTGCCTGCCGGTGGCCAGAGGAGGGAAGCCCGGGTCCCGACTGCTGGAGGGAAGCTGGTGCCGGCAGCAGGGGGAAGGAAAGCCTACTCTTGCACTAATTTTCGTGCATCAGGCCTCTAGTATATATGTGTGTGTGTGTGTGTGTATACATACATGTGTATATAATTACACACGTGTGTATATACACATGTGCATATGTACATGTGTATATATACATATGTGTGTATACATGTGCATATATATACATTATGTGTGTGTGTGTGTGTGTGTATGAGAGTGGGTTGGGTCAGAACAACAAATGGTGGCATGTCATGTCGCTCAGCCTAACACTATTACTCTGAGCCCTGCTATTTCCTGTCTGAAGTTGTCTCACTTCTGGGCGGCAGAATCCTGAAAGCTCTTGAGAACTCAGCGTGAGGACAGTGGTTGTCAATGTTAGAATAAAAGGTGTTTGCCAGAGTTATGTGGACTGAAAGGAAGATTTTGCCCAGTACCCGAGAGGTCTGTCCTGGAGGAATAATGTGTGTTCCCCTCTTGGGGCCTGCAGTGAACTCATCTGCGGTCATAGCAGAAAGACAAGACAGAGCCATAGAGTTTGCTGCTCCTTATTCTGGTGGTGGGTAGTGGGGCGTGTGGAAAAGGAAGCAAGTAAATAAAGGAATGCTGTCCTTCTAGGGAAGAAACTGAAAGAGGTGATGTAAAAACGAGGTGGATAACAGTTTTGATTGGAGGGTGGGTCAGGGGAAGACTTTGCTGTGGAGAAGGCATTTGCAAGTGTGGAATTCCTGTGGCCAGAATGTGCCTGATTTTGTGGGGAAGGGAGGAAGGTCAAGGTGGCTGGCATATATGAACAGGGAGAGGAAGATCCACTGGGAGAAGAGGTTGGGAAGGAGGTGGGAGCAGATCATGGAGAGCTTCTCTGAATTAAATTGCTTTTCTTCTGCCACGTAAAACCCAAATAGTAAAATCCATTCACGGTTGCAGTGATAATTCTTGTATTTGATATTGTGCCTTTCCTGTAGCAAAGCAATTTCCCCCTGTGATTGCATGTGATCCTTAGAACATCCATGGCAGAGGGTGGGCGGGCGGAGGGAGGAGGAGGAAGGGTTCCATCCCTGTCTTCACTTTACAGCCAGTGAGGATACTGCGGATAGAAATGCTCTCCTGTCTCCTTGCCTGCACTCCTGCCTCAACTTCCCCTATAACCTGGTCTCCCTTGGAGCTTTAATTCCTTTGGAAGAAAGACTGTAAATGTGCAGGTATCTCATTGCTTAATTATGCATTGCTGTGATTTGCAACAAGGGTAGGTAGCTGTTAATTCAAGTCACAACCTGCATTCCCCTCCACAACTCTCACTAATTGCATGTACGGCTTGAACTAGGTTAGAGGTGCTAAACAACTGCCTGTGTATTGAATGTGATGTTCATATGTAAACACAGCTCACAGATCACAGGTTCTGAAATGCATGTGCGTTTAGCCAAATGTGAGTCGCAGGTTGGCATAAATAGATATTCCTCAATAAATGGCAGCATGTCACACTGTTAGCTAGAAGTGTGGGAGCCAAGAAGAAATCACTGACACATCCGAATGTGTGTATTTCTTCTTGTAATTAGTTCTCTTTTCCAGGGTATTAAGTTACTTACATCTATCTCAAGCCTCTGTATCCATGGTAACCATGGTTCTTGCTTTAGGCTGAAGTCTTATAGTAACTGAATGAAAGCCCAGATATCATTGATTCAGTAACTTGGTGGACGTTAATGGAAGACCAGGTAGGTGCCCAACTCATGTAAGGCACCGGGGAAGATAGACAGGGCTTCTGTTTAGAGATTAGTAAGGGAGCTAGGAGTGCTATCTATGGAAGGATCAAGATAGAGAAAAATCAAAGGTCTTAAGTGAAACTTCTGTAAAGAAGTTAAGGAAAGAAGAGATTACTTCTAGCTGAAGGGACCAAGAAAGGATTCCTGAAATTTACAAAGATATGGATAAAGGACTTGTACCTAGAATACTGAAATAACTCTCAAAACTTAACAGTAAAAAAAGTGAACAATCAAATTAGAAAATGGACAAAAGGCATAAAGAAACCTTTCGCTGAAGAGGACAATATATGATGGCAAATAAGCACATGAGATGTTCAACATCACTAACCCTTAACAAGATCAGAAAATCACTAGCCCTTAGGGAAATGCAAATTAAGGCCATAATGAGAGATCACTACACACAGAACAGATAAAGTCACAACACTAAATGCTGGCAAGGTTATAGAAAAACTGACTCCCTGTTAGGAATATCAAATGCAGTAGCCACTCTGGAAAAAAGCTTGCAGTTTCTTAAAAACCAGACGTACAGTAACCATAGGACCCAGCAATTACACCCCTGGGCATTTACCCCACAGAATGAAAAACTGATGTGCACACAAACACCTGTCCATGAATGTTCACAGAAGCTTCATCTGTAGTGGCTCAAAACTGGATGTAACCAAAAGGCCCTTCAGTAGGTGAATAGTGAAACAAATTGTGGTTTTCCTTAGAACACTACTCAGCAATAAGAAGGCATGAACGATTGACACACATTACAGCTTACAAAAGGTCAAATTATATGTGATTCCATTCATACAGCATTCTCAAAATGACAGGATGCTACAGCTGGAGAACAGATTAGTGGTGGCAGGCATGAGCGACAGTGGGAGGAGGCTCTGAGTGTAACTGAAGGGCACAGAGGAGATCTTTGCCGTGATCTCTTGTCCTGTATCTTGATTTCAGTGGTGATGATTCATCTCCACCTGTGATAAAACGACTTGGAACTATGCGCACAGTGTACCAATGTCAACATTCTGGGACCATACATACCACCTTGTGTAGTAGTTGGAGAAACCTGGTGAACGGTACACTATACAGATCTCTCTCTACTATTTTGGGCAACTTGCTTTGAATCTATAATTATCCCAAAATAAAAAGTATTTTTTAGAAACTTATCGATAAAATAAAATGATAATCATAGCTAACGTTTAGAGAGCACCTACTGTGTGCTAGGTTCTTGCTAGGCATTTATTTTGCGTAATTTATTCCTAATCTGCAAGGGGAAAATGTATATGAGCTGTATAAAGTGTTGTGTCTATGTTCAGGTGAGGAAATGGGGGTCTGGAGAAGTCAGGTAAGTGGCTCCAGGTCTCACAGAGAGTAAGAGTTGAGATGAGGATTCAAGCACAGGTGGTCCAGCTCCACTACCTTCTGCTGCCCTGGCTCCCAGGGATGTGTCCATTCCATTGGGCCAGGACACGTGTATGACAGTGGAAGGGTATTGGCATGTAGAAGAATGCCTATGGTAGAGCCTAATATGTTCTTTCCTGCATTCCTTGGCTGGTCTTCGTACTTGAGAGAGAGTTGCAAAGTGTCTCAACAAGGTACTGTAGAGTACGCCAGCGTCTTGTAGGGCAATGTGGTGGCCTTGACCCAGATATCATTGATAGACCTATGAGTTCGGGGAGGTCAGGATACCCCACAATGGTAGCAGGAAAGCAGCCTCTGTAACTAGCCAAGGAGAGTGGAGTTGTTCTCACTTCCACTTGCATTCAGTGGTTCCCATGAAGTGAACTTTCCCAAGGGACCCTCTTCTCGTATTCCATGAAAACCAAGCATCGGAGGAGTGGGCGTTGCAAGTAAAACAGGTGTTAACCGTTCTTCCTCTTACGTTCCTGAGATATAAATCCTCCTCCAGTTTCCATCCTGATTTGTTGAAGTTGGAAATTATTTGTTTCTCTGCTCCCTGTCCAGCTGCCTGACCTCTCCTGGATCCCAGGCTTTACAAAATCTGTGGCTTCTGCCAACCCGAAAATGCTTGGCACTCCCCAGCCTTCTCCTCTGACTCTGAGCCCAGTTTTACCTCTGATTCCCATTTCCACTTCACTACCTGCCTCGTGTAAGTAAGTGCTCTCAGTGCAGGGAATACAATCTGAGCAGGACTGTGTTCTCAAGGATGCACCCTCAGATTTATTGAGGGATGGCCAAGTGAGGCCTCTTGTAAAAGGAGAAATGCTGTTCTGTTTGTGCAAGGAAAAGCCATTTTTCTGTCTTGTAATTATGATTCTTGGTTCACAGTCTGCTAAAACTCATTTTAGGAGGGTAAATATGAGAATGGGGTTTGAGCTGGGTATGGGGAGTCAGATTTGGGCACAGGAGTGTCAGGAAGAAGGTGGTTCTTCCTGGAAAGGCACAGGCATGAATTCTTTGAAAAGGTGGAGTCCATGGTTGATATTTGCCTGAGAACCAAAGAGGCTGCCTGTGGGAAGGGCCACATAGAAAGATTCAGGCTGAGATGCTAACTGTGGACACACAGCTGAGGCTGCAGGCCAGAGAGCAAGACACAGCAAGAGGTTCAGAAGGTGGAGGCATGGAGCCTGGAGAGAGGCTTGAAATATGGCATCTGGAGGCCATCTGCCAGGGGACTCTGCCTCCCCTATGGTGGTGGTGGTCATGGTCCACCAGGATCCAGCACTCGTCGCTGAGGCCCTGCTTTGGGTCATAAGACAGAGGTCATGAGAAGAATCCAGGTCCCAGTACTTAGGAGATTTTACTGATTGTGTTGTGGGGCCAGGCTGTTGAGGAAAGAGTCTAGTTCTCAAAAGTAAGTTCCCATCAGGGTCACATGACTTGCACACATTAACATACCTCCGGTGCCCTACCCTTTCCAATTCAGCCACCCCTCTCCATCCCATGGAAGTTCTTCTCACCTTAACAAACCACACCACACCGGTGCATTAGGGATTGTTATCAGGAAAAGCCAGAGGCATCTGCCCTCGCAGTATCTAATAGTGGTTTGTGCCTTTTCTCCTGGGCCTCACTCAGCCCTTACAGAAGTCCCCATCTCTCTGAAGGCCCTCATGATATCAAGCACTCCAATGTCTAATATATTTTAAATCCTACTATTGCACAGGTCCTCAAAGTAGACATAAAGCCAATGGAGAATCACGACTCTAGTTGTGTAACCACACAGTCCCCACAGTAGGAACTCAGAATGTCTTAGGGTAAAAGAGAATTGTGGGATCATAGGAGACCTTTGCATGGAAAAAATGAAGCCAAGTATGAGGGAGGGAGAGAGAAAGAAGGATCGAGAAAGATCAGAATCTAGCACAATTTTCAGAAGAAAAAGGTGAGAGGTCCATGAGCACATTGATGTTCTAGCTGCATCCTTGATGCTTTGGTAGGGCTTTCACTGTGGTTCATCTTGACTGGGTGTGATATTTCTCAGGAGCAGAATTTGATTTCCAAATTTTATCTTCACAGACCTGTCATGGCTTGCTGGTGTAGCTAATTTTAAAAGATGGATTGTTGGTTTATCATACAAATAAAGCCGACACTGGCAGTAGCCAGGGCCCAGCAATATCCTACGCCAACACCAACAAGGCACTTGTTTCTTTTTTTTTTCTTTATATATATATATATATATATATATATATATATATATATATATATATATATATATATTTTATTGATTTCAGAGAGGAAAGGAGAGGGAGAGAGAGAGAGAAACATCCATGATGAGAGAGAACCACTGATCGGCTGCCTCCTGCACGCCCCACTACTGGGGATCGAGCCCACAACCCGGGCATGGGCCCTGACCGGGAATCGAACCCGGGACCCTTCAGTCCGCAGGCCGACGCTCTATCCACTGAGCCACACCGGCGAGGGCGCACTTGTTTCTTTACATGCAACAATACATAGTCATCCATTGGATGGCTCCTTGACCTGAAGTCAGCTCTGAAGGTTAAAGGAATAGGAAAGGTCTCATAAATGGTCCACCTGAGCTCACCTCCTGCAGAGCCACTCCTGCCTCACTCCATGCCGGAGCATTTGTGCTCAACTTTCCTGAGACCCCGGGTCTTGTTCAGATTCCTGGCCCCCTGGGGCTGTTGTTAAGACTCTACTGCACTCCTCTATAAAGGAGTGTTCTGACTAAGTGACATGATGCAGTGTGTCCCCGTTAATGGCCAGTCCATGGTGAATCATGGGGACTGAAGTTAGCAAGGGTTCCAATCTGGACTAAAAAAGTTTAGTCCACATAAATCTCAGGGCCTCATCCACCGAACTCACCCAAAGAAAGATCATCGACTTCTCATATTACCTAATTTCTGGGCACTGCCTAAGGAATCACTCTGTCTCATTGAAAAATAAAGTATATTATGAGAAAAGTGAGGGACGGGTCCAGGGCTCTCTGCACTGCCTGTTTTCTTTTTATTATTATTGCCTTAGAAGTACTCATTGTTTGTGCCTCAAAGCCACCAGACAGGGTCCTACAAATCTCCCTGGCGCCCTGTGTGGGAGCCAGGCTGAGATGATATGTAGCCCTCTGGATGCTCCCAGCATCATCATTCTAGACCCAAACTGAGATGTGATTTAGACGGTCCCTATAAAACTGGGATCATTGGCCTAATCAGAGCCATTTATCCTGTCTTGGGCTATCAAATCAGTGCTCGTGGGTTGCAGGGAGATGGGGGTGTTTTTTTCTGGTATATTTCACAATGAGGACTTTGAAAAGAATCTCATTTAAGAAGTTAATGCTCTCCGTAGTGTATCTGGGTAGAGCCCTGGCAGGAAGTCACAGATCCACTTAACAGCTCTGTAGGTTGAGATCTGGACCATCTGAAAAGAGAATGTTGTTTCTGAAGGCATGACTCCAAAATAAATGCCTGCTCACTTGAGTTAGAAGGCAAATATAACCCTCTAAAATATGGCCCTGCCTAGTTCCTTCTAATTCGGGGACACTAGAAAACGAAAAGGCATATGCACCGAATGAAAAGTGGGATGTGAAAAAAAAAAATCCAGCAAAGAAATATGATAAAATTTGGATCACACTAGCTTCTATTTATGCTGAATATTTTACTTTGTTGAAGTCATTCGTGAAAATAGCCATATTGGAATGTGAAAAATCTTACATTCAGCTCGTGTTAGGGGAAGATAATGTTCATTTGAGAGATTTTGCAGTCACAGTCAAAGCAAGGCGTGAATTACTCAGAGCAGACCATGGAGTGGAGGGGAGAGCCCCATGGTGGACGCCCAGCCGTTTGCTGCAGCTCCGATGGTGATTCCTGCAGTCTCTTGCCCCCAGCACACTGGAGATATTTATTCACACTAAAGAAATGCAGCTTCTAACTGAGTGGAATGACTCCCTCCTGACAAAGTTTAAGTAAATTGTGCCAACCCACCGATAAAGCAGACTGACATGTCATGAAGTGACAGCTGCCACGTCCACCCGTTTCCTCGTCGCCGGCAGCGGCTGCGATCTGGAGCCTGTCACACCGCAAAGGAGCTTCACCCCTTGATTTCTCCTGGCATCGTCTCCCCTGTCTAGTTAAACCACCTGGTCTTCGCTGTTGGACAGAGGGAAGAGAAATAGATCATGGTGCTTTAGTTATTTTTAAAAGCACCTACTTCGGGGAACACAGTTGGCAAATTTATTTGAAATGGATCAACCTTTTGAAATGAGAATGACATAAAATTACATCAAGCCATTTCCCTAACAAATAACTCCCACTGAAGATCATGTGTGACAGAATCAGCCTGAAGCCCAGCTTAGGATCTTGTCTGGATTCAGTGACCTCGGGGTGACTGTTTGATACTCAAATCATGTGTCTGTCTCCACGTGCAGGAGTGTCTATTGTGGGGTATCCTGACCTCCCCGAACTCATAGGTCTACTGCCTGGCTCTTTGTTAGCACTGAAAAGGGAACCAGCACAAGCTTGGCCTTCATGCCTGACCTTTCTGGGTTTCTCATTACTTTTATTTAAACCCGATATTAAAGGTGAAAACTGGAGTAGTGAAGCACTCGGCTAGTGAGATAACTAGGAGGCGCCGTCTCCATAATTACTGTGTCATTGTCTCCGGAGGGACATGAAAGCTGGTCTTGTCCCTTTAACAGGACAAGTTGCTAATCCCCTTAACATTTCCCCCCTTTTGGACTGATAATATTTCACTTTTTTTTTTTTTTTTTTTTTGCGCTTTGTAACATATTCCTAAAGGGAGGCTTAACCAATAATGCACAGATTATGGAAATGATGCTCATTAAGTCGGGGGCGAGGTTTCTGGAAGCCACAGAGCTGCTCAGAACATGTAACCTCCATCGGAAGCTTCATTTGAATGTTTATTCATGGAGCAGTAAATGTTTGTTTTTATCCATTTTATTGATACATAAATTAAAGAACTATAATTATGAGTAGGGCAAACAGTAAAGTAATATGCATTTGTCACAAAAATGAGTAAGACAAGGAAAAATGCCATCATTGCTTCATTTGCATCCAGAACCTTTATTGTCTACCAACAGAAAGACCCAGAGGGAATACCTCTGCAGATTAATGTTCTGATATGATGTGTAAATTAAAAATACACATTCTAGATAGTCTTTTTAGCAAAGAGAAATCGGGGAAGTAATTTATGAAGGTCAGAAGCTACCCAAAGAAAGGGTGGGTTTCTTCTCTCATGAGAGAGAACTGCAGTGACTTTTATTAAAGTTAATGCTGAGCAAAGAATAAGTCCCCTTGGCAGTCTCTGTGATGTCGATGGTTTTCAGGATGAGATATTTGCCTAGCATACTTGACCAGCTTTTAAAAAGGACTTACATGAAGCTGGAAAGACAAGACCTTAAAACTTACATGTTGGTAAAAAGATACTTTTCAGTGGGGAAGAAAGGTTTGATCATAATGGCTCAGCATAGGCCACGTCCTTGTATTTGCAAGAATTCGCAAGAGAGAGAAAAGAGTAGCTAAGAGAAACTGTGCATATGAGGCTTCTTTGTCCTTACTTTATAGCAATCTAGCAAATTAAAAACCCTTGAGTCATCCACCCACCCATCCACCCACCCACCCACCCACCCACCCACCCATCCATCCATCCATCCATCTACCCATCCATTCACCTATCTACCCACCCATCCACCCATCCACCCACACATATATTCATCCATCCATCCACCCATCTACTCAGCCGTCCATCTATCCATCTACCCATCTATTCAGCCATCCATTTATCCATCTATTCATCCATCCATCCATCCATCCATCCATCCATCCATCCATCCATCCAGCATTTACATGATATGTCATCTAAGCTAGAAACTTGGAGTGATGGGAGGAAATAATGAGACAGGTAGAGTAAGGAATAGCCCAGAGTTCAGGACTAATGAAAGAGAAACCTATAATTATTGATGCTTTATGAGGAAAATGGCGTAATTGAGATACACACAAAGAATCAGAGAGCCTGAAGTCTGGAGAGTCTGAAGGTTATACAGAGGAGGTGGCATTTGAACTCACTCAGAAAAACCGAGGGGAAGTGGGAAAGAAGCAAAGGGAAGGGAACTCTACAAGGGAAGAACACTTTTTAACTTTTCTTACCAAGAATATGTACTGTCAACACAGCGACTGGAACAATGGCTGATGAAATGCAGGTTCGACAAATCCTAAAACATTCTTTGCATCTTTTGAAAGTCATTTTACTGGAGGTGTCTCTATGGTGCTGTCCCTGCACAGCAGCAAATAGAGCTAGTTCCAAACCTCTGACCTCTCCTGCGTGTGGGGCTGAACAGGTGGACTCTTGATCCCGAATGGTCTACCTGGGGCTCCACCTATCTTGTTGCATGAGTACAACCCAACACAGCAGGAATGGTCGTGTAAGAGATTTATTATAATTTTATAAGGCCTTGCTTGAGTTTGTCAATTTTTTAAAGGGAAATTATTACAAATTCTCTTTTGCTGAACAGTTTTAAGAGCTTGAAGCTGTTATGTCACTGAATGTCAATCATTAACTAAAAGATAATATAGAATATTTATACCAGATTGATTCTCAAATTTGTAAGAAAGTTGTTCTCTCCTGGGCCTCTCTTACAGAAGTGCTTAATATACTAAGGGTGAGTAGTGTGGGGGACCGTAGGCTTATACTCTGCTAGGCTGCTAGTGCCATACCTGGGTTCTGGAATCCAGCAAACCACTCACTCCGCCTCCCTATGCCTCTGTTTCTTCATCTACAACTTCTCTCATCTTGCCTCATCTTTCCAGTGGAGATAGTACCAGTATCCTAAAGCCTGATATTATTGTGAGAATTACATGAAAAACGTAGCTAAAGTATTTATGCCAATGCTGGCGTATTGTAAGTATTGAGTAAATTCTAGCAATTATTGTATTTCAAGACAGTGTATATTTCTAGTCTGAATCTATGTCTAACAACCTGCTTCTTCTCTGAGCCAGAAAGCTTGGCTCTGCAGTGAGCCTTGCTAAATATATTCTACTCTGGATCATCACCAACCCCAAGGCCTGTGTTTCCTTCATGACTGAATTCTGCCTTACTTGGTTGGGAAGGCCTCACCTTCTGTTACTCGGATTAGGGTCAGTGTGAGAACGCTGCCAGGTACTTAGGTTTGAAATAAATGTCACTGAAAGTACTGCTGCTCACAGGGCCTTGAACACCTTGACACAACCAACTCAGGACAGAATTAGTAATCTGTCCAAAGGCACAGGCATCTGGTGGTCTCCAACTACCTTGTCAGTGAGCCCCGTCCTGTAGGATGTCAGCAGTGCTGAGGCAGCTGGTGCGCCCTTCATGAAACAGGAAACTGCTTTCCATGGGCTCCGACTGCTCCAGGCAAGTTGAGATACTTTGACGGGGGGGTAGGGGTGGTGGTGGTGGTAAAAAACTAATTTAGTTTCCAAAAACACCTCCAGGATTTGTGGGGACCCTGAGCATTCTATGGCTCACAGTTGGGTTTTTCAGCCAGTTGTGAGTTATAACAACACATCAGGAGAGGGATGGTGCTCCTGTGATATATGGGAGCAGTAAATCAGCTAAGCATCGCAGCCTCGATGATGTATGGCTCCAAACTACAGTATGAGTTTAAAGGAGATTTTAGCAACCAGACAGCTTTAAATTTCAAATTTTCTAAAAATTAAGGTCTTTTTAAGTCAAAGGACAGCAAGATGATGGAATCTGATGCTGTTCAAGTGTCACTGAACTCAGAGAGCCGGGGGCGTGTCTGTTCCTTTCAGCTTTCAGCTCACAAGGTGGAAATAATTGGCAGGTTCTTCAGTGTCTCCTCCAGTAGAGGAGAAGCCCCGGGAACTGAAAAAACAGGAGCGAGTGTCAACGCATCTTTGCCAATCAATTTCCCCTCCTTCCGCACTGCAAGCCGCAGAGGAGCTCATTCTTGTCCCAAAGTCCTGGATCGAGTTAGATACTCTGATAGGCTTTGGGCAAACCCAGTAGAGATTATTTTTGTTTTCTTTGTTCTAAGGAACTCTTCCAGTGAAATTCAGAACAAAAGAACAGTGAAAAGGGAGATCAACTTCTTCACCTTTTGCTCACAAATTCAAAATGGACACACAGGAGAAAGCTCACCTTTTCTGTCATTTGTCTTTGTAAAGGAAGCACTCATTGCAAATGAGCAGAAAGATAAAAGGTGGATGGCACGCGGGCTGCTCAGCCCAGCAGGAAATGGAGCTGTTGTCATGGTGCCATCATCTTCCCTGTTTTAACGATGTGTTTGTAGGATGCTGATGTTGCTTATGAGAATGTACCCATTTTGTTAAAAAAAACCATTCGCTTTGGGGAGCGAGAAAAATCACTGTCAATTAAGAGAGCAGGTGCTGAGAGAACTTCTCCTCCTTCTCCACTTCCTTTTTAAAATCCTGCTGCAGTAAACAGACCGAAATGAGAAATCTCCTTACTGTTTGTGTAATAGACCCACCAGGAACAGCGAGAGACAATTACATTTCAAGTGGCTTCTTCTCCTTGCCTTGACTAAGTGAATTAGAGGGACGAATGGGGGTAGCGTTACTGCCAGGTGGAGAGAAACATCTGGGCATGAAGAATTAACAGTCTCCCCTCCCATTATCTTGCCTCTAGTTTGTACTCCTTCAGTAGAGTCTAACTCGAATTACTATAGATTTTTGGTGTCCACCTCCCACTCCTCCCTGATGCAAAGGGCAGAACATCCTGTTTCCACCACACAGAACCACTTACTGTCTCAAAAGGAAGTCCCCGGGTCCTTTACTCCCATACTAGCAACTTAACCATGTAATCTGGTAACAAAGACATGGACATCGATGCATCACCCACTGCTCTGAGGCTGTCAGTCGAACAGTATGAATGAGGCTGGCCTGGTGTCTAGAGTGATGTGGGCTGTTTTAGTAGTTGTTAGAGAGATTTCTTGGGAGAACATTGACATATCATTTAATTATTTCTCTCTCATAAGGTAAAAAAGCTTTACTTACACATTTGTAGTACTCATTTTAAGTGAGTCTCAATTACAACATTAGCTACCATTTATATAAGAACATTTTGTGCTAGTAACTGTACATATATAAGTATTACCACATCCTCACCAAAACTCTAAGAAGTGGGAACAATTACTGTCTCCATTTTCCTAATTGAGGAAACTGAAGCTTACTGAGATTGAGTAAATTGCTCAAGGTCAACAAACTGGGTCGAAGTGGCAGAGCTGAGATTCTGAGCCAGGTTAAGAGGATGTCAAATCCTGTCTTTGTTATGCTATCATACTTTCCAATTAAATAACTATTATTTTGGATGACCATATGTCTTTGTTTATTTGGACCAGCCCAGATTTAGGCTTACAGTCATAAAGGGGCCAGGGCAGTTATAAACAGTGCCTCCTTTCACTCAAAATTTCACTTTGGACAATAAATTTTATGCTCCCCCCCTAACTAGTAGTGTGCTCTATGCTGTGAGATCTCATTTCTGCGGATTCTAAGTATTCTCATCTGCCTCTATGGGTGGGCTTGGGGTGGGGGCAAAGAATAAAGGAAGGGAGGGAGGCAGTCTTAGGAAGTTCTTGTGGGAAAATGTTCTAACTGGATCATGTGCTTATTGGCCATTGATGCATCTTCTTTGGAGAAATTTCTATTCATCCTTTGCCTATTTTTAGTTAGTTTTTTGTCTTTTTATTATTGAGTTGAAATAGTTTCTTATATGTCCTAGATACAAGTACCTTACCAGATGTATGATTTGCAAAACTTTTCTCCCTTTTCCTTTTTTTTAATGGTATCCTTTGAAGCACAGAGTTTTAAAAGTTTGACTTGGTTCACCTCCTTCCACTTCTAAGGATCTTGTGCTTACATTGGGCTCAGCTGGGTAACCCAGGGTCATTCAGACTGTCTCTCTCTTTTTTTAAATATATTTTTTATTGGTTTTACAGAGAGGAAGGGAGAGGGATAGAGAGCAAGAAACATTGATGAGAGAGAAACATTGATCAGCTGCCTCCCGCACGCTCCCCACTGGGGATGGAGCCCACAACCAAGAATTGAACCTGTGACCCTTCAGTCCACAGGCTGACACTCTATCCACTGAGTCAAACTGATTAGGGCTGTCTCTATTTTTAAGGGCAGCCAAGTAGCAACCTCACTCAATCTGCAACCTTATTTTTCCTTTTCCGTGGAACCTAACCTATTCACCAGTGTGGATTAGGATGTGGACCTATTGCAGGGGTTCATTGTCTGCCTACCACAGCAGTGTGTTTGTTGTTCTTAAGAATCAGGTTGACCTTCTGTCATTGCTCATTGCAGATCTGAGGGAGAGAGCTTCGGGCTGGGCCAGCTGGTGGAGGTTGCAGGACACTAGTTATGAGCAGTGTAGCTCTCTAGCCTCCCCTGCCCTTTCCCCACCAGGATTTTATCCCCTCTCATTGAATTGCAATATATTCTAATAAAGATGAAGACAGCAACATCACTATTTTTTTAAACTGATCATCCTCAGGTGAGTATGGGATAGAATAGATGTGTTCAAAAGGATGGAGGGAGAAGAACAGGTGGCACAAAGGAGGCAGGGTCTGTGAAAATGTCTTCGGTGGGATTAAAGCTCAGCTCCTACCAGTGGATAAAAACCTAGAGGTAACAGGGCTTTTAAGGCTGAGATTTGCTCAAGCAGGTGGGACAAGAAAGGGTGAATCTATTACTTGGTGTGAATTCAAAAAAATTAATAATAAATGGGGGGGGAAGTCTTGACATTGAATAACTTTGTTACTCATATAATATTTTGGGTGTGGCTTTCAACTAGGAAGCAGTGAGGTGGAAATGGAACTTGGATGATAACACCCTTGCCCTAAGTGAATTCAAGACCCTAGGCAAAGGCAAGCCCCTATCCCATGATCCTGAAAGGACTTAACGGATGTGATCAGAGACATTATTGAGAAATCCTGGAGCTTGGGAGAGGCATCAAGAGACCAGCGTGGAGGTGTCATATTTGGAATGGGGAGAAGAAGGTGGCCTCCTGAGAGATGGTGTCATTTGGTCAAGAGCAAATATCCTCGTGTCTAATGACAGACTCGGTTCAGATTTCAGCTCTTGGTCACTCCTTGAAGGAACTTGGGCAAGTCACTTAACCTCTTTGGTTGTGCATTTATTAATTGTCTCTTGGGAGTATTGTAAGGGTTAGTTGAAATAGTGATGTCAGTCAGCCCAGGGACTGATTTCAATAAATGTTAATAACAACAGTTACCACTACTAATGATGATAATAATAATTGGAGAAACTAGTGGCTCCAGGAACCTTAAACCAGTGTTTTCTAGAGTGATTTTCTCCCTCCTCTGCAGCTGCTCTTATAGATTTCTTTGCAAAACTCCTTGGAAAAGTTGTCTCTGCTTATTTATCTCCCTTTCTTCATCTCCCACTCTCTCTTAAATCCACATCAGGTTTTTTTTAAATAACAGCTTTATTGAGATAAAATTCATATAACATAAATTTACTTCTGTTAAGTGTACAATTCCATGTTTTGTGTATTCATAAAAATTTGCAACCATCACCACTAATTCTAGAATATATTCATCACCTCCAAAAGAAACCTTGTGCCCATTAGCAGTCACTCCCCATTCCCCCCGGCAACTGCTAATCTACATCCTGTCTCTATGAATTTGTCTGTTCTGGACATTTCATATAAATGGAATCATACAATATCTGGCCTCTTGTGTCTGGCTTCTTTCACTTAGCATAATGCAGAAAGTATAATTCTTTCGCTCAGCAGTACTTTGTTCTTTTTTAAGGCCAAATCACGTTGTCTGGTTATACCACACTTTATTTTTCTATTCATTATTGATGGACACTTGGATTGTTTCCCTTGTTGGGGTATTATGAATAATGCTGCTATAAATATTCATGTACAAGTTTTTCTGTGGACGTATATTTTCATATCTGTTGCATACATCCTTACAATGGAATTCTGAGTCATATAGTCACTGTATGTTTAACTTTTTCAGGGGCTACTAAACCATTTTTCAAAACAGCAGCACCATTTTACGTCTCCACCAGCAATGTATGAAGGTTCTAGTCTCCACATCCTCGCCAGCACTTACTGTCTTGTGTGGTTTTTTTTAATAGTCATCCTAGTGAGTGTAAAATGATATCTCAATGTGGTTTTGATCTGCATTTCATTAATGATTAATGTTGGTGAGCATCTTTCATGTGCTTTTCAGCTAGCTTTCAGCAATGGTGGCACTGTTGATTAAAATTCTTCCTCTTAACATTCTTTTCTCAGCCTTTAAACTTACCCTCTTTTTATTTGCCTCCTTCCCCACTGTACCCTTAACATGAATCCTACTTTTTCTCTTCCCAAAGTACAAATGGTGAAGTGTCTCAATTCTGAATTTTTAGCTCTGCCCGCTGTTTTTCTTCATGACACTTATTTCCACCTAAAATTAAATCATATATTTATTTATACAATTGTTTCTTTTCTTCACTGCCCATTGAGTTGTAGCCTTATGGGGTCTGTCTTATTCATCACTATATCTCTGGTTACTAGACTAGAAATAAATATTTTTGTATAAATAAGTGTATTAGAAAAAAGTAAGTGGATGCTATGTGAATAAAGAGCAGGTTCCATAAGTAAGTTTCTAGATTGCTAATAGAACAAACTTAACTTTATCTTTTAAAAAATATATTTTTATTGATTTTAGAGAGGAAGGAAGAGGGAGAGATGTGAAAGATGTGACAGCCGCGACCTGCGCGGCCAGGGTTCAGAACCTGGAGAAGGGCCGTGCACAAATGACGAGACTAGACAAGAAATATGAATTTGGAAATCACAGGGGGCCAGGTGAAGAGCCCAACTCTAGTGGAAGGGCTTCACTGGTGCCCAGGCCCTGCCAGCTTTTTATTCAATTTTAGATACACATATTGCCCTTAGTCAGGCAGGCAATTCCGGTAGCAGACAGACTATCTTAAAGGTCAGTAAATATTAGTAAAGATTTACTTTGAGCCTATTAGGTCAGGAAATTGCTTGAGCCACCATTGTCTTGACAGAACAATCGGTGCATAGCTTTTAACCCTTGCCAAAGCTCAAGGTCCATCAGCCTTCTGGGTTCCTTATTTGCACTTTTCTGATAGTGTAGACAATGGATAGCTTCCAGCAGAGAGATAGAAACATCAATGATGAGAGAGAATCATTGATCAGCTGCCTCCTGCGTGCCTCCACTGGGGACTGAGCCCACAGCCCGGGCATGTGCCCTGACTGGGAATTGAACAATGACCTCCTGGTTCATAGGTCCACACTCAACCACTGAGTACTCTCCTGAGCGAACTTTTCTCTTTCATCTACTCCTCTCAGATACTTTAATATGCTCATCAACATTGTAAAATTTATTTGACCATGAAAACTTTTTAGTATGGAAGGTATCATGAATTTTTTAAAATATTTTTTCAACTCAAGCAGCTAAACTGCTTGAGACCCTAGCAATTTTTAAAACCTAGTAAAAAAAGTAAAGTCTAGCAAAATTTTGTAGTGTTGTATTAATAGGAGGCTTTGTTAGCACTTAGAAATTAAGTTGTGATCACTAAGGCACAATATTGTTATCATAGAATTGCACGGGTAGAATTTCTCTGTTGCTAGTGGGAGTGGGTTTCTTATAATATCTTGAGAAAAAGAATTTTCTAAGACTCTCATGGGAGAATAAGTTATTTTTATTTGTGTAGAGTTATCTCTCTCTGTTTGCAAAGTCCCATTTCCCTTAAGCCAGTCCTGGAAAAGGTGCAGCTAGGGTTAAGCAGAGTTAAAAGCAAAGCCAGTGTCCAAAGTTTCTGTTCCATGGTGGAGTTGAGTCCAGTACAGCAGCATGCTAATTCCAGTCCATCAGTCCATTGTGTGCGGCCACATGGCTGTGGGGCATGTGGATGAATGCAGGGGAGTGCACCACCTGCAAAATGAGAGCCAGGAGCACAAGAGGGCCAAGAGGAGGGAATACCTTTGTTCAGGAGCTTATGTATTTCAGATTTCACACCCTTGCAGTGGCCATGCCTATTCTGGTCAAAGACATGCTCCCAGGTATGATTGACAGCTAATCACCTTCCCCACATCATTCAGACCTTACTGGGCATGCATCTATTGTCCAGTCCCTTTCTCCAGAGATCTGTGGGGAACAGGCCTGGAGAGTGTTAAACTGCAGCTTTCTGGCAAAGCTGTGCAAATGGCCTGCCTATATTATCTGGCCTTCTCTTTGCTCCTTTCCTGTTAATTAATTAATAACTGGAGTAATTACATCGGTATCAATATGAACTCATTAAGAATAGGTTATGTCGAATCCCTATCTGTGCTGTTCATAGGGTTTTTATCAAAATGATAGTCTATCCGAAGGCCTTGGCAATGTATTCCTTCACAACAGTGAGATTGTGAGCTGGCTTTATCGTGTTTTAATCATGATTTCTCTTTTCTGGGAAGTGGAGTGGGTTGTCAGGATCTTGAGATCAGTCTGTCACTTAAGAATTTATGTCAAGACATTTGGCTGGGTTGAGATCTATGCCCTTGAGAGAAATTACCTGTACAGTAAACTGTTTCCTGTCATCAGTGTCACAGTGAATTTCAAATGTTACCAGTGCCCAAGAGTGGCACTTCCAGGACTGGGTGGTAACAGCCCATAGAAATAGCCCTGAACTCTAAACCCAGGAGAGCAAGGTACATATAAGAAGGCATGGAGGGGCCTGGTCCCGGGAGGTTTCCCTACTGTAAGTTCAAAGCCAGCTGTATGTCACAGAAGATGGCTGGAGTATAGGAAGCCAGGGAAGCATTCAGTCCTGGGTCTCGAATAATGCAATAGGGCAAGCAAAGCAGTGCGATCTTGGTGCCCAATTAGCACATTTGGCAGGAGAGGGGTTCAGGAACCAGTGGTTTTCAAAGTACAGTCCTGGACCAGCAATACTGGCATCACTGGGAGCTGGGTAGAAATGCAGATGTGGGGGGCCGGTGGTCTTTGTTTCATCCAGACCCAGGTGCATGTTCAGGTCGAGAACCACTAGTCAAAGCAACAGAAATAAGCCGGAGCAGCGGAGAAACTTGGACCAGGCGCCGTTCAAGGAGCCTCTTAAATCTCTTTCCTGCTGGTGTGGGAACCATCCAGGAATATGATGCTACTGCAGCTACATGTTGAGTCCTGCCTATGTGCTAAGCAGCATAATAAGTACATGCTTAGCAGCTCTGATCCTCTTAACAACTCTGTGAGATAGAAACTGCAATAATCCCCATCATAGATGAGGATACTGAGATACAGGCCTTAGGAGGCAGGGCCACAGCTGGTGAGTGCTGGGTCCAGGGTTTGCATTAGGCAGTTTGGCTACAGAACTCTGATCTGATACCTGACTATTAGATGACAGATGAATGGAAAGGAGGGAGGGAGGGAAGGATACCAGCAGGTTTGGAAGTAAAGACTGAAGGCTTTTTCTCCTGGGATTGCTTTAAATCTACCAGCCATGACTTCAAAAACTTCACCCTGGGCCTGGCCTGCCCTGCTTTCTCCTAAGAATTTGGTTCCATGGGAAATTTTTGGTTTACTTGTCCCTGTTTGCTTTTCTCCCTATCTCCTATGCTCACATAGTCTTCATGAGTTAAGTATACACTCATCTCAGTTGCCAAGGAATCCATGTCTGGAGAATATTCTGGCAAAACATGTCACTGTGTGGGGACTGTGTGTTGAGGGGCTGATGCGAAGCTCTCTGCTTTGTTCACTTTGGACCACCCTGTTCCCTGGCTTCCCTTGAGCAGCATAGCATCTCTCCTCCTTGTGCGCAAAGCCACAGGGACACTTCATCTCACCTCCGCCAGAGGCCCTTCGTGGCGTAGGCCTGACCACAGTAATCTAGGAGGGGCGGGCGTGATCAGGGACTGAGGAGGCTTGATTCTTTGTCTGCCTCTCCACATTTAGGCTTTTCATTGTCACTTTCCTCCCCACGGGTTGTAATAAACACGTGAACACAGCTCAAGGACAGGAATGAGGTTTAGCTTCAGCCGAGGTACAATAGAGGCTATTTGGAAAGTAAAATTTTCAAATGGCAGTTTAGCCTTGAAGAATATATTGAATTCAATGTGCTGTGTGCCTTGAGTCACAATCTCTGCATAATTGCATTGCTATGTATATTACCTGGGTACTTTTGCAGGCTAAAGAAATGGGCTCTTTGAAAGATTAACATCATACAGTCCGTGTATGTGCTGATGAAAAAGGCTGGGGCAGGAATCAGACCACCTGGCTTTGTGTGCTGACCCTACACTTCCTGTGGGGCCTTCACCTCCAGGTTTATTTAGAGATTAAAGGAGATAAATGCCAAGCACACCACCTCCTTATCATCATAATTAAAAGTTTAATAAATAAGAATTATTTAAATCGTTATTAAATAATTAAAACTTAATAAATAAGAATTATTTAAATATTATGCTTATTATTTGAAGCCCAGATTCTGTAATCTGGCCCATATTCCAACCTACTTCCCCTCATTTGCTCTTTACTTATGCAGTTCTCTGTTTTAGCCAATTCTTATTTCCTGTCAGTTTCAGAGGCGCTGTGGTCACCTTTGAAGACATGCTGTCATTTCAAAGCACTGGCTAAATACAACCAAGACTGACAACTATGAATAATTCCACAGAGCCCCTAAAACACTCTGGCATTTCACTCAGAGTCTCATATATGCCACCAAGTTGTTCTCTCTTGTTCTGGGCCTCTATTCTCCGTAGACTTCAGATCCAGTTACCAGTGAACGCCATCTTCCTCTGAGCAATAATCCAGCAGGGGCCATGAGTAAATGGGCTTCGTGAGGCATCCCTGTCAAGTGTGAAAATATATGAGGAGATAATCACATTTTATTTTTCTTTCTTTGTGTATTTCCAGCACGTTCACATCCACGTTCTGCCCAGGAAGGCTGGAGACTTTCACAGGAATGACAGCGTCTATGATGAGGTGGGTCTGCTCGCTCTGATCTTACTGTTTGATCATGGGCGCTGTCCATGTGATGAAATCACCCTGAATAGGTATTGGCGTAGAGTTGGTCTTAAGTGGATTCCACCCAACATGACCTGGGAAGCGGCAGTACAGGTGAGGTAGCCCCAAAAGGCCGTTATGGGAACTGAAGACAAAGGAATTTATAATGATTTCTCTTTCAAATGAAACTGAGCAAAATCTAAATACTCTTGTGATTTCTGACTGTCATTTATTGACCTGTCTCAGTGTCTCCATAGGAGAAAATCTACACGACAACAAATGGAAATTAAGTGGATTGATATATGATTATTTTAATCAAATGCTACATTTAATTTTTAAATACTTTGGACTTCAGCTTGTCTCTCCTTATAGCACTTATTTCAAGTCAAACTTTGAATTATCATTAGCAAACACTAGGTTGGTTTGAATGATAAAGGTGTAACCCATATATTATCAGCATTTTTGCAGTTAGCTGATTTCTAGATACTTCCACTCAAAGGTATGAATGTGAAACCACTACAAAGATCACTCAGCAAGAGTCAGGTGATCTGCTCCTAGGATCTCCATTACACGAGCACCTTCAGGCGTCTGTACTATTTAGAGCAGGGGTGGGGAACCTGGGGCCCACGGCCGCATAAGGCCCCGGAAAGCATTTGGTCTGGTCCTGCCAAGGCATTAGGGGTGACTTAATTAAATGTTTGACCAAACACAGCAGGCTAATTTTTAAGTTGATAATTTTGTATGGCCAGAGAATGATGTTATAAATATCCAAATGGCCCTTGGCAGATAAAAGGTCCCTGACTTAGAGCATATAGCTTATGGTGGATCAAGCTGGTATAAAATATAAGATAATTTCAATTTGACTATTTATTGTAGCCAGTGAAGGGTAAATATGTTCCCCACGTATGAGAGCAGATCAGATGGCAGCGGCACCTGGAGTGCTTGGTTAAGAAGGCTGTGAGGTTATTTCTGGATGCAACAAGGCACATGCTGTGATTGATTAGCAATGTCTGCCATGGTATCAATAAGAGAGAGGTACCAGTTAGCCATCTATTTGACACTCATGTTCTAGCCCTTTGAGAATGATTTCTAAAGAACCCAGTTTCCCTGGGTTAGATGGAACCTATGTATCTTTTTGTTGTTGTTGTTATTGTATTTTTAAGGTTTCTTTGCAATAACTGGGCATTAAAATCGCTACCTAGGCCCTAAAAATAAAGAACCAGAAGTGAGCAGTTAGTATTGAAACTTATAGTTAATCATTCTGGGATTCACTGGGTCCTTGGAGGTGACTGGTGTTACCAGTATGCTTTGGGAATATCCATCACTGTGTGTGCTTCCTGTTTTCCACGGCCTGGACTAGACCTGTGTGGCGTGAAAATGCTCTAGTCACTGGTCCCCAGATGCTGGGTGGTGGACCAATGGCTGCAAATTCACTCCCAAGAAGTCCCAACCCGAGAGATTCTGAGGTAGTGAGTTACTGAGGCTCTGAGGAATCAGTAAGTAGGTGGGCCTAAGGAAGTTCCCAGAAGATTCCAATGCATGGCCAGGTATGGGAATAGTGTCTCTCCCAATCTGGGCTTTCCCAAAGTCATATCTTGTAATATAATTCAAACTCATTTTTTGCTGCTTGTGGAATGTGGTTTGAGGTTGGTAAGGGCTTAAGTCAAATTGGAAGAAACTCAGAATTATGGAGTAATTATAAAGAGATGCAGTTTTAAAACATACAATTACTGATCTTATTAGCGTAAACTAAAGTTAATAAAATGTTGCCAAGTACAGGCTATTTTAATGAATAAATTAGCACCTGATTTATATACAAGTGAATATTGCTAAAGTGGTATTAAAAGTGCTTGAAAACTGTTTTTGTTTTTTTTCGGGGCTGAATTGTCACAGTAAAATCTTGTTTATATCCGAATGTGCTTGTGATAGAACTGCAGCGCCACATGTCAGCCCAGTTAGAAACACAGTGTCAGACCCTGGGGCTGCGTGTGCCCTTCTCCCCTCCCTTACTCTTTGCCCTTGTGCACAAGCTCCCACAGTGTCTCTAGCCCCACCCATGAGTCAACACATGTCCCTCCCTCCCACCTATTTGGAGGAGCATCTCAGGAGATGTAATTACTGGGAGAGGTGTATTTTTTAATCAATTGGTAAGTCATATGTAGTATAGACAGTACTCCCTGACGGAGATTGTGGTATGAGGCTTTGAAGAGATTGAACTTTGAAGACAAGCAGAATTGGGTTCAAATCCCATTGCCACCTACTGATTGTGTGGCATTGGGCAAGTCACTTAATCTCTGTGCTTAATTCCCACATTTCTAAAACGGAGATAATCAATACACTTCAAAGATTGTTATGTGTAATATATGACATTATTACTGGACTTGGTACATACTAAGCCTTTATTAATAGGTAGCTTCTTCTTTTTAATTTTGTTTTAAAAAACCAACAAACTAGCAGTAGTGAGTAAATGGAGAACCTGGATTCAAAGCCAGAGTATTGGATGCTCCCATTCAATATTCTTTTCAAGGGTCAGATTTCCAGTTTCCCCTCTGCCTCTAACCACTAATTCTCAGATTCCTCTTCCTCTATGTATGAAAATGCTTCTCCCGTTTAAATACATAATAAGATAATGTCTAGAAAGTGGCCTGAGAAGCGTGAAGCACTGCATTATTGGTTCAGGACTGAGTGATCTTAATCAGAAAAGATGGAGTGATGAGGGACAGCGTTCTTTATACTGAAGGGAGCACTCACTCGAAATTATGCATCTGTCCATGAAATACAGCAGACAGACTGAGACTAGCGTGGAGGGTGGGGAATGGGGAACAGGGCAGGAGACTGCTCTCCATAAAACGTAATTATATTCCTAATGCTGCAGAAATAGAAAGTGATGCCAGAGGAAGCCCGGCGTTATAAATGAGCTAGGAATGTGTCTTCTCCCTGGGCACTGTTTAAGAGGGACGGTGACAAACTAGCGAAGGTTCACAGGAAGGGGTTGGGGTGGTGGCGTCTGGAAACAGTGATCTGGGGAGTAATCGGAGGTGGAGATGTTTTGTCTGGAGAAGGGAAGACAGTGACAGAGTCCTTGTTTCTAAATGTCGGAAGGGCTGGCAGGTGGCTTCAGGGGGAAGATCTGGGATTTTCAGACTATCAGCTCCACATCATAACAGGTCGAGTTGCTAGCGGTGTCAGAACACTCACAGTGCCTTGTGGGAGGGGGAGGCATGGGAAGCTTTCCATCCCTGGGTCCAAGCAAGGAGAGCGGATGGCTGTGATTCTTCCTTGGATGGACCACAGGGTTTCATGGCTTTACAACTCCGGCCCGTTTGATTATTACCACCCCGTTTAAGTTATACAAGTTCTGTAGCAAATACTGTGGGTCTTTTTGTTGTTATTAGTATTACAGCATTTGGGTCACTGCCTAATGGGTTATACCCTTTTTTGTTTAGTTCATGGGAATATATGGTATAGTATAACTCTTCGTTGACTGACATGGGACTATGCCCTATTGATATTTCTCGTTCCCAGCCTACTTCCCATTTTCCCCTCCAGCTCACAGTTGGAATCTGATGGTGTATGTTTGCTTGCTTTCTCATATGTTTTATTTTACTTGAAAAGTATGTTTTAATGATGTGCTTTAGTTTGCATACCAAGTAATTTTGACGAGTCTGAATGCTATTAGGCATGTCACTCATTCTCTCGGTCATTGCAATTCCCACTACACTGTCTCTTACCAAGGCTTGCCTCACTCCTTCATGATACCTGCCTGACCCCTGAAGGCATTTGAGTTTGAGATCCCTGCCTCTTTCATGAGATACTTTTCTCTCTACCACTTAAATGTTACTACTCTCGGGACCCTCTGTCCAGTCCACTGTGCATACCATTGATCTGTAACTAATTTACAATGCATGGCCCTGGGGGGCATTCTTGAACTTCAGTGGTGTATCCTACCTACCTTCCTTGCTCCTGTTATTCTCATTATCTCTCATTGCTTTTCTTTTGTCAATATGTTAGTCTTGTTCCCACCTCAGGGCCTTTGAATATGTTGTTTTCTTTACCTATAACTTCTTTCATCTTTTCTTTTCTGTCATGTGACTTCACATCTTCATCCTAATCTCAGCTCAAGTGTCACCTCCTCAAAGAGTTCTTGTCATTGATCACCTCATTCCATCTAAAATAGCTAATTTTAGATGGAATGCACCAGTGGGGTCCCTCAGCCTGGCCTGCACCCTCTCACAATCTGGGATTCCTCGGGGGATGTCGAAGAGCCGGTTTCAGCCCAATTCCTGCAGGCCAGGCCAAGGGTCCCCACGGGTGCATGAATTCGTGCACCAGGCCTCTAGTATGCATATTAAGATCTTTGGTTAATTTCTTTCCATCCTCCTTCCTCTCCCCTTCCCTCTGAGATTCATCAGTCTATTCCATGTTTCCATGCCTGTGGTTTCCGTTCCTCGTTGAGCGTCTGCCCCCTGGTGATCAGTGTGCATCATAGCTACTGGCCAGTTGGCTGGCCGCTTAGGCATATATATATAGATATATATATATATATATATATATATATAGATATATAGATAGATATAGATATAGATAGATGTTTATGTCCTTATTAATTATGACACTTGAAATATTTTCTTAGTTTATTATTCACTGTCTGCATCCCTTCCTACACTATAACGCCTTGAGAAGAGGAACCTAATCTGGCATAGACCGGGTCTCCAATAAATATTTGCTAAACGAATATTTGAGTACATGAAAGAACAAGGTGTTAAAACAGAAGAACTTGAAGTTCCCTACTAGTACTAACATAATTTGAAAGGAGAGAACATCTTGCTTTTCCGAACGAATTCATAGCTGCATTGGGTGAGATTCTGATGTGGTGATATCAGCCATCTCAGGGGCTTTGACAGAATGGAATCTGTCAGAAATCAGTGTGCAGACGGCTGCAAATTTTGGCGCCTTAGAAAGACTTGCTGAAGTAATTATAAACCTTGTCTGATTGCTAAGCAAGTCTGGTAAGCACATGTCAAAATTGATAAGTAACTGGCCTCCCCAAAACCTACACTTGTGTGCCTCTAACAAATACAGATGTGGGATTTGCTGAAAGCAGGCTCAAGAACTTCTCTTCCTTTATTTTATTTTATTTTATTTTATTAATCCTCACCTGAGGATATTTTTCCATTGGTTTTTTAGAGAGAGTGGAAGAGAGAGGGAAAGACTGAGAGAAACATTGATGTGAGAGAAATACATTGATTGGTTGCCTCCTGCATGAGCACTGACCAGTGCCTGGGGCTGGGGAGGAGCTTGCAATCGAGATATGTGCCCTAGACAAGAATCAAACCCAGGACCCTTCCGTCTGCAGGCTGACGCTCTGTCCACTGAGCCAAAGCAGCTAGGGCCTTCTGTTCTTTTTATTACAGCTTTGATTGTTATCTGTGAGTTTACTTCATCTGCTCTTCCTCTAGCTCTCTGTCTTGGATTCATCTTTATAAATTTTATTTACTAATTTATCTTCCCCATTTCAGAGGATGAGTCTCTCTTCATTCCCTCAAAATTGAGTTTAAGTTCTGCCCTTTACAAGGAGAATCTCTTATAAAGCCCATTCTTTATTATTAGTTTCTTCTAAACTATTTCTACATCTGTGTTCTCTAAATTTCTGAGAATTATGTGACGCCTTATCTGAACTCAGTGGGCCCTCCATTATCTTGACAAATTGATGAAAATGACGATAATGACATAAATAGGTCCTTGGATAAAAGAGCATGTCCAGCTAATATGGGAAGGGGAACCCCCATTGCCTAATGCCATGGTACATCATCTTATTAACTCTGTTAGGCTTACCCTAGCTGTGGCCTAAATAAGCAACTCACATAACTGTGTTGGACAATTCATCAAATGTTTATGGGTGACATTGAATGGTTGTGATTATGCACTGTATACAAAACCCATTACTGATGAAGGAAGTGACTATTATTAGGGCAAATGGAAATAGCAATCAGCAATTGGACAAATTCAACCATGAATTTCATAGACAGAGCAACTGTAGGTTCAAACATGTCATGGGAAACAATTGCTTGGCTTAACACAATGCATGAACAAAATCTGTTTGCTAAAATGCAGGTCATTTGGCCCTGAGGGCTGGAGAGAACTATTATACTGCTGATAATATTTGAATTTGGATTTCTTTCATGCACCATTTGATGATGAGCTTAAAGTCCATAGGTCCCCAGTTGGCACTCCAAAAAAGAAGGAATGTTTCAGTGAGATAGTTAATTAGCTTTTCTCCCCTTCTGGCTTAAGTGATGTCCTCGTACTAAGGGATGAGTTTTTGAGTATTTGAGAATTTTGGAATGTAAACTTTGTTACCTCTTGTTCAGAATCTGGATGTGATGTAACCAACAAATACATATTTGGTAGTGGTAATTTAACCTTGAGTGATTCTTCAAATGCTCTGTGGCTACATATTTTAATGATAAGTGAGCTGGTAGACATCTGGTTTACCATTTCCTATGTGAGACTATTACTGAATGAAATCTCTCTGTCCCTTGGAGGTGAGAAACAAAATGAGCAGATAAGTCTTTACCTGGCAAACAATCATTTCTACCATTTTTCCTAGTAGAAATGAGAATTCAGGGGGTGTGCAGTTCAGATTAGTTACATTTGGGGAAAGTCTATTACATGTGGAATTTTTAGAAGCATAGCGGGCTATAATGGTGGGTGGTGGTCTTCAGTGAAAACTGTGAGATGATTGATCACTAGAAAAAACAAGGAAGGCAGAATAGTGTCTCAATTTTCTCATCTGTAAAATGGGGATTCTGATGGGGCTGTTGTGAGATTTAAGTGAGTTATCCTATATAATAAATAATAGAGTAATGTGCAAATTGACCGTACCTTCGCTATGCCCACGATTGGCCAGGAGGCGCAGGGGGGTGGGACTCGGGGTGGCCAGGGTGGCCGATTGGGCAGGCGGGATGCTGAGCTCACGTCAGTGGCGGCGCGAGCTCAGCGTCTGCGCCATGGCTGTGCTGCGGCACAGAAGGGGCCTCTGGGGCAGCGAGCCCACTTCCCGCCACCGACCATCAAAAGCGGGGAGCTGGGGGTCTGCTCTGGCACCAGTGGACAGACACCCAGCTTCCCCACGATTGAAAGTGAAAGCGGGGGCGCTGGGTGTCTGTCCGCTCAGGCACCAGGCCAAAAGCCTCCGCTGGAGGCTTTTGAAAGGCCTGGTGCACCAGCGGACACCCAGCTCCCACGCGATCGAAAGTGGGGAGCTGTGTGTCCGCTCCGGCACCAGCGGAGCCCCTGCCATCAAAAGTGGGGAGCAGACTGCCAGCAGTGTCCGCAGAGCGTGCTAGGCTTTGTGGGGCAGTGGATATGGCCTGGATGGCAGGTTAGGCCTAGGGGACCCTACAGGTGCATGATTTAATCATGCACTGGGCCTCTAGTCCTATATAATAAAAGCCTAATATGCTAAGTGTCTGGTTGTCTAGTCAACCGTTCAACCAATCAAAGCATAATATGCTAATGATATGCTAAGGCTGCTCAACTGCTCGATATGACATGCACTGACCACCAGGGGGAAGATGCTCTGACCAGTAGGTGAGCTTGCTGCTGGGGTCCTGCCAATTGGGACTGAGCAAGATGAGCTGAACACACCCTGGAGCCCTCCCGTGGCCCCTCCCTGGCTGGCCAACCTCCTGCGTCCCTCCCCAGCCCCAATCGTGCGCCAGTGGGGTCTCTGGGCCTGGCCTGCACCCTCTTGCAATCCGGGACCTCTCAAGGGATGTCAGAGAGCCGGTTTCGGCCCGATCTCACAGGCCAGGCCAAGGGACCCCTCTAGTTACATATACTAGTAAAGGCCTGGAACAATGCCTGGTGGAGAATTAATGCTTAGTTAGTGTTAGCTTTTATGATTTATATAAGTATTAATCTTTTTATCTTGAGGGAATGTCTGAGAACATTTTAAGGAGTTGGTGGGAGTGAGTGAGGAGTTAGACCAGTGATGGGCAACCTTTTGAGCTTGGTGTTTCAAACTTCGCCAAAAAACTGAGCATAACTCGGGTAGTGTGTCCCTTTGAGGAAAAAACATTATTTCGCAATATTTATAGTTTAAATAACATAAATGTTTCATCCTCGGCATGCGGCCGCCTCAGCGGCCGCGGGTCATCAGAAATGGCACTGACACGCATGTCAGAGGTTCGCCATCACTGAGTTAGACACTGGAGTAGGTGACTGGCTAGAGGCTACCTTCTCTGGAGACCAGGAGGCTTTCCAAATCTACCAAACACATTAAGAGGAGATCATAGAGGCTCAGTGTCATTACCTGTGACTAGCATGATGCATGCCTGTGGGCCAATAGCCTTCAGAGCCATAGCAGCTCAATAATTTGTGAGGACATTAATCTTTTAAGCTGCCACAAGTATGCAGCTGACACTAAACATTCAAACACAACGCAGAAATCTCTCTCAGAAAGAAGAGATTCTGGCGTATGATTTTCTTCCTATGCTTTCAAATTGCTTTAGCTCACTGGCAAGCAGCTCTTTTTGGAGGCTTTTTATGACCCCCAGAATTAGAAAAACAAGTTGAAAGAAAAGGATCTTATACCTGCATAGATCTAAATTCTACTTATCAAGTAAGTTATTTATTACAAATTCTTTAATGTTGAACTTGCTACTATATCTCAATGTATTTCATGTTTCTCATATTTGAAATAGGCAGGAAACAAATCTAAAAGCATGGGGTTAATAGTAATAAACAATAAGTTAACAGTAATAAGCACTTCTAGTTCTTACTATTTGTTCCTAGGGAGAAGACTAATGGAAAATAATAATAGACTAAAATTACTATTGTCATTTAATGAGAGCCCACAATGAGCTGGGCTCTATGCAAGTGCTATATATACGTTACTTTAATCTTCATAAACCTTGCAAGGTAGATATCATTAATACCATTTAATTGAAGCTAAAACCCACAGAGGGTATCTGTCTTAAGACCTTGTGACCAGCTCATGACAAAGCTTATTTATACCAAAGTCTAGTTCACTCCAAAGCCTTTGGTCACAGGAAAATACTTTCCTTCATTTTTATGGAAAATCCAAAGATAGTGAATAAGTGATTTTCTTAGAGATGGTGATTTCTAGTGCTATATCTGAAATAGTTTCCAGATCTCTGTTCAACTTTAGTGACATGGACACACACACACACACACACACACACACACACACACACATCATATCACATCCTATATTTCCACTAGTCCCTATAGGTTCTGGACACACACCTACTATTAAATATGTAATACTTGGAGTGTAGGAAATTGGCATGTTCCAAAGATAGATTTTTTTTTTTTCTGCTTTAAGGGTACAACTCCCTAGTCCCAGCGAGGTACTTTATTAGAACTCCTTTTCATCGTTTTTTCTTTTTTATTTTTTATTTTAAGCACAAGGAAGCCATCCGCACACTGCAGCCAAGTTCTATAATCCCCTAGGTCATCCTTTTGGGGCTGATTTTGCACACGGAACCTCTTAAATACTTGGCATGCCTCATAGTACATTCATATCATGATAACACACTAAAATATTAAAGGAAATAGCTGCCTTTTTTGTCTTCAAAAAGAAACAGTTCTTGTTTACAACTCTCAGTGGACCATAAGTATCTTGGAGGGCAGCTGCTCCAGTACCTGCTGGAAATCCTTCTTACATTCGCAGTAACTAAGGAACTCATAGACTATTCCCTTTGCACGGAAATCAAGTCTCGTTCCAGCATCTTCTTTTTCTTTTAAAAGAAGTTTGTTTTCTTCTTAGGAAAGTCTTCAGAGTTACTGAGGAGGAATTTGGACATTTGGGTCAAATCCATGTATGATCCAGCGGGCTTCTTGGGTAATCTTGACCATGTTAGTTGATGTGAAGACTGAGGCTGCATTTTTTTTCTGGCAACCAGAAATGACAGTCTGACTTGTTTTGTTAAGCATTTTCCGTGCATATGATGTGTCTACCATTCACCTTCCTTCCCGAAGGCACTGGAATAGTTTCTACTTTTTGGTCTCATCTCAAAATCAAGAGCATGAGGAACTTGAAGGGGTTTCATCTGTTGGGGACCTGGGATAAGGCTGAATGAGACTTCCTGAGAGAGGTTAGGAACAGGATTTTCATCAATTGGTTACACTGTCAAAAGGAGGAGAAAAAGGGTGTGATTATGACATTAACATGCTGATGAGTTAGGTATCCAATGAAATGCAAAATAGGGTGGTGAGTCAGGTTTACCTCCAATAGAGAACTAAGGCCCAGAAAGACAAAGTAACTTTTCTGCGATCACAGAGAGAGGAAAGAGCAGACCTGGGATTCATACGCAGGCCTTCTGGATCCAGTGTCTGGGTTCTCTTTCACTTTGCTGCCTCTCTTAACTCCCAGAGGTGTCTTACTCACCTTTGTCCATTCTGCCTCCTCTCACCCAATCCATCCCACTATCTACATGGACTGGGTTCTCCAGAGAGGTTTGTTTAGCTGAATCCCTGACACTAAATCCTCACTTACCTTCCTTTCTGTCAAAGAAAGAAACTGTGACTTATTCGTAACAACAATATTTTACGTTGTTAACCTTCCTGAGGTGACAATGTTTTGTTTTGTTTTTTCAAACTAGCAAAGCCTGGTGGGAAATGAATGGGATTTTATAGTTGGAATATCAGGCCTTAGTCTAGTGGTCAGTGGGGCTTGGCTGGTAACTTCAGAACCAAGTCACAAAGGCTGGCTCTGGACCCTGCACCACCCATTTCTGGAATCTGCCTGGAATCAGTTTGATAACTAGTCCCTGAGAGCTCCCACCATCACTCTCTAAAATGGACCAATCCAAGACAGAACAGTCCTTTTGTACCTTCATATTTGGGAGTTGTGTTGATATCCTGCCAAGAAAATAAAAAGATATTTCTATTTTATCCCTTTCGAGGCTCAAACATGCTCTTGTGTCTGTGGCGTACCTTCCAGATGACCTCAGAGTGTGGGTCTATAAAATGTGTATAACATCTATTTAACTTGAAAAATATCCACTGGGAAATAATTTAAATTCCAAATAGAGGGGTATAGTCTGAAGGTATATATTCATATATAAGGAAGAGTGTTTTAAAATAATTTTAGTGATATAATGTATTGGGATATAATACTGAATGAAAGAGTGGCATATAAACCGAGAATAGAATGGATATGTATGTACCTTGTAATGAAAATGAGTTGTGGCTGGATAATGGACTTACATATCACACCTGTTTCTTCATTTTCTTTGGCATTTTCCAAAATTTATACAATGAATATTCAATAATTCTTTAATTTGAAGAAAACATTAGAGGTCAATGTTTAAAAGCAGAAATTCTATGTTCTTTTTCACTCATTAGTAGAGACCAGCATTTACTGGTAGTTGGAGACCAATATTTACTGGTAGTTAGTGGTAAATGTAGTGAAAAAGATTTACTTTAGTTTTGGTAAATACCTCATGGGAAATAGTCATAGTGACCTATCACTTAAGTTGAAATACCCAGAAGAATGGCCTTTTGGAGTTTCTACTCTCTGCTTTGTTAGGAAATAATACTCTTCAGGATAACATTTTTCCTAAGTTCCCACTCTTAGAGGTAGCAAGAAGGATACATCAAAACAGGCATTACTACTGCCTTGGCCTGGTGGCTCAGTTGGTTGGAGCATTACCCTGTACACCAAAAGGTTGTGGGTTTGATTCCCAGTGGGGGCACATATGGGACATAACCAATCGATCTCTCTCTCTCTCTCTCTCTCTCTCTCTCTCTCTCTCTCTCTCTGAAATAAATAAAAAAAATATCTTCAGGTGAGGATAAAAATTATTAAAAATAGGTATTCGTACTGCCATGATACTCTGCAGTCTAGTGTTTCCCACTCAGTTTTCTTGTCTCAGGTTTCTTCTCAATCACCAAGTCATTTCTTACGAAGTCTGAGGTTCATTTGAGTAGCCTGTACAACACTTACCAGTTTCACAATCACCAACTTAACTATACAAAGATGAAAAACTTTTTATTCCTGAAGTTCAGTTTAATGTCTTGACTGTGACAGCAAATCAATCATCGGCCCGAGGCTAGGTTTTGTCAACGAGTTCAGTGCTGTCTCAGTCAGTTCAGGCATGTAATTCAACCCCATTCTGTGTTACAACCTCTCCGGTCAGCATTCTGCTCCCAGCAGCGTATCACATGGGGTGGGCAGGGATGATGTCGTCCTTGAATGTTGTTTCTTGGGCATCTGGTGTCCAGGTCGTCTGCCTTACGTGGTCCTTGGGTTTATCCCTAGTCCATGCTGCTACCCACACAGAGGGAAATAAATAATCCTTTGGGAGATGGTGATCACCTACGTCCCTGAGGTGTCCATAGCCTTTGGTCACTTAGGCTAAGCACCCCAGAGTAAGGGTGCTTACTCTGCCAGCTTTTCAGTGCTCTTTTTTAAAAAATATATATATTTCTTTATTGATTTCAGAGAGAAAGGGAGAGGGAGAGAGAGAAACATCAATGATGAGAACCATTGATCAGCTGCCTCCAGCACGTCCCCCACTGGGGATGGAGCCCATAGCCCAGGCATGTGCCCTTGGCCAGAATCGAACCTGGGACCCCTCAGTCCACAGGCCAATGCTCTATCTACTGAGCCAAACCAGCTAGGGCACTTTTCAGTGTTCTTATGGGCAGAGAGAAGTGCTTCTGTTCTTTCTTCCACACTTGTCTGCGCATGCAGAAGATACAGGACTCTCTGGAAGACACATCATCGCTACAACCCTTCATCACTGTCTTTGCAGAAATGTCTACTAGCAGAGTAGTAGGTGGGGAAAGCAGAGGACAGACCACTCTAATCTTGGATTCCCTAATCCAAAGGGAAGGAGTCCAGTAGGTCACTTGTAGAAGGCAGAACACTTGCCTCCTGAGGGCATCCACATTCTAATTTTCAGAACCTGTAAATATGTTACACAACAAAGAAGAATTAAGTCAGCAGATGGGATTAAGTTTGCTAATCAGCTAACTTTAAGTAGGGAGATTACCCTGGATTATAGTCGACCCAGTATAATCAAAAGGTTCCCTAAATGTGGAAGAGGGAGGCAGGAGAGCCAGTGTCAGAGGGATGCAGCACGAGAGAGGCTCCACGGGTCATGCTGGCCTTGAAGACGGAAGGGGCCCTGAGCCGAGGAATGCAGGCAGCTTCCAGGAACTGGAAAAGGCAAGATATGGACCGTCCCCTAGAGCCTTCTGAAGGAATGTAGACCTGCCAACACCTTGCTTTTAGCAGGTTTAGACAAACATTTTGGACTTCTGACTTCCAGAACTTTAAGATAGTAAATTAGTTTGTTTGAAACCACTGAGTTTGTGGAATTTTGTTACAGCCACAAATATGAAGCTAATGTATATCTAAATCTCAGGAGTCAGCCAGGGTTTGGGGGAAGGGCAGGGGTAGAGCACATGCCCCAGAGCTCATTCCTGTCCTCCCTCTCCCTCTCCCTCCCTCATTTATCTCCCTTTCTCTCTCTCTGTTCTCCAGTTTGAAACTCCTTTTTTAAATCTGGGGATGGCAGGTATAGCTACTGAGCCTTCTTATCCCTGATGAATTATTTCTTCCTCCCACTGGGCCCAGTGCCTTTTGCACTTAGAAACTAAGTTAGTGAGGACAGGAGACTACTATTGAGCAGGAAATACCCTTCCTTTTAGTCAGGAGGGGGTCACGAGGGAAGTGACACACCATTGATTACTTTGAAACCTTAACTTGTCTCATGTGGATAAGAACTGAGGGACAATAACTCTGGCAAGAATGGGAATCCCTAAGTACTGTGGACAGTGTGCGCTGATGAAGGGCTGTGAGGTCAGGGAAGAAGGTGACCACTTTCCTTTCCTCCTGTGGAGGCTCATGTCCTGGCTCGATCGCTAATGAGACTTCAGTCAGTTCCCTTTGTCTGGGGCTCAGTTTCTCTGTCCTCAAACGGAGACGCATTCATCTCATCTCGGTCACCTCTAAGCACAGGTTCAGCTCTGATACTTGTGATTCCATGTCACTAGCTAGTTCAAATGATAAAGAGCCTCCTGTCCTGAGGACTCCCATCCACCCTTCGATTTCTACCCAGAGGCCACATTAGCCTAGGACAGTGGTCGGCAAACTCATTAGTCAACAGAGCCAAATATCAACAGTACAACGATTGAAATTTCTTTTGAGAGCCAAATTTTTTAAACTTAAACTTCTTCTAACACCACTTCTTCAAAATAGACTCTCCCAGGCCATGGTATTTTGTGGAAGAGCCACACTCAAGGGGCCAAAGAGCCACATGTGGCTTGCGAGCCACAGTTTGCTGACCATGGGCCTAGGAGAAAGGATATGGACATGGCAACTGACTTTTTAAATTGAATGGGAAGAGGAGATAAAATGAAAACACACCAGATGGAATGGGAGCTCCCTACTATTTCAACTAAATGTTGGCACAAGCTTAAAATTAAATATAATGTTAAATGATACTTACAGTTTTCAAAGTGACAATAGTCTTTCCTCTTCAAAGATTAATTCTAGAATTAGATTAATTCTAATTCCTTTGGAGTTTTGTTTTGTGGATGGAAATATTAAGAGAATAATTAGTTGGATATGAAGATATTAGGGAAGGGAAATCATGCAGGCAATCAAGACACAACTGTGACCACCCCTGAGTGACTGGGACTTCCAGAAGCTAATCCCCAAAGCACTGTGAAGGTGGCTCTTGTGTAGATTTACTAAATACACTGCCAATGTCTTTAATTTTTAGGCACCTTCACTTGCTTTGGATCTATTTTGGGTAATAGACCCCTTTGAGAATCCTGCTAAAAGCCTGAAACTTTCTACCTTAAAAAAAAAAAAAAGACATCTTTACACAGACACCTTAAAGATTTGCATGTAATATTAGGATTAATCTAAAAGACTCAGATTAAGCATACCCAATTTGAGGTAGAGAGAAGAATGTTCTCAAAGTCTAAAAAATTAGTAAGACTGGGTTTTGTACAATGAGTTTTATACACACACACACACACACACACATAATCAAGGTATTGTGTTCACATCCTTCAGACTTACTGTGTCCACTCAAGACCTCTGTGCATTTGAGAACATTTAACTGTCCAGTGATTCTCTCATAGAGCAAATGTCAGAGACACACAATGTCAGAATATACAAGAAGTGGATGGGATCTCTTGAAAAGGAAATATTGAGGTACCGAGCTTCATTAGGGGCCCATAATTGAACACATCAGATGGGTGAATTTCTTACCATTCCTTTAAGTAAAAGTCCAGTCCTAGAGTCACAGTAGCGTCCAAAAAATTGGTCATAGAGTTCCACAAAGTATTGTAATTTCCCTTTTATTTGTGAATCAACTTGATTTCCGATGTTTGATAATGATATTCCATCAAGGTACAGAAAACTATTATCTTGAAACTGACTTATATAAAAAAATTTTAAACTATTAAATAGTCTTTAAGTTGTAAGAATTAGGAAAGTTTGTCCTTTTTATCAGTGGAGGAAGTTATATATTCAGTTTTTCTATTCACTAATGTGCTTTTCATGATTGTTTTCTAAGTACAAGATGACTCAGACTGGCTGTATAATAGCTACAAGACAGCTTGAAATTAAAATTTTTAAGGACTCATGGAAGAAGTTGATTTCAGAGTTATTGAAAAAAAGTGATTTTTTTAAAAAATATCTGAGTTTACAGGTGCCATCACTTTTTAAACCTATAATTAACATTTTATGTACAGTCACCTCATTCATCACACACACATCTACCAAAGGTTAGCCACTTGGAAGATTCTAGGCTAGGCTGATCCAGACATCCAAATTCAAGAGTTAAATTGCTCAAACTTCATGCATCTGAAAAATAGAATGCATTTCTTTCTCCTGTACTATGCCCCCCTGTTTCACCCATCCTCTGTTGGCACTCCCTTCTGAACAATCTGGGCCCGGAAACTTGGTTCATCTCCAGCTCATTCTTTAATTTCATCCTCTGTTTGCCTCCAGTCACCAAGTTCTACCATTTTCCCTGACAAACACCTCTGGGCAGAAGTCCTGAGAGTACTCTGGTGAGGCTTCCCAAGGCTGCCAAATCATGTCCTCAGCCTACTTCTCTCCTGATTGTGGGTGAAATTAGAATTCTTGTAATTTCTCAACTTTCATTCTTTCCCCAAATTTCTTCTGAAGGTTGGGGTGGGAGATTTTGATAAAACAGTCATAACAAAATTATCTTTTATTTGTTTCTCTTCTTCTCTCCCTCTCTCCAACCCTCCCTACCTTTCTTTTTCTTATTGAGTGCTGCATTTGAACCTTATGGCATGGACTTGTTTCCCTAGTTAGAGGGTACTAGGAAAATTCCCCTGGTTTTCACCATTATTTTGAGGTGGTTTTGTTAACTGTGTTAGGTGTTGAGGAAGGAAGGAAGGAGATTGTTCCTTCTTCATTTTGTCTCCTTTATGATGATGAAGCAGCCACTGTTTTGCATCATTTTTCTTCAGTTCTGGTTCTTATCCTCTTTCTTCAGGCCCTCACCAAGTGGCACAGTAGTCCCTCCTTATCCTCAGGGGAAGGTTCCAAGACCCTCAGTGAATGCTGAAACTATGGATAGTACTGAATCCTATATGTACTACGTTTTTTTCCTGCACATGCATACCTCTGATAAAATTTAATTTATAAATTAGATGCAGTAAGAGATTAACAATAATTATTAATAATATCAATTATAACAATATACTACAATAAGAATTATGTGAATGTGTGCGCTCTCTCTCTCTCTGGAATTTTCCATTTAATATTTTCAGACCATGGTTGAGCAAGGGTAACTGAAACCATGGAAAGTGAAACCACAGATTACTGGGGCCCTCTATCCTCCTTGCACGTTAACTCTAGCCACCCCATTTATACCACATACACTGGCAGGTTAGTTTTTCTTAACCTGACATTCCAATGCTGGGTTAAGTCTGAACTTCTTAGCCTGTGTTTTCAAGACCCTTTCACATCGAATTTTGCTGTCCCATCCAACTTTTCCCTTGCATTCATGAACCCTTTGCTTAATCAAGCTGTCCTTCTATGAGCCAAATGGGGAACTAAATCATCCCCACATTTGTTCTTTCAAATTGCTACTTACAGTAATTCTTAAAGACCTTGCCTCCATCCTTGTCCTGCCCAAACTTCTGAATTACTGTCACCTCAAGTCCACCACAGTCTTTCTTTTCTAGACCTTACCACACACATGTTTATGCACTGAGACTCTCAGAATAACAGAGTTGAAAGGCTACAAGGTCATCTTCTGCATTTTAAAAATGGAGGAGATGATACTCAGGAAGGCTAATGATAATAGTAGTGATTATTTTAATTCCTACTAGGGTAATTAAAGTAATGGGGTAGGAACCTTCTGTATTTAAAAAACAAAAACAAAACAGCTTTATTCAGATATAATTAAAATGCCAGATAGTTCACTACTTTAAAATGCACAATTCTATAGTTTTCAGTGTATTCACAGAGTGTGCAACTATCACAAGTACTTGATTCCAGAGCAAGTTATCACCGCCAAGAGCAACCCCAGGCCCAAAGCAGTCACTCCCATTTCTTTCTTCTCCCAACCCCTTGCAACTACTAATCCATTTTCTGTCTTTGTGAGTTGCCTATTGTGGACATTTCACATAAATGGCATTTTTCATTATGGGGTCCTTCTGACTGGCTTCTTTCACAAAGCCTCCTGTTTTCAAGGTGCATACAGCATGTAGCATGAATCAGCACTTACTTTTCTATTGTTGTCAAATCATAACTGTTGTATGTCTGTAGCACGTTTTGTGTATCCAGCCATTAGTTGATGGCCACTTGGGTTGTTTTTACTTTTGTATGAATAACACGTATGAACGATGCTGCTATTGATGTACAGGTATCTGTGTGGACATAAGCTTTTATTTCTCTTGGGTGTATGCCTAGCAGTAGAATTGCTGGGTCATATAGTAACTCTGTTTACCTTTTTGAGATACTGTCAGACTGTTTTCCAAAACAGCTGCATCAATTTACATTTCTCCCAAGAAGTGTGCGAAGGTTCCAGTTTTCCTACCTCCTCACCGATGCTTATGTTCTAACTTCTTGATTATAGTCATTCTACCCGGAGTAAAGCAGTATCCCATTGTGGTTGGATTGTATTAGCATCCAGGATGTCTAATGATATTGAGCATCTTTGCACATGCTTATGGGCCATTTGTATAACTGTTTTGGAAATGTGTATTCAGATTCTCTGCCCATTTTTATTTGGATTGTATGTCTTTTTATTATTGAGTTGTAAGACGAATTTGCCTCACTTAACTCATTTAATCCTTGTATTACCCCTCTGAGTTTGACATACTTATTGTTATTTTGTAAGGGAAATAATTGAAGTTCAAAGGTGTTGGCTCATTTGCCCCGGGCCCCGCTGCTCATAAGGGCAGATGGGGGCTGAAACTCTGCCCACGATGTTTCCCTACACTGTGTCCATTCTCATATACTTCCTCATTTCACTTGTAAAGTAAAACACTGAAGAGTAAGAAAGAAAATAAAATATGAGTATAACAAAATTCAAAAGATGGTATAGAAGTGAGCAGACCTACTCCTCTGAATAGAAACAGGGTGAAATGAGAACACAACTGAAAGCATAAAGACAGTTGGGGATTGGGGGGTAGGGGAACAGACAAAACAGGAACTAAATTTCTGTCTCTTAGAACCATGGTGGGTACATACTTGGAGGAAAGCAAGGGGCCTCAGGATGATCACATCCAAGAAGGACTAACAGGTGTCCAAACATTTGGCCTAAGGCAGAAGCCACCTCTGGTCTTGGTGTCTACATGGTGTCTAAGGAGCGGGCAGTTCAAGCACAGGTGATGGCTTTGTGCAGGTGGTGCCCGGGGTGGCACCTGGGGGAGTCAAAGGGTACGAGGAGGAGCGGGCATACAGTTTTATTTAAATATATAAATCTAAGCATTCTTATTTGGCTGCTTCCTGGGCCCTGCAGGCCTGTCATCTGTTGATTTTTATTTAGTCGAGGAGCTAATACATCCTGAGGTTGAAAAGCCTGTTGCCTCACCCATTCTGCTCTCCAGCCAACATAGTTGCTGGGAGGAAGTATTCCCTGACAAGGCAGAGACTCACTATCCTCATGCCCTAGGGCAGTGGTCGGCAAACTGCGGCTCTAGAGCCACATGTGGCTCTTTGGCCCCTTGTGTTTTTAGCAAAGGCCAGCTTAGGAGTACCCTAATTAAGTTAATAACAATGTACCTACCTGTATAGTTTAAGTTTAAAAAATTTGGCTCTCAAAAGAAATTTCAATCCTTGTACTGTTGATATTTGGCTCTGTTGAGTAATGAGTTTGCCGACCACTGCCCTAGGGGCTAATCTGGGCCTAGAGCCGCAGAGAGCCTGCTGCTTAAGTCACTGTCACTGTCCGGCCTTAGAGGGTTAGGGCTACCCAGAGAGATGAATCCAACAGGGACCCTCTTGTGTTGTCCCTGTTACGGTGCTTGATGGTGGTGAAGGTCAGGTGCCCTGCCCCCACTGAGCCTCTGCTCGTCTGCGTGATGCCTCGCTCAGGGGTTGGCAACTATGACCTGTGGGGCCATGGCCTGCTTTTAGAAACAGTTTTATTGGAACACACACACACTCATTGGTGTTCATGTGGCCCACAAAGCTTAAAATATTTACCACCTGATCTTTGCAGGAAAGTTGGCTGGATCCTGGCCGGGCACAGTGCTGCTTCCACAGCAGCCGAGTCTCCCCCCGCCGTTGACACCCTTCCTTCCAGTGCCACCTACCTGGCACAAGGCCACCTGACTGGCATGAAGCCACAGGCATCCTTTGGGGAGCCTCCTTTTTATCAGTTCTGCGGAGACATTCTTTTCCTGGGTGAGGGTGCCTTGAGACTGGGTGTTAGCAGAAGCCGCAATGCCATTGTGTTCTTTAAATGGTTAAAACCTCTCTGCCTTCCCCCCAGCCATTATCTGTCTGCTCCGATAGGATCATTTCCCATTTGTGAAAATGCCTGAGAAGTTCAGTGTTTCCCCTACATCATCTCATGTGCTCACATGTGCCCCTGGAGGTAATGTCTGTTCTTATTTCTGAAGTGATTGCTAGTAGAGGATCAAACCCTGAAAGGGTATGTCAATTGCCCAGGGTCCCTTTGAATCACCCTCAGGCAAGGGAAAAGTGGAGGGGCGAGAAGGGATATGACTTGAATGGAGAGTTGGCGGCAAGGACCCTGCAACAGTCAGACCGGAGTCTGAACTTTCTGCTGGTTCCCAGAGTCACCCCTTGGAGCCTCCATCTCCTCATTGAGAAAAGGAGGCCAGGAATGTTTCCTAGGTCATGGGTCGTTGGGAGGATTTCACCGGCAATGTGTACTAGTTGCCTTTTGATGCTCAGGAAGTGTTAGCAGCCATTATTGTTGTTGCTATGGTTACTCTTATTATTGTACTTGTGCAATTCAGAGATCAGTGTCTGAACCCGGGCTTTGTGGCTCTCCAGTCAGTGCCTGGAGTTAAAAAGTTCCAACGCCCACAGAAGAAAGACCTAGACCATAAGTGGTTAAATCTGGCCAGGAGTGAGATAACAGTCCATAGAGTTCGTTTATCATCGAAAGATGCAGTGGCCTGTTTCACGCTGTTTACTCGTTGCCAAGCAGGAATGTGGGGCTGAAATTGCAGATCGAATAATCATTCCGGGAAATGGAGGAAATCTTAGTTTCTAATACTGGAAAACAAGTTTTATTAGAAAAATACACATAGCAAAATACAACCAAGTGTGAAGGTTAAATCTGATTTGCAACTTCTCCTCTGAAGGCAGCACAGCCATCCCGGGGGACCAGCTTTCCTGGGAAGCCGTGCTTGTATTTGTTCACATCTATAGATGGTTTTGCGGTCTCACTCGAGCATCCAGCAAATATTTGTCAAGTAATTCTCACGTGCCAAGCACTCAGCTACGGATTTAGAGATGAGCCAGACCTGCCTCTCCCCTCCAGAGAGTCTCACCTAGTGGGAGGATCAGCATGACATAAAATAATTATAATCGAGTATGATAGATGGACTTATTTTATTGATTTCAGAGAGGGAGAGAGAGGTAGAAACATCAATGATGAGAGAGATTCATCGATGGGTGCCTCCTTCATACCCCCTGCTGGGGATCGATCCTGTTACCAGGGCATGTGCCCTGACCTGGAATCATTGGTCCACGCTCAACCACTGAGCGATGCTGGCCAGGCGATAGATGGACATTTCTAAAGTGCATGTACGTTCCACAGAAGAAACTGTAATATAACCAGGAAGGACATTCTGGAGGAGGGGGCATTTGATTTGAGACATGAAGGATGAGCAGGAGTTTGCGAGACCAGTGATGGAGGGAGGAAAAAATTCCAGCGAGGCCTGTGCTGTCAATATGGGGCCACTTGCACATGTGTCTGTGTAAACTTATACTGATTAATGTTAAGCATCCGTTTTTCATTTGTACAAACCACATTCCAGGTGCTCAGTGGCCAGTGTGGTTAGGGGCTGCCACATTAGACAATGCCCAGTTAGATCACTTGTCACTGCAGAAAGTCCGCTGGACTGCACTGAGCTACCAGTATGGGTCAGTGAAGACACAGATCCTAGACTGACAAGCTCAGGACTGACAGCTCCGTGGCCTTGCTGGAGTGCTGAGCAAGGGGAGTTGTGTGTGGCACCATTCGTCTCAGCCTTGACTCTGCCTGCTTCAGTACATCTCACACACACACACACACACACACACACACACACACACACACCCCTCCAACCACTGCAAACATGTTTCTGGATTCTTTATAGCTGACATGCGTTCAAATATATCACATGGTCCTGAAAAAGCAACACTGCACCATGTATGTTCCAGGTTTCCACAAGGGATGGCACATGAGCACTCTTGCCTCCAATACTGCCGTGAATATTAATTTTTAAATAATTCTTTCACAGTAACAAGATTAAAAAGGAAAACAATTTGCTTCATACCATGCCAGTCGAAATTGCGGAACCATATTTGGAAACTAACAAAATCATGGCCAGGGTTATATATTGAGCATTATTAAAATCATTTCATTGTACTTTCATCTTATTATTTCATGATCTCTTTGTTTGTAAGAAATGTAAAAATATAGGATACATTTTAATTTAGTGCTCATGACAATAAGGAGGAAATTCATACTAATTAATTGTTAATTTTGTTTCTGAGTTATACTTGGTGATAATGAACCTTCACCACATTTTTTATTCTTCTGATGATTGGTCTTACGTTGGATTGATCTCATTTAAACAAAGGATGAGGTTTGTTCACACATACGTCCTTTCAGATAATGTCTTTTTCTTTTAGTAGTTTCTTTACATGTCCATCCACTCATTCTTCAGAAATCCATTCATTCAGCAAATATATATTGACCCCTTACGCTGTGCCAGGCGCCATGTTGAGGTGTCAGCAGAGAAGAGGGCAGACTCCCTTCTGTCCCGTGCTGACGCTCTGGTGGGGGAGGAGTGATAAACATGCAAGTATAACTGGACAAGTAAGGAAGCAGCTCTGATTGCTCCTCATCATCTGAAGGCATTCAACATGGGGGAAGGGCAGCTCTTTATCCTGCATAGTCAGACATTTCTTTCTGGTGTGTTGGCTTTAAGCTGGTCCCTGGATGATGGGCAGGTGCCAGCCATGCAAGGATCTGGAGGAAGAGCATCCAGGGCATTGCAGAGGCTCCAAGGGGAGAAGGAACTGGACACATTGACTGAGTAGGAAGATAGCCACTCGCTGGGAGTGTGGAGAAGTGGGGAGGTGCCAGACCTAATAAGGCATTTCAAGCTCCAGTTAGCACTTAGCAGGCTTGAACACAGGAGTGCTGAGCTCTGATGGGTGCCTTTCAGAGGCTATTTCTGTGTAGGGAATGGGAGTTGGAGGTGAAGGAAAAAAGCAGGTGATCTGTTAGGGAAGTTGATGGTGATGGCTTGGGCATGCCTGGTAGCAGTGACAATGGAGAGAGGTGAGTGGATTCTCGAAATATTTTGGTGGTCAGTTAACACTTACTGTTAGGTTCTAGATGTGTCCCCACTTACTGATGTAGGGACGATGGGCACCTGGGAGGAAGAGAGAGATTTATTAAAGGCGTCTCAGTGTTAGGTACCCAAATAATCACAGTCATGTTTGGCTACATCTTCTCTTTCTACTTTACTGTTTGATTATGATATGGAAGAAGTGCTTCTCTTGGGGTTGCATGTTATTATCATTCTGAGAAGCCTGGAAAAGGCCAAGTGATTGTTTAAGCCAAGATGCCTAATTTTGATCACTTTGCAGTGCCCTGAAAATATGAATCATTGAAAGACATTTTGACCTTTCACAGTCGAAAGATGTTACAACCACCATTACAACATGTTGCATTTTGGAATTAGTTCTACCAAATGCATACATTCAGTCATAGGAAGAACTATATAGATTGGACTTACTTCACTCCTCCACTGCCCCCTTGATTTCAAAGGGTGGTACTTGTCAGTTCTACACTTGAGTTGAGGAGCAGATTCTAGAACACAGACAGCTTGTTGGGCGAAAGACAAGCCACTCTACTCTGCAATGCCAGTTACAGCAGTGGCACCAGTCCTACTGGTGATGATGTTAATGTTTCTTAAGTGAAAGTTAGTTGCTAGACATAGTAGAAGTTTCTTAATGTACCATGTTTATTTAATGCTCATAATCCTATAGGATCATTGCTGTGATGTTTACCATTTGTATGTGGTAAATTGAGGTTCATTATCTTGCCCTGATGGTAGATTATAGGGCTGGGATCAAACATCATTGTGTCCTCAAGGACCCAAGCTCCTAACCTCTGTGTGAAGCTGGCTCCTCAGATATCATTCATTAATCAGGCTATTCTTTCCCACTGGATCCAGATACGGCCTTAGCATCCTTTTCAACACAGGCTACTCCCAACTGATCAGAGCTGATATTTGAGATGAAACCTACCTGCCCATGAGTACTTTAATTTTTTCCTCCTCAATTATTAGTCTGTGAAGTGTTCTGAGACACAACGTGAGTCAATACCCAGTAACTTTGTAAAGAAAGGGAAAAAATGGTTCAAGTGTCTCATCAGTAACATTTCAGGTTCCTCTGAACTTTAATCAATGGACCTAGTATCTCTCTGATCTATTGTTTTATTTCCCTTCCCAATCTTACAAAGGCTGATAGAGCACCCTTTCCTCACAGGTGGCCTTGAGCAACCTTGCGATGTTGTCACATTGGTGGTTCCACGGGCACATCCTTTGACCTCAGGGACATCCCCAAGTTTAGTGGGCCGTACATTTGAGACTCGATCCTAGTGATGTTTGTTTAGATTAGAGCATACAGAATCTAGGTTAGCTACCCAGACTAATTTAGTTTACCTTTTGTTTTCTTCTTGGGTTGGGGAGAGTTCTGTACAACAGTCCACGCCTTGCAGGCTGTAGCAAGATGTGCTTCCCCTTATTCCTGCTCTTTTGCCTTTTATCAGGCCTCTGGCGGGTTCAGTGAGCCTGAGCTGTGTCACCGCTGGCAGCTCGAAGCCTGAGGTCTCTGTGCTACCGGTAAATGCAGCAGTGGAGGAGTTAGCTCTTCTTCTGTAGGTGACCGGTGAACATCAATAAAACAAAGGGACTAGCAACAGGCTTTGGTTAAGTAAAATGTTAGATCAAAATGCGATAGTATATCACTAACTGACCAATTAAACTGACTATATAATTATGAGTTTTATAGATAAAGGTTTTAGCCATATGTATGCTGTAAGCATCTATAGACACAAGCAGTGGACCTTTATTAATTAAATTCAAAATATCGTGGCAGTTAACTGATTAAAATATAGTGTGTTAATAATTGCATCTATGAGTGATTCAGCTTTGTCAATGTGGTTTTAAGACTAGTTTTAAAGTGTATCTATTTTTATATGAAAAATGGAAACACTTTTTAATGATCAGTGTTTTCAGGCTGTCCAAACATGACCACAGATCATGTTTTCTTTTTCTATGTTGGGTGATACTTGTATAACTGATGGGTAGGTGGGGTTCATTTTTAACAAAATCTTGATTTTGGCTGGGTTTGATCTTTAAGACATTCCCACCCTCACCTGAGTTATACTGCTATGGCATAGGGCATTGATTAAGATTTTTTTCCCCTTTAAAAAGGTGATTGAATAAACTTCCTGGCATTAACCCCCTAGCTGTGTATGGGTCCACACCCCTCTCTGAGGAATGCTGTTTTGTAAGTCTTGCTTTTCATGTCTGTTTTTTTTCCAGCTCTTGACTCTGCCTGAGTAGAATCTGCCCCTTAACCTCTTTAACACGAGGACTCAGGAAAGTGATGACTTTAAATTTATGGCTGTTACATAGACTGCTAATGACCAAAAGAACCTATCAGTCTTGCTGACCAGGATTATATTTAACAAAGAAGACGGCTAATGACTGGACCTTTTTGTTGACGGGTATTTTAATCACACTGATTGCCCTTGTTGGCGTAGAGAGCCATCGGCAGCCGACACAGGAGACAGTTCATAGTGTCAGTGTGGTGCTGATGCTGGGAATTGCTCTTCAGAGGGCAATCTGTCAGGTTGCTTAGGAGGTTCCATTTTTACTTTGTTGTGATCACACAAACACCAGTGCCTGCTTGGCTATGTCCCTCCTGATGATGTGAAATCTGTTAGTTTCTGTCTCATTATTCTTCAACTTACGAATTACACAGTCATTATTTAGGGTAGACGGAGCCTGTAGGCAATTCAAGGGTCCCAGAAGACATGGAGTTGGCTAAATCGATTTATGGATGGGACTACGATTTTACATCAAATTATTATCAGGAGGCATCTTTAGCTTGTAAGTTTACTTTCATCTTTTTCCCTTTAGTTCGGGAACAATGGAGTTTTCATATGTCTGCTTTTCTTCATTTCTCTGAATTCAATAGTCTTCTAAAGGCAGCTCTGTTCTGTTCAGAAAAATCCAAACAGAAATCTCAGAGTGCCTGTGGATCCCTTGCTCCCCAAATAATTCACTGCGTGGATCTTTCAAATGGGCCATTCTTCATGGTAATGTAAAATGGTTTCCCTTATAAGACATCCATGAATATTCCATTTTAAGGGCCCTTTTGTTTCACAAGCAAGAGCACAGAACATAGCCCTGTGCTCTGGTGCCCATCAGAGAAAGGACTAGCATGGAAAGCCTGCTGCTGGGAGACGTGAAGAGGCCTGGTTGGCCAAGCTAAGGGGAACACAGGTTCACGCTAGCCTGGCATCATGCAAGGTGTGGAAGTGGGTGCAGTAGTTTCCTGTGTGAAGGAGCTAGCTGACATATGTCTGCCACATCATGGAATTCTTAAAATCGAGAGCCTCTAAGACCTTCTGATTCCTCTGTGATGTTGAGGGAGATGAATAACTTAGAAAGGCCATCCCTTTTACGCCTGTGGCCTCCACACTTCTCATGATGCTTACTCAATGTCTTCTACCTGGCAGAATCCTTCTGTGGGAGCCTGGTTCAAGAATCACGGTCTTTATTATCAACTTTCCTTTGCTCCTCCCTCCCCCATGCAGAATGGACCTCCTATTTTTTAGACGGTGTATGTCGTGGCTTACCGTTAGTTGTCTCTGTCATGATGACCTCTCTGAGGCTGGAGGCCACACCTTACTTATATGTGTCTCCTTTGTTCCTGACATCTTGACTTCCATAGAGTTGATCCTGGACCCCAGCTGGGCGGCTGGAAAGATGGATTAACAGTCTTTAGCACATAGACTTTGAGGCTAAAGTATAAATGTCCTTGGAGGACTATCACATGTGCCACCAATTTGGGAACCTACCATTAAAGAGTGTGGTACCTTTATTCTGACCTTATGTAGCAGAAATGCTGAGTGTATGTTTGTGTAATGACATCAAAATTGCTGGCAGCACCCTAATGCAGGGTGCAGGTGTGGATGAACTCAGACTGTTACTTTCTAAAGTATATTCTCTGGAATGGTAACAGGTTGAAACAGAGGAGAAAATATAAAGTTCTGTGGTAAATAACCTTGGAAAATGCTCAGCTTAACAAAATCAAATATGATTCTGAATTGCAAAAATTCTCAGCCTGTAACATTTTTCATGAAGCTCTAAGAGAAGCATTTCCCAAAGTACTTTAAAGTACGATATTTTTCCCTATTATTTTCCCCCTTTTTGTGTTCTCCTCTCTCTCTCTCTCTCTCTCTCTCTCTCTCTCTCTCTCTCTCTCTCTCTCTCTCTCTCTCTCTCTCTCCAGTTCTATGGTAATAGTCTTCCAAAGATCATACTTGGGGAATTCAGACTGCTCAGAGTCATTAACTGGCTTGGTCGATTGCAGAGTAATGAAAGAGAATGATTCAATTGGTTCCCATTCTGTAGATGAATTAAACTAACCGTTTTGTCTTGGGAAGCTAACAAGTGAAGTTCAGCACTTCCCGGACAGGAAATGGACTGAGGCAGCAGTGGTTATTCAGGGCTGGCCTCATTGAATCCCTCCAGTGAAGCAGGGAGGAGGAGGCTCATGGGCGGCCTTTCTGTTCTAATGATTGGCCCACTGGACCATCTGAGCGTCCCAGAGTGATGCGCAGCGTTGTGTTCATGGCTCTCCTGGAATGGGGAAGGTGAGCAGTGGCGAACAGCTATGGAGACCACTAAACGCTGAGGTCTGATTCCCTCAGTGGAGTCCCCACAAGGAAATATCTGCTCGGACCACAAGGCCGCCAGAAGCTCCACAGCATTTACCCTCTCAAAGAAGTTAATTTTGTGCCAGGAAATAATGAAATTACTGATGGATCAGGCCAGGCTCTCTGGAATTTAATATCGTCCCCACCTCTGTGCCTTGTGACAATGCTGTCGATTAGCTGTAATGCGGTATTTTGAGCACCATTTAGATATTAATTATTTTTTAATAACCTCTTCATTGAAAGCCTAAAGCTTTGCCTAGGTCTCTAATAAGAGTTTTCACATGAAAGACAGGGATAATATTAAACAGCACTAATAAACCCTCTGAAGAAAACTCATTACAGTATCTTTGACAAAAGAAAGGAGGGAAGAAAAGAACAACACACAGGTTTCCAGCCAACGTGCGTTCTCTCATTAGGATTTTACATTCATTACGGCACCGTCACTGCAAATTATTCTCCGCTATGTTTGTGCTCATGAACCCATGACGAATTAGTGTCTCCTTAATGAGCACCAAAGAATGTATGTATTAAACACCCCTTAACCCTTATGTAAAAGGGAAACCATTTATTAGCCATTAGGTCCTGGGACTGGAAAGCATTTTTCTTTGGAAGCATGCAAAGCAGCTTGTCTCTCACTGGACCTTTCAGCGTTGCTTTGAGGGAGAGCAGGGCCTCGCCCTCTCGGTCATGGAGGAGCATGGGTTTCTCTAGAGCAGGCGTCCTCAAACTACGGCCCGCGGGCCACATGCGGCCCGCCGAGGACATTTATCCGGCCCGCCGGGTGTTTTTGCCGCCGCTGCCTGTCCTGCTTAGCGGCCGACTCGTCCTAGGCATAGGAATTTGTTCATAGTTTTTTTTTTAAACTATAGTCCGGCCCTCCAACGGTCTGAGGGACAGTGAACTGGCCCCCTGTTTAAAAAGTTTGAGGACCCCTGCTCTAGAGGATGTGAAGGACTTGGTCATGGTTGGCCAGTGAGTCAGGGACCCTGATGACTTCACTCCCACCCATAACTTGGGGGCGTCAGAAGCTTCACGCAATCCGAAATAGCCCTCCTGCCAGCCTTTGCACAGGTGCTAGAGCCATCACCCCTAAAGATTCCTGAATTGTCCTTTCAGGAATTCAGGTAGGCACCCTATTATCTTTAGAGCCTGTGAAGCGCCTGGGGTTGGCTGGCTCGCCAGTGTGTGCTGGGAAGGCCGGGCTAGCTGCTGGCATCCGGTCCCACTCTGATGGACGAGCGCTCCTGCACTGCAGAATGTTTTTTAATATCATCCCAAGCAGTATGGACAAAGGAAGACAGTGGGTCTCCTAGGAGTGGGATGGGAAACAGCAGGCAAACTCGGGGTCTTCCGAAAGGTCATGCTGGGCCGGCCGGATCATTGCTGGTAGGATCACCAGGACCCAGTCCCATCCCAGTTATATTTGCCCGGATCCCCGGAGGAAAGGAAATACGTTTGGACAGTATCTTTTCTCATGCGGAACTGTTGTTTAAAACAAAGTCCTGATCGTTTCCCCTGGATGTTTCGCTGCACGGTGAGTAGAGTATATACCATTACATAATATATACCCCATATTATGATGTTATAAGTAAAGTGAATATGATACTGATTGTTGTATAGTTCACTTGCATCATTTCTTTGCCTTCAATTTAGCCCTTTTAACTGAATTATCATTTCTAAAAGGGATTAGCTGAGCTTTGGTCTCACACTTTTTTATTCACATAAAAAGTTCTTTTTAAAAAGGTGGCTATCCATATATGTGCTATGTGGGCATTTAAAATTTATAAATGAATTGGTTAACCTGGAATGCATAGCCACTTGGCTAAGCTAGGTATCTGAGCGAGTGAATTTCCAAATCTGAATTACTGGGTCTGGATTTATTAAGAGGCACCTTGTTAAAGAAAGCAGACTCCCTTCTTCTCTCTTCTCCAAGAACCCTTGGAACCCTCAGGGAACAAATTGGAGATAAAAGTTAGAAAGCACACCCAGCTTATTTTTCAAGCTCCGAGAGCACACCCAAGAAGAAAGACCGAATTTAATCAAAAAAGATTTTATTGATGAAGGAATCTCTCCTTCTGGCTAGACTTGGGCCCCTGCATGCTTATAAAGCCATCTCATTTCTCTGAAGTGGCCTCGGCGTGAAGTCCGGCAGAGCCCATGGACAAAAATGCATCTTGGGGAGAGGGACTTGCAGACCATCAGCCAGACGCTGGCAGAGGCCCCTGCTGCCTCTTGCTGCGTTAGGGGCACTTGCCTCTGTCTGGACTGGCTGAGTTTTCATTCTTGGTCAGTCCTGGGAGAGGACACGTTTGCGGCTGGCTCTGGCTGTGTGCACCCCGGCTGGTGCTGGCTGAGCCCCCAGCCATCGTTGTCTGGGGTGTGGCTTCCATGGGGCCTGTGCACGTGGCAGTATTACTGCCCAGATAGGAAGATGAGCATTCTGGAGGCCTGAGCTTTTGTGACTGCTAGTTAGCGCCCTGTCTGTGCCCTTTGAACCTGTTACTATAATAGCGTGGCATGGCACACAGACTCCTTTTCTTGGCTTTCTGGCTGCTGCAGCCAGAGGGGGCTGTAATTTGCACTTTCTCACTAGCTATGTGCTTGAAGAATTTTAATAAAGATGAGTTTCAAAGGGCAGGCTGTGTTCTGAAACTATCTAGTGCTCAACCTAAATCTATAATTCAGCTCCTCTACTTCTCACAGCTGCCAAATGGAGCTCTTCCCCAAGCGGATGCTCAGACCTGTGAACGGGAAAGGTGCCTCAGCCACTGCTCTTTCTCTCCGAGACCAGCCAGGGCTGAGGGGGCTCGGGCCGCGTGACCCAGTGAAGCCGGACGGGAACAGGCTGGAATTCAGATTCATTGGGGGGCTCCTCTATGGCTTTTCTCTTCTTTGCATCCTATGCTGCCCTCTCTCCCTTCCCTTCCCCCCTCCCATTTAGCCAGGCAAGTTACTTCCTGAAGATCTGAGCTCCCCTGGGACGTAAGTTCCATAAGGTCAGGGGCCACATCTTTCTTTTGTCTAGAAACCCTGCGGTGATATTTCTGGCGCAGAGTCGATGCTCCATCAATGGCATTCGATGCTCAGCCATTTGCGGGCGAGTGGTGGAAGCTCAGGAGTGTGTGTTTATGTGTATTTACTTAGCGGAGGAGCCTTCTTCCCTGCTTGCACACCAGGAATTCAGCCGCTGCTTCCACAAGGTGCGGGAGACGTCCCTGATGCTGGAGTACTCGCAGAGGGCCTGGCGAAGCGCTGGTTCTCCTTATGGAGGTGAAGTTCCTCCATTCCTCTGAGCCCTGTGACCCCAGAAGCTCAGGTGGGAAGTGGCTCAGGCCTTCAGATGCTAGGAGCTGGGGGTGCCTTTCCCCCCCAAATGCCCATTTTGGGGAAGGGTGGCTCTCTCTCCAGGCTGTCATACATGGTAGGGATGTAAATTCCTTGCTTCTGCTGCTGTCTTCGTGTGATAGAAAATGTTATGTGGAACCGAGGCCAGAGGGAGGCACTGCGATGCTCCGGCATTGGAGGAAGGAAAAGCTGCCTTGGAACCTCATGCCAGAGTTTGCCCCACCGAGTGGTCTCCCTCGCATGCCTTTTGGCCTGATTCCCACAGTCCTCCTGCCCTTCAAGTAGAAATGCCCGGCATTGTCTTCTCTAGGGCCAGAGTTCTGACCATTTCCAGGAAAACCAGCAAACTAGTTTATGGCCGAGATCCGGCCATCCTGCCGGCTTGACTCCTCCCGAGTGTGTGTGCGTTCCCAGGAGCCGCTGCGGGGACCTGGCACGTGCCTGCAGGTGCCAGTGGAAAGCTGGTTCCTTTTGGGAGATGAACGTAGTGCGCATGTGCTTCCTACCTGCCTTGAGGTCTCCACGGAGGGAGGTCAAAGAAAAACCGCTCCTCTCGGCGACACCCCAGGCCTCTGTACATTAGGGACTGAACAAAAAGCAGCATTCAAGTAGCAGAGCTGGGCCTGGAGGGAGTGGGGTCTTGAACAGCGCGGCCACGCAGAGCACAGGGCTCCACTCAAGCAAACCCAGTGGCTGCCGCTGCGGCTGTCCTCAGGCTGTCGCAGATGCAGGAGAACTTAGAGCAAATGAAATCAGAGAGGCCAGTAGTTTCAAGGAAAAAACACAGCACCGGGTAGCATGCGCCTGATGTTCTACCCTCGAAGCCCTTTGCGTCCCTGTTCCTGAGGCATTTTCTCCCTGAGCTCCCTGCCTCCTTCGGACTCCCTTGACCAGAGGGGACAAGAGACAGTCTCCCTGTGGCCCTGGGTCTTAGGCAGCATGTACGCGGGTGACGCTGAGCTGAGCACTGAGGAGCTGTGCTCTCCAGCCGCTGAGCCCAGTGCTCACCCTCTTTCTCCTCGAAATGTGACAGTGAGTGTTCCCTGGGTACTTCTTAGTGACCCTAGGGGCCAACTGGTGAGCTTTCTTATAGGGCATGAGGGTGATAATAGAAAGAAAGGTTTACAAATATATGTAATCAGAAACAAAAAAATGAAAACATCTATTTTGATACCTCATTTATATTTTGCTTTATTTTTGCTTGGGTGAATTTTTTTTACAGTTTCCTGAAATGTAAAACTTGAGGGAATAGTTGACGTAAGGTCTCCTCTGTCCTTGAAATTAAATCAGTCACAGTTCTGATGACTTTCGGTTCAATACTTTTCAATTATGTCCACTAGCTCCTTCTCAACAGTCCGCTGGTGACTGGTGGGTGTTGACTCCTCCCACGCTTTCCTCCCTCATCAAGGTGAATGTACCCACCACCCCTAGCAGGACTCTTAAGAGCAAGAGACTTCTCTTATTTGGGGAAGGAGCTAGAGTAGCTGGTGTTACAGCCAAATATAGGTAACTGTGGGATGTAAAATAGCTTCACTGAATTTTAATAATAAGCAAAAAACCCTCCTAACCTCCAGTTTCCCTCCATAATAAAACCATCTCTAGGGAAGTTGGATGGTCATCTTTTGCTAAGTATATTTACTGTTGTATTTACGTATATCCAGTGCTGTGCTAGTAAAAGGTTAAGAACCAGCTCTTCAGGGAAATAAATATATATGTGAATGTCTATATCTGCATACATACATATAAATTTACCATAAATTATACTGATATAAAGTATGTGAAGCACATGATTTGATTCTCACAGGTAGTTTTTGTTGATGTTAGCTGAATATCTTATATTCGTAGTCAATCTGTAGTTCCCATTCAGCCATGATTTGAGAAATTCAGAGGAGGAATGATGCTTGCTTAGTATTTGATTCAGCAAAGTCGCAAACATCAGTGGCAAATAAGTGTGCTGTGGACATGAATGTTGGAGGATATTTCCTTTACATTAACACCTAAGGCAAAAGTGAAACTGGATACTGTGAGGGACTTTTTGCTAAATAAGATAATAGATCAGGCCGGCAGGGGAGGGCAGTTGGGGGCGAGCAGGCCAATGGGGGGGGGCTTGGGGGAGAGCAGGCCGGTGGGGGGGGGGAGTTAGGGGCAATCAGGCTGGCAGGCAGAGTGGTTAGGGGTTGATCAGGCAGGCAGGCAGGCAGGTGAGTGGTTAGGAGCCAGCAGTCCCGGATTATGAGAGGGATGTCTGACTGCTGGTTGTGGGATCGGGCCCTAACCGGCAGTTGGACATCCCCTGAGGGGTCCCAGATTGGAGAGGGTGCAGGCCAGGCTGAGGGACCCTCCCCCAACCCCTGTGCATGAATTTTGTGCACTGGGCCACTAGTAGATTAATAATAGTGGAAGGATATTGTCTCAATTTTTGTGCTAATCACAGTGTTCCAGCTATAGACACCACACTATTAGGTTTAATCTGCATTGTTAATATTTTGTTCATCACTTCCTCAAGACCAGATAACCAACAAAACACTATATCAGTAGTGTTTGCCAGTTCTGTTATATAAATACTCCCGCCATGGCTAATGTCAAACTACAGGCGTGACATCACTGTGCAGAGTTGGGGAGAGATGGGCAGTGTCACACTATCGTATACTATGTCTGCTATGCAGCTGCACTAGACATGAATAGCCTAAGAGCATAGATAATGGAAAAATATAGTGAAATAATTAGGAAGCGAAGTGTTTCAAATATTACCTTTACTATGTATATTTATTTACTTGTAAGTTACAGACTTGAATTATGAATGTTCTTTTAAAAAACCAGCTTGTAGAATTTCTGGAAATTTCACAAGCAGCTTTTATGAAGGTGTGAGTACAAACCAGCTCCGGCACAACACTGAATCCTACTTATCCTACTTACGTGGAGCCCCAAATAACAAGGGACCCAGGAAGTCTGGAAAGAATGGCGGTTGGCTGGCCTGGTAGGAACAATCCCCAGAAAATAATTTCCACTAAAAACTTCATAATCATCCTTCTCGCAACAGCACGGTTATGGCCAAAGTCAATTTACTTTAGCCTTTTATGACCTCAGGAAACTCTAGATTCGCTTTAGGCTTGTGTGTTGTGTCCAGGACTGTGCCTGCTCTTCAGAGAGAAAGGGCAACCAGGGCTCGTGTAGGCGAGGAGACCAAAGCTCCAACCAAGGTAGTGACAGCGCATGCCTCCCTCTTCACAGTGGATTTCAGTTTCTAGACATTCTTCCAATAACTCCTCTGCTTCTCACCCATTCTCTTTGACAGCCTTCCACATAAACAGTTTGCTCTGTGGGAAGATGAAAGTTATCTCCTTGATTGGAATACATAATTAGAGGGAAACTAAATGACACTGCCAAGTTTGGATTTCTCCACCAAGTACCTCCTGAGAAATTTGTCAAAACTCAATTATTGCTGCTCTGCTCTATAGTGAAAACAGTGTTCTGCCATAATCCCTCCTCTTAATAAATTGTTTTCTGTACTTAAATATTGTTAATACTTTTTAAAAGTTTTTTAAAATTGATTTTAAAGGGAGAGGAAGGGAGAGGGAGAGAAACATAGATCGGCTGCCTCCTGCACACTCCGTACTGGGGATTTAGCCTGCAACCCAGGCATGTGCCCTGACCAGGGAATCGAACTGGCAACCCTTTGGTGCATGGGATGATGCTCAACGAACTGTGCCACATGGGCCAGGGCTATTAATACTTTTAAAAATTGTTGTTTATCTACCCAACTGAATCTGTGAGTGAGGCTATTTCAATAATATGATTCTCAAAAATTATTTTATAAGCTATGTTAACTGCATACTTCCAAACACATTAAGGGTTGCATGTATTTTAAATGTCTTCTCTTTCACACCTAAATGTATTTTTATAGTGAATGCAGGCATTGTAATGTGCTCATATGTTAATCACGTCTGCACCTGAGAGTGTGCAATGATTGATTAATTTCATCAGTAGGCAAGATAAACCCCTCACATTTGAGACTGGTTAAAATGAGGAAAATATCATTTTAGTAAAAAATAAAGAAGAAAATAAAATTTCTTCATGTGATTAACTTCACAGCACCTATTATTACATTTTTTCTTATATTCCATACTGTTATAATTTAGTAACTGAAAGATTGCCTCGTCTAATTGGTTGTGGGAAAAACTGACATAGTATTATCTACTCATAAATTATACAGTGACAGGTTTTTCTTATTTCATTTTTTATTTAGTTAATAAAAATTGCATCATTTTATATTAAAGCAAATATCCTTAGCTTTAGTTGTAACCACCCAAAGATTTTTTAAAACTCTAATATTCTGTCTGTATATTTTAGTTCCTCTTTTAAAACACAATATTATTTTACTTATTTTTATTTGAAGAAGAAATGGATATATGCAAAGAAAGTGAGGGTGGTCTGAAGTCTTTGTAGAGCGAGTTTTAGCTGGGCTGGGTGGTTCATAACGTGACTTTTGGAGGTTCTTCAACCCCTGGAAATTACATGTGGACATTTCTGTGTATGTGCATTGGCATGAGGGATCTATAGTTTTTTATTTTTATTTTGTTGTTGTTGTTGTTGTTGTTAATCCTCACCCGAGGATATTTTTTCATTGATTTTTAGGGAGAGTGGGAGAGAGAGGGAGAGAGAGGAAGAGACAGAGAGAAACATCAATGTAAGAGAAATACATCAATTGGTTGCCTCCTGCATGAGCCCCAACTAGAGCCCTACAGGGTTGGAGCCTGCAACCAAGGTACATGCCCATGACCAGAATCAAACCCAGGTCCCTTTAGTCCCCAGGCCACTGCTCTAGCCACTGAGCCAAACCGGCTAGGTTGGATCCATAGTTTTAATCAGAATCTGGTAGGAAGTTTAAGATGCTCAAAAGCTTACAGGGATGGTGAGACCAACTTTCTCCTACTCTCCCCACCTCTCTGAAATGAGTCTTATTACTGAGCTACTGCCCACATCTCCTCCTTTTATGTCTCTTAAAAGATACTTTTAATCCCAAATTCTAATCAGTGGAAGGATAAATAACCAAGTATGTGACAATAAAAATGATTCAAAACCTGGGCCAGTGTAGCAGCGATAATACATGTGGTCAATAGTTTGTAGTGGGTTGGAACCTGGCCGCTTTGGAAGCAGGCATCTCTTTAGCCAGGTGGCCTTGTTCTCATTGTATCCCTGCTACATGACCCCGTGGAAGCTTGAATGATCATGGAGTGGCTGAGGAGATAAACTGTTGAGAGGTGGGAGCCAAAGGTACAGTGTCACTGCCCATGACAAATATTTGTGGATCAAATATGTTTCTTGCTTTTAGGGCATAGAGCCATGACTCCATTTTTATTTTCTGTCACTTTTATGTGCTGTTGAGATGTCCAAATGAACAATGACACTTCTGTTCCAGGTGTTTCCAAATTGGAAGTGACTGATTGCATCTTTGGCACGTCTTAAAGGGACTTAAAGACCAGTGCCCATTCTTTCCATTTAGCCTGAGAATGTGGAACTAGAAAGAACACAGTATTGTTTTGGCTAATGGTAAAAATAAGGATTGGTAATGAAGAAGCTTTTTCATTAATTTAACATCCATTATTATGATTTAACTCATTTAAATATCTCATAATTACCTCTTGCAGCTGCAACAATGGCTGATGATGTGTGCTGGCTACGTATGTGCCTCGCTCTTTCCGTGGCTGAGCTCAGCTTTCACGACACTGTGATCAATAGGCATTACTATTCTCCCCACTTTACGGATGAAGAACCTAGGGCACATAGAAATTGAGGCCTTTCATAGGGTTACTTGTCTTTTAAGTTTTGGCACCAAGATTCAAAGCCCAAGATGGGGGTGGAGGTCCAACCCCAACCCCTCGGCAGCCAGTATCCTAGAAGCTTAGACATGACAGCGATCCAGACAGACATGATTCTTGATGCCTTGGAAGGAGGAGCCGTGATAGAGAGAAAAGGGGCTGGCAGTGGAAGTTTCTTTTAAATGAATGGACAAGGAAGAATTTTTGGAGGAAATTTTAGCTGGAGGACTTGAAGAAGACACGAAAGAGAGATAATAGATGTCTTCAGAGAGCTGAGCAAGCACAAGAGTCCTAGGGAGGGAAGGGGCTTGGAGTATTCTAGAAACAGCAGACCCAGAGTAGCAAAGAGCAGTGAGCAAGGAGAAAAGAGTCGGGCTAACAGTGGCCACATGAGGGTGACTTACTCTTCAAACCTAAAGGCGGTCCTGTGGCGGTTTGAAGCCGTGTTTCTTTGTCCGTGTGACCTGATGTCATGATTGTCCTCTAGGACTTGGCTTGCCTATGTTTGCCTTCCCATTTCCTCTCCATCCCACATGGACTTCACCTTCTGTTGCCTGTTGGCTCCTTTGGCGGGCACATGGCATAGTGCTAGGAGAATGAAAATTATGTCATTAGTTAAACCACTGAATTAAGGCTCATAAATAATGTGGCCTAAAGAGTCCTAAAGGACATAAAAGTGGAAAAAACCCATTAAACCAAGAACTAATGAGCCACTTTTCATTAGTGTCATATGACAAACCTTTCACTCTTTGGGTATTGGTGGACCCAGCAATTGCTACGATTATCTCATTCCTACTAGTGTCTAATATAATTATTGCATCTGGATTCGGTTTATTTACCATTCATTTGACCCTACAGAATGTTAACGCATGTGTATTTTGTTTGTTGTGGTGGTTTTTTTCCAGCAGTTCCATTTTGACACAGCATGTCACATGGTGAAGATTCCCTAGCTTTGCTTCATCTACCCCATTATGGCAAATGGCCCTTGATTAGGGCTTTCTTTAGGTCATTATCAAGTGTTTTCTACCTTGCAGATAGTGCTGTTAGGACGAATCCATCATATCCCAGAGATCCTATATGGCTTGTTATTTGCGGGTGATTTATGACCCTGGTCGTGGAAATGCTGTTAGCGAACATTGGGGAAGCAGTGCTGTATTGAGAAATATCAATGTATCCTCATGTTCTGGCTTGCAGTGACAGTCAGAGATCCATCTCCCTGACAGTTACCTTGTTAACATTTTGATCAGATGGCAAATTTGTCATTTTTCATGGTAACAAGTATAAGTTTGCACAAGAACCGTAGATAGATGGGAAAGAGAAAACAGGCCTCTCTTGGTTTTTCTGTGTGATGTAATCAGTAATCTTCGGGAGAAGTGAAATAATTACTCTGTGAAAAGCTCAGCCACTGGGAAATGTGTTTATTGTAGAAAGCTCAAATTTTTCTTCATTTGGATGGAATGTGCTGTGATTATATGTGTGTGTGTGTTTTGCCTTTGCTGATATTTTGATTAGCCTACCAAGCCTCTGTGAAATCGTGACACAGAACCGAAGGGTTTACAGTCAGAAAGTTTGGTTTAATTGCAATAGAAAATGTGAGCCAGGTGGTGGATATAACTGCCCGCATGAGCAGCCAGGGGCTGGGGGCTCTTCTCCCTCCGAAACCCCCTCACTTATTAGCATCAGGACTGAATAATGGACGTTCTTCTCCAGACCCGTCAGACACTGTGAGGCACCTGCATCTTGATACCTCACTTGTTTGGGACCACACGGTTACATTGTCTTTCTATTGTTTTGCTCTTATTTTCTCTCAGCTGTAGCCCTGAAGCTGTGAAATCTTTCAGCTCTCATCCCTTTGGAAGGCTCTGAGCTCTAGCTGGTGCTTAGAGGGGAATGTGTTGGAGAAAGAATTCACTATTTTGAGCAGCATTTTGTCACCGCCAGGGAGTCACAAATGGCCTTTGCCCTCCCTGCACAATGACAACTCTTGGTACAATGGACAGCTGTCAGTTAGGGCTCGGGAGGATGTCTGACAAACCAATATTATTGAAACTCAGGTAAGACGGGCATACGCACCCCTGGGCAGCGCTTGAAGCAGGAAGACGGGGATCCGGATGTCAAATATGCTTCTCTCTGATACAGACAACTCACAACGTGCATCCCTGGAGGTCCCAGAGTGCAGTTGGTTTTCAAATGCTTCTGTCAGGCGGCCTCGCCTTTGGGAAATTATATTATGTTTTTAATTGCAGTGGAATGCAACCACAGAGAGGAAAATATGCCAACTATAATCAATCATTCTGTTTATTATAAACTTTTTGAGAAGGCAGAAAATGCTCAGTTTTCTGAGCTGGGTTTTCCAATATATGTGAAACTATTACCCTAAAATATAGCTTATTTCTCATTAGTTTTGTCTACATGCACACTTCCAATAAAGAGTTTAAAGTAAGGTGAAATCCATATTTTTGACCATCCTGTTTTATCTTTTAACACTCTGTCCAGGTCTGAATGATGGCTTTGCATTCTTAGTCTCATCTGACTCACCATACATGGTTACCAAACTTATTTGGTGGTTGGGGGGTGGGAGGTGGGGGGTGGGCAGGAGGGGAAGGAGGAAGAGGCAGCTTCCTTCCCACTTGCCTGAATATACCAATTTGAATTTGTCATTCTGATGACTATTTTCCTTACAGAAAATATACAGAGAGATGTAGAAGGTCACATGCCATTTTCTTGAAAGGCGATCCTGTAATATTCCTTATAGCCAATACTATCTAAATTCTCCCAAATTTTCCATTTTTCAGCCTTTACTTTTTCCTTTACTATCGTATGCTTGTGGCCCAAGCCTGCTGTGCATGTCTAAATGAGTTCAGTATCTTAAGTGAATTCCCTACCCTTCGTTTTTCAGAAGATTTCTAGGGCTTATTAACATTTCCCACCAATTCATCTCTGATGTCACTTGTAGCTTCATGCTATGACTCCCTGCTCTGAGCCTCCCTGCTCTGAGCCTCCTGCTATTTATAGCCATGTCTTCATGTTCTTGAAGCCCTTTGAAAGCCACTTCCTACCCCGGTGGCCATCAACTTTCTCTTCATTCTCCAAAGGCACATCCAACACTAGACTGTCATTTCTCACAATTCTTCTTCTTTTTTTTTTTCTGATGACTCAAAGACTGGGTGAAGAAATTACGGTTCTGAATAAGTTAAGTAATGTACTTTTGGCTGCACATTACAGAATCCCTGACTCAGAAGTTCCAACAATTAGAAGGTCAAAGGTGGAATGTTCCAAGGCTGGTTATCTTGTTGGCACAAACATCGGCATCAAGAATGTAATTTCTCTCCTCTTTCTAGTTCTCTTGGGTTGGCTTCTTGCTCAAGGCTAGCGACCCTCATTTGTCACAGGGCGCCTGCGCTGGTGTAGCCATTCCCTCCAGACCCACTGACAGCGAGGAAGAATGGTGCTCGTCTCTTCCCTTGTGTTCTCTTTTGATAGGAGCTTTTTCACACATCTCTCCCTGCTGGCGGAGCATGTCGATGGCCTGCTTATTCCCATGAATGGTTTAGGCCGTTTCAGTTAAGGATTAACTTCCCATGAAGAAGGTGGAAAATGGGAAAGGGTGGGTATAGAAGTTCTTTCAGCAAGGTAGGAATGGGGAGTGGAGATGACTAATAATGCCTGCTGCTGATGCAGAAAAGCACAGCTTATTGCAGGTTTCGGGTACTGCTGGTCCTGACCCTCAGTGAAATGGGAGTTAGTTCCTCCTTCACTTCTAGCTTGTTACCCTGTTGCGGGGGCACACTGACGCCCAAAGGCAGAAGTGCTCTCCAGTGCCCTTCGCTCTTGGAGTCCATATTTGTGCCCCAGGATGACCGGCGGTAGAACATTTGTTCCCATTGAGGGAAGCATCATCCCATCCATAGCAGGGCAAGGTCTGCTCTCCCAGCTCCCATACTGGCCGTGGTGAAAACATGCAGCCCAATGCTTATCTCCGTTCTCAGTTACTGTATTCAATTTTAAATAACATTGCTTATTAGACCTCAAAAATCCATGCAAGATGATTTCAAGCCTGATAGAATGCACATTGCCATTTAGAAAATATAATCTCTTGGAGATACCAGTTTCTTGTTTAGATATCCATTTTATATACTTTTGTAATTTTCATTATTTTACAAATTGTGATAAAATAACATAACATTTGCCATCTTAACTGGGTGTTGTTTTTTTTAATGCATGCTAATAGCATTAAATACATTCAGTTGTTTTGCAGTGATCACCACTGTCCAGCTACAGAACTCTTCATCTTGCAAAACTCTGTACCTATTAAACAATAACTCCTCCCAAAGCAGAATTGTACGTGGGAAAACCTTAGAAATTATGTGGCCCGTGGTGGACATAGGGATGTGTACAGATCTTTATGGGAAGGACCCACGGATGCCATTTGAATCCATGTCACGAGCCATCTTTCCATAGTAGACTGCTTCCGAAACGAGGCCCCCTTCTTGTGTCAGCCTTGATTAGATCCCTGGTCATTGGAAGTTCACCCAAGAATAACTATCTCAACCACACTTTTAGTGACAAAGAAAGGTGAATTTTTTGTCCCTACAAATGGAGAATGAGCAAAACCATCAGGATGCTCCTAATATCACAGAAATATAAGCAGTTATTTTAAGGGCTTCCCCTTCACTGCACAGGAGGGATTAAATATCGCAGGGCATTTCCCCTATTCCCTGGACAAAGATAATAGACCCAGAAAGAGCCCAGCACGAGACGAGTGTCTTGATGGCTCCGGTGAGAATGCCGCTGCCCACACTTCCTCTCACCTTCCCAAATGATGATGAAAAGGTAAGCAGAGCAATGTCTTCCCTGGGAGATGGAAACTCTTAAAAAGTAAACAGCAAGCAGTAGTTAAGGAGAAACAGCCGACGGACGCCTCTGGCAGTTGCCTCAGAGGTCAATGAGAATATAGATTGCTCTCCCAGAGGCCTTGGTGACAATGACAGAAGAAAAGAAACGTCCTAAATCATAGTCTGAATTATTGTTCCCTGGGGAAAGTGTGAGGCACCTTCAGACTTGGTTATCAGCGTTAGACGAAGCACTGCTCTCCTCAGGACCGGAAATAAATGAGGAGGAATGAACCAATCCTCCTCCTGTCTCCAGCGGGGACCAGAAGGATGGGGCAGGTCTGGGCCAGACCAATAAGGGTTTTCCAGGAAATGATCATAGAAAAAAGGAAGCACTTGCCCAAATAGGAGATGCTCCTCAAACTTTCGTTTTTCCATTTCATTTTGTTATCCTTGCTTCTCTGGTTTTGATTTTGAAAAATGGGACCCATCTTATGGGGATTTGGAAAGTGATTGAAGGCCCTGGGTAGCAGCTAATAACCGGAATGGGTGCTAGAAAGAATGGTCTTGGAGCCTACGGAAGAACTTTCCTCTGTAAAAGGGAAACATCAAGCAAGAAGAGGCCATGTGTCTCCTGGTCGCCCCTCATCCCCAGTGCCTTGCATGGTACCCAGCACAGGCAGGTGTGTAATCATTTTCTTGTGATTAACAGAATCAAATACCTGAGCCAGCAGTTTGCTTAAGATTCCTGACCTCCCACCCAGGCCCCAATATTGAATGCTTCTGTCTGTGAGGGAACAAGCAGGGAGCAGCTGGAGCCTTCTGGACCCCTGGACCAGCAGCAGCAACATCACCTGGGAACTTGTTAAAAATGCAAATTCTCAGACCCAGCCTGCCCCTGACCTGGTGAAATGTGGGAGGGGCTCCACAGTCTCAGGTTCAACAAGCCCTCCAGGGGATTCTGATGCATAGCAAAGCTTGAGAACCACTGTGCTAGTTAAAATTACTGATCCATTTTAAACGTTATACATTTTTAACCAGGTGTATGGGCATCTCTCATGAGTGGATGATGAGCTTTTGCATTAATGTGCGGGACAAAGTTGTTTCTCGGCTAGAAGAGAAGTTGGATCAATGGGTTTGAATGCCTTGAACTTCGTTTTGAGGCATTTAGGGTTAGAATGACAGAAGGGAATCTATGGGATATACAACTTTTGGAGAAAAGCTATAAACATTTATGTGATTCCTTTTTGAGAGCTGGGGGAAAGTTTATGACCTTCACATTTCCCTGCAAAAAGGTTGTGCCAGTTTTATCCCCAGGACTGCATGCATGAAGGGAAAAGAGAGAATCATATTCCTTAAAGAGGTTTTTTCTTTTCTTTCTTTTTCTTTTTTTTTTTTTTTTTTTCCACCACAAAAATGTGTTCTTGGAGGCTGAGGGCTTTAGACTAAACTGTTGCTTCATTTCCAAATCTTGAATGGCAGAGCAAGGTCAATGCCCAAGACAGATATAGGGAGACATATAATCTCTTTCAAATTGGTGTAATCCAATCTGGATTCTGCTCCCTGCCCCAACAAAAGCCAAACTCCTAAGACAGATGCTGGTAAGAGGAAATAGGCTTATTGGAGTGCCGGCATCTGGAGAAGATGGGGGACTTTCCCCAGTCCTCAAACACCCACCTTAAGATCTCAGTGCAGGCAGAGGTTTTTATAAGGAGGGAGAGGGAAAACAGAACAAAGAGATCAGGGGGAGGAGCTCTGGACACGCAGGTAGTGTTCTTGCTGTCGAATCTAGATTCTCATGGTCCGAGTCCTTGAGCTGGCCGTCTGGTTGAATCCCTGGGTCTGGGCAGTCGGCGTCAGCCAGGGCCTTGAGATCAAGCTGCTCCTTAGGTTCACACAGGAACTGGAACTGCTGGATAGCGAAGTATACTAAAAAAACAAAACAAAACAAAAAACTGTTACCATGTAAGCTCTGGTTTTGAGAGAAAAATCAGGTTAGAGTAACAGCTGGGTTAAACATTTACTAAGATTAATATGGGTAGCTTTATATAAGCGTAGCATATTCACTCCCTGTTACATTGGGACATATTTGCTGTTAGTAATTCCCCTGAGATGACAGGTATAAACTGGGCCTCACCCTAGACCAGTGATTCTCTGCTGGGTGATGTCACCTCCACCTCCTCCTCCCTTACCACCTCACCCCCTGGCCACTCCTCACCTCCCAGGGGCATTTGACATTTTCTGGAGGCAGATGTGGTTGCTATAACGGGTTGATGAAGTGTGTTACTAGCGCCAAGTGGGTAAAAGCTAGGGATGCTGCTGAACATCCTACAGTGAACAGAACAGCTCCCCCCGCCCCCCAACAAATAAATATCTGGACCCTGGCCTAGAGCTGAGTCAGCCCTGTAATTGTGTTATTTTCAATATAATTCTTTAACACCAAGGCATTGTTGGATGGTTTAAACCCGTTAGTCTTGCTGTATTTAAATATTTTATTTATTTAAACTCTCTCAAAGGCTTGTCTTACCATCATCAATTTGATATCATCTTACTCTGCCCCCCAAAAGGGAAAAAATGGCATAAATTCATACCTCTTCAAAATTGAGCAGAAGCAACTTTTCTTTGTCATTCTTTTTCCCTCCTGATAACTATTTTATTGTATTCTATTTAACTCCAGGGGATAACCATGGATTTTTAAAACATATTTTGAACAATTGATACACTTATAGCCCTGATTCATGATGAGCATGTAGCGTGGCAGTCTTCAGAGGTATAGTGGGCTTCCTTCCATGTAAATTCAATAGGATCATCCAATGTGGATGGAAGTAGACGTGATGAAAAATAATCTGTTCGATCAAAGAATATGTGCTTTTGTTTGCTAGAAAGTTCACATTATAAAGTTTTTCTGAAGAAACAAACATACATTTAAAAAAATAATGCTGACTTAGGTTTGAAAATGTTTTATGATTAATGTTTTAAAAATGATTCCAATACCCGTGAATCTGAAACCTTCCTTCCATGGTCTTCTATTTTTTTTTTTTTTATTCTCTGTTAATGCTCTCCAAACCAAAATGTGCTGAGATGTATTAATATTTATTGGGTTGAACATGAGATTGAAGCCAAGGTTGCAAGCCAGCTCTAGGTCATGTCGACATAAGAAATGTCCAAACCTGTGGAGAATTTTTATGACTTTATTTGGGCCAAATTGAAGACAATTGCCAGGAAGCAAAATCTCAGTGGAGTGAGAAAATGCTCCAGAGAATGGCAGTTTTGCACCTTATTTTATACATTACAGTCAGGGCGGAGGGGTTACATGAAATCCTTTGGTGATAGATTAGGGAGGTAAGAGAAAGCAAAACAGGGAAATCTCTGGGATTGGATAAAAGTAAAAGGAATAGACACACACTTCTTTTACATTGGTGGGTACAGCGTAGCTGACAGTTAACAATTAACATGATAACAGTAACAAGGAGAGGTTTGGTGGTCTCTGCTCTGATGCAGGGACTGTGCCCTGAGGGGTCTGGAAAAGGAAAATTACTTTGACATTCTAAAGGTACTTTATCACAGATGCAAAAAGACAATAGGCAGGCTCACTTAAGGTAATGATTGACCTTTGTTAGGGAAGATACAGGCCTAGGACATGACTACCCCTACCTGAACTGCTTTTAGCTAGAAAGTTTTAATCTCAGACCATCTGATTTGGTTACTGTAGGTCTCTGAGTTTGTAAGGTCTCCATGCAGGCCTCCCCTGAGCTTGTCAGGTTTAGTCCTCTCCAAGGACTTGACCCTGGCAGGGCAGGAGGGCTGGGCTCTGTGGTACTTGCTCCCCTGCTTCCCACCTTAACCTAAGTCTGAAGTGGTGTGAGGTCGGCAGAGAGGAGTCTTCTCAATGTAAACTAGTCCCTGCCTCTAGACCTATGGCTTCTGGTAGGCAGGCAGAACATGCAGGATTCTGTTCTGAAGTTTTGTGGGAGTTTGAATTGTATTTTATAAACAAAGAGAAAGAACACTCTTCACACACCTACCCCCACCCTCTCACACCCCCACCCCCCAAATGAAAAGATTTGCCAACATCACTGGGGGTATGCCTGGCTGCTGAAAGCTAGTGCAAGTTCTGTTAACTGAAGTCCAGAAACCCAGAAAATGTCCTAAATGAGAAAAAGTAAAACCTTTTCCCACTTCATTTAAATAAATTCTTATTTCCCATTAATGGGGGAAACGTGCTTTACATCCCAGAGTCACAGTGAGAATCATGGTCCTTTACAAAGCCTACAGTCAATTTGAGAAGAAATACGCCTAGGATACCAATAGTAAAATAAAGTTCACGGAGATAGTTGTTAGAGAGAAACTGGGTGCACCAGGATTTGAAAATCCTAAGAGTTGGCGTGGCCTTTGTGGCTCACTAAAGGCTGTTTTTTGAAGTGGATTTTTAGCTCAATTTGATGAATGGGAAGAATTTTGATGAGGTGAAGAAGCTGGCTGGGAGAAGGAGGAAGCAGCTGGGAAATTAAAAAAGGGAAACAACACATCCTATATAATAAAAGGCTAATATGCAAATTGTCCCCTCAACCGAGAGTTTGAAAGGGAGTTCGACCTGGAGTTCAACTGGAAGTTTGACCAGGGAGTGGGGTGGGGCTGGCCAATCACCCACGGCACCTCCCTCAGGCCAGCCCCACCCCCAATCAGCTCCCCCACCCGATCGGGGCAGGCCAGACCCCACCTGTGCACGAATTCATGCACTGGGCCTCTAGTGTCAAATATAATGGAAGGTACAGGAACAATTATTTAAATAGTGTGTTGATTATGAGAAAGAATTCCATTTACACTAAAGCAGTGGTTCCGTTCTCAATGGGATGATTTTGCCTCTCAGAAGACATACATTTGCAATGTCGGGAGACACTTTTGGTTGTCACTTCTGGCTAAGAGGGCTCCTGGCATCTAGTGGGTAGAGCCCCGGGATGTTGCTACATATCCTACAATGTACAAGGCAGCTCCCTGCAAACAAAAACTTATCTGCCCAAAATGTCAGTGGTGCCAGAGTTGGAAATCTTTGGCTACAGGTGTGTAGGGGAATAGGTGACCAGGTGAGCAGGGGCTATGCTGTCTAATGGCCTGAGTGCTAAGATGAGCTGTTTATAATATTTGGCCACTGAGGACTGGTGAGTGGGCTGGTGTTTTGTTAGAAGATCCTTTGTTCTCTACCTTATCTTCACTACCCAATACAATGTCAGGCCTATAGGAAATGATCAGTAAATATATTGTCCATCCATCTGTTCATCCATCCATCCATCCATCCATCTATCCATCCACGAAACATTAGCTGAATATCCACCATGTGCCGGGCAAAGTGCTGACTGTTGAATGCGAAGGTGGGTTTTATGGAAGTTAATTGGGCACAGGATAGCGGGATGGATTTGAGTGGGTGGTTACTAAATTGAGGATACAAGTATAATAGCCTAGCCCAGTGGTCGGCAAATTCATTAGTCAACAGAGCCAAATATCAACAGTACAACGATTGAAATTTCTTTTGAGAGCCAAATTTTAAACTTAAACTTCTTCTAACGCCACTTCTTCAAAATAGACTCGCCCAGGCCGTGGTATTTTGTGGAAGAGCCACACTCAAGGGGCCAATGAGCCACATGTGGCTCACGAGCCGCAGTTTGCCGACCACGGGTCTAGGAGAAAGGAAATGAGTGCTCAGAGAGGGGCATACTCAAAGAGGAAGGAAAGAGGGGAGATTTTGTTAAAAATGCGCCATGGTATTTTGTGGAAGAGCCACACTCAAGGGGCCAATGAGCCACATGTGGCTCACGAGCCGCAGTTTGCCGACCACGGGTCTAGGAGAAAGGAAATGAGTGCTCAGAGAGGGGCATACTCAAAGAGGAAGGAAAGGGGGGAGATTTTGTTAAAAATGTCTCATCCAATCACAGGCGTTGACACTTGACTTAGTTCACCGTGTAAAGGAGATGGAGATTTCCAGGGCTTCGTCTCAATTTTGAGTCTGGGTAGCTGAGAGACTGGTGTGCCAAAACAAGATTTCCTTTGGTAGGAAAGCCGGTATGTTCAGCTTTGTACCTGCTGAGTACAAGTGGGGGCCACTCAATAGGTAGCTGAAAATGTGGGCCTGGAGCCTCATGCAAAATCCACGTCTAACTTCCTTCCGAACTAAGTCTCTGAAGGTTCTGTCGTTACCACAATAGCTACAGAATTTGGGGTAATCTGATGAGCCCAGAATCTGTTGTCTTCTTGAGAAACATTTTGAGAAACATCTGGAAGCCTGCAGGGATTTTTTTTTTTTCCCCTTTTCTGTTTATCCATTGTTGACATGACTTGCTATGTGACCTAGGAGAAAACTTCCCATTTAGCCCCAGAATTCTGTTAATAGACATTATTCTTCTCAGGAAGGGACATTCCTTTGGAATTTCAAAGATCTATTTTTGCAGTGAGTTTTCTCCTTCACTGATCTCGCCTGTTTCTCATTCCCAAATAAACAAGGGCACATGGTGTGTTTGAAGTAGTAGTGTCTGACTTTGAGTCATGGGGAAGCACAGCCAACCTCCACAGCTGCCTCCTTCTTTAAAGTTATTTGTTTCTCCCTGTAATTGCCTGAGTCTGTCACCTTTTATCTGCTAATTATGAGGTTGTATTTGAGTGTTAAGGGCTTCCAAAATAAAGCTGAGGATCCTAACCTCCTCCTTCATTGCTATTTTTCCATTCCATGCTGAGCCTTTGGGAAAGACCCAGGAAGGGTTTTGCCTTGATGAAATGATGAGGGAAAGTATGTAAATGATTGCTTAAATGACTGCTTCCTGCTAAGCACCATTTCTGTAATTGACTAATATAACTGAAGGGTTTAATCTGAGATAAATCTAATCTTAGGAATCTATGTATATGTCACCTTTGTTTTTCCGGCAATTCTGTGCTAATTTTACTAATTTATCACCACAGTTTAGATATGCATTGTCTGCTTAAAATGTCACAAACTGACTCTTCTTGTCTTTGATTCAAAGGAAACAGACTTTGCCCCCCAAATACCACCTGATTACTGTTTTGCTAGATTCCCTCTTTCTGACGATCAGCATTGAGCCAACTTGATGAAGGGTACTCTTTTCTTTAATGTGGTATCTAAGTTAGGAAGTTTATCAACTACTGAACTCATTAAGGTCGTAGTTATAGAATTCAGACAGAATAGAAAGAGTAACTGAGTGACCCTCATGCACTCCTCATTCTTCTTGGCTTCACTGGTAAAAGGGGCTGAACTATTTGAGCTTGTTGATTTGAGAAAAATCTTTTACTTCTAATTTTGGAATCAAAACCATTATAAAGGAGGACCCAGACTTCCTTTTTATAATAAAAGTACTTGAAGTGGCAGTGGGGACCTATTGTTTCTGTCTTCCAGGTATAATTTTTAACTCTTTCTGATAGTGGTGCCCCATTTTCACTGTGTAGCCGTTTCTCCCACATTACATAAGATTTTGGATGACCTGTCAGTCATAGAATCCCTCTTTCCAAACCACAGGTTGGAGATGTGACCAGGAATATCTACTCAGGGTTTACCATCTCTTGGCCATAGTGATTGGTCTAAGGAGTGAACATGTGATCCAAACAGAGTCAATCAGACTCTTCTCCTGGAATTTTATACACGGATAGTTCTCCTCCTTTTCCTAGACTCACTGAGTTGGTATAATTTAAGCCCAGAAATGGCTAAAACCATCTACTTCCTCCTCCAGGCTCTGTCATCCCCTGATGAGCAAGAAAGTAGCCCAACATCCATAGAAAAGCAGCTAGAAGAGATGGAGAGTCTGAGGGTCATTATTTAGAGTTCAGGATTGGAGCTTCCATCTATTGGGTTGGGTTGGAGGCAAAAATATTTATTTGGGGTTCTGAGTTGCTGTCAGAAAAAGGCACTGTGGGCCATGTAGTACTTGGAGCCTAAATGAACATGTAACAAAACAATATGATAGCAAGATAATATAATTCAGGTCTTCATCTGTGCTTTCTATATCAAGGGATCCATGGACTGATTATCTTTTCACAATAAATCAATAAGGAGCAATACCTCGTATTAAACATTTCCCATTATAATACACAGTCACATGAAGGAAATAGTGTTTTGTGTGTGGAAATGGCACAACACTAATCTTACTCCTTCATACTGATTATACTGCAACTAGGAAATGGAAGAACATTAATCTCCCTGCTTAGAATCCAGAAAACATGTTTGCAGAGAGGATTGGTGCTAGGGTGTACTGCAGTGCAGACAGAGGGGCTTAGTTGATGAATGTATTGATTCTTTGACAGGAATTTTTTTTTCTTCAGATATTGAAACTAGCTCTTCTGGTGCGGACATGTTCAGTCTTTATGATGGTAAAACACAATGAAAGATGTAAGTTATTTTTAAATGTTTCGAAAGGAGTTTATTCCGTGAGCTGAAGAGCATTCACTGAGAAAAGCATGTTGGGTTTAGCCCTTTGGATGACCTTGCTCCTTACCTTTTCTTAGACTCAGTTTCTTCACTGTAACTTGAGATTATTGAAGTAGACACCCTATAAGCTGCCTTCAACCTTGCATTTGGACCACAAATAGGTTTATCTTAAGACTTGCAGTGGTGAGATATGGAGAGGGTGGAGTTATGTGGAGGATATTATTCATAGACTAGCGTTCCCGTTGCAGGAAAAATCCTGCAATAGGATTTCCTGCTGCGCTCTACCCCGCCTCCGCTCCTCCCTTGTCGCCCGCCCCGCCTTCTCCGCCAGCCTGCCTGCTTTTCCCTTCTCCCCCAGCCCCGCCTCCGCTCCGCCCTTGTCACCCGCCCTGCCTTCTCCACCAGCCCGCCTGCTTTTCCCTTCGCCTCCGGCCCTGACTTCGCTCCTCCCTTCCCCCCGCCACCCCCGCCCCCCCCGGCTTGCTTGCTTCTTCGAAGCTTTACTCCCTTCTGCAGCTCTTGGCTTCTTTCAACGCTGTCTTGATATGCAAATTAGCTGCCATCTTTGTTGGGGTAATTTGCATACTCGTCCTGATTGGCTGGTGGGCGTGGCTTGGCTGGTGGGCGTGACTTAGGTGTAGTGAAGATGCGGTCAATTTGCATATTTGTCTATTATTAGATTAGATTAAAAGTGAAACTGTAAAAGGACCAGGAAGTGTGTAACATGATAAGTGTGTACTGAATTTTGGACCAATTTTGAATTATAACATAGATTTTGTTTAGCTGGAATATATAAAAATGTGAAACTAATAGATTTTCCTCTGGTTTGAGAAAAAAGGATTAAATCAATCACAGGAAATAAAGAAGAGGTAAGATAAGTTAATCACAAAATAAAACAAGTTGCATGAAGACAACTGAAGTCACCATTTCAGTATTAAAATAGAAACAGAATGAGAAAATTCTTCTCATTTCTGAATGCATGAGCAGTGAGAAGTCTTAAGAGGGGATAGTTTTTGTCTTAACATTTCATTTACAGTATAATTACTAGTATGTGTTCCACTATAAATTCTTTTGCAGTAATGTTAACTGAGAATGAATGTAGCCATTACTTATGTTTTGATCTTGTATTGCTTCAGTAACTTCTTAGAAATCACCCTTTTTAGATTCAAGTAGCAAGTATATCCAAATTTTAACATGGGAAGCGCATACTCCATAGCAAACAAAGAGAAGGTGGGTAATCTTCATAAACTGCCATTAATGACTCATTCTCTTATTAGGTTGAAAGTAGTTCTGCTGATTAAAGTAATTAGCGCCATCAGATTTCACTATACATTGCTCTGATGGTATAATTTGAAGAGTCTCTTAACTAATTAGATGCTATTTATATGGGGTGGTTATGAATGGGGGGAAATGCAGTTCCCACATTAATGAAGTTCACAAACCCCGCATTTGTCATAGGTTGCAAAAAAATAAAGGTCATTTTGTTTGTGGCCACCTGTAAATGAAGGAAGAAAATAGGTAATCTCGACACAAAAATAGTCCAAGAAGGGGTCATGTGAAACCCAATGTTCTCTGCCAGACCAGGAAGCAGAACGAAGTAGATGAGAAGAGGCAGTGGCAAAACATTCTGGTCTCAGCCCAGAGATACTGTGCCAACATCAGTTAACCGGAAGCTATCTGTGTAAGCAGCAATTATTCTCTTCTTTCTGAGTATTATCACTCCTCCTCCTTTCCTACACACAGCGTGCTTCACCCTCCCCTTCTCAAACCACGGTTAGTGATTTCAAATCATCATCCAGGCCTATCAGATTTACCTTCAAAAACACCCCAAATGCAAATAATTTTTACCGTTTTTATAACTTCATCTCTCTTCCAGCCTTCATTTTCTCATTCCCGAAAATTTTTTAGCAGTCTTCATTTTGCTCCCTAAGCTTATATTCTTACCCTCAAGTGTCTATTCTCCTGTGGCAGAAGTCTCTAAAGTAGAACTTGTCATGCCCGTTTTATGACCCTTCCGTTGCCTCCCATGCCCCTGACAATGACATAGGAAGTCTTTGTTTGAGTCTAAGGTCTGTCCCCCTCATCTTTTCACGCTTGTCCTTTCTCAGCAAACAAGAGTTATTCTTTCTGTTCTGTGAAACCTGAGTTTGTTCCTGCCATAAGGTTTCTGCCGTGGCTGCTTCCTCTGCCTGGAATGTTTCTCCTCTTGATCTCACATGGTGGCCTATTCCTATTTATTGTGATCTCAACTCGATTCCACTCCCTCACTGAGGCGGTCCCTGTCTATCATATAGGAAATTGACCCTGTTCTAGATACTCTCTATCCCATAATCATGCGTTCTTGTCTGTATACCATCTACCACTATATCACTACCTGAAATTTTCTGATTTATTAAGCATGTATTGTCTGTGCCTACATGCCTGTTGAACTAATGACTTCTTTTAACCAGTTAACTGCCATGCTATTTTGAATTTAATTTAAAAAGGCCCACCGCTTGTGTCTATAGATGCTTATGGCGTACACATGGTTAATAGGAGAATGGTATTTCATATGTCCTTGTTCACAGAACGCTGGTATGATACAAGAGGAGCTTCTCTGGATGCAGTAAGCATAGAGAAGGCACTGAATCTGTCACGGAAAGGGGCCGGACCAAGGCGGGTCTGCCCTAGCATGGTCTGGAATGTGTGGGTTCTTGACTTCATGAAGGAAAGATTTCAAGATACAAGATCAGGTGATTTTGAGAGTCCATTTATTAAAGCTGGGGACAGTGAAACAAAGGAAGGGCTTAGGACAGAAGAAGCAAGAGCACTGCAACAGGTATCAGCCCAAGTGGAGCTGCATTTTGGCTCACTGAAACGTTAGGCAGAAGGAGGGCCCTTGGAGACAGGTTCAGGGATTTAGCCTAGGATGGTACTGCTGCCCACTGCTCCCCTGGTTGCATGTCTCATTCGGACTCTTAGAGCTTAGGAGAAAGAGAGCAAAGATACATGCTTGAGGAAGGAAGAGGGGGAAGGCGTGGGTGTGTTCAAGGGAGATCACATACTGAGTCCTTTGTCTTAAGGGTCTTTATCTATTTTCTAAAGGTGGGACTTTTAGGGAAGGTCTCAGGGGAGGATCTCAATAGAATATTCATTAGCTTTCCAGGTGTTTCCTTTAATATGCCCATGCGTCAAAATGAACATATAGAGGGATCAGGGTAATTCTCTGGTCAGTTTCACCCTCAAAGAATGTCACCAGAGAGGGACCAGGACTTAGGCAGGTCTGCCCAGCATGGTCTGGAATGTGTAAACGATTTGCTTTTAAGTGTCCTTAGTTAGGGAAGATAAGATATTGCGATTTATTAGTTGGCTTGGTGTTTGTCAGTCTGTCTCAGTTTCCCCATTCCACTTGCCAAGGAATTTCTTAACTTCTAACTAATCTGCCTCAAATCCACTCAGCCTCTCCCTTTCTGACTTAGCCTCTGTGGAACCTCAGGCTCTTGCACGCCAGCTTGGGCTCCATGAGCACAGTAAACACCATAGCACCAGACTGGTGATGGCGGCAAAAGAGCGCTTAGTACATTCCCACCATTGTCCACCCAAGTCCAAAGTTTGTATGGCCATTCCCCCCATTCCCACCCCCACCCCCACCCCCAGTGAATCAAGTCTGTCTCTCTTGCTTACTCTTCTTTGTGGGTGAGCCAGAGAGAGGTAAGTGGAGGTCAAGGGGCAAAAGCATTCTGTTAGTGAGCGAATGGGCTGGAACAAAAGGCCTGGTTCCTTTCAAGTCCTGCAGAGGCTCTGTCCTAAAATCCCATATGGCTCCTCATTATATCCCAGGCCCTGCTTCCGGAGAGGAGGTCATTATTTCAGCCTGTAATCCCACATAAAGGCTTTCCATTTTTCAGTTACATAAAGTAATATAACACACATCTCAGCATCAGACATCAGGATTAACACCGACAAGGCTTGTGTTAAAATGCTCTCCCAGGCAGCATCTCCAAAGTGAATAGAATAGTTAACATGCCTGCACAATGATTCTTGCTTCATGGGGAGAAGGATTTATGTTTAAATACTATTAACATTTTAATTCTGGCAGCCATGCTTTAAAAGAATTATATTTTAATATAAGATTAAATATATTTCTATAATAATACTTATCCCACATTATTAATTTTTTATGCTTTTAATTTTGATAACCCAACTAACCAGTTTGGAGAATGTCATTTTTCTTTGATATCTTTTCTTTTTAAATGAAATTATACTATTAAGATGAAGTGCCCAGTTTTGAAATGGGGAACTGTCTCTTTGAATTAAAGTGTAGGGGTCAGAATGGGCAGTTTTCAGTTTAAGCTGAACATTGGCATTAATTAGCAGTGATCGTTGTAGAAGTATAACTAGTCATGAGCCTGAAGCTCTGACCCCCTGGTCAGTGGCGGCCTTGATGGTGCAGGAATTGCTCTGGAAATCATGAGGATGGAAGAATTAGGCCTCCCTTCTTAAACGGCCGGCACGTGGGAGGTTTCTTGTTTCTGTGTTACAGGATTTTGGAAGAGCCTCTGTGGGCAGAAGAGGTTAAGCCCCAGTTTGCCCTCTGTCTTTCTCTGCACACAGACAAGCAATGCTTGTTGGAGGATTCTCTTATGTGCAGAGAGGACAATGCATGCGTGAGGGTGTGGTATGCACAGTAATTCATGAAAGCAGAGAATGTACAAGTCATATTAATCTACTCAGGGCCCCTGAATATAGATAAGGCAGCAGTTTGTGCCCTGTGTCAGTCAGAATGGAATGGGTATGGCTCAGTAACAAACAGCCCCACTCTTGGAATAACACAAGTGTATTGCTACCTTATGCCACAAGTCTTTTGTGGATTAGTTGGGTACTCTGCCATGTATCATTTTTATTTTAGGGAATCAGGCTGATCAGTATTCTACCATCTGGGATATTACTGGTTACTGTGGCATGGGGGAAGGGAAATGGTAAATTGTGCACTAACTCTTAAAGACCTCTACCTAGAAGTGGCTCACTTCTGGTTTCATTCATTGGCCACAGTGAACCATATGCCATACCTAATTTTGTGGGAGCAAGGAAGGATGATACTATGACTCATAGGAAGAAGGAAAACCAGAAGTATCAGAATGCAGCTCTTATGACTACCACAGACACCCTGCTGATGGGTGAGCAGGGGCTGAATTCCTTCTGATACACAGTGAGCCCTAGCTCAGGGCTTTATCTGTCTGAGAAAGAAACACCTTTTTCTAATTTACAAAATGTTGCCTCATAGGCAGTTCAGGCCCTCAGCTATTTTTCCTAATGGATAATGGTAATGACCTTCATTTATTAATTCATTCTTGCATTCAGAAGTAGTGATCGAGTCCCTACTATGTGTTAGACATCGAAATAGAGTTGTGAAGAAGCAGACATGGTGTCTGCCCCATTGAGTTTATGGGCTCTCAGGGAAGACAGATAATGAAGAAGAAATAATTAAAATGTGATGGATGCTGAGGTAAGAAAATGTGGGATGCCATGGGAATCATATGACAGCAAATAAGTTATACCTTACAGGCATTCTTTCTTCTTCTGCAGCATCTTGACTTTTCCCTTCAGGGCCAACCAAAAGTTTTGAGTCTGTTAAACCGATAATTAGACCAAGGCACAGATGATTTAGATGACTTTGCCTTGCAGACACTGATGCGCACTGGAGGAGTCTCGGCACTAACATGCATCTCAAAGCAAGTCTTAAAATGGCCATGGTGGTCTGTCTGATGCTCATTAAGACTTTACCCGGGGGTGTTTTTTTGGGGGGGCGGGGGTGGGAATGAGGGATGGAGGGAGGAAGGGAGGAAGCAATCACGGATGCCCGCATTGGCTTAGAATCAACATTTCCCCATTATAGGGCCCTGTAGCAGATGCTGTTGGTGTACTGCCCATACTACCTTGGACAGTGACCATCCCATTACACTGACCCTTGGTTTCCATCTGTAAAACCATGGCGTTCTGGCTGAGGGCACTCTAGTCACTGGGGTCCACTGGGCTCATGTGCAGTGCAAAATGGACTGGACGGGCCAGACATTTAATTCTCCTCCCCGTGGTAGCAGTCATCAGCCCTGATGGAAGTGCGGGATAAGTATCCAGCTTCCCTTGCTCCTTCGGTGGTGGAAAGACTCTGAAACAGGTCTCCCCTGCCTCCCAGCAGGAGGAAGTCCCTCTCTCTCACAGCAGTGATCTGCTTGGTAACACACACTTGGAGGATGGAGTCTCCCAGTCTCACTTCCCTACTTCCCTGCTGTGCTTTCCGGGACCACCTTCCAAACCAACTACTCAGTCCTGTGTTGAGAATTGTTTCAGAGGAACCCAGCCTCAAGCAGGCAAATGTAAACATCGAATCAGCAATCCCCAGAGTCAGAGCCTCTAACTCTTCTCTCTGCTCCCCTGCACGTGGGATGCTAAGGAAAAGGGCGATTTTTGTCCTGGGTAAGGCAGAGAAATGGCCAGTGAGTCCTGCTGGGCGCCCCTAGGCCCTTAGAGGCTGATTACTGCTCTGATCTCGCCTTTGAAAACGCAGCTCTCTGTTCATTAGTCATTGTGTGCAGCTGGCAGGGCGCACTCCAGCACCAATTGCAGTTTTTTTCCAGACGTATTTTGTGATAATTTGGCATTTTTGTGTTCATATTCAGCATGACTCAGGCCAATTACATCCCAAAGTCCTTTGGAGAAAAGCGCTTGAAAGCAGAACTAAGGCCATAGAAAATGTATTTGGCTATTTCATTCTTTTTCTTCTGAATAGCATGTTCCATGTTTTTCTAGTTCATAATCCCTCCCCTAACTGCATTGTCTACTATTTGACTGTTGGCATAAAAATACACTGATTAGAGAATGAATTGTGGGCCCAATTTGTGAAAATAGACTTCTTGCACTTTAAGGAAATTCCTGCGATGCTGTTTGGAAAAGGTGATGAATGCAGTTTTCAGTGGGTATCTGCATAAATCACAGCTGATTTCCAATTTATCACCTTCCCTTCCTTGCTCGGAGGGTATGTTTTTAGGGATGTGATTATTGGGCAGAAGTGCTAACAATGATGGGGAAATTTTCAGAAAATGTATCCAAACTGCAAGTTTCTACATTTTCAGAAATAGCACCTTAAAAGTGCGCTCTTTCACTCTCTCTGGCGCTACTTCCCTAAGCGGCGTCTGAACACGAGGGTTTTCCCATGAATCTGTGCACAGGTGGCCTTGGCCTCGTGCTTCCGGGGGTGTGGCAGTAGAAGGAAGTGTTGCCGGCACTGTGTGCTCAGCAGCCCGTCCACCCCCCATCAGCATCACTGGGGGTCCTCCTCACCCGCTAGCTGTGTGTTTGGCTTTGGCACCCAGCTTTGCCACTGAGTGGGTCACACTGCATTTAGCCATCTGCGAAATAGACCCCAAATCCTCACCAGACTTCCTTACCTCCACATGCTTGTGTGGCCTTCACCTCCCGCCAGGACTCGGTGCCACGTTCTGCGCAGCCTTCTCCATCCCAGACCCCTCCCTGGACCCCACCTCTCCAAGCCAAGGCAGAAGGCAGCTGACTATGGTGGAATGACGATGAATGTGGGTCCTACAGTGGGTGTCAGATCTTGGCTGTGCCACTTACTTACTGGGGGACCTGGTCTGTTATTGAACCCCCATGCCTTACAGCGCTCCTGAGAGCGCTGTGGGGGATGAATGGGACTGGGAATAGAAAGGGCTTGCTTGTTCAGGGAGGGAGCTCGAGGAATCTGAAGGTTCTCTTCCATCCCATCTTCTCAGCGGATTTGGCCAGGCGTGGCGGCTGGGTCTTACTTTCCCTAGCCATGCAGTAGAACGGTTATGTACATGTTTTCTCTCACTTATCATATGAAACTCACATGCACCTGTGCAGGTGGGGCTACCCTGAGCTCCTGCGGCCCCTGTCCTCCCATGAGCCTCGCCCTTGTTAAATCAAACTAACAGACAAGGTAACAGATGTGCGTCTGTGCGAGCATGCTTAGTGGACGTGACTGGCGTTGTCTTGGAATAATGGAAGGATACTATCACACACCAACATTAATTTGGCTTTCCTCTAACCGCTTCTTTTCTGACAAATTCTGTTCCTTATGGCAGTTCTTTGCTTGCATGCACTCTCTCTGTCTCGGTATCTAGCAATCAACTATTTTTTTTTTTTTCTTGCACACACAGCCTGTCACCCTCCCCATCCTGCCTTATGCTGAGTTTTCCTTTCCTTAAGGGCGGTCAGCAGGCTCTCCTCTGGCTGCTCTCGTTTTTGTCCCCGCTCAGGACTTCTTCCCAAGAAAGGGTTTTCCGTAGGACCCATATTTCCTAGAAAGTACAGAAGGGATTCTAACCGCACGTAATGTAATTTCCTCCCGAGACCTTTGCTGCCTTCTTCTTTTCAGAGCTCAGCACTTTTAGTATTTCTTTTTTATTTTGAGGCCATTTCAAGCCTATAGAAGAGTTGCAAGAACTATCGTATCTCTTTTATCCAGATTACCCAACCTTTAATATGTTAAAACATTTCTTCCTCTCTGTCTCTCAAATAGACAGATATAGATACTCTTTTTCTGACATGATTCCCCATCAAACCTAAGTGTGAGTGTTTATCTTCCTAAAACACAGACCTTCTTGTTACTTCTATGAAAACCCTCCCCGATGGGCAATCAACTCTGGCAAGGGCTACCATCCAGTCCACAGACCACCCATGTGGCCAGCCCTCTCAGCGACACTCCTTTTTCTTGGTGCTCCTACCCAGCGACGCGTGCCGCGTTTAGCTTTTGTTGTTCATCCGTTTCCTTCCATCTGGAACTGTTCCCAGTCTTTCCCTGCCTCACCTTTTCCTGTGGGATGACCCTCTACCTGGGTCTTTCAGAATGTCTTCACAATTCGGCACAGGCCGCGTTCTCCGCGCATTCCTGGCGGGATTGTGCAGAAGGGATGCTGAGCTTCCTCAGTGCCCCGCCCCCTCACTGATCACCTGGCCCAGGTGGTGTCTGCCAGGTGTCCTCACTGCTCTGCGCACTTTTGTAATTTCTAGTGCAAAATAATAAGTTGCACGATCGTCTCATCCTTTCCCTGTCCAGCCATTTCTCCGGGCAGCACTGGCCCCTTTTAGTGGAGGATGGCTCTAGAAACGAAGATCAGGGGACTTGGCATGTTCATTGCTCCTGGGATGTCATTGCTTCTAGATCCTCTCCACTCACATTTTCTGGCTAGAAAATAGATGCATTTATGTCTGTGCATGCATTTATGATCAGAACTATGTATATGAGTATGTGTGTACATATACTCCCTGCCATGAGTTCGTACCAATTCACATCTAACTCTTTTCCCTTTTCCGTGTTTATATTAATACCTTCTCAGATGGTGAGAAACTACCTTCTCATTATCTTAGATATATTTTCTCAATATAAGCCATCTCCTCAATGATCTGTGACCCCTCTGTGACCCCTCCTGCCTACCACATCTGCACTTCTCATCCTTTCTTTCTCTGCCCCCTCAGACACGGCGCACACCACTCTCCCCACTGCTCCGTGCCATCCCCTCCCCACACTGCCCTCTGTCTTCAGCGACTGCATGCTGCCCTCACCACACACCACCACAAGAGCTCCTCCCTCTCTCCACTGCCTCCTGATGCCCTCTTTCTCTCCAGGAGGGAGGGAGGAGGAAGGTGGAAAGGAAGGGAAGATCATGCCTGTTTGCTGATGGATGGGTTTGGGGAACTCCCATATGCCTTTCACAACACTTGGGCATCTGTGTTGCATGATCAAATTTTTTTTTTTTTCACCATCCACGTACTGCCCTTTACTCTCCCAGCGTTACCTACCCCTCTCTGGGGTTCTGTCTAAATACAGTTGAAAACAGAAGTCATTTAATAATATTCAGCTGAGCTAACTGGACCTGCAGCTCCGAGCCTGGAGAAACGGGGAGCGCTGGCTGGTGAGGGCAGTGTGGCAGGGCACAGGCAGGTGGTACCTGAAGGGTCAGCTGCAACTCTGTCCGGATCCAGGCTTGTTCAGTGCCCTCTTTCACCTTCTTGTTTCTCTACCAAAACGCTTTAAACATACGATAACACTCATAGTCTCTAGTATCGCTATGGACATAAAAGGAAAGAAACACATTCTTGTTGGCTTCCTTTCCAATGTGCCAGCAGCACACAAGCATAAAGTCTCTCCTAAGGTAGAAGAAAATCACCGTGCACAGCACAGTGACAAATGATGTCATGTGTAATCTTTAATGGAGGTGGTGTTTTCCATGCTCAGAGGGCGAATTGATTCTTGAATCTGTGCTGGTTCGCTGTGTCTAATCAATAGGCAGGCTTCCCTGGGGAAAGGCTAGAGTGGAAACTGTATCTGCCCCTGATTTTTAAGGCGGCAGAGCCTCCAGGCCTCATACACTTCCTGCCACTCACCTTTCCCCCCACCTGAGAACTCTCCTTCATCTCCCTAGATTGCTTGTTTGTGTAAATAATCTCTTCCTATGAAAATATGAAATGGAGTATTGGCAACATCATTAATAACCTTAATGGAATAAAGCCACAAGCCCTGCTTAGGGTAAATTATCATAAATCTTATATCGTAGAAACCTAGCAGCAGAGAGTTCCAGGTGGGCAGGGAAGTGGCCAGAATGTTAAAAAAAAAAAAAAAAAATCTTCGAAATGAGCCAGTCTGAGAAAGACAACTTTCACATGATCTCATTCATATGTGGAATCTAATGAATAAAATAAACTGATGAACAAAATAGATCCAGGGACATAGACGCATGGAACAGACTGTCGAATCGCAGAGGGAAGGCCGGGATGGCTGGGTGGGTGGGAAAAAATTATTCTTCTGACCTAGAATTTGTGGCAGAAGCAGAGGGAGCTGCTGGGACACATCTGATCTCATTAACGCTCAAGGTTCCCGGGCAGGGATGGAGAAATGACAACGTGTCGCTCACCCCTGCCCTCTGAAGCCTTTCCGTGAGAAATGCTGCAATTTAATCTTGGCCTGTCACAGATCAAACCCCAGCCTGAACACCTCCTTTCCCCAGAAGGTGAAACATTTCAGGATCCACGGGAGGAACCAGAGTGCCGCTCCGAGGAAGCACTGTGTTCCCAACAGCAACTACTAAAATCGCCTCTAAATGAGCCGTGCTCACTGTGCCCCGTGTGCACGCTGCACGTGGTGGTTACATTCGCTCTGCTTTGTGTGAGGCATGCGACTTTCGACAAATTGTTGCAATTCCTCTTGACTCAATTACGTTATTCCTTAAGTGGTGATAGTGCTCCCTCTCAGGGAGGTACTCACCTCAGAGCATTAAAGAAGAGGTGGATTTTTGTTTGATTTTTTTGTTTTTTTTTAATTCTCAGACAAGCCCTTGATAAATAGTAGCTATGACTTATTATTGCTTATTGGTACTTCCAGATACTGAGCTAAGGGCATTATATTAGTTACCTCATTAATTCTTACAGAATTAGAGGGTTGTTATGAAGCACCATTTTTCAGAGAAGGAGACTTAAGTTTTAGCTCAGCTAACACTCCTGCATCGTTCAGGTAGGAAAATGGTACATTCCAAAGCTAATGTAATCCTATGTAATAAAGAGCTAATATGCAAATGGTTGTCATGCCAAAATGGCTCAGACACTCAACACTGGGGAGAGAGGAACGGGGACCAGCCTGGCACAAATGAACTTGTGAGAGAGGAATGGGGACCATCCAGGCTACGGCCCAGGAGAGGACAAGCTGCCTGCCCCACGGTCCCAGGTGCCAGCGCCTGAGGCTGCGGCCTGGGAGAGGGACAAGCAGCACACCCCGTGGTCCCAGGCATCAGCACCTGCACCTGCACCTGCGCCTGTGGCCCAGCCCAGGAGAGGGACAAGCTGCACACCCCACGGTCCTGGGAGCCAGCGGCTGGGGCTGGGGCTGTGGCCCAGGCAAAGCTGCCTGCCCACAGTCCCCTGCGGCTGCGGCCAGCCCGGGCAAAGCCGGCCTGGGTCCCGGGTGCCTACAACTGGGTGTAGGAGAGAATCCTGGGTCCTGGGTGCAGGGCAAGGCAGAGGCAGTTAGGGGTGATCAGGCCAGCAAGGGAGCATTTGGGGTGATCAGGCCAGTAGGAGAGCAGTTAGGGGTGATCAGGCAGGCAGGCAGAGGTGGTTAGGGGCCAGCAGGCAGGCAGAGGGGTTAGGGGCGATAAGGCAGGCAGGCAGGCAAGCGGTTAGGAGGCCTGCGGTCCCGGATTAGAGAGGGTGCAGGCCGGGCTGAGGGACTCCCCCTCCCCCCCATTGTACAAATTTCGTGCACCAGGCCTCTAGTCCTACCTAATAATAGAGTGATATGCAAATTGACCATACCTTCGCTATGCCCATGATTGGCCAGGAGGCACGGGGGGGCGGGACTTGGGGTGGCCGGCGTGGCCGATTGGGCCGACGGGACGCTAAGCTTGCATTGCCAGCGGCGGCGCCATGATTGTGCTGCGGCACAGAAGGGGCCTCTGGGGCAGCGAGCCCACATCCCGTTGTCTACCATCAAAAGCGGGGAGCTGGGTGTCCGCTCCGGCACCAGTGGACAGACACCCAGCTCCCCCACAATCGAAAGTGAAAGCGGGGGCGCTGAGTGTCTGTCCGCTCTGGCACCAGGCCAAAAGCCTCCGCCAGAGGCTTTCGAAAGGCCTGGTGCACCAGCGGACAGACAGCTCCCCCGCGATCGAAAGCGGGGACCTGTGTGTCCGCTCCGGCACCAGCAGACCCCCTGCCATCAAAAGCGGGGAGCAGGCTGCCAGCAGTGTCCGCGGAGCGTGCTAGGCTTTGCGGGACAGTGGATATGGCCTGGATGGCAGGTTAGGCCTAGGGGACCCTACACGTGCATGATTTAATCATGCACTGGGCCTCTAGTCTATATAATAAAAACCCAGTGGTCGTGACGCCATAAGGAACAAAGACTGGCACAGTTGGGCGGGGCCGCGCAATTTCACATGCTGTGCTTCTAGACTTTCTATAAAGTCAGGCTGCTACTTGTGGATTGAAAAGAAATTTTCTTATGGATAACAATTGAATACACTGCTTAGAGGAACAGCATGTATCTATATTTATGAGTTAAATATGTCTGTACTTTTCCTCTTGAAATGTTGTTGTCTGGTGTTGGTAAAAGGTTTACACTGACCTGATACATTCAGTGGGGAATGAGCTATGTTTTTCTATCATCTGGAAAAGTTAGCATAAAATTGAAAGCTGGGGAAACGCCTGTACAACCATCTGGCGTGATGTTCTCTTTGAAGAAATATTTTTAACGGCTCCTTCCATGTCTTTAACAGTCACAGGATTCTCTAAGTTTCCGTTATTTTTATGCCCATCCTGTTAAATTACACATTTCTAGGCATTTGTCCATTTCATCTAAAATTTAAAAATGACTTATAGTTATTGATTGCAGTCAGTTATCTTATTTTAACTGTATTTATGCCCACCTTTTCATTGAAAATATTTTTTCCCTTCATCTTTTGATCAGTCTTGCCAAAGGTGTATCTGTTTTGAATTTGATCAAAGAACCAACTTTTGACTTTTTGATCTTCTCTAGCAAATATTTATTTTCCTATTTTATAAATCTTTGTTATGGGTTTTCTTTTGTTAATATGGACTTATTTTGCTCATTTTTATGTACTTAAGATTGACATTCTGTTTGTTCATTTTGAGGCTGTTTTCTAATATAAGTTCAGATTTTAATATGTAGTGTTTCATTGTTCTTCAGTTGTATCTTCTAATTTCTTATTAATGAAATATTCAATGGGGGAAAAATAAGCCAACAAAGCTCATATAAGATTGAGTAAGGATGTCATCCTTTTGATAAAGTTAAAAACAGCTTATGTTATAAAGCATTTTAGGAACAATCATAGATGGTGTGTTTGGAGTGAATGTTTGTATCTCCCCAAAGTTCATTTGCTGAAGCACTAACTGCCAATGTGATGATATTTGGAGGTGAGGCCTTTGGTACTTAGGTTTAGATGGGGTCCTGAGGATGGTGCCTCATGATGGGATTAGTGCTGTTATAGGAAGAGGGAGAGAGAGAAATCTCTCACTCGTTCTACTCATGAACCAAGGAAAGGCCGTGTGGGCACAGTGAGAAGGCAGCAGTGTGTCAGCCAGCAAGGGGCTCTCACAGAACTCAGCTCTACCAGAACACTGACCTTGGACTTCCATTCTCCAGAACTGGGAGAAAATAGATGTCTGTCGGTTGAGCCATTTAGTATATGGTTTCTGTGACAGCAGCCTGAGCAGACCAGGACAAGGCCACAAAACCGAACAAAAACATGACAAAGGAAGCATAAGCCTGAAACTCAAGGTGATGGTTACTTTGCGTGGGAGAGATAAGGAGATAAAATGGGGTAGGTGCAGATGGATAGAGAAAGGTAATTGTCAGGGTCATAGCTTCTGTTTTATATGTGTCATCCATGAGTGCTTATTGTGTTCTTAGAAATAACTTACTAAATAAAACCAGGAAAATCTTCATAAGTAACATTGGACAAATGCTAACCACGTGCCAGTCCCCATTTTAACACTCACTGAGTCCTCACAAGGGCCCTTGCAAGTGAAAATACTATTTACTGTCACGGTTGTTATTGGATCCAAGTACTGAGCTCAGTGGTTCAAATACTGATCAGGGGGTAAAGATGCTTTCGAGGCCACGACTGGGATCATGGATGTGAGCTCTGAAAAGGCAAATTCAAGTTTTTTGACTACCAAGTCTACAGTTACATGAGGTAGAGAACTCCCTGTCAGTGCAAGGATTCTAGCAGGGACCGTTGGCCCCTTCCAGGGAAGGACTGTTTGATGAAAGACCTAGCTGCCTGAGCTCCCTAAACACTTTGGATTTAGTATCAAATGCCTCGGAGCAGTCAGGCTGCTGCTCCCTGCTCACTTTATATTAGTGTTATTTAGGGAGGGAGCCTTGTATAGTAATGATACAGGCTTTGGAGTTGCCTGGACCTGGGTTCAAACCCACACTCTCCCACTTACTAGCTTTGTGCCCTGTGATAAACTGATTCTCTGTCCCTAGCCCTCAGTTTCTGAATCTGTAAAAATCACAAGATTGCTGTGAGGGTTGTGGAGTATGCCCTGCCCTGTGCTTGGACTCGCAGAAAGGGCTCAGTAGTATTGGAGAGAAGGACGCCAGGTCTGTGGTATGGATGATGCCAGTACCTGCATTGCCTTTCAGGAGGCAGAGGGATGGCCTAGTTGATGAGTGGGATGCCAAGCAGAAATTCAGGGGGAAACTTGACCCCTTCGCCTTCCTCTCCCTGCTCTCTAGCACTTGCCACGTGCACATACCAGAGGAGTTTCCACCACTGAGCTTCAATTATTCAGCAGACATAGTTGTGTTCAGTGACACATGTGGCAGATAGAAATCCATGGGTTCTTTGCCCCGGAATGCTTCTGGGCAAGTTATACAGCAGGGACCCTTTAAAGCGTCAACGTTGAGGAGCAGAAATTGATTTCCCTCGCAGCCTCTTCTCGAACACTCCCGGCTTCTCGGGATTTCCTTGCAGTGCAGGGCTAATGACTTTTGATACCGATCGATGCGAAGCTAATTAATTTACTTCACAGTTTTCTCGTACTCGAACTACCCAATGGTTCAAATGATCTGTTGTGGTCGGTATTTGGGGGGTTTGGGAGCCTGTTCTTTGCCTTTGCTTTTCCAGGGGCTAATTAGCTCCGATGACTTTATCTATTGGTGGGATTTGCATGGTGGCAGGAGGGTGTGCAGGGAAGGAACACTGGGTTCCATGACTCCCGTGTCGTCGGGACGATTGGAGACGCCGTAGTCTGAATGAGTGATCTTGTTTTGATACTGTATGGAAATAAGGTAGTTAATTTTAACTGTCTCTGGCAAGTTCCAACATAGCATGAGAGGAACGGTCTCTCTCTTTGTCTCACACACCCACATGATAGAACCTGATGAAAAGAAAAGCGTGTCCATGGAATTATTCTCCATCTGGAAACTATAAATTCTTTGTTCTCCAATTGAAATTCATGTGTGATTGGCGGAAGCTACTCAGTGTAACAGTTTTTTAATTAAAATACTTAGAGAGAGAACTAATATCCTCCTACTAGGCGGATCTTATCTCTGTCCAAGCTGAGACTCAGGCAGTGTGTATTAAAACAAGATTAAGGTGTAAATTAGAATCACTTCTACAGATACGTGTGACTACTCTGTGTCTCTTAATTGGAAGAGTCCTACTGGTTTATTTAACAAAGAACCCCAAAGCAATGTCTGATTTTTATGTTGTCAGAAGCTCATGGAAACTTGAAACTTGTGGTTTGTATATAATACCTCCCTGAAGAAACTAGCGTAACAATGAATGTAATATCATTAGGGGTCAAGGTAAATACCAGTGGGAATAGCAGCTTTTAATGGTGATACTTTGTACAGTTTGGGGTAAGACTCTTATCTATTGAAAACATAGATGCATTGAATATACCCGATTTGGTGAAAGGAACTTCTCCCCAGTGCGGAGATGACTGGGAATAGTGTCAATGGAACGGGCTTGAGTTAGCCAGACCTGCTTGGAACCTCAGGTCTAGCTCTGGTGAGCTGTTTAACTTCGAGTGGGTTACTTGGCCTGTCACAGTCATCTTCCTTATCTGTTAGATGTGGCTAAAAATAGGTCCCTTGCGTAGAGGTTGTAAGATTCAAAAACAATAATGTCCATGCAATACGTAGTATAGGAACTGACAATGTAAGGATTGTTCTGTAAATTGCTACCTCTAATCTTCATGATTCATATTAAACACTACATTTTAACTGATATTTAACTAGTAGCTAATGAGCCATGGAAGTTTTGGGTAAACTAATAATTAATGAGCTATTACTGTGTTTTTGTTTTAGTCTTTACCTGAGGACATGCTTAGAGAAAGACAGAGAGAGAGAGAGAGAGAGAGAGAGAGAGAGAGAGACAGAGAGAGAGAGAGAGAGAGAGAGAGAGACATCAATTGATTGCCCTCCATACATACTCCAAGCAGGGATCGAACTCACAACCCAGACATGCACCCTGACCAAGAATCGAACTGGCAACATTTCAGTGCACACAGCAGTGCTCAACCAACTGAGCCTCTCCAGCAGGCTGAGCTATCCTGTTTTTGAGCTACGAGAATTACAACCACTTTCACCACTGCCATCGTAGTCAACTTAGATTCTACATGTCAGAACTCACATCAGCGGATTATCTGGGCTCAGTCCGGCTGCTCTTGTTCCAGGAAGAGCCACCTGGCGCTGCATCAGAATATCACAATTCATCTTTAGCCTGGATGGAGAAGACCCCACTCCTGTGGCTAATGTTTGGTTGGCCAGCCCTTATGAATGAATGAGAGGGGGAGGCCATCATAAGTAGGAAACGCTTTGGCAGTACCCGGGCCATTCTCATGAGGAGGAGCTGTGGTGGGGTCAGGATGGACTAGAACATAAATTGGCCCACACGATCTCATGATGGCCACCTCCACCTCTCTTACATGGTGCTCTTTTTGTCGTCTCACCAGCACATTTACGAGTGCAGGAAGGTCCTTGCTTATGGCCCGTCACACCTCCAAGGTGCCTTTCCTCAGACATGTGTGAGTCCCTCCGTCATTGCCCCGAGTGTCCGGGTGTCGAGTGGTGACTGTGGGAGCTGAGCAGAGAGGTGACTCATTTTTAATGAATATTTTAAACAAAGTTTCTTGTTGATGGCCATGTTTCCTGTCTCTAACCTCCCTGGGTAGAGAGCTGAGCTTGCATCGGCTCATTAACTCTAACAGCGTGGCCTTTAGCTTCTCCTCCGTGTGCGAGGCAGCAGACTTCACTTGGGCGTGTAATTTAAGAGGAGAGATGCACCACATTTTTCACTGGAGCACTTAGGTCTTTCAGGGTTACTCTGAGCCTGAGCTTCATTTTAATGAGACGGTGCCAGAAAAAAACTAGAAACACAGGTTGCCGTTTCCTCAAAAAGAGATACCCAGTGCCACTGGCCCGGCGCAGTGTTGACGAAGCTACAGATTCTGAATGAAGGCAGACCTTGATGAAGAGGTAGAGTTGCCGAATCAAAAGGTGCTGGGGAATTTTCAAATTAGAACATTTCCCACTGATAATGAAAAGTGACAGTTTCCTCCTGCTTAGATGCTAAGTCCAACATCTTGACTCTCACAACTTACAAGGAAATAATGAATGTTTTATGCTAAGACCTTCTCCTTCCGGGGAGCAGGGCTTCACCTTTCTAATTTTTTGTTGAATTAGCTGCCAGGGCGCAGCAAATTTCATGTTAGCATCTTGTCCTAGCAGCGAGTTAAAAAAAAACCCACAAAAAAACAACATTTAGAAAACGTATACCTAATTAAAATGGTATGCAAAGCCCCCCAGCATGGCTTATCTTTAAGGTTGTGTGTACATACAGTTGTGCATGTATAATTTATTTCCGGGAACTAACATCAAAAGTAGCTTCTGTGTGCTTCGTGTATATTCTCCTCATGTTGCTGAACTCTGTCCAAAATTGCATTAGGCTTTTTCCTTCTCTGGAGAAATAATACATCTCTCATTCTTTGAGCTCTTCAGCTCTTCATAGATGGATCATTTCAGAATAATCCATTTTTATTTCTGAAGACAATGCTAATCATTCTCTTAGAGAAGCAAACGTTTGCGGTATGTTGCTCTGCACTGGGAAAGCACTAGCTCCGTGCTGGTCAGCGTGCTCCCCGTGCGTCCCCTGCGCGTGGCCCCCGGGCCGTGCTGTTGAAAAGCTGACAAAGAAGTGTTTCCAGCAGCCGGCTCTCTCCCACGGTGCACAGACTTGTGAGGGGGAGGCCGCCACTCAGACTGGAGTCTTGATAATTTTGCCGCAATCAGATTGCAGCTTGGACACAGCTCACGTTGCACGCACCTCATTTTATCATTCTCATTTACATTTTACAGTGGGAGGATCTTCTTTCTTAACAACACTGTGCATGTCGGCTTGAATGGAATCTGCCTGCTTAGGGGTAGGAATCTGACCTTCACCCAGGAGAGCACTTTCCTACATAGAATTTGTGAGATAACAGAATTTATTCCGTTTAAGATCAGGGAGTGTTTGAGCAAAGAGGATTATAAAGGCAGCGGAGAGCGATGGGTGCAGCTAAGTACTCAGGGTGAAAGATGAAAGACGGGGACCCAGAAATGGGGTCTTTGTCCCCAGATATCCGATTGCTCCTGGGAATGTAAGAACCTGCCTTTGAAGGGCTGTTTTTTGGTGACGTTTTCCATGGCACTTTTGCAGAGGCCCTGGGTCACTCTGAGCGCCAGCAGGTTGTATGGCATCGTTATCGGATAGCAGCAAAGCCGGGCACCATCGCAAAGGCTCACCTTCCCATTTCAGTACCTAGCTCCCCACTATCCTCCCACAAATGAGTGCTTTGGGCATTTCAGAAGAAAATTACGTGTTAACACAAAGGAGTCATTTAGTATTTGAGTATATTTTTATAATTCCCCAGAGCTCCAACATTACTGTGGGAGATACAAGTGCTACTGAAAGTGCTCAGAGATTCAGAAGTCTGTTTACGGGGTGTGTGTTCTTCTGATCGTTCTGGTGCCTCTTTTCTGTAAATATAGCTTTATTAAAATATAATCAGTCCTTCCCAACTTTATAGATCCTCTGACCATCTGAAACCTATAGATCTCAATGCAAAACCGGTCTTCCTTGTGAGCCATCGGGACTGCTATCTACTTATTAAAAGATCCAGTTGTAAAGCATGTTGGGACTGTAGAAGTGGGTGGGCAAGTGTGCACATGAGTGTGGTAGTTTGGGTTCTGGGGAAGCGGCGATGAGATGGAGTCTGGGGTGCAGGATGTTTATTAGGCATCGGGCACCTGTGGAAGGAAGGGCAGAAGCAGGACCAGGCAGCAGAGAAGGTGGAGTGGAAGGCAGGCCTTGCAAAGCATCACCCAACCCAGCTGGGAGCCCTGGAGTCAGTATTTCCCATCAAGGTTGTCCTGTGATGGGCTGAAACGGCAGTGCCTTTACATGCTTGCCTGACTCAGGTGCGAGGTGCTGGCTGCCTGGGACAGGAGTGGCCTCTTGGGAAGCAGTTGTCTGTTGCTGAGGCCTGTTTGAAGGAGCTAATGGCTGGGCACTGTTTGCTGTCCACTTGCCTCACAGTTGGGCAGCCAACCTTTCCCGGAAGAGGAATTTGGGTGGTGCAGATCTGAGCCTATCACATCACGCCTGAGTCCTCCTAGCCCCACCCCCCTCACTACTGAGACCCTGAGTGACAGGATCCATTGATCCTCTGTGTCTCTATACCGTATTTAACCATCAAGAGAGCTATGGGCTCCTCAAAGAATGTAGCCGGCTAGCTAGGGGAGAAACTAAAATGCAGAGGTGGATGCCGTCAGCCCAGTGAGACTGCAGAATGGAGACGTGGAGCGAGGGCTCACGGGCTCTGAGGGTGTGTGAGAATGGGAAGGGAAGCAGCTTCCAGATGCCATTCCTGGAACCGTTGGTCTATGTGCTACGTTTGTGCCCTGCTGTCTCTTTGGAACCTCACAGCAACCCTTGGAGCTCAGGCCTTTCTTATCACCTCCAGTTTACAGATAAGACAGCCGAGAACTCGAATTCCGCAAGGTCCAGAGCTGTCCAGCAGAGAGGCAGGGAGAGCCTCCCCAGTGGCCTTGCCCCACCACAGTGTTAAGATCCCTGAGAGCTTGGCCCTTTTAAAGAATGGGGACAGTCCCTTGGAGGGGTGTAACTCTGCAGAAGACGGCAGACTAGACATCTGTGCAAGTTAGAAATGTAGGGACAAGCAGTGTCTGACGTGGTCCCGCCCTCCGGGAACCCAGGGGGCAGGGCTTTTACACACACAGTTACAGATGCACAGCGTTGGAGTCCCCGCACACTGGTAGGCTTCAGAGGGAGGAGGAATGCCATGCGGCGAGGGGATTCGTGTCAGCAGGGCTTGGCCACCGGGTAAAAGTCATTTCTGAGCTCACTCAAGAGACACGGGCTGCCCAGAAAAGGCATGGCCTCTTATGGCAGCTCATTGCCAACATTTAAAAATTAGATTTCACATTGATATATTGATTTCTGGTTTGTTTTTGTCTTGTAATGGGAGATCTGGCAACACAGGTACTCACTCCTGTGCGAAGGCGGTCTGCGGAGGGGGAGCGTTTGCCACTCGGCAAAGGGCCCCTCGCAGGCGTCTGAGGGGCTGACTCCATGTAAGACCTCGTCACTGTCACTCTTATAATGACAAGATTGCGCGGGGCTCTCAGGATGGGAAAGGGGACCCTCAAGACCAAGGGAGGGCCTTTCCCCGAAGCTGGAGTCAGGCTTTCACCTGGCCCACTTTTACTGACCTGGAGCCGAAGGGGCACGTGGCCTGCAGGGTGACAGCTCGGCCCTCTTCCGACCCTTCCTGTGGCCTCCGGAACCCCCCTTGCTGGAGTCAGGGTGCTGAGAAGGGCTTTCGCTAAGAGTGAGAGATGCAGTGGTGAAGCCGGAGGCCGGGAAACTCAGTGAAAGAAATCATCTTGAAGAGTGAGGTGAAGGCCGCCTCTCCCCTGAGAGGCCTGTCACTTCAAGTCTGGAAGGCCAGGCCTGACAAATATTTGGAAAATGTTCAGGCCAAAACCATTTTGCACCAGGAGAGGACGAGACGTCCTGATAGATTTTCCCTCCTTCATCTCTAATATCTATGATCCCCTGCATCCTGCTGAGGACACAGATCTCCGAGGCTGTTCTCGGCCTGACATTCAGAGCCAGGAGAGGGATGGAGCTGGCTGAGTCTCCCCAGAAGCCGGGAGCGGGGTTGGGGGTGGGGGGGGTGGGGGGAGGAAGCCACTGCTGCTGGGGAAGTGGAGGAGCCTCCCATGGGCTTAACCTTGAAGAGGGCGATTCTGAAGGAGCCAGTGGGGAGCAAGGCTGCGCCTTTTCACTGACAAACATTTACGTACCTACGGGGCACCCACAGACTTGGAGATGGCTCAGGCCATGCTGCTGGGCACAGAGCCTGTCTGGGGAGAGAGCAGTGCTGTCATAACACAGGAAAGGATGATCTGGAGGCAGTGCTAGTGGGGTGGCAGGGGAGGGCCCTACCAGTGAGGCAACACCTCCCTGGGTGGTGCTTTTCTTCTTCCTGTTTTTGGAATATAGCTTTTTTCTTTTTCTGTCCTAATGAAAGGTTACACTGATCCTAAATGTGCGAGAAAACTTGATGGAGGTCATGCTGATCCTAAATGTGTAAGGAAACTTGATGGAGGTCACACTGATCCTAAATGTTAAGGAAACTTGATGGAGGTCACTCTGATCCTAAATGTTAAGGAAACTTGATGGAGGTCACTCTGATCCTAAGTGTTAAGGGAAATTAATTGAGGTCAAGTTGATCCTACTAGTAAATGTGTAAGGAAACTCGATGGAGGTAGTGCGCATCTGGGTGAAGCGAGGAGGCTGGCTTGGGGCTGATGACCTGGCCTCCCTTCAGCTTCCGACTCCTGCTTCTAAGGCACCGTCACCCAATGAGGGCTCCCCAAGAGGCAGACAGGAGAACTCTGGGAAAGAATTGGAGCACGTGACAATGTTTTTATTTAAAACTGATACTAACCCTGTGGAGAAAACACAATCTCCACTCTACAAATCAGGAATCTGAGAGGCAGAAAGGTTACACGCCTCAGGTAACGCCTGCTTGCTCATACTGACGCTGGGGTGTGAGCCCAGGTCTCTGCGTTGCTATCTCTGCTTCCCCTGCCCCAGAACACACCTATGTCCCACCTCGGAGGCTGTGACACCCCAGCATGGTGCAAGGAGGACGTGGGCTGGCTAGGATGGCCAGAGCATGGCTTTTCAAAGGTGGGTAGGATAGGGGGAGGGAATGGCTGTGGAGGTGCATGAAGGAGGTGGACACAGAACAACCTCCAGAATCTGAATCTAAGTGAATGGGTGGAAGGTGGTAGGGTATTGTTGGTGATGGTGCCAATGATGATGGCAAACATTTATTTTGTGTTTACTGGGTGCCAGGCACTAATGGGGTACAGAGAGATTTAGAAACTTGCCCAGGGTCTCATAGCAAATGGGTATTGGGGGAAACATTCAAACCCAGACATTCTGGCCCCAAATCTGTTCCTTTGACCACTGTATTAAATCGCCTCTCAGAGTAAGCAAACCGATGCTGATAAGGAACAGAGAAGACCTTTGCGAGATTTTGATGTGAAAAAAAACAAACCCTAATTCTCTCAATTTTTGTATGTTTACTTATGTAAACCAGAATTTCTCAACTAATATTCCATGAGCCACTTATAAAAGATATCATGAGCCCGGCCTGTGTGACTCAGTGGTTGAACCTGGAGGTCAGGGTTAGATTCCTGGTTGAAGCACATGCCCATGTTGCAGCTTGATTCCCAGTAGGGGGCGTGCAGGAGGCAGCAAGTCAATGATCCTCTCATCATTGATGTTTCTATTTCTCACTCTGAAATAAATAAAATCATATTTTTTAAAAGCTATCATGAAAACATAAATTAGTTTGAGAAATAGTGACTTGAAGTTAATGAGGCTTCTGTGTGCCAGGACACCCTGAAACACCCTGAAAATTGCCAGAAGGAGACAGCACAAAGCAGTGTTTCCTAAACAAATTTGAAAAACCTAACTCTTTTCATACACAAAAAAAATTGACCTGTGCTTTTCCAAATGGGTTTTACCTGGGATATAATTTGGAAAACTATGGCATAGACACTTGGTGAGTTTGGGACCAGAAATAGCACTCAACAAGTGAAAACTGACCCCTTGGGAGTAAGCGCTCGTCTTGATTGGGAGCGGAGGCCAGTCCGACCATTGTCGGGGCCTCTCCACTCAGACTTGGCGTTCTGCCCGGGCCCCTACGCCCAGTCTCTGCTTGTCTCCTGATGGCGACTTCCTGCTGAGCCCACTTGTAACACATGGCAGGCGCTCTTTCTCCCTGCTTGGCAGTGGCTGCACCTGTTAACAGCCCGGGCCCAATTACTCTCAACAATTTGAACTTCAGCTGCCGTACTGAGCAGCAGTCCTCGAGCCTGTTCAGCCCATAATAATTCGATTTCTAATGACACTCCGAAAGAGGACACACTCCACATTCTCACGCAGAAGCCTTCGGGTTTTCTGGCAAGTACTGAGGCCAGCCACCCTTAAGCAAGAGGGCATCAGGGAAGGAAGAAAGAATCCGAGTGGGTTTGGTGGGTACTGTTGTCTCTGACATCCTTGCTTGTGGCCTCCCATCTACTGGGTCTACTACTGAGTTAGCATGAGGCTGTTAACAAATGCCTCAAACCAGCACTAAGTGTCTTTGAAGGGACATAGTATGGCTCACTTTCCTCCTTATGCAGCAGTCACCAAGGATAAGAAGAACCAGTCTAACAGTATGGGGCAGTGCAAAGGAGCCCAGCCTGTGAAATTGATAGAATCACAACTCTATGCTCATCTCCTAGTCTCTTGCAGCATCTAGTGAGAAACACTTCTTTCCACTCAAGATTGAATAGTACTTCCTTATCTTTCAAGTGTCCCTGACCTGTTGGTCTATTATAGCCATACTAGTGGCCCAGTGCACGAATTCATGCACATTGAAAGGAAATTAATTAGAAGAAATATTTTAATATTGCTATTCTCTATAATAGAAGTGTCAACCAAATTCATGATTTACAGTGACAGATCAAAACACACACGTGTGATTGGTGCCAGCAAGAGCTTTCTATGTATCACGCATGCGTGAGTCAACTTAGCCTTTTATGTATATAGAATAAACTTGCTTAATTAGACCTGCTTTCTGATGTAGCTAAATTTTTTCCAGCCCAGTGAAGCACTCCAACTTCTCTCTCAGGTAATTGTCAGCAACACAGCAGTAAATATCAACACAAAGCAGATTATTATTGTAGATCATGCAGGGAGAACAAAGGGTAAAATATTTAACTGTAGCAGTGTTTTGTGCAGTGAGAAAACGTGAAGTCATTTTTAAGGTCCATCATTTTATACTTCTTTTCAGTTGGGTCAAGTTTCTAAGCTTTCTAAATCTCTGTTTTCTGGCTAATGAAAAGAAAGTAGGATTCCACCAAGTCTCCTATCTACCTACTCTAGGACTTCTGTGAGGATCAAATGAGATGAGGCACGGGAAAATGCTTCACAGACATTTGGTTAAAGTGTGAAATGTTTCCACCTGACTATAAAGCAAGTCATGTTTCTGGGCTGAAGAAACTGCAAGGAGGCTAGTCACTAGGGAGAGGAAGCAGGGTGTTGCTATGTGACGTCATTACCCAGATGGACACTTGGCATATTAGCTATATATATATATATATATGTATATATATATATATATATATATATATATATACACACACACACACACATACACACACACACACACACACACACACACACACACACACTGAGTGGCCAGATTATTATGATCTCTGAACGCATAATAATCTGGCCACTCATTGTATATCCTATATAATAAAAGGCTAATAATAAATATGCAAATTGTCCCCTCAACCAGGAGTTCGACCAGTAGGCAGGCCGGCCAACCGCCCATGTCCCCTTCCCCTGGCCAGGCTGGCCGGACCCCACCCATGCAGATATATCTATATCTATCTATCTATATTTTAGTACATAAAATATAGATACATAGATAAATAGATAGATAGATAGATAGATATAGATAATAAGCTCAGGGGAGGACTCCATCTGGAATCTGCTCTATCCATTGCTATTCATGGAAATTGTTGATTTGAGGTACTCTAGAGTGAAGGAGAATGGTAGGAATCTGGGTGTCAGCCCAGACAGAATGTCTTGGGGCTATTTGGGAACAGTCTTCTTAGATGAGTTGTGCCCCCTTTAAGTTACTCAAGCTATTCTGACCTGTTCCTTTAGTAATTTACCCCTTGGCCAAAATTTCATCCAATATTCCATTCCCTCAAAGCCCTGGAATTTCTTTGTAATATGGCAAAGGACTAATCAGCTTAACGAGGTAATGGTCTTCAAGTATGTGACGATTTCTTTCTAGTGCATCTCAGAAGGAGTCTTTTTAATAGAGTATTGGGATACAGAGGGGTAGTTCTCAGGGCATCAGGATTTGCAGTCCTGAGCTAGGTCTACGAGGAAGACATATCGAGAGGAATGTCTCCAGCTATTGTCACTCGGAAGGACAGGACCTGACCTTTCAGGCGTGGAAACTTTGCAGACCTACCTGTGGGATGAGGCTCGCTCATGGTGGTTCTGGTTAACTTCCATATACATGACAATAATTCTAGCTTCTGCATTGAGCTCCTAGCTCTTTTGTCTTTGCCAGCGTAGAAAAAAATGACTAAGGACTCCCTTATTATGAAGGTGAGTGAAGATTAGGCCAGTTTCATGTTGGGTGCAAAATGACATTGGACAGAATAGATAGGAAAAGAGAGAAAGCTCCATTGATTAAACACGGGAATATTATTATTCTTACTTTCTTCTGAACCAAAGAAATTTTCAGATCTTGTTTTGACTTCCAAACCATTACCCAGGTCCAGTGAAGAGGGAACGTATAAAATCTATGCTAATGACAATTTTGGTCCTGGCTGATGTAAGCCAAAGGGCCTTTGAGCCACACAGTGGGGAAAGAGCGGATTGTAACTCTTGGGAAAAGGCTATCTGTGCAGAAAACAGTAGGATGGAATATTTACAGAACAATCTGTACATCTATATAAAATTGGGCTGATCAAATTCAGTTTAAAAACAACACCAGGAAAACCACTGGCAGCCACAATGTATTAATTAATGTAAGCCTATTTGGAAATTTGTTGAAAGAATTGACTTACCGCTTATTTTCCACTAATTTGTTTAAATTTAATTTAATTCAATGTATATATCTAGATAGAGATAGAGGTCTTTAAATCTATAGATTTATGCATTGGTGTGTCTTTCTGGGTGTGTGTATCTCCTATCAATTGTTTAACATATCCTCTGCCTGTGAAAAGCACCTCAAGTGCATTATCTCATTTAACCTTCACAAAACATCATGAATGGAGCAATATATATTCCAGTGAAGTAAGCAAGGACTTTGGAGTCAGAAGTCGCCTGAAGTGAATGGATACAGTAGGATTTGAACTCAGGTCTTCCTGATGTCTCAGCCAGTATGCATGACCATCCACCGTGCTGCCTCCTTTCTTCCTTCTGTCACTTTGGATATTGTGTGGACACAGAGCTCTTGCTGTTGAATAGGTTGTGCATTAGCCTTGATTGCAGTAACAAGGAAACCCCAAATAAGCAGGCACTCATTTCCTGCTCACAAGTCTGTGGGTAGCAGTGGCTCTGCTTGGCTCTGCTCTATGACCCAGGCTCAAGGGGACGCCCCCTTCTTGGCACTGCTGTTCTCACTGCAGAGAACCAAAATGCAAAGGGTTGAGTTCAGCCTTGCAGTTGCATTTTTAGCTTCTACTTGGACACAGATATTTCACATCTACGTACATCCCATTGGCCAGAGAAAGTCACGTGGCCACTTCTGACAATATGGTGGGAAGTCACAGGTAAAGTAAAGCTGTATAATCCTCTTAGAACAAGAACAAATAGTTGAGGGGAAACCACAGCCTACCACAATGAGGTGGAGGTAGGTTATAGAAGGTAAGCCTTTTTGTGCCTCAGTGGCTGAGAAATGACTGCAAAGACATAGAAGTGACCTTTGCCCCTTTCCTAGCCCCCTTAGCTCCTGAAATAGAGGGGAAACTGTTCAATATTCTGATGCTATTACAGGCATGGAGTGGTTCCCATAAATCAGCCACTTTCAGAATGAATGAAATGAAGCATCAGCGTGGAAAAGGCGGGCTAGCCAAGAATACTTGACATGGAGTGTCCCAGGCCTTTCCCAGCAGGAGGTGCCAGAGGAAAGCTGGGCTCTGTGAGCCTAGAATTTCTATACTAACAGCATGGACTCCCACACAGGGCACATCAAGGGAGCAAGCAGGTGCCTGCGAGAGGAGATAACCGGTTAATTTACCCAGGTGGGAGAAGAGAAGGTGGGCAGTTGCTTCAGAGAAGTAGAACGAGGGGTTTGCTCCACTCTCCTTGGCTACAACACAAACTCCATCAGCATTTGGCCACAAATTGAAAATGAGTGATACCTTTTTAAAAATATGTATGTTTATTGATTTCAGAAAAGAGAGAGAGAGAGAGAGAGAGAGAGAGAGAGAGAGAGAGAGAGAGAGAGAGAGAGAGAAACATCGATGGTGAGAGAGAATCATTGAATGGCTGCCTCCTGCATGCTCCCTATTGGGGATCGAGCTCACAACCCTGACGGGGAATGGAACGGTGACCTCCTGGTTCATAGGTTGATGCTCAATCACTGAGCCACACTGGCCAGGCTGAGTGATACCTTTTAAGCTTTCCCTGTACCACCCTGCTCTCTGGTGGGTTTTTTGTTTGTTTGTTTATTTTTGCATAACCCTCTAGCCCCCTCCCACCTTAGCTTGTCTGGATACAGGTTACTTCTGAGCAGAATCGCCCATTACCCTGACTCTCCAGCTTATTCAGGAGGCTCTGCTCTGTATAAACAGTCCCATGGTGTGGGGCTTTGCCAGCGTAGGGACAGCTAATGGCTCCAGAGTCACACTGCCTGGCTTCTCTTCTGGCTTCATTACTTCTTTGATGTGGACAAGCTTCTTAACCTAAATCTCAATGTCTTCATTTGTCACAAGGAGATAATAATAGTCTAAATAGTCGCCCTGAGAATGCAGTGAAATGAGCCACATAAGGCGCTTAAAAGGGTGCTAAGCCCATGGTAAGAACTTGAGGTACTATCATCATCATCACCACCGCCGCCGCCGCCGCCAATAGAGATGATGAGGATGGTCATTATGCTAATAATGGACCGCTGATACTTCATATTAGTAACTTGAATGGTTAACAATGACTGAATGCCTTCTCTGTGCCAGGCATGCTTCTGAGCTCTTCTTAAGCTCATCTTCACAACACCTGGAGCTGGGTAGTATTGTAGCCCTCCATTATGTAGATGAAGTAACTAAGGTTCATAGCGGTTAAGAGCTTGCCAGGGTCAGGTAATTAGGAAGAGGCAGGGTAGGCCTTTCCATGGAGGTGAGCTGGCTGCAGAGCCCATGCTCTTAACATGACACACCAGGCTTCTTGCCATAAACACACAGTTGCAGCTCACATCTGCTTCTCTTTGGGGCCAGTGTGACTGCACAGGTTATATATGCTCAGAGCCCCATCCTGCTCCATCCTGTGCAGCGGCTGGAAAGCAGGCTGGCTGTTCTGAGAGCAGCAGCCTTGAGTCCACATTGTGTACGAATCCAGTGACCCAATTATAAAGGTTGGCTGCTGTGCCCGGCCGGAGCCGCCTGCACATCTCTTTGAGGGCCAGTGGAATTGCTTTGCAAAAGGCCCCACTCAGGTCTGCTGGGCGGCTGTCTGTGCCGTGCTTGACCTGGTCCACAGATAATGAGGGAATTTACATCTGCAGAATTAGGATGTTGCATTTAGGATTTAGACTATGGAATAGCAGGGGAGTTGGAACATTTTCTTATAATGATTCATTTTAGGCCTGTTGAACAAAACTGCACACTCTACAGTCCTAGGGATTTTTCAACAACTTTTGATTGCTTTCTGAGTCGCAATGTAACATGTTCGGTAAACAGTTTTGACATGGCACTTTTCAGATTCCCTAAACAAGGACCCAGTTATGCACCTGCTTAGCATTAAGGATATCTCCAAATAGCTGAAACTGTTTCTATGGAAGTCATATATTGATTCCCAGCTCTTACCCCAAATAAAAAATTCCTAGAATTTTCTTCTTTTCACTTTGAAATGTGGATTAATTATTTTTTAAATTTCTTTATTGATAAGGTGTTACATATGTGTCCTTATTCCCCCATTACCACCCCCCCACTCATGCCCTCACCCCCCCTGTTGTCTGTGTCCATTGGTTAGGCTTATATGCATGCATACAAGTCCTTTGGTTGATCTCTCCCCCTTACCCCCACCCTCCCCTACCTTCCCTCTGAGGTTTGATGGTCTGATCAATGCTTCTCTGTCTCTGGATCTGTTTTTGTTCATCAGTTTATGTTGTTCATTATATTCCATAAATGAGTGAGATCATGTGATATTTATCTTTCTCTGACTGGCTTATTTCACTTAGCATAATGCTCTCCAGTTCCATCCATGCTGTTGCAAATGGTAAGAACTCCTTTTTTTACTGCAGCATAGTATTCCATTGTGTAGTATTTCACAGTTTTTTAATCCACTCATCTTCTGATGGGCACTTAGGCTGTTTCCAAATCTAAGCTATGGTGAATTGTGCTGCTATGAACATAGGGGTGCATATATCCTTTCTGATTGGTGTTTCTAGTTTCTTGGGATATATTCCTAGAAGTGGGATCACTGGGTCAAATAGGAGTTCCGTTTTTAGTTTTTTGAGGAAACTCCATAGTGTTCTCCACAGTGGCTGCACCAGTCTGCATTCCCACCAGCAGTGCACGAGGGTTCCTTTTTCTCCACATCCTCGCCAGCACTTGTCATTTGTTGATTTGTTGATGATAGCCATTCTGACAGGTGTGAGATGGTACCACATTGTCATTTTGATTTGCATCTCTCAGATGGTTAGTGACTTTGAGCATGTGTTCATATGTCTCTTGGCCTTCCTTCTGTCTTCTTTTGAAAAGTATCTATTTAGGTCTGTTGCCCATTTTTTGATTGGGTTCTTTATCTTCCTTTTGTTAAGTTGTATGAGTTCCCTGTAAATGTTGGATATTAAACCTTTATCAGTGATAACATTTGCAAATATGTTCTCCCATGCAGTGGGCTTTCTTGTTGTTTTATTGATGGTTTCTTTTGCTGTGCAAAAGCTTTTTATTTTGATGTAATTACTTAATTGGTTGTCTCAAGTTCCTTCTGGGGAGTAGGTACAAAAATAAGTGTAGACTAGCATTTGTGTCCAGTGGGCACTTCCGGTTCCTTTGACTATCTTAGTAGTTGATGTGGATTGTAAAGGTGGATTACGCTGCTCTGGGCAATACCTTCCCGTGTTTCAGTAGCTTTGCACATTCAGTAGCTTCAACTGTGCTGAGGGCCTGCTGGCTCTCCCCCAACATCTGGACATGCAGCCTCCCAGGCACCAAGGCAGGGACAGAAGGAGCTGGAGAGTCAGGCGCTGGCTCTCACCTTCTTTGTTCCCTAATGTAGCGTTTTCATTCAGAGCCCATTGGCCAGAACAGGTCAATGTGGGTGCCTTATCTGCAAGGGACTTGGACGTGCAATCAAGCACCCAGATACTTAAGGAGCAGTAATCAATCCACTCTCCAACAGTAGTGAAGGCTATGGGACTGTGCATGCTCTCAGTGCCATGTCTAAGGCAGCGGGGGACGGGGGAGGCGTGGACCCTCCTGGCTGAGGCTGGCATGTTTTTTCCTACATGTCTGATTGTGAGGTTCAAGGGCTCCCTGGTCTCTCACAACTCCTGCTGTGGAGTGTAGAGATCAATGAACATCGAGAATCCCTAGGGAAATCACACATTTAACCTCCACTGCCTAAGATCTTGAATTGTGAATGTGAATCCTTTAGTAGGTCCACATACATTCATACACAACGAAGATAAATTTTTAGAGGTCAAGACACTAGAATAATATACCTGTAGTTATGCAGAGGTTGCCTCAATCGCCTATTTCCTGGTGTCCAATGGGTACCATATACATATTAAGTGAACATAATTCTGCATATACTTTTCTTCTTTTTTTTTTCCTTTTGTGGTTTCTTCACAGGCATTGTGGTTAAACTAGAGACTCTTTGAAACAATTAAGGTTCTCTTTCTTTCCTTTTTAATATTTTATTGATTTTTCGCAGGGAGGAAGGGAGAGGGATAGAGAGCTAGAAACATCGATGAGAGAGAGACATAAACCAGCTGCCTCCTGCACACCCCCCACCGGGGGATGTGCCAGCAACCAAGGTACATGCCCTTGACCAGAATCGAACCTGGGACCTTCCAGTCCGCAGACTGACGCTCTAGCCACTGAGCCAAACCGGTTTCAGCAAGGTTCTCTTTCTTTACTTTTATGTAAAGTTTATTTACATAACTCCAAATAATTTCCTTGAGTAAATTTGACTTTCTTATTAACGAGATGACTAGGTGATATATATATAATCTCCATTGGTTTTAAAACACACACACAACACACACACACACACACACACACACACACACACAAATCTCTACACCTTAAAAAGTGCAAAACTTAATGTACTGCTCACTTTTAAAGAATCATATAGTGTTAGGAAGAGATCCCCCATAAATCTACCTTAACCAAGGATATGACATAGTTGAAATATTGTTTTTCTTTAAGTGGTGAATTAATTTCATTGGCTCATAGACTTAATGGAATTTGGCCCAAGAAGTCAGGCAAGTGCTTGGTGATGTCTATGGGAACATGTCACATCTAGCTATTCGTGTGGGAACTTCGCATCTCTCCTTAAAAAGATGTTCACTTCAAATAACCACTCTTTATCATCTGCAGGCACGTATACTTGGCAGAGGCAGCTTTGCTGTGGAGAAAGTTGCCAGTGACTAAGAGACACATCAAATGTTCTCTGAGAGTTGTAGCAGAAAACCAGAACCACATTGATTTCTTAGAAGCTACTGAAGCAACACTGTAACTTTGATTCTAGATTTTCCTCCTTATTAGGAAAATGCCAAGGGGAAAATCTCTTCAATCCTGGAGGCAAAGAAAATGTAGCTTGTTTCTTTTTCTTTGTTTCTTGTTTTTGATGATTGTTTTCATAAAACTATATGAAGATAGAAAAAAGCATCACAGTCCAACAGAGTTCAACAATGAAAATCAAAGGATACAACTGTTTCTTTGCCTTAAACGCCAAGTAATCAGTTATGTCTCTACCTTGTTCTACAGACTTGAACACTTACATTATTGCATGATGTTGGCGGAGTGTGGCTTTTCGTTTTAATTCTAGGAAAGGTCAAAAGGATTCTTTTTTAAGTCTCTTGAAATGGAATGGAGATGGATCTCTGCATGCTTCTTTAACGTGGGGTATTGTAATTCATTTTAAGATGAGCAATTTGGACCAAATGTCAAATTGTCAGAGAGACCAGTGGATCAGCACAGCGAAGACTTGGGTGGACAGGAAGGGAGAGAGGAATCCAACACACATCGCTGTGAAGAAACAGGTTAAACATATATATTATCTGTTTGCCTCCTTGTGTCTGTGCCTGTACAACCAAAATGGATGAAAGCTGAACATTTCAAAGAATTTAAAAATATTAATTTGTTGCATAGTGGCTAACACCCATTGGCCTCAGACACACATGAGTTGTGTGTGTTTTTTTGAAAAATAACTATTTTTTATTTTTTAATTTTATTTCTTTATTGATTAAGGTATTACATATGTGTCCTTATTCCCCCATTACCCCCCACCTCCCATTCATGCCCCCACCCCCCTGTTGTCTGTGTCCATTGGTTAGGCTTATATGCATGCATATAAGTCCTTTGGTTGATCTTTCCCTCTTACCCCCACTGTCCCCTAAACACACATGAGTTTTAAGTACTGGCCTCACCAATTCCCAGCTGAGTGAGACCTGGTCCTTTTACTTCTCTGAGCTGGGGTTTCCTCGTCTGTACAACAGGGGTGACTATAGTATCCATGTCAGTCATTCAGTGAGAAATGCACGTAAAGCATTTCCTATAGCTCTTCTGTGTCGGCACTGATGCGAGCGGTAGTGTTCGTGCACAGATTTCACTGTCGCCCGCAGAGTGACATTTGATGCCGGTTAACTACACCTTTTGGCGTCTGAAGCGCAGTCCTCTGGACCCAGTAGACAATCCGTAATTATGTGTTGATGTTCTGTCATCGAAATGTCTGTTATTTCTGCCATCACTGACTTCAGATGTCATTCGCTTGGACTGTGTTATTCCAGATGAGCTGATCAGTCTGTCCATCACGGTTGAGTAACTGGCCGGCACCGTGAAAAGAAATGTGTTCTGTGACCGTAGTGCCTAGCTGCTGCCCACAGAGTGGGGACGATCGGGTCAGGCGTGACCTCCGCGGCCCGGCGCATGCACACAGCTGTGGTGGTGGTGGTGCTGGTATGTGTGTGGGGGGTGTCATTAGAACTTTAAAGTTCACGTTGCACAGCATGGAATCCAGACGCAGAAGCACTTAGTAAATATTGGGTCACTGGCTTGTTCATGACAGATGGCATATCTGACAGCTGAGCTTTGCCATAAAATATCACTGTCCCTATCTGTGTGAAAGGATGTTGAATGAGGCACATAGGAAGGGAAGTGCATAAGCTCTGAAAGGGCCCCTAAAATGCCATAAGGAGACTGATTATTTGCTAAGCGGAACTTCAGTATAAAAAGGCGGTTTTGTTCTATGGCTTGCAGTGTTATTGCACGAAGCTTTCTGAGCCCAGAAGGGGACTTGGGAAATGTGCAGGGATGTGTGCCATTGATCGTGGTCTCCTGGCGATTGGAGAACAGGGCCCGGCATGCCAGACACCCTGTGGCACGTAGACTCTCACCCTGAAGAACCGTCTCTGCCAATACAGGGGTTGGCAAGCATTCTGAGTGCTGAGAGAATGCCGGAGAGTCGTATGCTCTGAGAAGCTAAGACTCGGTCAAAAACACATTTACCAAATGCCTACTGTGTGTCACAAGCTAGGATACGTCATTGAGTAGCCAGAGATTCCCATCCTCATGGAGCTTGCATTCTGGAAACAGGCATAAACCATAAACATAATAAATGAGTCCAGGGCTCAGGAGGTCAGGAGGTGATAAGTCTATGGGAAAACAAAGAACAGGTTAAAGGGAAGAGCAATTGATGAAGAGGGGAGTCATATCACAGCTTTATTTTTTATTATTTTATTTTTTGAGAGAGAGAGAGAGAGAGAGAGAGAGAGAGAGAGAGAGAGAGAGAGAGAGAGAGAGAGAGAGAGAGACTCTTGTACACGCCCTGGCCAGGGTGAGTTATATCACAGACTTAAAGTAGGGTGCATGAGAAAAATTGGGTGAGATACAAATACTTCTCATTTGCTCTGGATATGGAAATATACTGTGGGATTAAACTGGGCATAGAAAAGGGATTCCTGTTTTTGGAGTTTGTTCAAAATTGAGGCAGAAGAGTGAAATGAGTTTCAGGGCTGAGATTACTGCAAGAAAGCAGCCCTAGAGACATTACTGCTATGGATGGATGGATGGATGGATGGATGGATGGATGGATGGATGGATGGATATAAAATGGCTCAGCAAATGTCAGTAGAGAATATCAAGATCTCTTATGTTGGGGTGCAGTCACTGTCTGAAGTCACACTGCTGGCTCTGGCTGGGGACCTTTGCAAGCCTGGCCCCGAGCAGATTGGGCACATGATTCTCCGAGCCCAGCAGAGTCTCAGTCCATTGACCTGTGCCCTTTCTCCACTAAAGGCCCCCGTGAAAGCCATCAGTCCTTCTAGAATGAGACTGGTTGATGTATAAGATAAACCGAGACCTTTTTCAAAGCCTGATCTGGAAACTGTGTGAGCCTCAGACATAGTTTTATTCTTCGGAAGAACCAATGAATTAGATGAGGGAGCCAGAGCATTTTCTGGGACCAAACGGACAATGGAGAAACCTTCCTGGACAGAGGTGGCCAATGTTCTCTGCTTCTCTCCTCCCCTGAGGCCACAGATGTGAAATAAAGCGGCCAGTGTTGCAAGAGGATTTATTTTTTGTCTGAACCACAACACAACTCAACTGTCCCCCTAGAAAGGGAGGTCGTCTATGATAATAAATGAAAATGCCATTAGCACCGCTGAGGCCCATGGGAAGTTGTTCTTCCAAGAAAAGCATCGGTAAAAATAGCGCACTGTAAAATAAAATAACACCTGAAATTAATAAAATAACACGTAGGGATGATCAACGCAGAAAATCCACCCGGAGAAGAAACAGGAACTAAAGCACACAGACAATAATGCAGCAGCGTGTGCATATTGTTAAGAAAGAACCAGGCCCTGCAAGTCAGCAGGAAGGGCTCTGGAGGTGCCCGTGGGAAGGCGGGGGAGGCCCCAGAGGGAGCCCGCAACACTTCAAACAGCAAACTCAACCAAACAAACAAAAGCTTTGCTTCCTTTTACCACAACATACACAGCGCTGCAGATTTCACAAGTTCTTTGAAAAGCCTTTGCAGAACCAGCTGGAAAATCCTAATAGCAAAGCTTCCCAAGGGAAACGTATGCAAAGGCTTCGGAAGTGGGCATGGGGCGAGGATGGATGGAAGGAATGAGGAAGGAGACTTGACAAAAGGGGGAGAGAGAGGTCAGAGAAAGAGTTGGAAGCCGGAAACTAACATTGGGCCTTCAAACTATTTTTGATTACTCATACAGCACACTGGATCTTTGTGGTGTCCATGTACTGGGCCATCCCTCCCTGACAAGCTGGGCTTCCTTCTCCCTTAGCAAGTTACTACTCGGGAAGTACCAACTTTCACACAAGCAAAGAGTGCAAAAAGAAGGCACTATAATAGGGACTTCCCCCAGCATTTCTAATAGGAATTTTGCTGCCTGGCCGTCTGAAAATTATCCAGGGTCTATTAATTCGGAGGCTGACCTGCCTTCTCTGAATATTCAAAACTATAATTATAACGGAGATGTACCGAGGGCTCAGTGTGTGGTGGGGAATGTGCCAGATGCCTAGCAGCTGCTGCCGCCTTCAGTCCACACGGCAGCTCGAGGCCGCACAGCCGGCCGTGTCTCATTCCCAGGCCAGGTCCTGCTCCCCCGCTGGTCATTTTCCATGCTCTGCCGCTACTCTTCCCTTTCCGTGTGAGCTCCCTGCTTCCTTCTTTCTCTCTTTCTCCTTTGCTCCTCCTTCCTTTCTCTCCAGATGTATGGAGAAGGCAACTAACTCTGTAAGAATCGGGAGAAAAAGGAAAGCGTTCTGACCTTGGCACTGGATGCTCTGTTGGTTGGGACATGGTGGGGCATCAGCAGGGCTGGCTCCGTGGCTGCTGGATGCCAGGCGTGGGTGAGCCAGGCTTGTGCGCCCCACCGGGCACTCTCAGACCTGAGCCAAGGAAGAGCTCCGAGCCAGCATCCCGTCTGCTCTGTGGGAAAATCATGTAGCGCTTCCCAGGGGGTGGGTGTCAGGAAACCACATAAATAGTCAATATCGTAGCCGCCTCCTTGCAGGTGATGGGGGTCGGTGTTCTCCATGGACACCTCCACAGGAAGCTGGCGGGAGGCCCCCGGCCTCAAAGCATTCTCCCCCGCTCCTGAGCCAGCCAGGACCTCCCCAAAGCCAACATCAGCTTCCACAGATGCATTCATGTCTGTTTTCTCACCCTCCGACTTCTCCTCAGGTTCATTCTTTGCCAGCCCTTACCTGATGGGGTTCCTTGGAATTTCTTCCCCAACCCACTTGCCTCCCTGGTTTCCCCTCAGGGGCCTGATCTCCGTGAACTCCTCTCCCAGCCCCAAGACCGGCCTGAGTCTTTGTCCTCAGCCCCTGGCTCGCTGAAAGTTGGGCTCCTCCTATCCATGACCGCTTCCTGAACATCTCACTCTGCACTTTGATTTCAGAAAGTCCGTGAGTCGGGTCCTACTAACCTTCCCATAAACATCTTCTTTCCCATCATGATCCTCATCTTGGTTCATGACAGTCCCTCGGCCCCCGGTTTGGAAATAGGGAACTGCGACTCCTCTCTGTCGTCATACATTCAGCCAGCCAAAGAGGTCGAAGGACTCCATCTGGTTGTCTCTCGTCCTGCTCTTTCTTTTCTCTTGCCCTGATTTTACCCCTCCCCATTCTAAATTGTCCTCCTTCCCCCATTAGCTGTGTCACCACCAGGCTCTTCCTAAAGCAGAGCTCTGCAAGCTTTGTAAAGAGTCAGTGGGAACAGTTGGGGCTCCGTGGGCCACGAGGTCCCTGGAAACCACACACCTCTGCCTGCGCGGCAAGCAGCCGCAGCAGCATGTGACCAGACGGGCATCGCTCTCTCCAGCAAGACTTCATTCACAAAAACACGTGCTGGGCCTGATTTGGTCCATGGCAGTGATTTTTAACCCTTTTCAGCACATGGCACCCATTAACTAACTACTAAAATTCTGTGGCACACCAAAAAGATATATATATATTGCCAATCTGACAGAAAATAGGTATAATTTTGGTTCATTTACACTGGGGGGCCATTGTTGTGTTGGCTGTTGTCATTTTTATTTGGCTAAGGAAAAGGTCAGTGCCCTAAGTAGTACAGTATGGCATGCTTTAAGATCCTTGCCGCGCACGGGTGGAAAATCGCTGCTCGCTGGGATAGCATTTGCTCAGCCCTGTTCTAAGGCATGAAAGTCCTTCTCACCTGCAGGTCAATAACCTTTTTATGCCTAACGTCTGGCTGCGGATCAGCATTACTGGTAGTGGACTGAGGCCAGGGCGTGCTCCTGTTGTTAAAGGTGATTCAAGTGAACAGACATGTGTGAGAACCAATCACCTCTAAAGCTGTGCTTCTTAGACATAAAAATCACCTTGAGAACTTAATCTAACAAAGAACGCTCCTGAGCTGTGCTCCTGGACATGCAGTGGGCTCTGTGGGGACCCCTAGGAAGGGGCACTTGGGCAGCCATCCTGGATGTTTCTGAGAAGCCTACCCAAGGCGCATGCTCTGAGAAACACTGGCAGAGTGTATCTCATTAAAGCGCGTTAGCCTGGCAAATACAATGCTCTTCATCACCCTGTCCTCACCCACGTGCCCAGCCTCTCCTCCAGCCCCTTGGCCCAGGCATTCCACACTCTCCATCCATGTGTGCATGCTTATGTGTGTGCACACTCGTGCCCCATGTCTGCACATGGAGCCTCACGTGCTTGGAGTGTGTTTCCTCCTTTCTCCAGCTGGAGGAATTCCACTCATTTTTCTCTGGCCTTATTCTCATATGGCTGCTTCTAGGAACTTCTTTGTTCTGTGGAACTAACATTGGAATGGAGAACACAGACTCGACATGAAATAAGTGAAAGATAAAGCATGTGAGAGGGCCATTGGTGGTAAGGGGAGAGAAATGAAGCAGGAGATGAGGGTTAGGAGTGCTGGGAGGGTTTGGGGGGGGGGGTATGGGGGCACTGCCCTGGATTGTCCTGATCCCGACTTGCTGTAAGCATCTACCTGTGCATGTTTCTCTCCTCCCTCTGCTTTCCCCACTGTCTGGGTCATCGCCAAGCTCTTCAGGGTCTTTTCGAAGCACGAAAGACCCCATGTTGTCTACGTCAGTAACTTTTCTTTGGGCCAATGCCCAGTATTGCCAAGTATGTTCTCTTCCAAGAGAAGTTATAAAAACTGTATTTTTCTATGAAGTCTCCTGACTTTGAAATATTGACAACTAACTCAATTAAAATGAAACCTCTGCATTCCTGAGAGAAAACCCGTGTGTGGGCTGCACAGTCCAGCAGTCATTGCCCTTTGAGTTTGAGTGAGGCGGTTCTGAGGACCCTGTGAAGTCTGTGTCATTCTAAGTGTGGCGGCATTTGCATAACAAGAGGATATTGGTACTTTACATATTTGATGTTACATATGTGTCTGTTGAATTAAGTCATTCATACTGCAGAGTGAGAAGCTTGAGCTTAGTATGTAGGGACTGAGGCCTGAGCAAGCTGACCACTGCACTCACCCACCCCCCTACAGAGAAGAGATGCTGGCCCAAAGAGGACAGTGCCTTGAGTAAGACCACCTGGACGTTAGCGACAGCCTTGGACGGAGATCCAATTCAGTTTTGTATTCTCCTACTGCCCTTGTCTGGTGTGGTTATAAATGCTGAAAATGGAACCTAGGTTTTCAGCAAATTATCAGGCAAAGTATATATCGACCAAGAGAGGAATGGGAAAATAAATCAGGAAGCATCCATTCTATGGTATGATTCCATTAATGCAGCAATGGTAGCCACTAAAACAAGACGTATGACCATGTACATAGATATGTGCAAATAAACAGAAAAATATCCTAAGAACATGAGCCAATCCGGTGATACTGTTGCCTCTAGGGAGGGCACCAGGACTGGGCAGAGTGGTGTGGTCCATGGGAGTTAGAATCTTGTCTCTCTTTTAAAGTTTTGCTATACCAATAAATTAGTTTGTAGAAAATAAAACATTTGTATTGCGATAGAATTGGCATATGTCACAGTGTATTAGTTTCAGGTGTACGGCATAAAAAGCAATTTTTAAGAAAAGAAAAATAATGAGGCAGCACTGGTAATGGGCCCACAAAGCACTATGAAATACAAACAGACTGTCTCATAAAATAAGCGACCCAGCCCTGCGATGAGGGATTTCTGGGTCCAAACCAGGCAAGAACCTAGAGAAACCAGCATGTCGTCCTGGTATGTGTTAAGGAACAGCCTTGGCAAAGGACTCGGGAGCACAGTGCTTTCCCAGTTAACTGGGAGCAGGGGCGCGGCGGCTAGCAGCCTTCCCAGATCCACCGCCTGGGGGCGGGCCCTCTGCTAACCCACGAGGCCATGTTGTTCGCAGAAGTGTATCCGATAGAAGATCTATGTTTAATCGCTAAGATCCGGCAGGAAAAAGGAAACACAGCATATGGGGCTGTTTCTGCAGCACTTCAAGTCAACAGAGACAATGTTTTTTTAAGTAACCAGGAGAAATCTTCGGGATGTCTGTCTGCCTTCTCTGCATTGCCGTTCACTGACTGACACAAAGGAGCTATTGCAAAAGGGAGCCCAGGGCCAATCTCATGTAGCTGCAGGTGAGGGTCTGGTTCCTTTCATCGGGCTGCTTGCTGGGGAGAGCAGGTCTGTGTGCTGCTAGGGAGACCCAGCCCGCCCCCCTCGCCTCCCCCCCCTCCAACCCCCCAGTCTGTGCAGGAGACCAGCCTGGTTAAGGAGACGATGGCGGAGCAGACGTAATTGGACCACAGGACTCCCTGTGTGCAGGGGCGTCAGCGTCTGCCCCGTCCTCTGGGGCAGTCAGTACCCATTACCCAGTGAGGTCTGTGGTGCTCACACAAGCAGGTCTGCTGTCTTTCATAATAGCAAACTGTACTTTTATAAAGGGCTACCAGGCTGAGCTGCAAACATTCTGAATGGCAAACCCTCTCTCCCCGCCCCCCGCCGCCAAAAATCCCCCCACAAAAACCCAACAACCTTACTTTTGAGACAAGCCTGAGGACATCACACCCTCCTGGCTAGAGCTGTATCTTACTGAGGGTGACTCCTGGCAGCAGGATGCCACCCCCTTCCTCTGACTCTGGCAAGGGAAGCTGGTGCCCAGCAGCCACTGTCCTGGGCAGCGATTCCTTGCACATCAGGGCGCCGTGAATTAACCCCACTTAGGGGCAGGCAGCCTCCTGTATTCATGTCCTGGAACCTGGCACGTGCTGTGACCTGGGGGAGGCCAAGCAAGCCAAAGTGGGTGTCTGCAGTGCTCACGCGTGGGCAGAGCGGGGCAGGGGGCAGGCTGCTCCATGATGAATCCATAATGAATGCGCCTGTTCTGCAAGCGGGTGAAGCACGGGGATGGTTATTCTGCTTTGAAGTTTTCTGTCTGCCTCTTTGGAGTGGATCAAAGGCCTCTTTTTTTATTTTCTTTCCAGAATTCACGTAAGCTCTAACACAGTGCCCTCCTCTCAGCGTCTCCTCTTCCAGCACAAATCCCCTTCCTTCCAGCTCAGAATAACAAGGTGAAGGTGTCCACACTCTGCTCCCTCCTGCCTCTCCCCTCCCTCCTGCCTCTCCCCTCCCTCCTTCTCCCTCCCTCCCTCTCCTTCCCAGGTCTGGAGGCTCCTATGCTCCAGGCCTGAGCTTATAGGAAACAGGTCCTGGCTCTGAAATGCTCCGCAGCCTCCTTTCTTGCTAGTGAAGCAAGGACTATTAGAGTTTTCCTTTGTAAAGAAAGGGGAGTTGGTATGGAGAGAAAACTGTTGTGAATAAAGCCGATGGAGCCGGCATCCTGGTTGCTTTGGAAGCTGACATGAATGTGAATCAAAGCTTTTAGTGCCTTTCGTGGGCTGGTGGCGATTTCTAGGACTGCTCCTATCCCAGGTTCTGCGTGTGACCTCATGCTGTTGTAGCCACAGTGCAGGCGGCCACACCGAGCATGCTCCTCCAGGCAGCCCTGAGGGATGTCCCACAGCTGTGGGCGGGGAGCGTGGAGACAGGCAGCGGAGGCACCCAGGCCGGGTTTGCCGCCAGCTGGTTTTCCCAGATCTGCACAGACCCTCTGGCCCAGCGAACCTGCAGAATAGGTGCACTCCCAGCACACACAGACAGTTCAGGGAAATTGAAATCTTAAAGCCTTCAGGCAAGTAGTTTTTAGTAAACAGAGGGTCTTATAGATGGTAATCTCGACAATTAATGCAAAAATAGCATCTGCTAACCCTCAGACCAGTGAGGACTCTGGGGTCTGCAGAGCCCAGACTGTATGCTGAGCTGTCTCCCCTGATTTGGCCTGGCCCCCGGGGTCTCTCTCTGAATACAGGGTCGCTCTTGTCCAGTGCCCAAGAGTCCACATTCATCTGCTCAAGAACCCTCTGTCCCCCTCACTTTTCCTACTTGAATCTCCATCATGTCACGGGAGTGCTGATTTTCGGAAGTTCTCCAGGGCACCGATACAGCAGACATTTCCTAAGTGCAAGACAAGGTCAGATCTTGAAGGGGATATAATGTGAGCAGGGGCGATCCGGCCCTTCGGACAGGGACAGTGGGTCAAGAGAGGCGATGAGAAAAGTCCAAAGAGAACAACGTAGACACGTTAAGAGGGTCCAGGGCCTGTGAACCTTCCCAGAACGTGCTTTTCTTACATCCTGTTGGTTAGTTACTGTGTTATCTCTGCTCCTGCCTTCTAGTGTGAGTGTCCTGCCTTCCTGCTCCCCAGTGCTTCCTGCACTGGCCACCCCACGTAGCTCAGTGTTGTTCCCACTGGTAATATGTGAGTGTGATACTCAGATTCTAGCACACCTTTCCCAGGACCTCACAGCATCATGTGTACTGTTCCATCGTCCCTTTCAAATCACTCCAGGGTAGGAACCTGCAATATAATAAACCCAAGCCCATTGTGAATGCTGCTGCTACTGTTGTTTAAAATTTTAATGAAAGCAAAAAGATGTCAAATCAGCCAAAAGTCATAGTGAAGATGGCAGTGTGATCATAACAAAGATGTGAGGGCTGTGTCCCAGGTATTGCAATCAAGCCTTTGCGTGCATCACTTCATGTCATCATCCCAGCAAGGATCCCTGGGAGGCAGGGATCACTGTCCGCATTTCACACACGAGGAAACTGAGGCCTGGCGGAATTGGCTGACTTGCTCAGTCTCAGTTACTCAGTTTGTGGCCAAGTCTTTGCCGTCCGCCTCCATGAAACATGGCCTTCCGGGTCCAGGGCCCACAAACGGACCGACCGGCCTGTGCACCTCTTATTTTGCAAGACATGGCGGGTGGGTTCACCTTCATGAGAACAGCTAGAAACGGCCTAGTGTTTTCTGTCCTGCTTTGAGAGATGACATACTTGTTCTTGGAGCCCACTTTTGTTTTTCTTTTTTTTTGTGTGTGTGTATTTCTGCTTGGCTCAGGCTGATGTTTATATGAGGTTACATTCGCTTTCCTTCCACAATGGCCTGGACCACAAATAGCCGAAGCAGAAGTGAAACAAACAAGAAACAAGACTGCCCCCAGGCAGTCAGCGAGGCCTCTGACAGGACGGCCCTGTGCCCCACCCAGTTCCTCTGCGGCTGTGCACCTTCCCACACGTGCTCATTGTCCAATCAGTAGCATCTACTTTGTTAACGGTCCTGCTGTAACCTCCTGAGCAAGAGCACACACTTAGGACTGTTAAGGAACTTGTTCCTTTGTTCTAGGACAGTGGTTCTCAACCTTTCTAATGTCGCGACCCTTTAATACCGTTCCTCATGTTGTGGTGACCCCCAACCATAAAATTATTTTCGTTGCTACTTCATAAGTGTAATTTTGCTACTGTTATGAATCGTAATGTAAATATCTGTGTTTTCCGATGGTCTTAGGCGACCCTGCTAGCGGTTCTCTAGGAGGTGATGATCTTAACGGATTTTTCATATTTATTCCCCAACCACCATGGGAGCCTTGGTGAGACCTGGATGATAAAAAGTCAGCAAAGGGAGCTAGAAAAGGAAAGGTGGTTTCCAGGAAAAGCAAGTCCGAAGGGACATGGGCTCTAGACTAGGAAAGAGCTCCAGGAAGGAGGGCCTCCATCCCCACGCTCCGAGGGAGAGTTGGGTGCTCCATGAGAATGGCATGGACACATGGGAGGGGCATTATGTGTAGTGTCCATGCCACCCGGGAAACACACAGGACTGGTATGGACAGAGGGGTAGAGCTGTAGTTGACCCTTCATCCCCATTTACAAATTTTGACTTTCGGTGTTATTTCCAAATGAGTCATCATGTTTTATGAACACTAAAGCACTAACTTGTTAAATTCAAATGTTCATAACATCCAACAGAAATTTAAGATTTGTCCTGACATTGTTTCATTTTGTAAAATAGCAGCTTCAGGGAAGGAGCTCTTTGGGCCTCAGAGGCCTGCCTTTCAGTCACCCCAGACCACGACTATCTGTACTCTGACGATTGGGCCAGGGCCAAGCTGTTGGCCATCATGTATTTCTGCGGACATTTGGAAGTTTCTGACCAGCTTGTCTGAAGTACACTGCAGACACGGAGCATTCTCCACCCAGCCCAACGTTCTCTCTCACTTTCACTCGGAAGCTGTGAATCCTTCCTTGAAATAACAGCGCATCTTTTCTTCGCTCAAACCTCCTGTTTAGTTTTCAAAGGATAACAGATTTCCCTTCCCTGAATAATTTTCTGTGCTCAGTGCTGTGTGGGTATGTGTGTGCGACAGCGTGTGGTGTGTATATACACACATATACATATATGCACACACATATGTATATACACGTACACATTTTAAAATTTATTTTGCATGGAGGTAGGTCACTAAGGTGAATCTGTTCTCGTTCAGGATTCCCAGGCGGAGGCAGCTCTGACTTGGATTATTCATGATCCCATCAGCCCACCAAATTGGTGTATCCTAGCATCCCACACCCTGCTCCCATTACAAAACCACAACTCAATTTTTTAACGCTTGTACATCCGGTACCCTCTCCATGGCCTAACTATATGCCACGCTGGAGCTTACCCAGCTGTTTTTGCATAGCACATATGCCAGGCACTGCACCAGGAGCTAGGAATACAATTGTGTGCCAGGCACAGGCCGGACCCTGCCCTCTGGTGTTCACATTGTCACGGGGAAGACAGGCTTCAGCCCTCCCCTGCAGAAACCAGCCAAAGATACAAGAATATCTACGGTATTACGAAAGGATCAACGGAAACCTTGCCTCACATGAAATTCCTGACATCCCTTCCAGCTTATTCTTAATTCTTTAAGCTCTACAATCAGCCTTCCTGTTCCAAAGAGTACCTCCAGATCCTTGTTCTATCCTCTCTCCAAAATCCACGAGTTTGGATTCCAGATTTAGTAACTAAGGGTTCCAAGCATGACTTTTCTCTTCATGCACCGTGCTCCCTGGGAGCCGGCCGACTCACCTTCTTAAGCTGGCAGGACGGCGTGCGAGGGTAAGTCCTCAGGCAAAGCGTCCAGGGAGCCAGAAGCCAGTGTCCGGAGCCTGAGGTGCAGGCCACTTCATCCCAAACAGGCAGGGAACCAGATGTTACGAAATGCGTGTAAGCCTGGGGAGGAAGGTGCTCCAAGACAATTACCAACTAAACATTTCATTAATGAAATAATGATTAATTATAATTACTAATTAAAGTGCAGGATTATGCTGTTGGTTTTGAGCATGAACAGGAGTAACGACATGGCCATTTTTTAATGGAATTCCAGGAACAAAAATTATAACAACTCACGGAAAAGATAAGGCTTGCCAGTGTGATTAAGAGTTCTTGTTGAGCCCAGGGGCATGGACTTTTCCCTGCCGGTGAACTTAAGTTAAGAAAGTTTAATGCGGTGTAATTTAATTACTGAGTGTGGGTTTCTTCTCAGTGGGAAGAGATATCAGGTTTATGCTTTGAAGAACACGAGGAAGAAAGTAAATAGCTATGGGTAACGATTGGCTACTAGCAGACAAACCATCACAGAGCATTTAGCTGTCTTTTGCATAATATTTGAAGGTAGAGGCATCCTGGCCCGGGTGTGAATTTTATTTAATGAATTCTTAGCGGATTAACAACACGCAGCTCATGCAGACGGGGAATGTGGTGCTGCCACTGTCTCAGGGAAGTGAATTTCCGTGGGAAGAAGGAGGGCTCTGTTGAATAATTAACGCAGGGCGTTTTCACAAAGGCCAAATTCCCACGGGAAGCAGGAACTTGACCCTCGGTAATAAACCATTTAGGATTCATTAAATATAAGCATCACTCTTAAACTGTTTGCCATGGCACGCGGCTCATCCATAATGCAGGGTGCTGGCCTGGCTGCCGCGAGGACCCAGCCCTCGGCGCCTGGGTGGCCGCAGTTCCCTGGTGGCTGCAGCTCCCAGCGGCTCAGCTCCAGCCCCTCCGGGTGCGCCGTCACTTCCCCCGGATTGTTACGAGGCTGAAATCGGTCCGTCTCAACCAGGAAAGCTGAGGTTTGGCTCTCCCTTAGGAAACGCTGTGGAAGGAGAGCCTCCGACCCTGCTCAGACCTTCTAACCAGGGTTCCCAGCCTCAGCACTGCAGACCTTTCAGTTCTTTGCTGCCGGCTGTCCTGGGCAGTGTTGGATGTTTTTTAGCAGCATCCCTGGCCTCCACCTACTAGATGCCAGTAGAACTGCCCCTCCCCACCCCAGGGTTGTAACAATAAAAAATGTATCCCGCACAGCCAGCATTGCTCAGTGGTTGAGCATCGAGCTATGAACCAGGAGGTCACGGTTCAATTCTCAGTCAGAGCACATGCCCAGGTTGTGGGCTCGATGCCCAGTTGGGGGCGTGCAGGAGACAGCAGATCCATGTTTCTCTCTCATCGTTGATGTTTCTATGTCTCTCCCTTCCTTTCTGAAATAGTAAAAGTATATATATATTTTTTAAAAATGTACCCAGACTTTGCCAAATGTCCCCTGGTGGCAAGATCCCCCTAGTTGAGAACCACTGTTTATGGAACTTACTGGAATGTATCCCTGCTGAGTGGGGCTGGGGACCCACAGGCCCTGTCACCTGCACCACCACAGCCTCCACAGGACCCAGTGTGTCTTTGTTCTTACATAACATCCACTGCCCCTTAGGGGTCCCGATGTAGCAGCAGTAATTGTGCCATGAAAGTGAGAACCACGCCCTCCAGGACGCGGGGCTGCCCTGTGATCCCCTCCATGCAGAAAGGGCTGTGTCCTTTCCCTCATGCATCAAAGTGACTGGCGCTGAGAGCAGCCCCTCACTGCTCTGGACTACGAGGAGTGGAGTGAATTGCCAAGCTGTTTTTCTTTCTTTCTTTCCTTTTTTCTTCTGAGATCAGTATTGACAGGTGGATGGGGGGAGGGATGTGTGGCACATGAGCTCACCCAGGGAAGGTTTTTCTCAAACTGTCTTTGAAGTCTGAAAACAAATCACAGAGGCCTTTTTCCTGTAATAGAATATAGATCTGATTTTTGATTAAAAGAACACTCTGTTAATTCCGTCTCGGCACGCAGGATGCCCACACACTGACTAAAAAAAGAAACAGGAAGCTATTTAGAGAATCGCTTTGTCTACACAAAAGCAGAAACTGACTTAGCGAATGATTTTGCTCCTCTTTGAGTTTGATTTGAACCAAAATGAGCAGGGATTTCTGGGCACCCCATAGCCATCACTCAGCAATGTTCTGTTAAGGTAAAAGGATGCCATGTGCTCAATGCAGACATGTCCCTGGTGACGCAAGTGAAGAAGAACATGCTGAGGTGTGTGGAGTCCAAGTGACACGTGGCAGGACACAGCCCGTGTCGCATGGAGATGCTGAGTCTGGGCAGTTGCTGCAGGTCCAGAGGGTGCTGATTATATCTGGGGACAGCAGGGCCCCTTTGCCTGTGATAACTCCCCTCTGGCTCGGGAGCAGGCCATAGTCAATAGTGGTTTCCAGTACCCCACTGAAAAGATACGTTTTAAATGCACTAACCAAGGGCAGTTCGGAAAACAGAACAGAGCGGGTGATGTCTATTTGGCTGGAAACCTGAGTAAGTCTTATTAATTCAGAGTAGAAAGCTTCCACGTGCTAATTACCCAAACTACTAATTAGCTTTAATTATAAGCTTGGAAGGAAGTTGAAGTGGTTGCATGTGATAGTGCTGTTGACCTTTTCAGTGTACTTTGGGGGTTGGGGGTGGAGAAGCAAAAAGGGGGTGTTATACAATTCATCAGAGAGCAATTAATTTAGGCCTTCTGATGAATATGCTCTAAATGAACACATCTGTGCAGAGAAGGACATAAAGGCATTCTAATAGAGCCTCACCAATGTCAACTCAAAGTGCCCCAGCCAGGGGAGAAGATATCCTCCTTTTGTAAGTGATTCCTTATTCTGTCACTGCTGCAAACCCAGGGCCAGGCTGGGCGCAGCTAGATGGATGCTCTTATCCGCACAGTCAGTGAGAAAGGAGGCTGGCTCTGCGTGATGTCGGAGGGTCACTGTGAGGAGCTGTCCTTGGCGAAACCTGTCCCAAGTCTGGATGGACTGTCCCCATCGCCCCCTCACCTCAGCCCCTTCTGTCACTCTCTCTGGGCTCCCGCAGCCGAAACCACTCCTTTGACGTGGCTGGGGGTCCTCTGTGTTGTTTTTCCTGTGGCAGGACAGCTCCACACCCTCTAGTCCATCAATGCAAACCATGGTGGCTTTCCAGGGTCACCAGCTCAGCGTTTCCCGCCCCGCCCGGGCAGCAGGAGCTCCGCACACACGCACACGTGGGGGAGGCGCCCAAGGCAGGCCCGCAGCTGCTCGTCTTGCTCTCATCTGTCATCCCTGAGTCCATTACCCTGTAGATTCAGAGATCCTTTGGTTTGGCTCTAATTTCTCAAAACGGACGTGTCTCTTAGTAACCACCAGAGGGATCCTATATAATGTGATGGAAATTATAATCAACATGGCGGGATCACAGAGCAGACAGCCTGTGGGGCCCGAGGCCCTGGGTCTCTCCCTGGACAAGGAGAAGGGGGAGCAAAGGATGAGCCTTGAGGGAGAAGCTTCAGAGAGGAGCTCCCCAAAGAGGGCAGAGCTGAGCTGAAGACCCAAGGGGTCTGAGGGGCAGGCTTTCTCTCCACCTGGGAACAAACAAAACAACCAGACAAGTAAAACAAATCCTCGTCAAGGGAAAGAAAGCAGTTTTTAAGTCAGTGGAAGTGGACTTGTTTCAGAACCTGTGTTCAGAAGCTGAACTTCAACTACCATAGGACTTCATTTTAAGGGCTAAAAGCCGTTGCTGTTTTTAAAATAGGTTTGCACAACTGCATAAAAGAAGAGGGAATCCGGAGGGTTCCGTGTCGTTTGCTAGGCCTACTGTGTTTTGGTTTATTTAGATAATGCTGCAGTTGGTAGAAATGATCAACATTTAAAGTGTTAACAGGCTGTGAGTGCATTGGATGTAAGAGAATGAACATTTTATAAAAATTTTAAAAAATTAACAAGAGAGAAATGTGTTATCTCCCCTTCTGGAGGCCAGCGGTCCACCATCCCATCGAGGTGTTAGCAGGTCCTGCTCCCCTGAAGGCTCTGGGGAAGATCTTCCTTCCCCCAGCGTCTGGGGCTGCCGATGGTCCTTGGCTTCCTGTGGCTTAGAGCTCCATGGCGTTGTAATGTCTCTTTTCCTACATCTGTAGGCACCATCCTGCCCCTGTGTTTGTACTTTCCCAGTTTCTGACTCCGCCTTTGCGTGGCCTCTGTGGGTGTCTGTGTGTCTCCAAGTCGCCCTCTTTATGAGCCATCAGTCATTGGATTCAGGGCCCACCCAGTGGAGTATGGCCTCATCTTAACTAACTACATCTCCAAAGACCCTACATTCTCATGCTTCGGGTAGACACAAAGTTTTGGAGGACACTGTTCAATGCAGTATACGTTCCTTATCTATATTTTTTTAAAGAACTTTTCAACCTTTGTTTCTAGACACAAAGAGGGCTGATATTCTTCTAATATGATTTCCAGGTCACGGATGAAATCTTTTATCATCACCTGGGAAATGGTACTTCTGTGACCCCCTTGATTCCCTTCTGATTTTTTAAATCCAGTTTCCCAATCAGAATGGCTCCCCTCTAAGCTGCTGTGAGGCTGTGCCAGAGTGTTAATAGTTGCCTCGGGGTGGGAGTGGGGTGTGTGAGTGTGTGTGTGTGTGTGTGTGTGTGTGTGTGTGTGTGTGTGTGTGTGCGCGCGTGCATGCATGAGTTGGGCAGAGCACCAGAAGACAGCATTTCTACCCATAGTCCCTAGGTAGTAGCTAATTTTATCGCCCTCAACTGTCAGGTTTTAGAGGTTATCCTTGAGCATATTGGGCCAAATCAGTGTAGTGAAAGCCCAGGCGATCCTTGTTTATACCTGTTCTTCATATCTGCCTGGCTGCGCTAAGGGCCAGCTGAAGGTCCAGATCAGCTCAGCAGAAAGCTGAACACTCAGGCGCATCAGGCAAATTGGCAAATAAGTGTCAACCGAATAGGAGGTGGGAGAAGAACGGCAAGAGGGGCCCTCCATAGGGGGAATGCTTGGCCGGGTGACAGTTCATGATCAGCAGAGGAGGTGATGAGGAAGCATCTTGTCAGAGAAGCCCTGAGCTTCCAACCCTCCCAGCCACTTCTTATGTCAGAGCCCCCGCCACGTAGTCTTCTAGCCTTGGCCTGAACACAGTATCATGGAACTCACCGCCCAGCCCCCTTTCACAGCCCACAGTTCTGTGACTCTAAGTGTGGGATTAAAAACATCTGCTTCCCCAGACCACTAAGGCTAAAGGCCACTTATTGACTTATTCTGTTCCCATGAAACACCGATCAGAGGCAAATCAACAGAGACAGAAAGCAGAGGAGTGATTGTGGGGACTGGTGGGAAGGGGGCAATGGGGAGTCACTACTGAATGGGTACAGGCTCTACCTTTGGGGTAATGAAAATGTCCTGGAACTAGATAGTGGCAGTCATTGTTCAACATCGTGAATTTACTCAATGCCATTGAATTATAAGCTAAATGGTTAAAATGGTGAATGTTGTCCATTTCACCACAATTTAAAAAAAAAAGCTGCTCCTTCTGATCTACCCAATGGTCCCATGAAAGTCAAACTGAAGTCTGGTTCCTCTTCCATGGGGACATCTTTTGAATGCCTTTTCCCCCACATCTGTAGGCACCCTCATGCCCTATATCGCTGCGTTTCCAGACTGATTACCCTTCGCTTGTTCATCGTTGATGTCCCTTATCCAGGGTAGATTCCCCTCTTCCGTTACTTTTTTGAAATCAGGGTGCTACTGGGGTAGACTGTGCTGTGCAACACGGCCATCAGAGGCTGGGGTGGGACAATCACCAGCTCTGGCCTGGGACTGAGGAGACCTGCGCTGCAGCCTGGGTCCTGACTCAGCCATCGAGCCTCTCTAGGCTTCAGTTTCTTCATCTACAAAATGAAAGACAAGAGGACCTCCAAAGCCTTTTCTAACTCTCTCACTTTATACCCAGTTCCTTGCTCTGGACCTCATTCCAGTTTTTGACACCCAAGAGTGAATTCCTGTTTAGTATTGATGCTGAACTACTAATTCCCCCTGATCTGAAAGTGACTAAGTCACTACCTTTCTCTCACTAAGAGTTAAGCTGTATCTCTCCCCCGCCACCCCACCCCGCATGTATGACATTGAATGTGGGAGGTCAAATGAAAGATTCACTCGGTTTCTGATGAAATCCTATCCTATTAGCTATAATTTTAGATGTTAATTGCCATATCTAACCCATGTATATTCCTCCTATTTCACTGTGATATAGAAATCTGGGCGTGTCCTCGAGCAAGACCCTGAATCCAGTTTTGGGTAGGAGAGAGTCAGACCAGAGCCAGTGGCAGCCCAGTGGAGACTTCCTTCTGGTGTTTTCTCTAATCCCCACATGTTTGGCAGTGGCCGTTTGTCTTCATTCTGTTTCTAGAACTGTCTGAACGGAGAATAGACAATGACTAGAGGAAAAGAGGTGTATGATTACCTGAGGGCCTTTCCTTTTATTTATCTTGAGATGAGGAGTACCCTTGTGTTTTTGCTGGTTTGACTTTGATTTTGTGGTTGTCATTGCTGTGATGATTTGGTTCACTAGAGGATTTCTCCAAGTTCCATAGTCATATCTGTCTGTGCCAGTTGGGGGTACATATCATCCATTCACCTGCAATAACTCATTTGAGGCAGCAATGCCTGTGCTTTGATGAGAGACAGGCAAGTGGGTAAAAGTAACATTGGATGGAAGTGCTACTGGCGATCTGGAAGCTCCACATGAAGGGTTTTGATGTAGCCATGACTAGTCTAACTATAGCAGAATGGGGCACTGGAAAGAGCCTACAACTTGGAGGTCCAAGAGCTGGGTTCAGTTTACTCCATTTACCAGCTCTGTGGGCATGGCCAAGTTTTTGGCTCTCTGTTCCCTGGTTACCTTATTTGTAAAAGGGAACTCGTTTGAGGCTTATGTGAGGCTTAACTAGGTGCTGAGCATGGTACGTCGCGTGGTACTCTTCAGATGTTAACTTCCCTCCCACACCTCTTTAGGAGAAATTAAGAATCATGTGAGGTAATCTACATGAAAATGAATGTTATAAAATCTAGGGCATCAAATATGTTATCCAGCAAGAAGAGTAGAGGGTAGTCATTTCTTAGCCTCTCTCTAAGCTCTGATCCTTGTCTGACCCCCTTTGAAAGAAAGCAAGAAACATTTTTTTCCATAGGCAAGAATCTTTCCCCCACCTCCCTCCTCCCTCCCTCCCTCCCTCCCTTCCTCCCTTCTTCCTCTATACACTCCTCCTTCCCTTCTTGCCCTCTCCCCACCTCCCCCTTATTGTTGTGCCAAGGAGCAAAGAGGAGGCTGGGACCTGTGTGTGAAGGTTTGGGGGTGGTGGGAGGGGTGAGGCATGACCTAGTATGATATGAGTACAGGATATTTCAAGGAGAGTTAAAATTTTCTGGCCTCACTTTGGATCTCTATGTTTCATCTGCAAAATGAATTGCATTAAACCACCCTTCATATTCCTACTGGAAATAGAAAAGTTGGGGCAAGAATTCCCTAAACAACTTGTCCAGTGCTTGACCAGCCTTCTTCTCTCATCTTCCCAAGCTCTGAAGGTTAAGTGCCTACAGAACATGAAACCACACGAAGGGGCTCTCTGTCTTTGAGTCCATCTCTCATGCCGATTCCCATTGCCCCAAGCCAGGCAGGAGAGGCCCTTTCCTCCACTAGAGACACTCAGTGCCTGGAAACAGCACAGAGAATGGCCTTCTTAGCTCCTTCCCTCCTTCCCACTTCAGTAGTAAGGAAATGCCAGTCTTGAGAGAGCCCATCAACCTGGGAGAGAAAAAGAATAGTTTTCCCAAATACTTGGAGGACAGATGACCTTGGCAGTTCACTCTGGCCTATCTAGGATGGGGCGCCCCGGGATCACCTGCCTTTCCAGGTCCTAGAAAAGAGCGTCAGCAAAGGGAGCTCAATGGGACCAAGATGACAGAGCCTTCTTCCTCCAGAAAACCCAGCCATGTGGGACTAGGAAACAGTTATTGACTCTAACATGCTGCCGTGTAGAACACATGCGGCTCATTAAATATCTGCAGACGTGACCACCTCATAGCTGTCCCCGCTTGGATTTAAGCGTGAGGAAAAGCTGGGAGCCCCTCTTGTGGGTGCCATCATGTCCTTCCCTCCCTCAAAGAATTCGAGGCAAGGATACGGCCTCATGGGCTGGCAGCTTTGCAGGATGTCTCTGAGCCCCTGTCCTGCTCCAGGAAACAGAAGGTGCCATGAATAAAGCCACACTCTGAAGAATATGCACATCTTGCCTGAGGGCAGGCCACCACTTACAAATGTGGAGACACCCAGCCCTGAAAATCGGTCCCAGCCCACAATCTTCCCACTCGGAATCTGCTTGCGGGCCCTGGATCATCAGATGTCCTGTGCCTCCTTTCATTTCTTTATTATTCTTTTAAAAAATCTTTTCTCCCGGATGTCCCTTGTGGGCAGACTCCCTGAGGCTGTTAAGCTAAGGATTGGTTGTCCAAAGCAGCCGATAAAAAGAAACTTGGGGAACAAAGCCCCTTGTTTTGTCGGGTCCCTTTGATAGCTTGAAAAGGTCAAGAACCTCTTTCCTTAGCAGAGTCTCCACGTGACTTGCTAAGTGATGAGACAGAGATTCTCTTTAAAGGCCTTGTATCCTTCCACCTTTGTTCATATGCAAAGTGATTTCTTAAAAGGAGGCCCTGGGCATTCATGCACCTCGCACTCTAATGAGGCTGATGGGCCTGTTAATGCAGCAGGAGCCAGCCTGGAGGGTCTCCTATCCCTGAGGCACTAGAGCTTGGCCAGAAGAGCAGTGTCATCGCCAGTGAGAGCCACGAGATGACACGGAAACAGAAACCTCGACTGGCCCCATGCATGGCTCTGAATTTCTCATTCTTCGGTATAATTTCTGTCCCTATAACTTGGGAAAAATTCTGATTTTATTAAAAAATTATAATATAGCCATCATAAAATATCATTAAAGGGTAATAAAGTTCAAAAAATGAAAGCCAAACACATCCTTACAAAAATTATGATAAGTGTGAATTATTTAATTCAGCTTTACATGCATTATAGGTCAAAGGATGGATGCTTAGGGTTATGGGGTTGCTGTGAGGATTCAATAAGATACTAGTCAATGAGGTGTACTACATGGGGGTTGCTTAAAGGAGTAAATAAGCATGTACATAGCACGGGGTCTGGCACATAAGCCTCGGTTAGTGTTAGATCATAGGAGTTAGCAGCGGGCTACAAATGAGCAGTGCAATTGTGTTAATCCTATACTTTCTGTATCGCATTTAGTGGAAGTCTGATATCCAAGTTGGACCCCAGACTTCAGGATCTTCTCTTCAACCACAGTTCACAAAGAAATATTCAACACCTCTCTATGGTGACCTGGGAAGCGGGAGATGATCTTGAGTCTTGACTCAGCTCTGCCATTTAAGTGTGTGATACCAGATGGGTCACTCTGAGCCTCACCTGCCTCCCAGGATCCTTGGGAATTTCATGAGATGACTCATAGAGGGCCTCTGGAGCAGAGGAGGTCACCAAATGTTAATACTTTTTCTTCCCCCCCTCTCTCCTCCCTTCTCTTCCCCACCCTACTCCTCCACTCCTTTCCTGTTAAAACTCAGCAACTGAAATGCTCAGAAGTGCTCACAAAGCCTTAGTTACATTTCAGACTCTCCCTCTCTTCCTGATCTTCTCTGATCCTGACCCTGGAGTTAATGAGCACTGATTGGACATCTGTGTTCATCAGTGGCCCAAGAAAGGGTGCACGTGTTGGCTATCTCTGGTTAACAGCCCAGCTGAAGGCAGGAAGCAAATTAGCTGTTAGAAGGTGGTCCTTTGCACCTGAAATTCATTATAGATTTAAACCCATTTTGAAAATGCATCTCTAACTCCATGAACCAGAGTACAGCCTGGGCCACTTGGTGAGAAACCCATTTTACTTAGTGATTTAAAAAGAAAATCTGGGCTTCTGCAAGGCAAATATTTATGAAGGGTGCATCTTAGGGGCTGATTGTGACATATTGATCCCTGCTGCCAGTGAGAAGCAGCTGACCAAGTCCATTGCACCCAGGATTAAAGCCAAGATCATTGCAGAAGGTGCCAAGGGCTACAGCCCTAGAAGCTGATCAGATTTTCCTGGAGAGGAACATTGTGGTCATTCCAGATCTCCACTTGAATGCTGGAGGAGCCACGGTATCTTACTTTGAGGGGCTGAAGAACCTAAATCATGTCAGCTATGGCCATTTGACCTTCAAATATGAAAGGAATTCTAACTACCACTTGCTCATATCTGTTCAAGAGAGTTTAGAAAGGAAATTTTCGAAGCCCCGTGAAACTATTCCTGTTGTGCCCACAGCAGAGTTCCAAGACAGCTATGGGGGGCATCTGAGAAAGACAGGGTGCACTCTGGTGTAGCAGACACTTGGAGTGCTCACCAGGTAAATCATGCCCACAGCTGGGAAGTATGACCTGGGAGTGAACCTGAGGACAGCTGCCCAGGTCAATGCCACTGGCAAAGTCTTCAAGGTGTACAGTGACCTGAGTGGTCTCCACATGGATGAGTTGCAGCTGATTTCTTCACTACCCTCTTCCCGTCTTCATCTGTATTCCTACCACAAGTTTACATGTAACCACAGTTTTCTTTCTCTCATTAATCCTATATAATAAAAGCCTAATGTGCTAAGTGTCCGGTTGGCCTTTCGACCAATCAAAGCATAATATGCTAAGGCTACTCAACCACTTGCTATGATGTACACTGACCACCAGGGGGCAGATGCTCCGACAGGTAGGTTAGCTTGCTGCTGGGGTCCAGCCAATCAGAACTGAGGGAGAAGGGCCGGACACGCCCTGGAGCCCTCCCTCGGTTCCTCCCTGGCTGGCCAATCTCCTACATCCCTCTCTGGCCCCGATCGTGCACCAGTGGGGGCCCTCGGCCTGGCCTGTGCCCTCTTGCAATCCGGGACCACTTGGGGGATGTCGGAGAGCCGGTTTTGGCCTGATCCTGCAGGCCAGACTGAGGGACCCCACTGGTGCGCGAATTTGTGCACCAGGCCTCTAGTTATTTAGATAATGGTCCACATTCTCAGCAAGTCAATCCAAATCAGCCTCTTAAGAAGAAAGAAATTAAGGTCAGGGAATCATGTACAAAGCTCAAAGTAGATGCCAGAGAGCTTTTGGGTATGTGCCTGTAACTAAAATGTCCTCCTATCTGGCTGCACTGCCTTGCTCAGTGGCTGCCTCCCAGCAGCCAGAGCTGTGACCGGGAAGGCACCTGCCGTCCAAGAGCAGTCAGCTGCCTGTTGCCTCACCTCTGGCCAAGTCTGAGACATGCTGTAACTTTGACATGTTTAAGAAGCAGGTGTGTGGCATTTTCAGACGGTAGCATGGTCCTCAAGTGAGTTATTGGTATTTTATATCAGCAAACCTACTCAATTTTATAGATTGCAAACAAAAAATAAAGGCTGTTTCTCTTTATGAATTTTATTCTTTTAGAATTAAGTAAGTACTTCCTGCTGTAATAAAATGGCCTTCAATCCCTTAATAACCCTAACCTTGACTCAAGTAGTGAATGCCTATAACATAATGAATGAAAAAAAAAAAAAAACTAGCAATTTTATAACATAAGACCATATCATTTATAGCTTATCAATAGGATGTTGTCCAGCAAAAACAGAAAGTCCAATGGAGAATTAAGTTATCTTCATACATATCATTGAATAGCAAATGATTAGGCTATTTTTTGTTAAGACTGTAGGAATTTACTAACCACAATTGTGACATGTAATCCAAAGAATGCAGTAGCCTCCTCATCATGTTAGTTAATTATTCTTCTCTTTTGAAAAATCTATTATGTTGACTAATTGAAGAATAATTCAAGTAGAGTGTTCCAGGAAAAAAACACTTGGGCTCCCTCTTTGGAGTCTGGCTGGTGGCTCTGAGCATTGCCAGTAATGGCCCAACTCGCCCTGACTTTGGGTCCCCTTCCAGGGCCTCCCATTCTGCGCAGCTTCCCCAACAGTGGCCTGGAGACAGCCTGGGGTTGAGGGCTGTGTTTTCCGGGGCCTTTCAAACAGGGGTGTCCCAATAAGTGCTAGATATTATATACATAAGAATAAGCTCCCTTCCTTCCTTCTTTCCTTCCTTCCTTCCTTCCTTCCTTCCTTCCTTCCTCCCTCCCTCCCTCCCTCCCTCCCTCCCTCCCTCCCTCCCTCCCTCCCTCCCTTCCTTCCTTCCTTCCTTCCTTCCTTCCTTCCTTCCTTCCTTCCTTCCTAACAATAATGTCCTTTCAGGCATTTCTAACTACTTTGTAACTGCATGACTTACCTGGTGGTAAAAGTAATTATTAAAAGTCTACCTTTTCCAAAAAATAAAAACAAAAATCTGGCACTGCCTAGTTGCTTGAGCTTTGCTAACATTTGCTGTAGCTTCTCTTTACATAAAGCAGGTGTCAAGCGAAGACTGTGTGTGTGATGCTGATCATTGTGTTGTATTAAAGAGCTGCATTGCGTTCCAGAATGAGAACGAGAATGCTTCATTTTCCTCCACCTGCAAAACCATTAAATTAGGTGACATGTTTGCAGCTCCAGAACCAGTAATCAGCTTTCAGTCTGAATGGGGGACGTGGTGTTATAATGCAGTGCTTTAGCATTTGCACTTGATAGTTTAATTTAAATAATACGGAGCACAGTTACGCTTCTCGTTGATTGTCAGAGTAACAGGAAAGAATGCATTGCACAAACTGTTTTTCTGTAAACAATTTTGTATTCTTGGCTTTTTCTTCCTTGTTATTAGCCTCTGCTGCCCTCGCTGAATAAACTAGAAAATGGCAGAGGCCTCTAACGTCACCAGTATTATGTCGCTCTTTGTTCCCTTTTCCCTCTTCCCAGGGAAACAATATCTGAGCAATCTCCAAATTTCCATGAGATCGTCAAAAGGCCTGCAGCGAACCATTAAAAAAAAAATCCCCCCAAAGAGACTTTTTCTTGCAAGATGCCTTTATGTATTAGAGATCAATTTTCTGATAAGATTCTCTGTTCCAGAGAATATTTGGTAATTTTAGCAAAAGTAAGTCCCTGCCACAGGAATAGTGAATCTCAAGTTAATGCCCAATAATATCACAAACTAAATGAAACAAATTGCTGAATGTCTCCCCAACATCCCCCTTCAAAGTAAAGCTTATTTCAGGATTTTCTTTTATAGGACTTTCCAGCTATCAGATGTCTCCACAGAATTTGTTTTCTTCAGGGCAGTGTCCCAATTGGTTTCCAAACCTTAATCATAAATCCTTAGTAACAACTTTACATTTTTGCTATTTCCATCTTTTCCCTTCTACTTCCCACACACAAACAAACAAAAACAAGAAAACCCCACACAGAATATACCCATCTATTGGTGCCTGAAGATGATAGGCCTTGAGAATGGAGCTGCCTGTATTTTACTATTAGTGATTTTTATTTCTTAAGACTTTTTTTAATTCATTTGCATGGCTTTATAACCTCGATCAGTATGACCTGCTTAAGCCTTCTTAGGCACCGACTCTTGGTCGGAAGTCAGGGAGGTGGAATGAAGTTGTTCATTTTCACGGTTCCTCCCTGCCCCCAGACCTGCCTTGTCCCCTGCAATGCCGGTTGCTTGTAAATGTTGCACACATCAGCCTATCTGTAGGTTCAAAGCAGATGGCATTTTTCAAAAGATGCTGTTTAAAACTGAGTTAAATAAAAAAATATTTCAGTGGATTTCCTAGTGTTTCTCATTCCACTGGGAATCTTGCCTGGGCAAGAAATATGCATCTAGTGTTTCTAATTCCACTGGGAATCTTGCCTGGGCAAGAAATATGCATCTCAGTGGCTCTGGTTTATTTGGATGCAGCACACCTGCCCATGTGTAGCTTTGCGGAGAGCACACGAGTGTAACGAGGTGTTTCCATTCATATTTTAAGCGTGTCCTGGGAAATAAGGCCTTGAATCTGTGTGAATACCAGTTGAGAGATCTCTCTCTCCACTCACAACAGCCCTTACTCTCTGTCATACACAGCACTAGCTATTCTTCATATCTTATCTCTTTCAAACATCCCAACAACCATGGACCCCATGAATCCCCTCTTTCCAGATACTAACGCTGAGTGGACAGTGAGCTCACGTGCCCATGGTCACACTGTTGAGAGCTGAGGAGCCGAGATTAACTGTAGGGTTTCCTTCCCAAAGCTGTGCTCATGGCCTGCCCTCACATGCCCCCGCTCTACCTCCTCGTGTGTATAAGCACATGTCCTGTCGATGGGTGTGTGGTTAGGTACACCCGTGACCCCGGCCTTTGGTCAGTGTTGATCATTTTTGAATCCTCCTTAAATCTGGTAGGTTTGATTATGAAAACAGTTGTCAGTACTCAAGGAACAGTGATGCAGCTATGCACAGGGACTTGTGTATTTGAATAATTCACAGAATCATAGGATTCATGTGGTCAGAAGAGAGCCCTTTTTTTTCATCATTTTCCCTCCCACTAGCTAGCTCTCTTGCTCAGAATTTACTCATATCACATGACACTATCCTAGAGTCTACTTTAGTTCCTCTTAATCTCTACCCTTAGTGATTACGCTAATGAAATGAAGGTGATAAAACATCTCTGGGCAGTGTAGACACATCCCCTCTATGTCTGGGATGTTTTTGAACTGTTTCAGATGTCCTAGCTATTGTGTGTGTGTGGGGGGGGGGAGGGGTTTGATAGCATCAACCAACCAGAGGACTTGAGTGAAGATTTTGATTGGGGGGTGGGGTGGGGGTGAAGGTTATGGAATGTTTCTCAGCAGAGAGGCTCTGAGAGATGGAGCCATAGTGTTCGAGAAGCAGCCACCAAACACACATTGGCAGCCTTCCAGGGGACCTGAGCAGTGACCCAGGGAAGCCTAACACACATGGTGGCAAATGATCAGGCTCTCCACAGGAACGGGCCAGAAAAATGCCTTTGAACACAGCTACTTTGTCATAGCAAATGGAACAGTTTTCATTTGTTTTAATTCCACAATTAGTTCTGTTAATAAAAATGTCTATTTCAGCTATTTAAGACACCCACTAAAACGCTTTAATATTAATTTCATGGACAAATTCCAACAGAACTATATTAGTTTTTCCCCCATTAAGGTAACATTATGGACTTTTAATAGAGCTCTCAGCTGTAATGGTTTTTATTGACCTAATTATTAAGTGAATTAAAATCTGCCCCAATGATTTCAAAATCATGTAATAGTGGTGTCAATGAGAACGCTATGGTGGTGGTTACTGAGAGGTGAAGAAGGAGAAACCCTACACACACCTCCAGAAAGGAAGACAATACTCCAAATATAGTGAGTGCATTTGCCTTCACTATGGAGGAAATTTGAAATATCAAAATGGTACTTTGTTGTGAGTCAGTTAACCTGTTGTACACAGGAGACGTCTGTTTTCTTCCTTGCCTGTCTTCTGTGCTTTTCTTTAGATGCTTTCTAAAAATTATGTTAGAATTTTAACAGTGATGTGAAATATATGATGGAATCTTTGAAGAGGTTTCTCTAATTACCTTTTAGTACAAAAGTAATACGGTCAATATCAATAGTGCAGAGGGCAGAGAGTACAATATCAAATCCTACTTTTTAGGAAGACCACTGGTAAAGGCTTGAGGAAGCTGTGAGTAAATAATTGATTTTTACCATCCAATTATTTGACATTTATTTGGCACAGACAGCAAATATGTGGCACATGCGCCTCTAATCCCCTCTCCCAGACATCACTAAGGATTGGCCCACCCTTTCTCATTGAGAGCAGTGCATTCTGGGGATCTCAGGCCTGTGCTTCAGAAACTTCTAGGGAATTGCATTTGCTCATTAAAGAAATGCTGTGATAAAGGGATGAGATTTATCAATCCTATTTACCAAACACCCGAGACTCAATAGGGATGGAACTAGATCAGGGCACTGGCAGGTGGGGAGTAAATTAGAGTGAGAGCACAGAGCCCCTGACTCCTGGCCTATTGATTATTCTGTCAGTCTTCCATCCATTCATTCCATCCATTCATTCCACTTCTATGTGCCAGGCACAGGATAGGCAACAGTGAGCAAGGAGGTCATGGTCTCTTCTGTCAAGGAACTTCCATTCTGGTGGGTGAGGCAGACAATAATCTAACAAATAAGATGATTAAGAAATGGATACTATGGAGAAATGAATGGAGAGAGATGTGATAGCTTTAGGGGGTTGCAAGGAAGGTCTTTGTGAAGAGGGACTTTTGAGCCAGGGCCCAGCAGAAGAAGGAGCCACTGAAAATCTGGGAACAGAGGGTCAAACAGGCAGAGGGAGAGGAGCTGGTGTGAAGGGCTAAGGATGGGAGGAGCCCCATGTGCTCAAGGGAGACCTGAGAAGGGGTCTGGGAGGAAGGAGAGGGGTAGGTTGTGGTCATCCAGTTCCAATAAAGGGATTTGGGTTTTAATCTCCTTTTATTGGACACCCATTGGGGTGACTTAAGCAAGGAGTGACCTAACCCAATATATGTTGGGCATAGAGTGGAGACACCACATCCTGGCTCCACAACGATACCTGCCTAATCGCATGACCTCAGAGCATTTTGGTGAGATAAAATGATATGTAAGTTTGCATTTTGTCCTAATGCAAACGAGTGAATCGTACCTGGCTACAGGTGCACACGCCTGCCCCAGTGAGCTCAGAGATCGCGCTTCCTATCTCTTCCTCTCCCCTGGCCAGGGACTGGAACATTTAGCAGGCCCAGGGGTAGGACTACACAGGGAAGCACACACAGAGGAGGAGCTGGTAGAGACAAAAGGGAAGAAGAGCTCACCGTGTGCCATACCAACACTTGGACGATGCATAACTTCCAGAAAGATGATACGTAAGCTTGTTTGAACCAGGAAAGAAGGCACATCTTTCAGCCGCCATTTCTAACTGAGGGTAGCTCTGTTCTGCTTGGTGGGGGCATCTCTTTGACCTTAGTCAAAATAGTAAGAGCTGTCATTGGCATCCTTATTGTTACCGACAATTCTAGGGTTGGCTGAGTGAGTACCATGTGCAGACACTGCTCAGCGCTTTGCACGGCATTCTCTCGCCCTGCACAGGGAGTGACTGTTGTGCTGTTTGACAGGTGAGCAAACTTAGCCACACAAAGCGTACCTCGTGCTTACCCAAGTTCAGCCAGCCAGCCAGGGTAGGAGGTTTAACTCCAGAGCCCTTGTCCTTAACCACAATGGACCCTCAGGCCTATTGTCAAATGGAACCGTGTGCAGAAGCATTGAATTTGAGACCTGTCTCAGTTCCTTCAGCCGTACGTTAGGGGTGACGATGGCTCTGACCTTGGAGCATCTTGGTGAGATAAAATGACATATAAATAAAACACATAGCAGAGTGCTGAACACACAGCAAACCAGTAGTCGCTGTCTCCTAGGACCATTGATGGGATTAACAGTCAGGTGTGCATCGCTCTTAACACTGTGCCTGGAGGTTTCCTAGGCACTCCACAGGGGTGGTGGCAGCTCTGGCTGATCTAAGAACAGTCGGTGACTCAGATTTGTAACACGTTGTAAACCAGAGTAGCTGGGGGAGTCCCTTCGCTTCTGCAGTAGGAATGAGCTCTGTCTTGGATAGCATGAGTTCATGTGGGATCCGTTGTGGCAATGCCAATGGGCTGACACTGATTTTAATTCTGTCTGATCCTGTTTCAGAAGGAGCCACGTGTGCCTTAACGGGAAAACTTAGTGATGACTTCTGAAGGAGGGTCTGCTGGGTGATCGTTTAAGTCCATTTCTGACAAGAATTTCAGAGAGCCTCAAGTCGTATAACATTTTTCTAAAAAATCACGTGTGCTATTTATCTGATAGAGCAGCTGGCATGCTGGGGTGTGTTATTTCCTGGTTAAAAAATATGAAGTCTCTGGCTGAGCTCATGGGAAACATCCTGGGCATGTGGCAGGGAGATGAATGGATTCCCAAATTGTGTCTGATTTTTAAAGCTCACTGGGGGCTCAGATTAATGTGGGACATAGTCAGGAAGTGTTAGGGGCTGTGTCTGGCCCACTCTCAGGATGTCTCGGGGCCCAGCCCTGGGCTGAGGGCACTGAGGAGTCTGCATGGGGGCAACAGGCTTGCTCTCAAGCACCAGGAATGTTTCCCTCTGAAGTCACACTCCTATGAATGAGAAACAAGGAGAGAATGGTTTCATCTTTGAAATGAGTCAGTAGGCACTATACTCCATAGGTTTACATAGCTTTGGTCAGTAGGCACTATACTCCATAGGTTTACCCCTTCTTATAACGCCTGTCCCCTAATTTGACCATGGCCATGAAGACGCTGCATGTCCTTACATTACTTGTGGCGATGCTGTGGAGGAAAATCTCACCGATTCTTACAATGACTGTGCTTCCCGGAAGGCAGCGTGGATGTGGGGAGGGGCTGGTGAGCACTGCTCTGGAAGCCAGGAGGCTCGGTTCCCTCTGCCCCTGGTCATGTGACCTTCGGCGAGGCGTGGCTCTCATAGTCCCTAAGCGAGGGGCTCCCTCTGTTACTGTGTCAGCAACCAGCCTCGCCCTTCCCCTCTCGGGACCCACGCTTGATCTGCACATTCGCTCTGGCTCGTCCTGAAGCCAGGGGCTGCTTCCTTGTTTGGCTGGCACATCTTCTACTTGGTTTTTCATGATCATCTGAAATACACATTCTCACTCTGGAGTCCCCAGACAGACCCCGGAATGAGATGCAAAAGCTGGAGAGCAGGTGACTATTTATGGGGTCAGGGGAAAGCGCTATGATTTCCATTTATTCATCCAGTGACTGTTGAACACCTCTCCTCTGTCAGGCACTGAGCCAAGCGGGGAAATAAAATAGTCATCTGGGCCGATCTGGTCCCTGACCTCCCAGAGCCTCCATTACAGTCAGAAAGTTCCTAGAAACAAGCAGACAATCACAGTGCAGGGGAACGGAGATGTGGGGTCAGCGGGACTCGCAGGAGCTGGAGGGAGGGGTTCCTCGCTCAGACGCCACTAGGTTTTCAAGGGAGTTCATGCCCTAAACATAAAAACCTCTGAACCAAAGGAAGGGAGTTTGACATGCATGATGCTAGTGCGAGCAACGGGTGGGGAATCGACGGGTGGGCAGAGATAGCGTGTTGCAAAGTTTGGCTTAAAAACTGGAAACCAATATAATTGTCATTTAATCATAGCTAATGTACATCGAGCTCTAATTATGTTCCAGATTCTTGCTAAATTTTAACATCAGTAATCTCATTTATTCTTCATGAAGTGTCTGTGAGGAGCTGGGGTAGTCCTGTTTTACACGGTGAGAGCACAGGGCTCATGAGTATTAAGTTATCGTTTAATATCTTCTACCCGAAAAGTAGCAGACCTGGGATTTAAATCCAGGCCTGGGCAATTCTTAAGCTTCGCACTAGCACAGGGCTTTGGATCACAGTGAGGGTGTACCTGGAACCATCAGCTCAAGCAGGCTGCGAAATCTTGGTTTCTTGAATTGTTTTGCCAGACATGGGCAGGCTTTAGATTTAAAAACTAAGAAGTCAGCACCGTCTGTTCACACGTCCCCACCCGCCGTGGGAGACATTCCCTGCCAGGCTGGCGTGGAGGGGCCCGGGTTCACCTGCTCCCGGTGAGACGGTGTCATGTGCCCGTCTGTGGCCCAGAACCAGCCGTGGAGTTGAAGGAAGCAGAGCTCGGAGGGGCTTATTAACAATTTAGCAGTTCCAAGCATGTGGTCCTGTTCATTCCATTTGCTGCAGAAACACTGTCACAAAGATTAAGACCCAGCCACTGTGGGGATGGGGGGATGTGAAACTCATTTGGTGGCTGCGCAGCTCCCACGGTCTAGTCTAAGCTGCAAGAGCCTCCTTCTCTGGCTGAGTGCCCTTCCCTTGCTCTTCCAGTTGACCTTGACACCTCCAGATCCCGAGTGTCCGTAAGATTTCTTCCTCATTTTATGAAAGTTTGATCCCAAAGATACAAAGCTCCCCTTCCCCCAGAAATAGCTCCTGTTGATGATCTCACCCCCCAAACACCTGGCCCTGTGGAAATGTCCTTGACGTAGGAGTGTGTCGGTTTATCATTCAACAAGCCTTTACCGGGGCCAGGCCTGCATGAGGCACCGGGCACAGGGAGGAGGCAGCCCACGCGCTCAGGATGCCATGCTTGACAGCCTGTGGCAAAGGGAATTAGGAGCTCCTTGGGCTGCAAGTGACAGGAACGCTACTCACACTGCTTTCAGGGAGGCGGGAGAGGTCACCAGCTCCTGTAACTGGCGAGTGTAATGCTAGAGGGGACTCCAGCCTGGCTGCCTGGAGGGCTAGGCAGTGTCCTGGGGCTTTGTATCTCCTCCTCCTCTCAGGAAGCCCCTCCCCCAGGGAGCTAATGTGACCACAGCAGCCCAGCCTCACATCCTACTTTGTTGTAATGGAGAAGTTGTTTTTCCCAGCAGTGCTTAGCAATAAATCTGCACAGAAGATTCGGGCCCAACTTGAGTGACATGCCCCATGCTGAGCCAGTAACCATGCCTGAGGGATGGGGTACTCGGAGTGACCAGATCTGGGTCCTGAGCCCATTCCTGCGGCCAGGTAGAAATGGAACCACCCCATCTTAAACACGAGGAGCAGAAGTGTTCCCTCACAGAAAGAGGGGCCCCTTAAACAGTAGATAGCAGAAGGACACCTGGGTGCATGAAAGAGAGGGATGGATCTCATGCGTTAATGGAGCCCAGAAAATGTTGGGGGAAAGCTCAGAGGTGCTTCCCAGAAGGGTTGGCATTCGAACACTGTCCCAAAGGGTGAAGGAAAACTTGACAAGAGTACCAGAGGCTGACCTGGAGCTTAGCTCTGCTTTGCTAATGCTCCGTTAGTGACCTGGGGAAATACTCATTCGTTCAAAAACCTTTACTGAGTTATCATTCAAGCGTATACCAGGGACCCTTCAGTGCAGGCTGCAGAGTGAACAAGATGCACTGTCTGTCTCTCATGGACTTTACAGCCTACAGGAGAGGCAGGCATTACACAAATAAAGCACAAATGATGAAGTAATTATCCTGGTGTAAGTGCTTAGAAGGAAAAGATGACCGTGCTCGGGTAAAAGAGCACCCATGTCTTACGTTATTCTTTCCAAAATGGAAAAGCAAAGTCTGCGTCCCTTTCCCACAACCAATCAATAATAGATTGAGGAACACAGATGAATCTGTTTACACACACACACACACACACACACACACACACACACACACGGGTGTGAGAAAAGCAGAGAATAAAATAGAGAGTAACATTTAAGCACACTTCTATTTTGCACTTGGAGGCCTAGCTCCTGGGGACCACCTTAGAATGCGTCACTTTCATGCTGCCAGTGGCTAGCTAGTCCTCTCCTTCTCAGCATTCCCAATCCAGGGCTGATTTTCATGTGCATATCCAGTGTCCTTAACCAGTGTACTTAGATCAGTACAAAACACTATCGCCTGCATTTTGTCATTTCCTCCTATAAACCTTTGGGGTTTAAAAAGCACGTTTTGGTGTGGAAGCAAGGAAAATCTGGAGATGCTGCTTTTAAACTACTGACTCTCTTTAATAATAAAAACTTATGCCTGGCCGATGTGTCAGTGGTTGAGCATCGACCTATGAACCAGGAGGTCACAGTTCCATTCCCAGTCAGGGCACATGCCTGGGTTGCGGGCTTGATCCCCAGTAGGGGGCGTACAGGAGGCGGCTGATCAATGATTTTCTCTCATCCTTGATGTTTCTCTCTCCCTTCCTCTCTCTGAAGTCAATAAAAACATATTTTTAAAAAGTATTGATTATACTATTTGTAACCAATCTGGTGATAAAAATGTTTCGTTGTAGAATCTGCCCATGTAGGCATTTCATGTGGAGAAGAACTACTTGCCCATTTAGATTCTCCTGAGAATGGCGATGGATCACAGAGATGAGGGAACCGCCCCAGGATGCTGCTCTGATGAACTGGTGTTTACAGTGGAGGCCGCGAGTGACGTGGGAGGTGTGCCCTGTGTGCTCAGGCTCACTCTCATACGCTGGCCTCTGTTCTTTATCATGTGAAAGCCACATGCTCATAGTTAACATTTTAATGGGTTCATTCTCCCAGGTAGCTTATAAATCCCACTAATAAATCAAAGGGCCTTCTTAACGGAATTTCAGGGGCTGCTGCAATATTGCTGTATATAAGAATTAGGGGTACTGGAAGCTAGATTCATAATTTTTTCTGAGGTCTCCACTCCCATACCCATGCTCCCCCCTCCAAAAACTAACATGATTGGAAAAGGAAGTTGGAGATAAATGTCTCTGAGCCACATTGAGCAACGTCTTCCACAAGACAAAGTGAGTTACTAAGAGAAAAATGTACACGTGATTTAAAAGATACCATTTAAATTCTATTAGAATATTTTTTTTAAAATAAAAGGCAATGAGTTAAGTGAGAATAAGATGTAAACCTTCCTACAATATTTGATTGCTAATGAACAGAAAGTATTAATCTGAGCAACTAAGAAGAGAAAAATGCACAGTGTTTTCCATTAAATCAACTAAATGATTAAACGAGTTAGTCAGTAGAAACCATTTTAATTTTCTAAATGTGAAATGTGCAGCTTATAACAAATACATTCAAAGCACCTTTCTAAGCAAGTTTTGACCATAAAAAATGTGGGTTATAAAGCTGTTGGGTATTTTCTTCTTTACAGCCAATATTTTAATGCAGTGACGTTAATTGTGTAGAATGAAATGTCCCTCCTCTCTGGCCTTAAAAAAAATCAGCATCCAGGGCAGCGTTCCTAATGGATCTCCAACACTGTTACAAAATGACTGATCGTTGTCACAGTCATTGTCGCAGCTTTCAGAGCTGTTACATTTTTAATTAAGTTGGCTGTGAATTTTTACGTGGCAGAGGTTGATAAACTAGCGCTCGGCACAATAGGACTCTTCTTCGCATGGCTGTCATAGTTGGTACATTTCTGTGCATAATCTTCTTAACATTCCATAAGTCTCTTGGGTCTCAGGCATTGATCTGTAACATTACTCGATGTTTGGAGATGGGGGAAAACATAAAAATCAAAGACCATGGTTCTAAGACATTACTTGGTGGACTGGGAGGAGATGTAACTTGTAACCCCTGGAAATTGGCTGCCATTCTCCCTACCTGCACCCCATCCGCAAGGGCAAGAGTAATGGGTCGTAGGTCAGTGTGCCAGTACTTCCACCAGTAGGTTCTGAGAGGCTCCTCGGGGACGGTGCTGGGACATAAGAATGAGTCTAGGCACTGATCCATCTGAACCGACTCTGAGAAGTGCTCTGAAGGAAGGGGCCAGTCTATAATGAAGGGGGCTCCTAGGTCCAGGGGTCAGGCAAGCCTTCTCTGAACAGGTAGGTAGCCTTGGAGCTGAGATCCGAAGGTGGGATGGCAGCCAACCACATGAGGAGGAGAAGGCTGTGTGTTCCCAGCAGGGAGCAGCATGTCAAGGGCTCTGGGTGGCAGAGAACCATTGGAAGATCTGAGGAGAGGTTGGGGCTGGAGCCCAGAGGGGGAGTGAGGTGAGAAGGGATGCTCTTTCAGCCCAGGATGCAGTGTCTGCATCACCAGGAAGCCCTCAGGAGTTGAATGACCAGCTGGAAGGATAGCTGTCAGAATGGTTGTACCAGGAAAAGATGTCCAGATGCTCTTGAACTAGAGGAGGGCAGACGCAGCTTCGATGTATCTGACTTCTGTGGGCCGTGAGAGAGTTAATAGAAAAATCCAGGAGAAATGGAGGGAGAGGAGAACGAGTTTGATAGAATTACAGAACGTTAAGGCAGGTGTGGACTTTCCAGGCTCTGTTCTCAGCACCATCAATTTGCACACTAGGAAGGTGAGCCCCAGAAGGGCCCATGCCACCCTTTGATTAGCAGGGACTCACCAACCAGCTTAGCTCATCATTAACACGAGGTTCTTCCTAAAACACTGTTACTTCCCTTTGTTCTCACCTGCTAGGGTACCTTGTCACATGTTATCCAAGAGTGAAATAGAAATACCTTCATTTTACTTTTGAGAAAACTGAGTCTCCGAACTTTGATTTCACTCTTGTGTGAAGTGGTCTCCTTATTTGTCCAACAACAGATGCGAGCGAGGGAGGGTTTGTAGGAGACAAGGCAAGAACAAAGCTTCAGAGAGACCTAGATTTGAATCCCAATGGAGCTCACTGACCTTGGCAAAATACATAAGCTCTAGGTTTCCGCATTTGCCCATGTGGCTAATAGCAGTGCCTCCATTATTGGGCCATAAGCATTATGTTATCCTTCATGCAAAGGGCTTCATGTGATTCCTGGCATGTCGGAAGTACCTAATCCATAGTTTATGTTATCATAGAACACTTGAGCTAATCATCATATCAGTGAATTAATTTTATTATTTTCCCTTTTGTAGAAAGAGAAAATGGAGTTTTGCTTTTCATAAACATTTAGATGCCCTTGAAATGTCCTGGAACTTCCTTCTTTACTACTTGGTCATCTTTTGCGCATGAGGAACTTCCCATTTAGGCTACTGGCTCCTCATGAATAAGTAAATTCCCATTGGCTCGTGTATCCTGCCAGTTATGGGTGCATGAAGGTGTGACCACCTCTCAAGGAAGGAAGGGCAGTAGGTGAGTCCACCGTTGTTCATCATGGAAAGATTTCAGGCTTTGGGGTCACACAGTCCTGGGGTCAGTCCTGGCTGGGACATGTGCTGTCTATGAGCCCTGGAGCCAATTAGTGATCCTTTCTGAGCCTCAGTTTTCTAAACAGTAAAATGAAAATATTTCTATTTATTATATACTATGTCCTGAGATTTACCTAAAATAGGGTAAATGCCTGATGCATAGTAAATACCCCACAATTTCGGTTCTTTGAATTATGCAGCTTGATTCGATGATAATTCCCATTGAAGTCGCCACTGTGGGTGTGTGTATGGGTAGGGGGAATGAGTGGGGACTGAATCCCAATCAGTTATGCAGCCCTTATTTCTAAGGTGCTCCAAGTGGATGTCATTTTTGGCACCACAGAATCGACTTCCACACCCTCCCATAAAGCTTTAGTATTTGGCACCAGGAATACTTCAATGAGGCATTTGCAGCAGCATCGATGGGAACAGCTCAGGGGATCATCAGAAGACAGATGACTACGCAGGGAGATTGTATTAGTTAGTAAAAGTGTGCGTGGAGTAAACACAGCAGTTACTTTCAATGGCGCAATCTCCATAGTTTCCAACAAGAGGCTGTGCAAATTGCAAAGGAGGGAAAAGAATATCTCAGTTTTCCTACACTGAGGTTACAGATGAGCCACAGAGCTACCATTTGTATTTGCAGGCAATTTCCATCATTCCGCATGCATGCTCACCCTGGCACCATTTCAAAGCATTATTCCACATTACTGTAGTATTTTATCACACATCACAGGTCTGACACAGTTCTCTCCTTGGCAAGAAAGTGCTCCAGGCGAAGTTTCAGATTTTGTCAGTAGGAAAAAAGGAATGGTTACAATCCAGAAATGGCTGGGGAAACATTCCTTCAAGTGCTACAAATTTGTAAAGGTAAAGCTCCAGGTAGAATGAAAGATGAGCGGCAAGCAGTCTTCTGTCTTGCTGGTTTCTGTGTATTCTATGCTGTGTTCTCTGGTTGGGCACAAGACCCCACTGGGCCAAGCAACTGGTGGGTGTCATTGGCCAATGCAGGTCAAGTTCCGATGCTCCAAGTGAAGAGAGAAACTACTCCACGTAACTTACATGCCCAAGTCTTTGGTCTAGGGAGGTGGGTTCACATCTTCATAGACATAAGTTATCTAGCCCCCCGCCCCCCCTCATTTGCCTTCTTCTTGGTGTGGCCCAGGCCTGGTGAAAGGATTATGTGTTTCTCTCCATTTCACCCATGCAACCAAGATAGAGTTCCCTGGCATCTTGTCTCTGGCAAACTTTTACCGGACACTGTAAAAGCCACAGTGAACATGACAGCTGGGAACCAGAGCTCCCAGGTGCCGTGACAGAGCCTCTGAGGGGTGGGTGTCCAGGATGCCACAGGAGCACATGGTGGGCACCGGCTCAGATTTTGGTGGGGTGACATCTACATGGAATACATGAGAGGTGACAGAACGCCATCCAGTTCCTCCTGCTCCTGCCCACTCCACCTCCCTAGTCCACTGAGGGACAGTAGATTGAGATGTGAAAGATAAAGAGCCTGGTGCAAATCCAAGTAACTCCTTACTTCCCAAATGCCAGTCACCGACCCCAGTTTCTCCCACATCTGGGAAGCACTTCTCCTCCTCAAATCAACTTCCCTTTTCTGCCTGAACACTTCATTGAAAAAAGGAAGATTACATCCCTCTTGCAGTAGAAAAGCAATATAGTGTGCCCTAAATAGAAGGCGATTACAAAAGTAAGTACATTGAAAAGTAAAGTGGTGTTATTAAATTTCATCTGGGTCCTGTTGTTTGAGCCTGAGGCCGGTTCTTTGCTGGTGTAACGTGTGGATGATTGAGCTCAGAGCTGCTGAGGACAGCACAAGGCTGAACGTCCTCTGCAGAGCCCGGGGGAGAAGGATGCTGAACCTACCCATCGCTGTGCATTCATGTCTTTAAGGTCAGACTCCACTACCCAAACCCACCGTGTGCATCTACCGAGGACCGCGGCCAGCTCTGAGAGCGGCCAGGGTGGCCCAGTGGAGTGCCCACATGCTCAGCTTTGCAGGGCTTGTTAAGCAGTTTGGATTTTATCCTGAAAGAATTGGAAGCCAGAGAAGCAATTAGATGGCTGGCTAGCCTTTCAGAGAGACCACTCACTGCAGGGGGTGAGGGGCAGTGTGGGGATGGAGAGTGAGAAGCAAGACTGGGAGAAGGGGTCTAGACACAGGGGGCTTTGGAGGAACCAGAGGAAAAACTAGAAGAGTGACTGTGACGAAGGAGAGGAAAAAAAATCTACCAAACTTGGCTGGTGGGATGAGATACATAGTAGGTGCTTAAAAATGTTCTCTAAATGCCGTGGCTCATAGGCCTTTCCTCTAGAAAGAGCCAGTTCACTCCAATCTCTTTTGTACCAGTTTTTGGTCAAGAATTCATAGTCTCTCAACTCAGCCTCTATTCTCCTCTCCAGCCTTCCTTCCAGCTTCCTAGCCCATGTCTCTGGTTCATTAAGATTCTTCCAGAGTGAGGTCTGCAAACCAGGCCTGAGTGTTGATAACAATGTAGTTCCCTTTGGTTCCTCATAAGGTTGGGAGGTCTCAATTTCTCCCATCATTTCCCACTTGTCTGAAGGCATTGGGGACAGTTTCCCCCCTCGGACATATGGCAATGTCTGGAGACACTTGTGGCTGTCCTTATGGGGGTGGGGAAGGGGTATGCTAGTCACTTCAAGTAGACAGACACCAAGGATGCTGCTAAACGTCCTGCGATGCACAAGACCACCCCCCCACTGAGAATTGTCTGACCTAAGGTGTCAGTAGTGCCTGGGGTTGAGAAACCCTGGCCGGACAGTGGGAATGTCAAAAAGCATCTGGTAAGGGCAGAGAGAAAAGGTCATGGTGGGGCAGGCACTTCAGTTGGAACCTATGTGTTATTACAGGTGAGTGTTGGGGGTGGGCAGGATAGGAGTGGGGAAGCACAGCTTCCTCTGGATATTCCAGGATTGGTTTAGGGCCAGGGCCAGGCAGCCAATCAGAAAAGGCAAGCTTAGTTGGTTGAAGCATTGTCTGGATGCACTAAGGTTGCAGGTTCAATCCCTAGTCACAGCACATATAGGAATCAACCAATGAATGCAAAAATAGATGGAACAACAGACGAATGTCCCCCCTCAAATTCAAGCAACAATTAAAAAAAACCCTACAAGCCCCATGTGCTCCCAGACACTCAGGGCTTTGGGGGAGGGGCTTGGAAGGATGGACGAGGCCTTGGATCACTCTTGGTAGGCAGATCAAGTTCACCTGCAGGCCAGCTCACTCAGTCCAGGACGCCAGCAGGTGTGTTGAAATTCCAGGAAGTTTCACACTGTCTTGGCTAGGTTCCAAGCCCACCCAGAAAACAAACATCTCTGTTTTCAAAGGACGGTAGCAATGATTACTTTTTCCTGGGGGAAAAATGCCAGAAAGATAAACACTTTGTACATCACTGCCTGCAAGCTTTGAGTCTATTTGTCAGACATTTATCTCCTTGTATACTCAGCCCTCCCCCCCTCAATTATCATTTAATTAATAAACCTAATAGCCTGAGGTACGCCGATCAATAAGGAAGAAAGCGCAGGAAGCTTAATCTGACTCATCAGGGTATTGAACTGTCTGCAGAAAGCTGTGAGCCCTTCCTCCGAAATGAACGGGCATCCAGTCCCCGGAGATACCGAGAGCGAGGGGCCCATGTGTTCCCGCAGCGTTTGGGAAGTTGGAGAAATGGCATATGCAGACAGCCTATTCTGATTCATGAGTGAGCTGGGCATTGAGTTTCTCTTTATTTAATGGATAGAAATGAATTTACTGTCGTGCAGAATAGGAGCTCTTTTTTTTCACTTCTGTGGACAGGAGCAATTCTGTCTTCGTGGTATGTGCACAACCCAGTAGCTAACTACATAATCAAAAACTTGAGAAAAATACCTCTGACTCAATACACACACACACACAAACACACGTTGAGAGTCTTATATACTTGTCTATATACTAGATAAATGCAGATCTTCAGCGTATGTGCTTAGAGCAAAGACATCCTACTCGGTGTGGGCACCAGAGTCCAGTGATGGGTTTAACATTCCTATCATAACCAAAGGTAAATGATAACCTTAAAGGCCTACCCTTCCCAGGGGCTGCCTCTAAGGGAGTCCTGAGATAATCCTCACCTGGGACCAGGTGCAGGTAAAGAACTGCCTTGGGTTCAACATCCAGCAAATGCATCCCCAAGCTGACTTCAGTGATCAATGTTGCACAATGAAAATACCACTAAAATTCATTAACAGGACTAAAGCTGTAACTTTTGCCATCCCTGAGACCACCAGGGATCCTTCCTTTGTGAATTCTTGGACCAGGGATTATCCTTTCCTTGAATTATAGTGAAATCTGTCTTAAGTGATCACCCAGGGACCATCCAAAATTGTTAACTTAGTAGAGGTTGAACTTTAGCTAAAGGTCAAACAAAATTCTTCTGGAAACCTTAGGGGTTGCTTAAAGGTGAAATGAGGAGCTGAAATGAAAATGGACTTAATCCCTGGTTTATGAACCTAGTAGCACAGCTGAGCAGACTGAGGGATGCAGTCGGCTCCTAAGTGCATGCTGACTTATCTTTCTGAAATGCTTCAAGCCTTCTGTCAAGTGCCATGGCCTTTCCGCTTGCTAATCATATGCCCAGCCATGCTTTATTTTCCAAGGGTTCCCATACATTGTGAAGACCTTTGGTGGCTTATCTGACCCATGACAGGGTAATTCTACAAGCATGGCAGGTGAGGCCCTGCTCACAGTGCACAGAATGTGGATCACCGATACCTTGAAGATTGTTACCTGGGAAGAGAAAAATTGGCTCAACTGACATTCAGTGTAGGAAGGAGTTTTTGTTTGTTTGTTTTTAGGGAGGGATCTTTATTCTTCTCCATTATTATATAAATACTAGAGTCCCAGTGCCTGACATTCATGCACTGGGGTGGGAGGTCCATCAGCCCATCCTGTGCCCTCTCACAGTCCAGGACCCCTTGGGGGGTGTCCGCTTGCCGGCTTAGGCCCGCTCCCGGCAGTTGGACATCCCCCAAGGGGTCCTTAGCAATGCTGTGGAGGTGGAAGAGACTCCCACCACCACTGCTGTGCTCGCCAGACACACATGAGCCTGGCTTCTGGCTGAGCAGCACTCCCCCTGTGGGAGCGCACTGACCACCAGGGGGCAGCTCTTGTGTTGAGGGTGGTCAGTGCGTGTCATAGTGACTGGTTATACCTCCGTTTGGTCTATTTGCATATTAGGATTTTATTATATAGGACAATTATTTTTATATTGTAGTATAGAGGTCTAGCATAGAACATGAAATACCTCTGTAATCTATTTTATGATCCCCTGTGAATAATTAGAGGAGAATTTATAGCCATCTTCAGGTAACCCTGGAACTGCCTGGGCTAAGGGTAAGAAGCTGAGGGAAGTAGGGCCAGCATACTTTTCTTCTTCATTCCTGTAAGTAGTGAAGGAACAGACACATTGGGCTCAAACCCCTATTGCCTCACATTCTGTAGCTTGGACTGGTCGCTGTGACCCGCTGAGCCTGTTTCTTCCTCTGTCATAAAGCAATAATACCACCTACAGCTGTCATTGATTGACTGACCCCTACATGCAAACCCTGGGCTGAGCAAGGACTTTACACACAGTGAGTGCACCCTGGAGAATCCCCACTGCATCCCAGTGTGAGCAGTGGTTCTCCATCTGAGGAGATAAGACTGTCTATAAAATATTGATTAAAAATAGCTACTTTGCAGGGATGCTGAGAACATTCAGTCACGTGGCAGGCGAAAGCCACCAGCACAGCCTGCCTGCTGAGCAGCAGTTTCACTAGTCAGTCCGATTCCTCTTCCCGTAGAGACGGGCACTCACTATGTGTCCCTGTGACCGTGCATTTCAGAATTCTTATCCTCTGATGGGGTGGGAATTCCCCAATTTTTTTACTCCTCACATGTGTATTTGAACACCGCAGGATGCCGGGAGGACAGCGGGGGCCTGAACAGATGAGTTCTCTGCTGGCAGGCCTGATGGTCAGCACCGTTGTGCACTTGAGGTCATGTTGAAACCCAGGTGTAGGAGAAGGACTTAGGGAGGGGCCCCATGAGGAGAGGAGCTGAATGGATGGTTTCTTGGTGTAGAAGCAAGGTTAACTCAGCATGCCTAGATCAATACATCTAGGCCTTCCACTGTTCTGTGTTAGTCTTTTTGGACAATTTAAGTTTATATACAGAAGAAACTGGTGTTTTGAACAAGTGATGTTTTCATACAGTCTTTATGTCTTTCTAATATACCTACAGACTTAAGTTCATGGTGATGGGGCGAATGTGGGCAAATGTGGCACACAGGAGCAGCCCTCTCAGCTCCATTTTCAAATTAGCGACTCCCCGGAACCAGCAAACAGTCACCATAAAGCCGGTCCGGGGAGAAAGCCCAGAACGGCTTGTGCACATGAAGGTTCGATTCTCTTGGCTCCAGCTCCCGGAGCCTGGCTTTCGGTGCCCGTCCAGGACAATTATCCCTCTTTCCTTAACAGTATTTACTCTCCTGATCACATCCATCACTTCCCAAAGCACCCCAGGGCAAGAACGGCACACAAGGATGGCATCTTCTTTCCGGAAATTCTTATGTCCAAGTTAATGAGCCAACAACCAAGTGGCAAATGTTCCCTGAAGGCCAGCACCCTTAGCTGCTGCTCTGCGCCCTGCTGACATCGTGGTACACCAGGCTATTTGCTTCAACTCAGATCAGAATACTAATCCATAGCCCCTCCTCTTTCTTTCTAACAGCGGTGAAGTGTAATAGCAATACATGCAGTAGCCACTTTCAGTTATTCTTCATCAGGTTAAGTACATTCAACTCCATAGAATTGTGAGGTTGGTTACTAAAATTGGTTAGTGGAGAGAATTAAAACAAAAGATTTACAGGAACCTCAGGTCTACAGCCCAGGTCTATTTACTGTTTTGTAAGAGCTGTAGGGAGGATTTAAGGTAAATAATAAACTAAGCTTTTTATACACAAGACCCTTATGACTCAACCAAAGCCTACTCTTCTGTGTGATAAACCTAAGGAACTTCCTACAAAAGGAGAGCCTGTCCCTGGGGCTGCCAGATTGGGCCCCGCTGCTTGTTTGTGTAAAGGAAGTTGGAGTGGAGCACAGCCATGCTTGTGCCCTGCAGTGGCTGCTTTCACCGGACGAAGCAGAGCCGGGTATCTGCCGCACAGACTCCGTGGCCTGCAGAGCCCGAAACAGTTACTGCCCGGCCCTTTACAGGAAAAAAAATGCTTAACCCTCCCTTGTCCTAAAACGGGGATGAACTTTAAACAGCATGCTCCTTGAGGGCAGGGGTCATGGCTGTTTTGCTCACCCGTGTATGCCCAAGGCCTCATGGGTAATGCGGTCACTCAACAAAAGAAAGATGTTAGACTTCTCTCACTTTGGAAGTTCCCTTCACTTTTGTTCTTTATCCCCTCCCCTCCCACTGACTGTAAGATTGGAGTCCCAGCATTGTCATCTGTCTTCAGTCTTACCTCCTCCATTTGAGTTTTGTTAGCTTATGAACAAATGTTCTTCTTCATTCAGTAAATGCTGTTGATCCCCCTCAATGTCCCAGACACCGAGCATATGGTGGTGAACAAGGCAGTTCAGGCCCAGGCCCACAGCCTTCAAAGATGTGATGCTAGTGGGAAAGACAGAAAAACAAGTAAACACATGCACACAACCTCAGGCAGTGGGAGGAAATAAAAGAGAGAAATCTGATAAATGTATTTGCACAAGAACAGATGAATTTGGATGCAAATGTCAGAAAAGGCTTCACCAAGGAGGTACCATTTCAGCTGATAACGAAAGGATGAGAGACGAGTCTGGGGAAACCTGGGGACATTCCTTTGAACCGTTTATCTAGTAAATGGCTTATTTTTGTTTCATTTAGTTCTTTTCATTTTTTGAGCATATTCTTTGGCTCCCCATTTGGCCTGTTTGTTTCTATGCCGTAGGTAGAAGGTGCCCTGTGGGGCCCAGCGGTGGAATCTGCCCTTGTCACCAGAGCCAGGTGCTCCAGCGGTGTCCCCGTGTGAACTGTGTGGCCTCCTGTGGTGATCGGGCCCCAGTGGCTTTGGACACACTGGCAGGCGAGGCTGGTGGCTGGCCTGGCTGGCTGCGAGGCCAGGCCACAACTGTTGCAGGCGCACGGGTGCAGGGACGGCCTTCGGTGTGGCTGGCTGCGAGGCCCAGCCCTGACGGGGCAGACACACTGCTGCGCTGGTGCTGACTGAGGCCACCCACCAGGTGTGGCAGGGCAGGAGCCACTTTGGAGGGCTGCCAGCCTTGTGGGTCCTCAGGGAAATGCCAGGGTGGGGTGAACAGGGTTAGCAAGCTTAATGGAGATTGTCAGACCAATTAGGTGGGAAATGAGTAAAGACAGCCCTGACTGGTTTGGCTCAGTGGATAGAGCATCGGCTTGTGGACTGAAGGGTCCCAGGTTCGATTCTGGTCAAGGGCATGTACCTTGGTTGCGGGCACATCCCCAGTAGGGGTTGTGCAGGAAGCAGCTGATTGATGTTTCTCTCTCATCGATGTTTCTGACTCTCTATCCCTCTCCCTTCCTCTCTGTAAAAAATCAATAAAATATATTTAAAAAAAAAAAAGAGTAAAGACAGTGGGGAAAAATAGTGCCCACAGCACGTCTGACTCTGGAGAAAGTTCTTGCACACACCCTAAAATTGTTCAGTGGATCCCCTTCATGTCTGACCCAGGTCTCCCAAAGTGCTCCCTCTGCACTGGGGTTCGGAAAGAGCGCAGCCTTTATTTCCTACAGCCTTTGTCTCTGCCAGATGTGAGCCCTGCTGGTTCTCAGAGCCAGGTGTCATCGGGGCTCCTCTTCCGGGTGCAAGTCCCCTCGCCCTTCAAGGGGGGACCTCTGCGGTTTGAGATCCCTCCTCCCTGTGGGTCACCACATGTGGAGTGGGGGGGAGGGTGGGTCCTGACTGGACTGAGGCTCTGCCTCCCACCGTCTCAATGTGGCCTTTTCTCTGGATCCATAGCTGTAGGAAATGTGTTCTGTGAGTCGCCAGGTCGTTCTCAGGGGTCGCTCTTTCACATGTAGCTGTAGCTTTGGTGGCAATGAGAAGAGTGAGCTCAGGATCTTCCTGCTCTGCCTCTTGAGCCAAAGCTGGGAGCCGTGGCCCTGAGTGCCAATGTCGCCTGTCCATGAAATGTCCTTCCTCCGGGTTGGTGCCCTGTCCCCGCAATTAGCCTGTCTCTGGATCACAAGTCACTGCCCCTGCTCCTGTGCGGGATCTCACGTCCTGACTTACACTTTTAAGGCTGCTTGGCTGTAGCAGCTCGAGAGTGAAGCAAGGAGACATGTAGGAGGTGGTTGTGGTCATTCGGGGGGAAATGGGCTTTTCTTCGAGTCCCAGGGGAGTCCCACCTCTTTCCAGGACTTTTGCTTGATGGACAGCCACTCTTTCCCCTCTGTCCTCTGTGCTGTCACAGCCACTCAGGCCCTCCCTTTGCACCTAGTCTGTGAAATGTCCTATATTGTCATTTATCCCACGTCTCTGTCACTGAGTCATGAGCCCCTCAAGGAAAGGGCCTGTCTTGCCACTTTTCTTCCTTAGACCGTATTACGAGGTCCCTCAGCGTGTAATGGTGATAATGTGTAGCCCTCACCCCAGTGGAGAGAACAGCTGCCTATGTCAGCCCATCACCTCGGGAACGTAGGCTAACCAGAGCTTGTTGCCAAGGAAATTCAACATCGTGGAACAGTGGGAGTAGAGACGCTGTGGCTCTGGCCTGAGTGCCTTGGAAACCAGCCAGGAGCGAGGGCCATTCCCTCAGGAGGCCGCCCGCCCCCTGCAGGGACGCTCCTCGGGGGGCACACAGAGCTTTCCGGCTCATTGAAACCCTGTGGGTACATGCGACCCTGGGCAGCCAATTCCCATTCATTGTCGAGGTCACAGCACCAAACTTTGGCTCTGTGAGCTCACAGAAGCATTAATGGGGTAATGTGCTCCATCACGCAAATGGGAATCAGAGAGACTATAATGGGCTTCATTATACCCATCTGTTCATCCATCACTTCTCTCCATCGCTCACCACTTCACTCCAGAAACGGAACACCCCTCACTAATTAGATTTACCCTAATCTCCTTTATGCGCCATCAATCCTCTCAGAGGCCATCTGTGAGTTTAGAGTTCAGACCTTTAAGAATTATGCTAATCAGTCTTTTTCTAATTTAAAGTGTTCATCTGATGACCACAATTTGAAACTTCTTGCTGTGACAAATGGGAATTCATTGTGAGATTTTGTGCTAATTTTAAACACCCTCATCCTCGGAGGTGCCACATAACGGGCCGTTTCTAAGAAAATTGCGAGGTGAAGAGCATAGGACCTCGGAGCCAGCAACCAGTGAGAGACACGGAGTCTGTGTGGGAAGAATGTTAATTGCGTGCAATATGAGGAAGAGGTGATTTGCTTTCATTTGTAGAATCAGAAAGAGCGGTGCCTGAGCTAACATTTGCGAGTGGACTGTATGTTCGGGTGGTGCAGCCGCTGGCGTGTAAAATGCAGAGAAGCAGTTCCCCGAGGCAGGCGCCCGAGGGAGAGGAGTGGATTTTCAGAGCCCTTGCCTCCCAGAGCCTGTGGCCTGGTCCCCAGGGGCTGGTGGGGAAGTTCAGCAGATTTCTGTGCAGTGGTTTGCAGCTGGTAGGAGAAAGGGCACTTTCGGACCCAGCACAGTGGCATTCACTGTGGAGCCTAGCACCCAGGCCCTGAGCTGGGTATTGAATAGCTGTCAGCCCTGGTCTTGGGTGGTGGGAACAGAGCTCAGTGGAGAGATTGGTGATGACTGCATTAACTGCTCATTGAATGAATAAACAGATGTGTCTTGACTGGGAATTATAGTTCAAGTAGCACTTTTCAGATGGAAAAGTACCCATGAGTCTCTTGCAGATCTTGGTAAAATAGAGTTTTTGATTCTTTAGGTGGGGCCTAAGATTTGGCATTTCTAACAAGCTCCAGATGGTGTGGATGCTGCTGGCCTAAGACCACACTTGGTGTGGCAGGATCGGTGAAGAGTTTGGGGGCACAAAGAACCAGGGCCAAGTCCTGACCACGTATTGGCCAAATTACTTCCCTTGGTACCGCATTCATTCAACAAATATTTATTGAACCTCTATTATGCGCCAGAAACTGCGCTCAGTTGAACAGCTGGAACAAGACAGGAAATGCCCCTGCTCTCCTGGTGCTTTTAGGCTGGTGGGGCGACACCCAAGAAAAAAGATAACAAAGCAAAAATGAGTTACTATAACTTGTGTTGACTGCTAAGCAATAATAGCAATGGTGGCAAACACTTATTGAGAACCTACTGTGTGCACGGCAGAATTTTAAAATATTCATGTTTATGACAACTCATACCCCCGCTTTTAGATACGGAACCTGGGGGACAGGCGTGAAAAGCAGTAGAGCCATGACTGGGAGTCGGGCAGCCCAGCCCGGGAACCAGCGCTCTGGCCCAGGGCTTTGCTGACCTTCCTGTGAAGGGCCGGGCAGCAGATCCTTGGGGCCCGCAGGCCACTTGCTTTCTGCCGCACCGCCTGCCTGTGCAGCACAGAGGCAGTCACAGTGTCACGAGTGAGCAGGACTCTGTCCCAAGGGAAGTGTATTTACCTACACAGGCCCTGGGCCGGATTTGACCCACGGGCTGTACTTTGCCAACACTCATCCTGGACCATTATCCTAGGCGGCGCTTCTCGCATTGTAAAGCAGCCCTGTCCAGTGTAAATGTAATGTGAGCCACACGCGTAATTTTAAACCTTATTGTAATATATTTTTAACCCCAAATATCCAAAATATTATCATTTCAAAAGGTAATCAATATAAAACAATTTTAATGAGAAATGTTCTTTCTAGCACTAGGTTTAAATCTGGTGTGTATTCTGCACGCTCAGCACATCAGCTCAGACTGGCCATGTTATGTGCCCAAGAGCCACATGGGCTCCTGGCCGCTGGGCTGGACGAGGCAGCCTTCAGGGCTTCACACCGCACCCCCCCCCCCACCCCACCCCCCGCCGGGCTGAGCCTGAGTGTCTGCGTGTCTAACGAGCCCGATGATGTGCTCTGTGGTCCACTCTTGGAGCAGCAAGGCGGTGGCTGCCACCCCCGAAGGGAACATTCTCTGATGAGACTGGGGGGGCGGCTGGCAATAAGGTGGCCCAGGAAGGCTCTTTTAAGGAGCTGCATTCAAGGTCAGAGCCAGGGGGTAAGAAGGAGCTAGCCTAGAGAACAGTGGGAGTACGTGCTCCAGGCAGAGTCAGAAACTCTTTTAGATTAAGTGAGGCAAGTTGATTCCAATAACATGTTTTCTCTGGCAGTGGGTTAATTTTGAATTTTTTAATGGCCACCTGATAATTATTTAGGTTTCAAAGTTTCCCTCAAACAAAATCATTCTGCTATTTAAGATAATTTCTCAAATAATTAACACAGACTGGCCGAGGCAGGTCTCCATGTGTTTTCCACGCATGCATCTGTTTTACTACATAAGCCCAGGTGAGGGAATAGTTAAGTGAGAAGAGCTGACGGTCAGGGGCAGCACCTTCTATGTTTGCACTGATCTGTGTTTTGCCTTTTCATTTGCATTTCCCTTTGATGAAAAAAAGAGAGAAAAGGAGAAACAAAAGAAACAGAAAATCTCCAACACTCGTCGGTGAGAGAGTTGCCTTCCGATTGAACTGGGGCATAATACATTCCCACACGAATGATAACTAAGTTGCTGAGCTTGCTGTGTGCCAGACACTGCCGAGGCCCTCGTGTGGATTATCTCATCCACTCATCCCAACAACCCTATGTAGTAGGTATGCATTATGGGTTGTGTCCCTGCACTCCCTCACCCAAAAAAAAAAAAAAAAGATATGTTGAATCCCTAACTCCCAGTACCTCAAAATGTAACCTTGTTTGGAAATAGGGCCTTTATAGAGGTAATCGAGTGAAAATAAGGTCATCAGAGTGGGCCCTTATCCAGAAAGACTGGTGTTCTTGCACAAAAAGAAATGTGGACACAGACAGTGATGTGAGGATGTCATGGGGAGATAAGGCAGAGATATGGGTGATGGGCTAGCCGTGAAGCAATGCCAGACACTGCCAGCTGACCACCAAAATCTAGGAGAGGCACGGAACGGATGCTCCCTCAGTCCCATCCACTCCTGATCTCAGAATTCTGGCCTGGAGAGCTGTGAGACAAGCAGTTTCCATGTTGAAGCCACCAGGTCTGCGGCACTTGGTTATGGCAGCCCCAGGAGACTCCTACAGCATGAGGTCCTCTACCCCATTTTACAGAGGCCCCGGCTCCGCAAGTCTGTGTGATGTGTCCTGGCCTGCCACACAGCAGGGCTGATAGTAGTAAAAACAGATTTGTGCCTGTAAAAATACATGGAAACCTACTATTTCAGTCCGGGCTGTTCATTATTTGAGAAACCGTCTTAAATAGCAGGATGATTTTATTTGAGTGGAAACTTTGAAACCTAAATAATTATCAGATGGCCATTTAAAAAACCAAAACTAACCCACTGTCAGAGAAAACATGTTATTGGAATCAAGTAAGCTGGCAGCATAATCTGCAAATTCCATGTGTAGTATCTGAAACATAATTATCGAGCTTAAGTTAATCAGACTAATGCTCAGAAAATCTGGCCTGGCAGCTTGTGGTAAGTAATTATATATACTGATTAAAAATGTAATCCACAGCGAGCAGAGGCACAGGAACCTCCATTTGATACACACACTGCACATGTACAATTAGGAAGCCACACAGAAGAGTGTCCACAATGAGAAGGAAATCTGTGGGACCTGCAGGTGTCCTGCCCAGTCTCCTGCGGGGAGGCGTGCAGGTGCCCACTGCACCCAGTGGAGGTTTGTAGCATCACAGCAGGGCCAGCTCAGGAAGGGGATTGGCCAGGGGTGCTCCCTGCCCACCACAGCCTGTGCCGCAAACTGTTGTTTCCATTTTCTCTCAAGTTCCTCTTTCGAAGGATGATTAGCTCTGGGACAAGCAGAGGTCAGCTTTCTTGGTGATTTTCCAACCTCTGAAACAATGAAATTGTCATTAGTTATGGGTCACAAATAAGGGTAGGATGCTGACCTCAAACATACCTTCATTTGTCCTTTGTTTGCTATTTGGTTTTCTCTCCAGTTATCCTTGAAACAGGGAAATACCGTTGGGGTACATGGGCCACTCAAAGTTTGGCTTCTACTCAGGTTCTTTATAAGTTTACTATATTACAAAAATTTATTAAGTAAATATAGTTGAATTTCAGGTTGATGAAATGCTATTTTGTTCTGTATCTCTCTTACAGCATATGTCTCTGCTCTTGCATTAGTGTTATAATATTTGTTTCAAGAACAAACTCTTCTTTGAGACTAAGGATGGCCATAACTGTGTTGGCCTTCTGAATATCTGATCTGGTTGTTTATCTGGACAAGAAGTATTTAGTGAACACCTACTGTGTGCCTAGTTCTGGTTGTATAAGGTCATTGCTAAGGTATTGGATTAAACCATGTGACACTGATGTTTTAAAGGTTAAGGAAAAGTTGAATATTGCTAATAGATATGGTTTACCTTCATAGAACCTATAATTTAGTGGAAAGATAGACATAATAGAAGACACAATAGAATAAATTTCCTGAAATGAAGCCAAGTAAAAGCCTCCTAGTCCAACCTTGGGGGCAGGGGGAGGAAATGTATTCCATGCAGAGAGAGTAGTATGTGCAAAGGGCTGGTGGTAAGACAGGCAGGTTGCTTAAAGAAACACTCCTACTTAAATAGGGTGGGAACAGAGGCTGCGAAGGGTAGAGAGATGAGGGTGAAATGGGAAATAAGACGCCAAAAATGCGGTGGCAAGGACCAGCTCACTCAGGAACAGAACATTAGAAGGCAAAGGTTAGGGTCTACGCTGAAATGGCCCTGAGCCATTGCCTAGAAACTAACTTCTGCTTTTAAAACAAGAGGGCCCCTCTATATACTTCTTCAGTTGTGAAAGTAGATGCAGGCCACCCCTCTTTTTAAATTGAGGGTCCTTTTCAGTAGAGAAACAGGACTGGAAGGCTCAAACTATTCACTTGATCTTCCTGGGCCTTTGTTTCCCTCTCTGCAAAATGGGGACAACGATAGTGTGCCTCTTGCCTGCTCAAAGTTGACCCAATGAGAGTCCATATGCAAAAGTGCTCTGATTTAGATACTTCATCTTAGTCTCTATTGCTCAGCAGATGTCCAGTACTGTCCATGAGACAGAGAAGGAAGGTTGAGGGCGAGGCTCCGGAGGCCCACCTTCTTCGAGCTGTAAGATAAGATCACATCTCCAAGCCTTGCCTTCCTCGCCGGGAAAGGGAGCTGGCAGCACCACGGCGCTCTCAGGAGGATTAAAGGAGATCATGTCTGTTCCAGAACTTGGTACCTGGCAATTAGCGAGCACCTAATAGGAATCCATTAAGAATAGCAGTAGTGATAGAACAATAATACGATTATGCTGTCATTATTCTCGGGCTCCCATTCTTCCTTGTTTCACTTCCCGGAAGCAGAAGGGTCCCTGTCATTGGACTGAAAGCCTCTCCCCTGCGGGTGGGGACCAGGGTCTGTTTTCATAGAGCAGCATTTGTTTCTCATGCGTTAGCGGCTGCTTGACTAAACCTGACTCCTTTATCAGTAGACAAGCGCTCTCTCCACCCGAGGCCCAAATAACCATTTGCAAAGTGAAAGGACAATCAGTGGTTGGTTTTGCCTTTGTGATGCCAAAAAATTAGTTTGTCTGTTTTTTAAAATTTTTTATTTTGGCATCTGATGGACACAGTCTGAACAACTAATTAGGAACACTCGCAGATCTTGGACTGATAAATTGGCTACTAGGCCAATTGGAGTCAATTATTGCCAAAATCAAAAATTAAAGAGCTGGAGGAGCAGATAGCTTGGGAATTGATGGCTTTTTCCAACACTTTGTCTGCTTCCTACCTAAATATCAATCAGCAGACTGTCTGTTGTCCCCAAATGGTGGGCAGCAGAAATGGAGCTAGGGCTTCGAAGCCCTGAAATACAGTCTCGGTGCAGGAATCGGCGTAGGAATACGCAAAAGGACTGAAAGAGGTTATAAAATGTAGAAAGCATGTGAAATTTATATTACTACTGCAGACGTGTTTATTAAAATCCAGCAAGTATTACTTCTGCTTCAGAAGTAGGACATCAGAGCAGATTTATGGAGAGAAGAACGTTTGGATGACTGTCTCGCAGACATAAAGCTCTTAAGGCAGAGCAGTTTTAATTAAGAGCAGCATCCTGTGTGAAGTGTTATACCCAAATAGATCCTGGGGGGGGGGGGGTTCAGTGGAGGGATAAATCAATTTCAGACATCTGGAATCCAATTAATAACGTCAGTGCTTTCACATGCAAATGCTACCGTGCAGTAATCCTATGGAGGTTGTGCAAGGAAAGCGGGATTTCCGCAGGGAGGGAAATTGCAATCATCCTATGTGGTGATCCTACATGTTGCCCAGAGATGTTTGTTTTCATCTATGGCCTGCCGTTACATACCATTCAAGTGGTGTTTAATGACTAACGAGTACTTGCAAATCAGATCCTCACCCTGGAGCTTTCAAGCCGGGGCATGCGTGCACACGGAGCGGAGGCAGTGTGGCAGGAGGGACGTCCCAGGGTGCTCAGACTCTGATTCTAGGAATGTGCATTGGTGATTTCTGGGCCTTTAAAGCGATACCTGAAATTATAAGAAACCATTTTAAAGCATTTTGATCTTTTATCCTTTAAAATCAACCAAATAAACTTCTTTAAACCCTTTGGTGGCACTGAGGTGAGATTAATTAAAAGATTAGGACACTTCAAAAAGATTTTTGTGGATGTTTAATTCATACAGGTATAACTCTCAACATTAATATTTTCAGCTTTAATGAGAATATCAAAGAAACTAATATTTAAAATTCAAGCTATATATATATATATACACACACACACACACACACAAGCCAAGCCTAGGAGATATGTGTGTGTGTGTATATATATATATATAATTCTATTTGCATATATTCCTATTTTATATATTTATATTTATATTTATGCATATTATTTATTATATATGTATATTTATAGGTAAAATGTAAGTCCCAGGCTTGGCTCTGTCTACAGTGCCTCTTGGTAGTAAATAATTGGGAGGTTAGATGCACAGTAGGAAGCGGAAAGAGGGAGGGTCTCCTTTCTGGCGCTTTGAAATAGTCATGAGCCTGGCATTGCACTTGAACTCTTCCCTGTGGTGAAGAAGTGAGTTTGCAGCTGCCTCATATCTCTGTTGTCGGTGCAGATTTCTGGGTTATGGTCACTTCTAGGGTATTTAAAATCGAGCCGGCAATAAGGAAGCCTCAGTTTCTTTCCATTAAATATTCTGGCTTAAAAAATAAAAAGATGTTTGAAATCCCGTGTGACAAAGATCTGCTGCCACACATGGTGAGCTTAGCGTTTCAGCCACACGCAGGCTTTATGTCTTCATTAGAGAAGGTTTGTAAGTGAATAGAGAGCGGCGTTTGGGAAGGCTGGCTCCTAATTTGTTTGTCAGCTCGCGTGGGCCAAGTTCTTTGAAGGGCATGGGAACAGCTCCCTGCGAAGTGAATGGGTTTGTGAGGGTGCGGTTTTGTAACCGAGGTAGAAGGAGTCTTACAGAAAGAAGGAATCATGACCATCAGAGGAGTGGTGAGTACTTGGAACACGGATTTCACATTAGTCGTTTTTCATCTGCCAACACGTGGGTGCCGGTGCCAGGCGCCTGGCCGGAGGGTGCTAGGGTAGCTCGTGTAGCTCTGCCGAACATATGGTGAACACTGGGAAGAAGTGTGCGAGGTCAGCCTGCTCCACTGTGGCCACCACGTGTGCAAATAGCTTGCCGCTCACCTGCTTTTCTGAGGGCCTGATGTTAAGGTGAGGGAGGGCCCAGGCGCAGAGCCTCGCTGGGCCAGCTGCTCTGGCTGCCTCTCTACCTGCGCCTCAAGCATCTGCACGTACTGCGTCTCCACTGATGACTCTTCTGAGCTTAAAAAATGTAGGTGCTTCACGAGGGTGATGCGACCAAATGAATCACTGATCCCTATTCTCTTCCAGCCTCCAGCGCCGAGGGAGGGAGGTTCACCCTCATCTCTTGCCCTCTCTTTGGGCACTTCCTCTCTCTGCTCCAGCTCCTGCTCAGCAGCCAGCTCATGACCACACAGACACCGCTCTTCCTCTGCTCCCTCTCAGCTTAATCGCCACCTCCTCAGAGCAGTCTTCCCTGAACACACTGTCTCATTGGTTCTCGTCATTGTTCTCTCTCATGGTGGGAATGGATTCGATTACTTGCGAATTGCCTGCTCTCTTGCCCAGAAGGGAAGCCTCCTGAGGGGCACCGGGCCGCGTCCGGCTTGCTCCCCACTGCGCGGCGCAGGTGCAGTACACTGTGCCAGCACCTGGTAGACACGGCACGATTTGCTGAAGAACTGAACGAGTTCTCTAGAGAAACCAGCTTGCGACGCTTGGGGGACCTGTACTGTACACACCCCCAACCTAATTCAGCTTCTCCCAGTGGGCTCACCTGCAGGGCTCAGCCTTGCTGCCCGGAACATGGTGTTGAGCAGGAGTCTGAGGCTGTTTATGGAGGCGTGTTTTTGGTGGCATGTTCTGTGTTGGCTTAACCGTGCAGTGCAGACATTTCCCCGTCCTGAGGAATTGCTGTGGTGCCCGGGTCCTGCTTCTGAAGGTTCTCTGAGGTGCCTGGGAAAAAAGAAGCCATAGTGTATATGAAACAAATGTTTAGATGTAAATGAAACCGGAAGTTGGCTGGCGCTTTGCCGCTTCCCTTCCCTCATTCTCAGTACCGCAGGCTGACATCACCCCGGAGGAAGGGCAGCACTTGCTCAAGCACCGATATCCCGAACACGGGGAAAGGCTCACGCAATGCGACTGGCCGAGAAAATTGCTTTTTGAATGAATGTCTCCTTCCCCAAGTTTGCTGTGTCACAGACCTTCCTTTTAGAAAGGCGTTCCTTTCTCGGTGAGCATGTTTTCAGAAACGGGAGGCCTGAGGAAATCAAACTGGTAGAAATCAAACTAAAAAGTTCCTGACGCTTCTCCAATTTCCTACCCATTGAAAACGGGGAAGGCTTGGGGAGGCTGGAGCCTGGGGCCTGGGCAGGTGTTGGTCAAGGCGCTGCTTCCTGAAAACTGCCCTGGCCTGGAGTTGCCTTCGCAGAGGAGTGACCGCCAGCCCCTGACCCTGGTGGAGGCTGATCTCTGTTTGCAACTTAGCTTTTCTGTTCTGTGCTGCTTTATCCACCACGTTTTCTAAAATGTCAGCCAAATGACGAATTTACAGAGTGGGTCCAGCAAACGATATTTCTAATCCCAACCAATACTGTTCCTAACTAGCCTTGTGATGTGAGTTCCTGAGACTCAGAACTTCACCTGGAAAACAGGGAGAAGTGAGTCGGGAGGGACAGTGCTATCCAGTGACACACCTGACAAGTGCTGCTGGGAGTTCTCCCAGGGGCCAGGCACAGCAGGGCTAGGAAGATGGACAGGTCTGTGATTTGGTGATTTCTACTCTGAGCATCGGAGCTAGGCAGGAGGCTCTTTGCCCAATTAACTATTGTCCGGGGCTTATTATAATTTGAGGAGAATGAACTGGGTTTATGCAACTGATTGCTTTAGCAGTGGTCAAGCTATGGCTGTAAAGGGCTTTCCGTCTGAAATGCTGAGCCCAGGGATTAGGCAGGCTCAGTCTCATCCCTTGCAAACAGGAGGCTCACTGGAGTAAGCTCTGAAGGAAATGGCAGCCGTGTGGTGTCTTAGGAATAACTCCAGATTGCACTTCACTCCGCAGACAGTTCTCAAATGCACTGACTCCCGTGTTATCCCCCACGTCCCCCCGCACCCCAGCCATAGTCTAGCTCCCAAGTCCTGCTCCTTAACCGCCTGATGTCTTGTAAGAAAGCTCTGAATGGTGGCCGCCAGGAGGCAGTGCAGCAGGCCTTTCTTGAACCTCAGATTTCAGGTAGCCTCCCTGATGGCTCCCCTGACAGGAAGGGACTCATTCGATGTTTTAATCGAAATCAACTCTGCATAGGACCAGGAGCCAGGGTTGCCCTTTTCTGAGCTGCTCCTAGCAAGCTTCCGATGGAAACCTGCAAATGTTAATACCCAACCAATTAAAGTGGTTTTCTGATGGCAGGCATGAGTTGCCCACCTTGGTTTGCACTGGTTTTAGAGGTTATATAGGATGCTCTGAAGACCTTTCTCAGTACCGTCGACTGAAGAATATCCGGTCCAAACTGTGATGCGGGCAAAGTCTCATTTGCTGCTTTGGCAATCGGCTTGACAATGTGATACTTTAATGTATAATTGGATAAGCAATTGGGTTCTGTTATAGTACAGTGGTTTGGCATAATTATTTTCCAGGGCTGTGATTTTCTCGTTAATAAATACTTTTGGGGGTTACAAATTCTTAAACATCAACACTCTATACTCCTTGAAAGTAGGCTGCCATTAATTAATATAACAGCTTATTTCAGCATTTGGGCCCCACTGGCAACACTAAAAAAAAACAAAAAAAAAAAAACGCTTGCTTTTACTCAAGCAAGTTAGGCTTAAGCCAGAGCTTTGGCAACTCATCAGAGGATGAATGCCCTGTTGATTACCTGAGTTCCTCTCGGCAAAGGGCAAAGACCCGGGCTTTGGAGCCTCACAGTGACCAGAGGGAACCGGAGGGAATTTGATTGCACTTAAAGGTCTCACCATCTAGCAATCAGCCTAGGGTTCCAGTTCATAAGATCCCTCGCACAGAGAGTTAGAAGAAAGGCAATTAACATATTTTTTGCACAAAGAAATAGTTGAGCCCTGACTGGTTTGGCTCAGTGGATAGAGCGTCGGCCTGCGGACTGAGAGGTCCCAGGTTCGATTCTGGTCAAGGGCATGTACCTTGGTTGCGGGCACATCCCCAGTGGGGGGTGTGCAGGAGGCAGCTGGTCGATGTTTCTCTCTCATCGATGTTTCTGACTCTCTATCCCTCTCCCTTCCTCTCTGTAAAAAATCAATAAAATATTTTTTTTAAAAATAGTTGAATAACCTCAGGGTTCTAAGGAAGCAAAGTGGTGGCACAATACCTTTTTTTTTTTTTTTTGGTATCAAGTGAGAGCATGAGGTGATTGATTAGGGCCCCAGGAAAGCCCACTGTGGGTGACTGTCTGCTCAGTAACCGGCAGTTCGAGAAAAAGGGTTTGGTTCTAGGGAGGAAACTCGTGCTCAAAGGATGCTGTGCGTGCATGTGTGTGTGTGAGAGAGAGAGACCACCTCTAAAATCATGCATATTACTCACAGCAATCTAAATGGTCCAGGAAGGCTACTCGGGGACTTGGGACTGTGAGAAGCACACGACAGAAGGGAGGCACATACTTTGCACTAGTTCTGAGCAGCCTTGAGCAGGGAGCCAGGATCGATGTGTGCTATGCAAAGGGCCAGGAAGGCAGCGATCAGCGATCCTGTCTGTGGGGAGGGACCAAGCCCCACTCAGGAACTGCTCATGTTGCCGCTGACTCACCACCACACAGGTTTATGGGGCAACGGAGCCCCCCGCGTCCCTCCTGCCCCGTCCTCGCCCCTACCACCCAGCTCCTGTCACTTCTTGTCTGGCTGCTACTGTCTCCCTCTAATTCCTTCTCCAGCCAGGCCACCTTTTAGGAAAACTATTCCAGTCCTTTACTTCCCTGCTTCTACCCCTTTAATATCTTCTTCGCACCAAAAATAAAATGCAGATATTTAGCCACCCCCACAGACTGCAAATGCTGTTCCCTCGCTCTTCTCGCCAGTTTCTCAACCACCGAGCTCCCTTCTCCTCACTCATTGCTTAACGGATTTCTAATTGATTACCTCTCAGCTTAAAGTCATCCTCAGTGAGGCCTTCCTCCACACCCCACCCCAAGTTCTGCCACCTCCACAGACCACAATGCTCTTTCTTTAGAGCTCTCACAATGTGAAATTACTTTGATGTCTAAGATCAGCCCCCCAAAATTGGAAGCTTCCTCCAGGTCAGCCCAGTAGGAACAAGCACGCCCACGTGCTAGAAGTCCATCGCTCAGCTGCCCTTCCCACCTCTGGAGCCTCCTAAGTTGACTCTCAAAAGCTTTCAAACTAGGTTAGCCCCCTCCCAGCATCTTTCTGTTTAGCAGTGCCCATCTCACTCATAATTAACCGTAATTAACCATTTGGTGTTTCCCCTCCCTACCTGGGTGCCCCATGAGGACAGTAAAGGGGTCTGTCTGGCTCAGTGCTTTAGGGTGGGGCCTCCCCTAGCACTGCAGGACAGAACAAATACCTGGTGTATTAATATGTGTTCATTAATGCCATGTTTAATGCCAATTTCCCACATTGTTTTACTAATGTTCTTTTTTAATCAGCTCTTATTTTTAACTTAAATTTACAAGGAAATCTGAGATGATATCATAAATGGGAGATAACACTAAAAATAAGATTTCTGTCTAGACCATATTTATTATATTCTAGCTAGAGTCTGGGTGGCTCCACCCTGTTAAGGACATGCTAGTACTGAGACTTTCTTTTATATATACACTAGAGGCCCGTTGCACGAAGATTCGTGCAACAGGCCTTCCTTCCCCTGGCTGCCAACACCAGTTTTCCTCTGGCACCCAGGACCCAGGCCTTCGCTCTGGCCAGAATGCCGCTCCTGTAGCTCCCTTTGCCCCCTGTCCTTCCCCTCATAGCAGGCGTCCCACCTCGCCTGGCCACTCCGTGCCTGTGTATGCAAATTAACCCGCCATCTTTGTTGGGTTAATTTGCATACGCCCGATTGGCTTGTGAGCATTGTGGAGATATGGTCAATTTGCATATTTCTCTTGTATTAGTGTAGATTGATTCAGGGAGGAAGGGAGAGATAAAACCATCAATGATGAGAGAGAATCATTGATCGGCTGCCTCCTGCACACCCCCCCACTGGGGATCGAGCCCACAACCTGGGCATGTGCCCTTGACTAGATTTAAATCTGGGACCCTTCAGTCCACAGGCCAATGCTCTATCCACTGAGCCAAACTGGCAAGGGTGAGACTTTCTTTTTGATTAATCAGAAGAACTGAAAGATAATGGAAAAGGGAGCAACTTTCTCACTAGGCTTCAGAGCTGTTTGCAGCTTTCATTGTAGACTGGAGGACACCTTTGTGGGCCTGGGGTGTGTGTTTCACCTTGAAACACTGGAATGTTAAGATTTCTCAAAAAGGCAAAGAAATTTCAGTTTTCTTGACAACTCTCATGGATGATCAGGCGTGGCTGGAACTCCCTGTCAGGATTCATGAGGGAGAGCGATGCGAGTAGCAGGAGGGATGGAACCCACTGGCCATGAGAACCCTTCCCTAAAATCACAGTGCGAATCCTGACTTTTTAAAATCAGCTCCGGACCCCGCCCCCAGCGAGAATGACTCTCTGAGAACACTATGAAGGAAATTATAGCTTAATACTTACACCAGACCAACTTGCATTAAATTATGTATGTATGACTCTGTCTTCCCTTTTGGGTGGTGAGACCCCAGAAGGCAATGATTTTTGGCTTATTTTTAGAGCTTTCATAAGACCTCGACCAGTGCCTGGAATATATCATGTGCTCAGTAAGTGCTTGCAGACCAAACAGAAGGTAGTAACAGAATTAGGTCTAAAACTCAAGTATTTACTCCCCATTCATTGAAGTTATTTCCCTTGCCATACTTTGTATAAACACCTATCTGAACGGAACCATAGACCCATAAGAAATGGTTTATTTAAGCTCTCTGCTCCTTGTATTGTTTTGAAAAACTAATAACAATGAAAGATGTAAATATATATTCAGCCACTTGCTTCTTGAAGAAGTGGCTTAAATAGTCCTCCCCCCACCCCCACACACACCTTTGAAGATAATTTGGCATTTTACTACAGATCAGTCCCAAATTCTGAAAAGTATTTAAGTCACCATGAAACATTCCTCGCCTGTACTCCATGACCGAGCTATTACAATGCCAACAGCCAGGGCACTCTGAGCCTTACACCCGGGAATCCATTATGACCCATGTGCCTCGCAATGACACCCTCCATGCACAGAAAGGAACAGTGTCCAAATCAACACACATCAGTACTGCAATCAGAAGTCCCCTTAACACCCCCTCCCCCAAAAATCCTTTCAGGCAGATAAAGTGGGGTGACTGCAGGTACTTTTAAAAAAAATCTCTCCTCAAAGCTGTCCAGAAATAGAATTCCCTTTGAGGAGCCATCACAGACTTCATTCTGTTGAAGGTGAATCAAGTCTTTGGTACAAGTTTTTGCGAACTTTGTAAAGTTGGCACGTGAATCGAGTATCTGAGGACAGTTTCAGCTGCTGTTGTTGCACAGGGAAAGGAGGGAATCTGGGTCACGTGGCCATGGCGCTGAGCATTTTCACAGTTGAACTGTGTGACGGAACCGCAGAGGGGAAAGACGGGTACCACAGCGCATTGACTCCCCCCCCACCTGGAGGAAGGGTTGCTATTCTATGTGCTACTAAGAAAGAAAAACACTGCCAAGTAAATTACGACACACCATCAATTTTAGGACATGCTTTGATTTCAGAGATGTTAAAATGTGAAAAGCAGTATCTTAGAACCGATAAACTATGGCTTTTAAACAGTGCGGGCAGTTTACTCTGAATGTCATGCAGTAATAAGCCCTGGAGTGGACCAAATGGTAGCCTTGAATTTGACCATCACGACATTTTCCTCTCTTTTCTAAGATTCACAGCTGGGCAGGTTTGAGACTATCCCCAATGCTGGATGCTCCTTAGATAACCCCCTCACCCCATCACTCTTTATTCTAACACGATTTCTTTGTGAAACTAAGTTGACTCTCCCCCTCCCAGCCTGTTTCCATTTGGTAATGTCCATCTCACTCATAATTAACCATTTGGTGTCTCCCCTCTCTACCTGGGTGCCCCATGAGGACAGCAAAGGGGTCTATCTGGCTCAGCGCTTAAGGGCAGGGACAGAACAAATATCTGGTGTATTAATCCATGGTCACCGCCTGTCCCTGCAGACAGCTAAAGGTAATCTAGAAGATTCATAGGAGGGAAGCCCCATCATCAAAGCTTGCCCAAGGCAAATAGTGCCTTTCCATAAGCCAGTGTGTAAGATCAATCACAGGGCGTATCCCAGTGAGCCAGGCAAGCAGAACTCCAAGCTGCAGCATGTTAATTTCCAAGTCACCTGGTGGCTCTTCCAGGACCTTTCCCAGGGTCCCTTTTCCTACAGAGACCAAAACCTCATTCCAAAGCTTCTGAGCGAGATCAGTGTCCTGGGGCTGCTGGCATGGCCTGTGGCCCAGGCTCTCCTCTAACAGGGCGCATGTGGGAGAAAAGCGGGCTGCAGCGAGTCTGCAAAGGACAGCCTCAAATCTGTTACCCCCAACCATAAAATTATTTTCGTTGCTACTTCATAACTATAATTTTGCTACTGTTAATGAATCGTAAATATCTGTGTTTTCCGATGGTCTTAGGCTCTACAGCAGTAGTTAGGAGACCCTGCTAGCAGTTCTCAACCTGTGGTTGAGAACCGCTGCTGTAGAGCCTCAAACCATCGGAAAACACAGATATTTACGATTCATTAACAGTAGCAAAATTACAGTTATGAAGTAGCAACAAAAATAATTTTATGGTTGGGGGTCACCACAACATGAGGAACTGTGTTAAAGGGTCGCGGCATTAGGAAGGTTGAGAACCACTGATCTACATGAAGACGTTTTTCCCCAAATGTACTGCTTCTCAGCAGTTAAGTGCATCTTAGCATTGCCTGAGAAATTTGAAAACAATTCCCAAACCCAGGCTGCCCCCAGACCAATTAAATCGGAATCCCTGGGGAGGAGCCCGGCATCATTGGTGTTTAAAGCTCTTCCCGTGATTCCCGTGAGCAGCCAGGGTTGAGCATGGTGTTCTTTTTTCCTCTTGCTTTGTTGTTAGACACAACGTATAAACACAAAACAGCAGGGGTCCTCTTGGACCTCAAAAAACAGCAAGGGTGGAGGAGGTTCCAGAAACTTTTTTAAAGTACAAGATAGATTAGTGCCCAGACCCAGGGTGTGGGTGGCAGGCCACAGAGTCAGACTAAAGGCTCCTTCCTCTCCTCAGAGCCAGGACAGCCCCAAGGAGCCGCTGGGCTTCCCAGAAAGGCCGCCGCCCAGAGGAGGCCACATGCAAAACAGGTTCTTCTCCGCCTGGAGAATCGTGTGTACCAGGGGCCTTGCTATGAACCTACAGACGACTTCATTTGAAGCCGTTTCGTCAAATGCAAAGTCAAAGCGGAACGTTGGGGTCTCCATAACCTTTGTTAAGTCCACTTCTAACTTGGGCTCCTGTACAAAGGGGAGACACTTGCTAGAAACGGAAATCACATCCATGTCTTTCTTGGCCAATCCTTGTTTATTCCACGGGTGTTTCCTAACACAAACGCATATGCTGTGCTCTTCGGTAGGATCGGCATAGTAAGCGGATGACTACCCAAAGCAGCCCGAAAATCTTGAATCATCTGGGCCAAGTCCCCGTTTGGTTGTCATACTCCTGAGCTCGCTTTATTCTCATTTCAGAGTTCTGGGCCTTCTTCTCTTCTCACTCGTTCTTTATTTTCCCCATCGCCTTCACAACGCATGCGTTCCTCCGCACTGAGTTCACAGCCTTGGCACACTGGCCGCCTCCCACGGGCTGCACTTGCTCTCCCACCTCCTCGCTGACCAGCGGAAACGGCATTTCAGCCCCTGCAGGGCAGGAGTTCCTAGGGGGCCGGTAGCTGCTGGTGGGGACTGGCAGGGGCAGCTCCACCTCCATTCACTCTCCTGAGTGGGGATGTGAACCTCTGAGAGACTGGACACCATGGAGCGGCTTCGGAGACCTTCCTCGGCAGCAGGCAGCAGGAACTGTGGAGTTGACTGATCTGCGCGTTTGCTTCGTTATATTCACCTGCAGGGGCGGATGATCCTTTGGGTGTAAGGGAAGACGCTCTAAGAGTTCTGGGTTTATTGCAGCCACATCATCAAAATCAATCTCTTTGCTCCTTGTGGCACCTCCTTCTGCCCACTCCACGGAAACACAGGCTTTCTCCAAGTCCCAGTCCTTACATCGGCACTGTGACTGAAGCCATGACTGTGTTGGATCTTTTTGTGGAGACCAGGAAACAAGCGGGCCTGCAGTGACAAGTCCATCAGGCCATTGGCAGGTGCGCTGGAAGAACACACCAAACAGCAAGAATCTACAACTCTGCTAACCCTCTGAGCGAGGATGATCTAAAGAAAGCCACAGGCTCGCCTCGCGGCCTTTAGGAGGGAAACCTCTCAGTTTTAAAAACCACGTACAACAGAGCTTTGCAAATATGACTAGTTTTTGTTTTATTTATTTCCTATTTTCTGTAAACAACTTCTAAGCGTTGGCACAACGTTGCCATCTGTAAGGCATATGTCAATAACAGACGGTCGCCTAATAATTAGAAAGTCATTAACGTTTGCCAGCTCTAAATTATTTGGATTCATCTGGTATGATCCGCACTGATGAGGCCACTTAATGCTTGATTTCTGTGTCTTCCGATGGCGGAGCCAGAAGTGGGAAGACCATATTTTCTGAGCTTTGCATTGTTCTTTGTCATCCGACTGAATTGTTACGAGATGGATTTATAACAGATCTAAAGCTGGTATCAAAATGAAAATTAGTTCTTGAAGCGGGCTCTGTGGCGCAATGGATAGCGCATTGGACTTCTAGTGACGAAAATTAGTTCTTGAGTAGAAAAATGGCAATGCAGTTTGACTCGCCTGTAGCAATTGTGTCAGATCTGCCTCTGCAAGGGAGGAAATGACTTCTTAATGTGGTTTTCTTCCACGAAGGAGAATTAAATCTATGTGGCAAGATGTAAAACCAGTGTGCTGGCAGCCAGATTCTGAAGGGAAGATCCATGACCCTCATAAACATATCTGTGGCCTGGTTATATGCTAATGAACCTCATTTAGGCGAAGGCTTCCCGGGTGGAAAGATAGCTCAGCTCCAGAGCCAGGCTATTGTCCCCTTACTGTTTTGCCTTCAGTAGCAAAGTTTGCTCTCAGATAATGGGGCAATTTCTCCATCTGCTGCCAGGGTGGGGGTCTCTGGGTCAGATTTAGAGTGATTTGGGCCTGAAACAGCAAATCCCACTATTTTCGTTGATAGACTTTTTGCTGAGTCGGCAAGATTATTTTACAGTGGTTCTCAACCTTTCTAATGCCGCGACCCTTCAATACAGTTCATGTTGTGGTGACCCCCAACCATAAATTATTTTCGTTGCTACTTCATAACTGTAATTTTGCTACTGTTAATGAATCGTAATATAAATATCTGTGTTTTCCGATGGTCTTAGACGACCCTGCTAGCGGTTCTCAACCTGTGGGTTGAGACATTAGAAAGGTTGAGAACCACTGTTTTAGAAGGAGCTGACTTTTGGGCAAATGCACCTGGTGGGTGGAGCAGGGTGTGTAGAACTGTCCACATTGGTGGCACTGGAGGTCCTCAAGCGTGGATTAAAAGGCAAAATTAATTGTTGGGAACAACACTGGTGCTTCCACTGCCCCGCTAGGTGATCTGACAGGAGAACGCACTTCTGGGGACCTCAGCTTCTTCCTTGGCAAGATGGAGCTCAATAGTGCCTGCCTTGTGAATGGGTCATTGTCAGGATTCAATGAAATGCACCACGAAATAATACACACCAAAGGAACTGCCCTTCGCATCCTAAATACTAACCATCATTGATGCTGTTAAATCATTTGCCTCTCTCTCCTCAAATGGCTTGACACAAAATACTACACTGCAGTCTGTGAAGAAGTTATACCTTCAGCATTTTGTGGTGTATAGAGTCTCACACAGGAATAACCAATTTAGTTAATAAAACTGAATTGCAGTAGGAGATTAAGGGGAAAATTGAGCTGTTCAAATGGAGAGTTCCGAGAACATCCCCTCTCTCTGATAGAATGGAAATTTTATCCACTCAATATGTAAATCTGAGACATATATACAATATTTTTTAAAGAAATATGGGCATCTGAAGAGGACTTTTAAATGATTCAACTAAGATCAGTTGTTAATATTTTGATGTTCCCTAATTTAACTTTTTACTGTTTACCTGCTTGAAGCCTCTTTTAATAGACATACTCTTATTTCTTACTCTGTACGCATGGCCCTTGTATTATTACGGTAAATGTGCTTGGGCTATTTTGGTTCACTGAACAAAACTGCTCAAAGCTCGTATAAGAGAGGCTAAGCCACAGAAAGTAGTGGGTAAGTCCAGGCCAGATGAGAGGAATGATAATGGCAGGCAGCAAGCTCAATGCCTGGTAAGTGAAATGAATGAAGGATGAGGGCTGAAAAAGAAAATTAGCGACTTGTGGGGATTATAAATGGCAGGATGCCCCCTCAATCTGTGACTCCTGCACTCAGCCCCGGCAGACAGTTCCAAGCAGGGAACAGGCCATCCTGTGTTAGGCAAAGAGGCAGGGTGTGAGAAAACCTCACATAATGCTTGCCAATTCCACAGAAATAACCCGGAGGGCTGGCTGTAAAAGACACGGGTGGATTAGGATTTACGTGCGCACCGGGGGTGGCCAGCCAGGGAAATTTTCCACAACCCAGACTTTTTCAGTACAAGGTGATATAGAGTACAGAAACAGGGCATGCTGGGGAGGGGACATGCTTGCACATAAGCTGTGTGAGACCGAAATGCTAGCTAGCTGGTTCTCTGTCATTTCTTGACTCAGGAGCTGGCCAGGCTCCCAAGGTGTCACAGTCACTTACTGATGGCCTTCATATTCCCACAGGGTGAGAGGGGAGTTGGAGCATGGGAAGAGGCCCATGTTCTCACACACCAAACAGTAGCCTAATATGGTTATTTTACTGCAAATGCTGGAAATGTGGTTTTATATATGAAACCACCCCATATTCAAATTTTGGCAACTAAGGCAATTAAAAGGCACACCCCCACCCCTCCCAGCCTATGATTTGCAAATTCTGTTCAACTACCCCACAGTGCTTGTTCAAGGAGATCGCAAGGACCCATTAATGAGCTAATTCTGTGTTGTTTTTCTCCAAAGCTCCAGAAACATGACAAAGAGGAGGCAGACTCCCCAGCCCTGTGGAGATCGGAGGAGGAAATGGCAGCTGAAGCCGAGGCGCTGAGGGCCTACTTCCAGTGATACAGGTACAGGCTCCACCTCCTCCCCACTGAGACCTCCAAGGGCCCCAGGAAAGGGGCTCCCTGCCCAGGTTGGGGACGTAGAAAAGCAGCTGCACCAACATTCTAGGCTGGTGGCTGCAAAGGACAGAAAAGCCAGAGTGAGGAAGACCCTGATTCCTGAGGCCTAAGCCATCCTGAAGGTCACCTCTCCTGTGTCTTCTCTTCCGGTCAGCCCACCCTCACCTCTCTCCTGTTTCCTCCTTTCTGATCCTGCTCCTCTACAATCCAAGCAGCCCAAGATAGTTTATAATTCCAACCTGATCGTCTCTAAGAGGTCAAAATCCTTTAAGGGAGTCACAGCATCCTTAGACTCAAGGCCCACAATTCCCCTGTGCGTCTGCCAGGTGCTGTGGACCAGCTGTCTCCAGACCAGGTCAGCCACGCCTCTACTCCGGCTGCTGGTTGGTAAATCACGCTTCGTGTTTCCGTGTAGCTTTGGCTGCTAGGAAGCTCAGGCCATAGGGAAAGGCCAAGGTGAGAATGATGTTTTGCATTAATGGTGTTTAACTAACTAGGAGATCATAGATTTCAGATGCTGGTAGAAATCTATAGCCAACCTCCTTTTAAGAATGCATATAAACAACAAATTTTTATAAAATGTCAAGGGGTTTGTGGATCTTCTGAAATTAGCGAATAAATAGGGTTGTCATGAAATATTGGGATACATTCACCTAGATGAAAAAATAATTTGCTGTTTAATCTGACATTCAAATTTAGCTGGACATTCTGTATTCTCTCTGGCACGCCTGTTAATAAACCTCCTTAGGGATTATGGACCCTAGATAAGGAGTCTCTCCTCTAAATAGTTTCTTTTCCTTCTTAGATTGTCTTCATCTGGTCTTATGTAAACGTATTTATATTATAAGCTGTTGAAGTACGTCAGGTACTAATTAAAAACAATTAGTGAACAAATACTAGTAGCAACTGAATTATATAAAATGGCACCAACCACTTAGTGATCATGAATTTTGGCTAGAAAACACATTCCTTTATTTCCTTTTTACTTTTAAAGTAAGCCCTTTTCAGTTAGTTTCAAGTATATGTGCACTTGATAGCTCCCCCCCACCACCACCTCCTTTGAAAGTATTCTGATTACTGATGCAGTATTAGCTGCCTCTCCTTCATTACGGCGCAGTGTGTGTGTGCTCAGGCCCTTGCATTCTGGAAAGCTCATTTCATTCTCCCAGGCCACTGGCTTGTCAGCTCGGCACGCCACTGCCTGAAGGGACGGCGTGCGGTGCTAGCAGAAGCTGTCTTTGATATTTCATTTTCACCCGGTTCACCTTCTCATCTCTCTCTTTCTTTTTAGGATCAAGCTAGTTTACCTGAGAACACAGGCCTAGGGGCATGCCTGCCATCCTCCTTCTGTCCCCTTCTGAAAGCGAGTGTGTCATTTTGGAATGTCCCATCCGAACTGGGTAACATTCCTCAGAGGCAGCTTCCTAGGCTGGATTTTCTTCTGTCTGGGTTTCTTGTGTAATGGCAAGAAAGCTCTAGGCTTTTCCCGAGGCGTGCTGCCTTGGAGGGCTTTGTCTTGCCGTGTGCTCCTAGACACTTCCAGAGGTTTTAGACTTCTCACCCACGTTCCCAGTGTGCTTTGTCCCTTTTTGCTTCTGTCTTGCCTTGAGGCCTAGCATCTCCTGCCTACCAGGTGAATCCATGTGCCTTAGAAGTCTCGCCAGAAAGGTGGTTACCTTGTTATACAAGCGATTGCTCAGTGTGTGTGTGTCTGTTTTTTTAAGTTAACCAGCATGGACTTTTCTCTTTAAGGGCCTTTGTTTACAGACCAAACAAATCCCCTCCCATTTTCTGGGCAGTTGGATGGGTGATGAGGTTTCCCAATAGACACAACTAGTAAACATCATTTCCTGTTGTATAATGGGACTACAGGTCCCCCTCTTTACAGACAGAGGGGAAAGGAACCGTTTTGTTTAGGAAACCTGCTCAGTGATTGATCCACCTGGCTCTTTGACACCTGCCCCCTCTCTTTTGAAAACGCATCTATACACCCAGTGTTTATACAGGGTTAAAGCGTTCCTGGAACTTCTGAATCTGTTAATATATTGGGCTGTCATGCAAGATTTGGACATACCCATACTTTAAAGCAGGCGTCCTCAAACTATGGCCCGCAGGCCACATGTGGGTGTTTTTGCCGTGTTTTTTTTTGTTGTTGTTTTTGTTTTGTTTTTTACTTCAAAATAAGATATTTTATGCTGTGTGCATAGGAATTTGTTCATAGTTTTTTTTTAAACTATAGTCCAGCCCTCCGACGGTCTGAGGGACAGTGAACTGGCCCCCTGTTTAAAAAGTTTGAGGACCCCTGCTTTAAAGACTAGTATGACTCCAGACCTGCTCCAGCCCCGAGGTCAGTGCTCCCCATGTCTCTCACCAGGTGTGCGGGGAAGATGAGGCCCATGTGGGAAAGCCAGAGTCAGCTTCCCTAGGGAGCAGAGGCCCTCCTGTCCCTGGTGGGAGGACACCGGCAGGAAGGGCTGCACCACGCCCATTGCCTCCCACGGGCACACTCAGTGTCCTGGCTGATTGGATCTGTTTGCAACCACCCCTTCTCCTGGGAGGCCAGGTGTTTAGGGCCTGACCTTTAACACTCTTTGCCATTAGTCTTCCTTAAGAACAAACACATTGGCAAAGAAGAATGCGCAAACCTATACCCAGAGATGCCCTACATAGGAAAATGGACTATAATAGGCAAAAAGCTACTCTCTCCTGAATGTTTGGTATGGAAATGCTTAGCAAATCATTCAGTCAGTAGCAACCCTGCTCTATATCTTCTTTTCTCTCAGTCTCCTACTTTATTTTTTCTAACTTTAGTTGACACTATTACTGATGTCCCCATTGACCCCCACCCCTTCCCATCACCATACAGTTGTCTGTGGGTTGTGCATCTGTGTTCTTTGGCTAATCTCTTCATCTTCTGCATGACAGGCCTGCCGTAGGACCACAAAGATAAACATTCCAATACTATCAACTGTTTCCTCAGCCTCTTGAAGGCAACTACATTAGGTTAGTTCTGCAGAAGAGTTCTCCTGATCCTCCGCTATAACCTGCAGGATGGTTTGGGCCTTCTCTGTATCCCTAGCCTAGCAGAAAATTACTTTGAACTGCAGTTTCTTAAACAATAGAGGAAAACAGACCTTGTCTTTGCCATGCAGAGAAAAAGCCAGCTACCTAAGAGTTGCTGGATGAAGCTGCTGCAGTTGTCTCACTCTCCACCTGACAGATCCCTGATGAGGTTGGCAATCCCTTGGTTCCAGAAACTCAGTATCTGCCTTCTGTGTATGTGAATTTATGTGCTGCCTCCCCGCACACCGGGCTGAGTGCGGGAGGAGGGTTCTGCCATTGCTCTTTGAGTCTGGGTTCTACATCACATTAGATGACAGTGGGTCTGCATTCTTTACCTAATCTTGTGCCCTTCCTGGGACATAATCCTTCTTTTTTTAGGTACTTAATACTAGGTTTTGCTGCCCCTAAACACCCATGTTACATTTTCTACTGAATTTTAAAGCAATGAGGTGTGTACTAGTGAGGGAAGATTTTGTCATCTCCCTATCCCCATTTCCACCCCATGTTGTAAGTGAGTGGGGTGTGTTGGTTGTAAAATATGCAAGCATCACCCCTAGCTCTGAAAGAAAGTCAGAGAAGGGCAGGTTCCCATACTCTGTTGTGTCAGCAGAGTTCATTTGTAATTCATCAAACTCTCTTCTGTGTGAGGCATTATTTTATAGATAATTGGTTGCCTCTCATTTACTCATAACAGAGCCTTGCAATTTCAAAGCAACTGAGTCAGCCCAAAACAGCATTATTAGTAGTTACAGATATACTGTCAAGGCAAAATGTTGACACTGGCATTTTTGAAAAATCACCATGATTTCAGCTGCTGGACCACACATATAATCATGGACAGTTGAGGTAGACAAGGAAGAACAGGTTTGCTTAGTGTGTATGTGTCTGGTCACTGAATTATACCTTTTAAAATCTATCCTACCACCTGGAAAAATCCTCAGCCTTCTCAAAGAAGGTCTACTGTGAGCATGGCAGCCTGTAGTGAGAAAGGCCTACGGATCATAACTCGCACTGTTCTATGGGGAGGCAAAGGAATACCTTCAGTTCTTTGACCAGTTCAATCCTAAACCGACTACGTAACCCCCAAATGGGGGTGTCATCAATTCCAATGAAAGTGTTTGCCAACACTCTCTGAGCCACCCCCACATTGATAGGATAAAAGGGTTTCTTGCTCTGGCCCGATGGCTCTGTTGGTTGGAGTGTCATCCTGTACACCGAAAGGTTATGGGTTCAATTCCCCATCAGGGCGCATACCTAGGTTCTATCCCACTTGGGGCCCATGCAAAAGAAACATCCATGTTTCTCTCACACATTTCTCTCTGCCTCTCTCTTTCCCTCTCTCTCTAAAAATCAGTGGGCACATCCTTGGGTAATGATTTTTTTTTAAATCATTTTCTTTAGCATGCAGTATAAGAGAAGACTCTTTGTTTAAGACCAATGATACTTTAGTATCTTCAAAAGCTCTTTAGAAAAAAAGGAGCCATCATCTTAAACACAATAAGAAAAGAGATTTTTGGGTTGCTTTTTCCTTCCTCTCCTGTTCATGTCTCTATAGGATTGTGCTGTCTCTCCTCTTACTGTGTAGACTATGTTTATAGAACCAAATTTCAGTAGCAAGGAATTACAGACTCAATTATTTGGATTAGATAAATCAAGTCCCTATGGCCTAAAATGGGAATCATAGGGACTTTAGAATAATAAAATCTAAATGAGTTATTTCATGATAGCCCAAAAGAATAGCCATCTAGTTATATGTTAAAAATTTGCCTTTAATAAAAAATCTATGGGTAGTTCCAAAATGAATTTGTTTAGTTTGGTTCTTTTAAATATATTTTCCAGAGATCCAGCTTTCTCTAACATGTACCCAATAGTTCAGGCAAAAGTTAACCACAGGCTGCCATGGCTGGTCTGCCTCAATGGTTAGAGTGTCGGCCCTCTAACCAAAGGGTCATGGATTTGATTCTAGGTCAAGGGCACATACCTGGGTTGCCAGTTCATTCCCCAACTCTGTCAGGGGCGCATGCATGAGGCAACCAATCAACGTGTCTCTCTCACATGGATATTTTTTTCTCTATCCTCCCTCCCTTCCACTTTATCTAAAAACAATGGAAAAATATCCCTGGGTGAGGAGTAAAAACAAAGATTACCAGAGGCCACTGATAGCTAAAGAATATACAGAACTGTTCTGTCCAGATGATCTAGTTAAACTCCTGGTGGAAATAACCAGTTTCCCGTGGTTACTTTTAACCCTTATGGATCTTGGATCTCCATGATCCATCAGCACAGCATCCTTTTCTGACAAGTGCAACCCAAGTGCCAAAAATAACTTTTAAGAGTTTCAAGCTTTACTGGCATCATGCAAAATGATAATGAAATAAAGCCTGTCATCACCATCATCACCTTCTTCTTCACCCTCATCTCATCTCCAGAAATGGAGACTTTATCACACATCAGTCTGCATACTCTCATATGATAAAACCCTTCTAAAAATATCTACCCACTCCCAACACTCTTTTTTTCTTTTTCTACTTGCTTCTCTCCACTCTGTGTTGTCCTTCCCTATTATTTTTCTCTTTTTGTCTTTGTCTCTGCCAGAAAGGAGGGTGTTGGAAAAAAAAGTACTCCTGAGAGGTCATAGCAAGTTAATATACAGAAAGGCTATGAAAATTCACCTTAATAATCTGTAACCTGCCCTTTAATAATAGCGAGTATTTATGTAATTCATTCGGGAAGTTAATATGAAGAAAGGCTATGAAAATTCACCTTAATAATCTGTAACTTGCCCTTTAATAATAGCTAGTATTTATGCAATTCATTCCATCCTGTTTCTAAAATGTCCTTCAGCCACCTCTTATATAAGTGCTGCATTGTTTTGACATTCCTGGGGCCTCAAGTGAGTTATCATGTAGGCACTTGGTCAATCAGTTTGGGATACATTAGCAAAAGCAGCTCTAAACTGTGTTCCTTCTGGTTTTAATACTTCTCTGATGATTTAAAAGACACGGCAGTGTGTTCTTTAATTTATCCTGAATGGTGAGCAGTGAAGACTGTGAGTGTCTTATTTTTCAAACTAAAGTCCAAAAACTGGAGAAGGTAGACACTAAGGAGAGACTATTTAGAGAATTAAAATATCCTATTGGAACCGCTTGTTCCAATGGTGTTTGCAAAAAAGCCAGCCCAATTCCATGTAACGTGCCCTTTCTTCTTCCTCTTTCCCTTCTTTTCTCCTTCATGGGTGAGGCAGGAGCTATACAGAGTCAGGGAGAGGGCTGGGGAAGCCATCGTGAGGGCTTCCTATTTTGTACCCAACTGCTTTGGGGGATGAGTGCCTGCCACCCTCTCTGTGCCCTCCTCAGACCCCAAACAACAGACGTATTTTTTGTTCACTATCACCACTTTGAAACACTATTACAAGGCAAACCTTGTTTCCCCCACTATAGCCAGCCTCATTCAATAATCTGAAATCAAGAGAAGTCAAGTGGCGGGTAATGCCCCCTCTAAAGCAAATGACCATGTTGAACTTTATCAGAACTCTCTAGAATGTGCTTATAAAAGAAAAGACTGGTCAGGTGAACATTACAGTTCTATACAAATTAAGTCCTCTCTCAAAACAGACACGTGTTTCCAATCACTTGTTCTAAGCACCAGGCATATCCCCTACCAAATGAAAGTATAAAAAGGCATTCTGGAATCACCTAATAATGATATCTGGATTCTCTACTATTTTGTTTTTTACAATCAGTGGAAATGTTTTTAAATAATTCAAGGTGGTGCCTCATCAACATTGCCACTAAACTTACTCTTTGAACACATCACTCTTTCGTACCTCACTTTTCCTATGTCTGAATTACTACAATGAAAAGCATTTTAATTATATCCCAGGATTATCATCAGGATAGCACAAAAACTGGATAGGAAATGCACTAGCAAAAGCAGCTCTGAATTCTTCTTTTGGATTGGATACTTCTCTGAGGATCCAAAAGATATTCTGGTATATTCTACTACTTCCAATGTATCATGAATGGTGAGCAGTGGAGACTGTGACTATCCATTAGCTAGACCAAGATGTAGATTTATTATTTTCTCTATAATTTATATTGTATTTTAAAGATGATAAATTGTGTAAATGTTCAGGTTACAAGAAATTAGTTTAAACAGTAATTAAAGAATAAATCCTATAGGGCAGGAAGTTTCCAGACCACCAAAAAAGAAATCAGGGACTTCTGCTTCTATTACTAACAGACCAAATACTTTGACTCTGTTCAACTAGAATAACTGTACCGAATAGAAGAAAATGTCTGTTAAAGGTAACAAAAGAATGCAGAATCAAGATGGAAAAGAGGACAGAATCCCAGAGAGAAAGGAGCCCAACATGTGGGGTTGCTTTTTCCCTGAGGTAATTTGTGAGTCTAGTAGAGGCAGATAGAACAAAAACAATAAAAGCTGGGTTTCCAGTGGTCATTCATGGGTGGGAATACAAAGGTCTGAAAAAGTGGTGACACCCTTGGGAGAAGAATGACCAGATCTAAACCAGCCCTAGTATTAACTGCAGCCCAATTACAAATCATCTGAGCAATTGAGAAAGTCTTAATCCCTAGAACTGAATTACAGTGACCCCAAATTACTTGTCCCATTAAGTTTCTGGCAGAAGCAAAAAAAAAAAAAATCATTTTTGTAAGAAAATTCACGATCTTAAATTATTTCTACAATTTAAAAAAAAAAATAGAATGCTGATACAGGAATGTGTGTATGCACATACATCACAGCATATGAGGAGACAAGTCAATACAAATAAAAGTAGAATCACAGGGTACCTAACATTGAAATTATAAGACATAGCCATTATAACAACTATGTTTATTTTGTTTCTGGATAGAAAAGACAAGATTTTAAAAATTTCAGCAGAGAGCTGGAATCTATAAAAAAGACAGAAATGATATAAAAAACATAAATAGAAATTCTAGAACTGAAAAATGTAATAACCCAATGAATGAATTTAGCAGCACACTTTTTAGAGCCAAAAAAAAAAAATAGTGAACTTAAAGATGAGCCATATAAAAATATTCAGAATGAACTATGAAGAAATGAAAGTGGAAAAATGTGTAAGAGAGATCCATTTAAACAGAAAGTCTTAATAGATATATATTTAAATTTTCAAAACTGAGTTCTTATGGAAGCTATATTTTAAAAGATAATCTGAGAATTTTTCAAAACTGGCAATAGCACGAATCCAAAAATATAAGAACACACAAAACCCAGAGCAGGGGTTGTAGAATCTAGAACTAAGCACATAATAGAACTGCAGAAAATAAAAGGCAAAGAATAAGTTCTTAGATTTAATGGTGATGAAAAAAACAAAAACATTTTCTTTCAAAGGAGTAATATTTAGAACAAAAGCAACAACAAAAAAAGAAAATCAGAAGACCATGAAATGGCATCTTTAAAGACTGAAAGAACATAACTGCCAATCTAGATTTCCATACCCAGTTAACATCTTCTTAGAGAAAAAAGGTAAAATAAACATATATTCTGACAAAATCTGAGCTAATTCATCACCATCAGACTCAACCAAAAGAAATTAGAAACAATTTTGAACTGATTGAAGATAACTAAAATTTGAGGATGCAACTAAAGGTGTGATTAGAGGATAATTTACTTTAACTTATGACATATGCATTTATTGGAAGAAAATAAAAGCTAAAAGTTAATGTGCTAAATATCTTTCTTGATATTGTAGTCATTAAAAAGAAGAGCGGGTAATGAATAATTTTAGACCAATAAATTTGAAAATTGGCATTAAAGTGATGTTTCTATAAAATATAGTTTTACCCAAGCTGACACAAAATAGAAAATATAAATAATTGATACCTATTAAAGAAATCAAATCTGAATTAACACTCTTCCCACAAAGGCCTATATAGCTTTACAGAGAATTCTACCACACAATTAAGAAGGAAGGAAGAATCTTACGACTTAACAAATTCTGCCAGGGAAGAGGAAAACAAAAACAAAATCTCTTCCACTTCCCATTTGGTATATGAATTGCCCTGCAATGAACAGAACATGGGAACACAGATGCCAAAATCTTAAAATATATCACATAGATGGATAAATAGGTAGATTATATATAGTGTGCATATACAATTCATGAAAGGGATAATACTATGACCAATGCAATTGATTTCATATTACTATCAAGTAATGTATTTGACCAGACTAATAGAGGGGGAAATAATAGAATCATCTAAGTAGATGCAGAAAAAAATATTGAGTTCAATATCCAACTTAATAAATATAACAGTTCTAGGAAAAGTAGAACTAGAAGGGAATTTATACTTAAAGGTAAAATGTTGAAAAATATTTATCTGAGGTTATAAATGAAATAATATTCACTTTTAGCATTTCTATATCACAATATACTCAAGGCCTTAGCTAGTACAGCAAGTCAAGGACATTAAATAAAAGAGTATTTAAAATGAAAGAATAAAATGGTCATAATTTGTAAATAGTATGTCTGCGGAGAACTCAATAGAATCTACTGAGAACCAATTGAAGTTAATCAGTAAACTTAGCAAGGCCTCTTGCTAAGAATAGAATAAGATCAGCACATGCAAGTTTTGAATTTCTCCAAATCAGCAACTGTCTTAGTCAGCTCAGGCTTCCAACAAAATACTGTAGACTGTGGGGCTTAAACAATATACATGTGTTTCTCCAGTTCTGGAGGCTGGAAGTTCAAGATCAGATTGCCAGCATGGTCTGATTCTCATGATCCCTCTTCCTGGCTTGTAGATAGTCACCTTCTCACTGAATCCTCCCCTCACTCTTTTTGTAAGGACAATAAGACCGTCAGGGGGCGCTCTACCCTCATCCAAATCTATTTCCTACCTGAAGACCTCATATTACTATCACATTGGGGATTAGGCCTTCAACACATGAACTTTGGAGGGATACAAACATTCAGTCCATAACCGGCAAACAGAAAATGAAAAAAAAAATTAAAGTTATCTAATATTAACATCAGAAATCAAATACCAAAAAAGAAAGAAATATAAGCTTCTGGGCAAAAAAACTATAAAATGTTATTAAAAGGCATTAGAGAACAATTACATAAATGGAGAGATGAATGACTCAATTTTATAAAGGCTAAATTCTTCTCAAATTGACTTATAAATTCAATGCAATTCAAATAAAAATCCCCATAGGTTTTTTTTAAATGTTCTATTTTTTGGTGAAAATTGACAAGTTGATTTTAAAGTGCTTATGGAAATGTAGCCAGAGACTATTAAAATAACAATATAGAAGCATAGGATGGCTTACTGTACAGCATACTGACTTATTACAAGGCTACAAAAGTTAAGAAGGCATGGTATTGGTACAAGGATAAATAGTTAGGATTAAATAGAAAGTCTAGAAACAGATCCAGGCATACTGGAACACTTAATTTTTGCTAAAATATTTAACATCATGGAGTTCATGGAAAGGAAAATATTTTCAATAAATGGTTCTGGGAAAATAGGATATCCATGTAGAAACCTAATGAAACTATTCCCCTACCTCATATCACATGCAAAAGTCAATTCCAGGTGGACCATGATTCAAAATGTGAAGTGTAAAACAATAAAACTTTTAGAAGATAATATAGGAGAATATCTTCATGATATGTCAGTAAAGACTTTTTAAATAGGACACCAAGAACATTACCATAAAAAGATTAATAAAATGGACTACATTCAAATTAAGAAATTTTGTTTATCAAAAGACACCATTAATAGAGAAAAAAGATAAAACACAGAGTGGGAGGAGGTCTTTGCCACATATATATCCAACAAGCCAGAATCTAAAAGATAATTTTTTAAAGGAATGGGAAAAACACACATACAACTTGCAAATAATTGAGAAAAAGTCAACAGCCCAGTAGAAAATATGAAAGGATTTAAACACACTAAAAAAAACCTGGGTATCGAAACGGCCAATAATCTTTAGTCATCAGGGAAATGTAAGCTTAAAACACAATAAAATACCACTGTCCATACACCACAACAGTCAACCTTTTAAAAGACAATATCAAGTGTTTGCAAGAATGTGGAACAACAGAAATACACAAAAGAATACATAGACATATTGTGTTCATGCAAATTCAAAATAGGCAAAACTAAATTACAGTGTTTAGAGATACATTCATTTCGAGAATATGGGAAAGCGAGGAAACAATCACCATAAAATCAGGCCAACGGTTTATCTTTGTGGGGGAGGCAGGAGGAGGGTTGTGATTGGGAAGGGACTGTGGGGTGGAAGGGGGCTGGCAATGTTCTAGTCCTTGCCAGGGGTGGTGGCGAAATATGTGTTTGTTTTATATTAATTCTGTAAGCCATATATATACCTTCACTACTTTTCTGTCTGTATATATTTTACCATAGAAAGAACTAAAAATAAATCTGATAAGTGAAAATTTTGTAATTAAGGACAAAAGAAAAGGAAGGAAGGGATTGACTCAAATGTACAGCCTAATTGCTGGCTGAATATTCAATTATTCCATAATAAGCTTAAACACAAAAGAATAACCATTGCATATAATCTTTACAAACACTCTGCTACTACATCAGAGAGGCAGTTCTCCTCCTCTTGGCCTTTCACAAGCCACACTGCCAGCCAGATAATTATTTCAGGAACCGAGTAACAGAGACTACCACAGAGAGGATGCTTTATTATTAATGATTCTTAATGATACCACTTATGAAGAGCTTATCACGGGCAAACAAAACAAAGCCCTTTACAATTTTTATTCCAATTAAACCCCACAACAACCCTCTAATAGCCTCCCAATTTTCAGAAATTGAAACTGAGGTCTAGGTCACTATGGGACTTGCCCAAGGACTCTGAGGTTATATACATAGAAAGTCAGGGTTCAAGTCTGACTCAGGCAGTCTGAGTCTGGAGCCCACATTTACCTTTACACTAAATTGGTGGGTCTCTGTTTAGAAATGTCCTCCCTGCTTAAACTCTAGCTAACTCAAGACAAGAATTGTACAATAAAGATGGGGTATAGCTTACTCTCGCCTCTTCACGAACTTCAGGAAAAGAGCCAAATACTTACTGACTCTCACATTGGGGGCTTTGGAAAGACCACTTTAGCCACTCATTACTACCACCCGCTAAAGGGACAGCCCTCTGCCATGTGTCCCTATGAAGCATCAGTTAGGGACTGAATATTTGCCTGAGAGCTAATTCTGCATTGGATGGACAGGAGTGAGTCATGGCCAATCAACCTTTGGGCCCACATGCATTCGATGTTGCATTCTTGGGACCAGTGAGGATCCCAGGGGCTCCATTCAAGACCTTTCAGTTAGGGTTTCCTCTGGAGATAGAGGTTTTCACCAAGAGCCTGAAATTAGCTCTTGGATTTCAAAACATTGAGAAGATTGTTGAGATTTGAGCAGAAAACAAGGCGCTGTAGCGGACATTTTCATTTGGAGCTGCCAATCTCATCCAATGGCCAGGGTTCTGGGCATGTGACCCCAGCTCGACCAGTTAGAGTTCTTCCCCACCACTGGTGTATGGATGGAGAGAGAAAAGCTCTTGAAGGGGTGATGGAGACTTGAGGCTCCTGGCAGTCATTTTGCTCATTATTTGCAGAAGAAGCCCACAGAGTGAAGGGAGACCGAGGTAAAGAGAGGGGATGAAGTCCTCTGTCTGCCCCGTCCTTCACAGTTAAATGGTCAGCCGTCACCTTCCTCCCGAGGCTCATTTGAAATGGGATTTCCTTACTTGCCATCAAGGGTCCTGGCCACAACATGGATACAGACTGCTTGCCTCCTGGAGGACATTTTTAACCTGGAGGTTCTAGAACTCATCACCAGCTATTTGTTGAAATTCCACTTTGACCCAAACACTGTGTGAGAAACAGTGGGTGACATCCACCCTAGAGGAGCAGCAGATTCATCTCAAACAATAAGACTGATTCAAGAACAAGCGAGCAAGTATGAGTTCTGTGCAAGTCGGCAGTACAGTGCCAACGGTACCTGTGACCAAATTGATTTTTCTGCTTTATCCCACCATAAAGTAGTTGACTTTGTGTCCATTTGGTCTAACCCCCATGCCCACACACAATTACATGCCCTCTAAGAGCCACCCCGAGGTCTAGGACTAGCAATCAATTTTAATGCGTATTTAAGAGATTTTTCAAAGTGTTCAAGTCAGTGTGTAAGATGAACGATCACGTAATAATTAAAGCATTAAAAGAACCCAACTGAGGATTTCCTTTCCGCCAGCAGGTATCTTTAGGTCAAGAAGGTCTATAAAAACCACCACCTCATTTTCATTCCTTTAAGGTGGACAAATATGGCTTTGAATGTAATTAAGTGTTCGGTGCAGGTTTCCTCTGCTAAAGCTCCACGTCTCATTCCACAAAAAGTTAGAACGGTTGGCATTCTAAGCTACAAACTGATGATGTGGTCTTGCTTTGAAGAATTGAGTGCTCGTGATATTGCTTGAATCATTTTTTAATTAGAAATGATAAGCCCACGTCATAGCTACAGGGAGGGGAAGCTTTCTCCCAGGCAGGCCCATCTTGGCCCCGGGGGCTCTGGGCTGCTCTTAGAACTCGGCCCCCTTCCTTCCCAATCTCTGCGGTGGCTCCTGCAGACTTCAAAGTCATCAGTGTAAAACAAGGACTATGCCTACTGTAGTAACTCAGCATTTATCTCAGACACCCCTATCAAAGTTTTGCTTTCTTACTCTCCTCTCAAAGATCTATTATCTACTGAGGCCATTTTTTTTTCTTTTAAGGTGGAAGATCTTGTGTGTGGATAATTTCATAAAACCTAAAACTCCCTTTGTTCTGAGGAAACTTTCATGATACTGAAGTTAAAAATATAACTTCTTTATGTAGAATAATACCAACTATTGAGTAGGTACCTCACTCAGCATATCATTACCCTTACACTCACCACAGGTCATACAAAAGAATGAACATATTAAAGTAGGAAATGTATTAAGATTGTTATCCTTTTAAATGGGATCAGGTCAGATTTTGGAAAGCTAGCTAGGGCCCAATTGCTTGTAGGCCACAGTAAAGGACTAAGATCAAATCAAGACTCATCTCTCATGATTCCCTGCTCCCACCCCACGCTCCCACTTCCAGCCTTCCTGCTTCCTTGCTGTTAGCAGATCACGTCAAACCACCACCACCTTGGGCCCCTGCACCTCTTGTCCCCTCTGTCTGGAATTCTCTCATTTCCTCCTTCCATTCAGTATTTGACTCAAATGTCACCTGCTCAGAAAGGCAATCTAAATTAGTACCCCTGTTTCTTTCAACACTGTAAACTTGCCTTATTTTTCTTCATAGTATTAACTATCATCTGCTACCACATTACAGATTTATTTGTTTGTCTATATCAGGGGTCCTCAAACTTTTTAAACAGGGGGCCAGTTCACTGTCCCTCAGACCGTTGGAGGGCCGGACTATAGTTAAAAAACAAACAAACAAACAAAAACAACTATGAACAAATTCATATGCACACTGCACGTATCTTATTTTGAAGTAAAAAAACAAAACGGCAAAAACACCCGCATGTGGTCCATGGGCCGTAGTTTGAGGACGCCTGGTCTGTATCGTCCACTACCACGTAAGTGTCCAGGGACAAGGTCATTGTCTCTAGCACTCAGAACAGCTTCTAGCATATCATGGAGGCTCAAAAACCCTTGCTGAGTGAATGAATGAGTGACAATAATTGACATTTCTTTAGAGTCCAGACCTTTCTCTGAGCTAGGTACTGTGCTCAGTGCCTTACTTGCATCATATTTAGTCCTCATAACAATTCTGTAAGGAGATACTATTATTTTCCCATTTTGTAGCTGTGGAACCAAGGCACGGATAGGCAAAGTAACTTAAAGTCACACAGCAAATAGTCACAGGCTGACCTTGAACCCAGAGCCCATGCTCCTAAGGACTAAATTAACTCGTTAGACACTCATAGAGCACACCCCATCTCCAAAACCCAGGCCAGCTTCACCCTGGGCTCAGCCCAGAGCCTGGGCCCCAGGATGTCTTCAGAGCAGCACTGTCCAATAGGAACAGAGTGTCAGCCACACCTGTCATTAAGACTCTCCAGTAGCCACATTAACCACATATTAATGTTAATATGTTTTAGCACAATATATCCAAATATTATTTCAATATATTTATAATATAAACATAATATAAAACTACTCTATAAATATAAACATTTATTGAGATATTTTACATCCTTTACTAGAATAAGCCTTTGAAACCTAGATATTTTACACTTGGCACACATCTCAATTCAGATTAGTCAGATTTGTTAGTGCTTGTTAGCCCTAAGTGGCTAGTGGCTGCCATACTGGAGAGTGCAGTTGTGAAAAGAGGCCAGTCTCTGGGATGAAGCAGATCTGGTTCCCATCCTGCACTTGCTAACTGTGAACTTTCCTAGCTGCGAACTGGGCCTAGGGTCTCTACTTCCTGGGGTGGAAGTGAAGACGATAAGGTTTCCATATGTAAGACTGTCCACTCCTCTTAGCACAGGAGCTGGCTGGTAGATGCTCGGGACAGATGGCTTTTCCTTCCCACCCAGGAAGAAGAATCTGCTGAGCGCAGCCTCAGGGCCTCTCTTCACTCCAGTTAAGCCTTTTGAGCCAGTGCCTCTATTTCCGCTGTCTGCTGTGAGTGGGAGGAGGTCTCCCATGGGAGGGAGGACCCTGGCTTGAGTCCTTGTCTCCTGGACCATCTGGCTGAGCTTTGGAGAATAGGTGATCCCTTAGCCCTCTTTATGGCACATACATAAGGACTCTGTGTATCCTCAGGAGGGGGGTGCCTTCCTGGAAAAGTGAGCAATCGGCTCTCTCTCCTATCCGCTTCCATGTGCCTGCTAAGCATCTTTGGGCTGGAAGGGCGCTTAAAGCGTGTATAATTCAACCTATTGTTTTACAAAGAAGATAGTGGTCCAGAGAGCAGATATAACTTAGCCAGGCTCACACGGTGACAATGCAGGCATAAACCTGGACCCGCTGTATTTGCATCTCTATCTGAACACACGTAGAGACAGAGCCATAGAGACTTCCCTGTATGGAGTGCTGATGCCTCTGTATGTTATATGCTCATCTTTGTCTTTTCACAATCTGCACTTTATTCTAAGCACCAGACGCTCAGGACAAGCAGGCTGGTGTGAATTATGCTCTATTCCCAATAGCCTTCAACTGTGTTTTCTTGCCAGTTTTCAACCCTTGATCAATTGGTCCCAGGTAGAACTTGAACATAATTCAGATTAGCCTAGTTGTGAGTAGCTGAAGTAAACCATGACTTATTTGACCATCAATTTCATGCTCAAAATGTAGTATTAAATATTTCATCTTTGTGGTTTTTTTTTATAAAAGGCCCTGCTCTGGGTAATGGACTTTTACCCATTAGCCTACAGATTTTTTTTTTTTATTTTTATTGTGATATAAGCCCACATACAAAGCAAAAAGAACAGAGCTATATCAAATATATAAATTGCAGTACCTTTTAAATGGCAGAGAGGAAAAATTATAATTGCCCTGTTTGGCTGTTAAATGTGCTAAACCCTGACAAATTCTCAATGTGACAATCCTTGAGTATTTGTCTATAATCCCTTAGCAAGTGCACCTTTTATTCAACTACAGAGTTGTACTCACTTCGGACACAAGTGCCATTAATTAAATAACACACTCAGCAAACTCGCAGAGCCATTAATTATCAAAGGTAGCCTGCTCCGTGCCTGACTCTACAATCCCGTCACCCAGAGCGCACACTGGAGCACAGGGACACGCTGGAGGAAGGTCACCCGCAGGAGCACGATAAGAAGCAGCTGTCGGACAAGGTCAATGACAATGCACGCCTGCCTTTCTGCTTTCTCGTTGCCCATGTGGAGGGTTTGAAGGAAGGGAAAATGTTTCACATCGTAGGAACTTTCTCAAAATTAGTTTCTCTCCTGCAAGACGCAAGTAAATATAGAATAATCCTTTTTCATTTCGACTGAGTCTCAGGGAAGAGTAATATCAGCTGAAGATTTAGAGACAAATAAAGCCTGCCCTTCATAAGCTGCCTCAGAACAAGAAAGCCTTTTGGGGAGTCTCCTAGGCAGACCCGGGGGGTGCACGTCAAACAAACATAGAAGATGGAGCCTTCCTGGCTTCCAGCCCAAGCACATGCCAAGGAGGAGCTGGGCCCTCCAGGGTGGTTTGCTCTGTTCTGTCTCCTCATTCCCACCTCCCAGACTCAGGCCTATGTAGTTTCCTTTGCCAGGACACCTTGGGAGAAAGGGGGTGAGCCCTGGGGGCTGCGGTAAGTGACCCACACCTGCAAGCTTGGCAATCGTCTTTCTTGCATGTTTGCTGTTCTTCATGTTTGACTTATTCCTTCAAAGAGAACACAGCACTGAGTCTGTGGCCACTCTACACAGGACAGCCCAATGCCACTGCAGAATGGAGGCCTGCGTCTCCCCTCCTTGGGGGCCGGCTACACAGTGCCCGGAGCTGGTCTTTGCCTCCAGGACATGGATCTGGAGGACTGGGAAACTGTCCAACAGGAAGTTCAACACTTCCCCATCGCAAGAAGCTGTTATTAATCAGCATGTGCGACATGTCACAGAGGAATAGTTGTGAGCCGGAAACCTTGCTGGGAAGTTGCCCTGCTCCCTGGAGTGCAGCCCCACAGCCCTGGGTCTCTGGCCACTGCGCTTGGGGTGACCCTTCCTGTCTCCAGATGGAGGACAATCACGTTGCCGTGGACATACTAATCAGAGTGGCTCTCTGATCCTTGCCATCTCTCTCCCACCTTCGCCTTTACCCACTTTCTGCAAGAGATTGCCACCAGCGGCTTTTGTGGTCCAATTTCTGACTCCAGTTTATTAAGAAAAAGCTGAGAAGCAGAGGTCAGGGGTGCCTGCCGTTAGAAAATTGCTCACCTTGTTTTTGGTGTGAGCAGAATGACTTTGCACGGCTGTCTGCCTCCAGCCTGCTAGCAACTCAGTTCCTTTTAGACGAAGGGACTTGTTACCCAGGAGTTTTATGTTACGTTGGGGAATGTGGTTACTTGGATCTAAAACCATTTCTGTGTCAGCCCGGGATTGGATGCAAAGCGGGTCATTTTGTGCTTCTCGGGGGCAAGAATCACCGCCCGTGAAGGACAGCGCTTGTCCTATTTCTGTGGCTCTGCTGAGGGTGGCTGTTTGCAGCTGAACCCTGCCTCCAGCGTCTGCATTGCTTTGCGGCATTGGGAGCGTTTCGGGGGAGCACGCTTTGGAACTGGATCAGGAAGGAGACAAGCTTGGAGCTGCTCACCATCACATCACACTCGGTGGCTCCCTCCAGAGGCCCAGCCCACACTCTGGACCAGCAGACCAGACTCCAGAGTTGGGGCGTGTTTAGACCTCCCCCGGGTGATTCCCAGGAGTCGCCAAGTTGAAAAACGCTACCTTAAGGAAACAGAAGCCTGTTGAGTGTTTGTGGTCCCACATCTGCCTTTTACACTCTATCAAGTTAGACTGACTGGCAGCCCCACCCATGGTCCCCTACAGGAGACACGCACACTCATCTCTTTTCTCAGCTTTGGAGCAGAAGAGGGCCCCTTGCTGTGGGCCTGTACCAGGAATGGAGCGAGAGGCAGGCGCCTCCTGCGTATACACACTTCCTAAAGAGGCTTTACCCTGAAGGTATGCGGACACAGCTGGCTGTTGAAAACAGGGGACTCCGTCCCTTTCCTTTGGAGAAAGATTTATCAAGCCGAATGGCACCGCCCCTTCCAGGGGAAGTCAGGGGGACCTTCAGCAACTCCGCTTCCACCCTGACCTCACTAAATCATGACAACAAAATGCAAATCGACCTCAAAGACTTTCCCGAAGGTTTCAGGGAGAGAGGGATGAGAAACACAGTGCACACCACACAGCAGACCATACCTAAAACTCATCCGCACTCTCCTCATTAGACACCTGTATTTCCCTTCCCAGTGCAAGGCTGCTCTCCCCCCAAATCTCTTTACTGTTGGGAGCTGCCCTCTGCCTCCATCCCCTGCTCTGCCAAGTACACCCTGAGAAGGAGCTTCATCGCACCACCTGTTACTTCTCCAGCCTGGCCTTGCCGAGCATCAGCTCATCTGCCACTGTGTCTATTAGGAACTCTGAAATATTTGAAAAGTACACGTTCACCCCCATGTTCATCACCAGTCAGACTCCAGGCAGCCTGGCCACTCTGTCCTCAAAACTCCAAAAGCCCACGTTTTCCTGATTATCTACCGCATTGCCTCAGCAGGTGCCAAGAGTTTCCCAAATGGGCTGGAAACGCCTTGAGGATATCATTGGTTACCTCTGTGCACCCTCTTCTGAGCCTTACATGCCAATAAACACTTTTATTGATCTGCCCAGATAGCACGGAAAACACTGCTGTCTAAAGGTGGTACCGAAGGAAACAAGAGGCAGGAAGAAGGGCGCACAGCGTGTGAAATCCGATCAGAAGATGGGAAGATAAGTACGTGGCCCAGAGGCACTCTCTCCGATAATGAGGCCGAGTCTCCCCTACGTGGCTAAGTGCTGACACGCACTTGCTTTGACACTCAGGGGTCTCGTGCCTGCTGGCTCCCGACTGGAATGCAATAGAGAATAAATCATAATAATGACAACAGCAGAGGCTCACATTAGTGAGTACTCAGAAAGGACCCGCAAAGCACGGCTCGGAGTGCTTCCCCGTGTTAGCCCGCTCAGTTCCCTGCACGCCCCACAGTGTGTGATTCACATGCCGGAGACACGCAGCTGGTGCGGACGAGGCTGGACTTCAGGCCAAGTGGCGAGGCCAACACGGTCACTGGCTGTACTCTGGCAGGAAAGCAAACTCTCCTTCCTTGCAAACTAGTTGGAGGAGAGAAACACAGAAGACAGAGCCTTAAGAAGCGAGGTCAACAGTTTGGGTGTCAAAGCTGCATGAGGGATGGGCTGCAGGAGCCTGTGAGTGGGCTGACAGAGAGCCTGCTGCGGAATGGATGGGGCCGCGCGGAGACTCGGAAATCACAGGGCTGGTGTCGGGAAGGGCGGGTGCGGGAATAACACGGGGCCACAGTGTTCAAAAGACCAAAAATAACACCGAAGGAAACTTCTCCGAGGACATAAATCTGCCCCAGACAGGTGAGGCGGAGGGAGAGAAAGGGCACATCCATTTCCAGGCCTGCACAGGTGCCTCTGACTCAAAGTCAATAGTTGTTCAAGGACAAGGGCCATGATGAATGACTGGGAGATGACCTGTGTGTCCAGGCCAGTGGGTGGTGCTGGGCACAACAGGGGAGGGTCCCACTGTCATACATGAATGAGACAGGCCCCACTACAGGGGTGCATACTGACGGTGCATTCACCCCACTCTCCCCCTCATGTACAGGCATCAGTGAATCTAGGGCAGTGGTCGGCAAACTCATTAGTCAACAGAGCCAAATATCAACAGTACAACGATTGAAATTTCTTTTGAGAGCCAAATTTTTTAAACTTAAACTTCTTCTAACGCCACTTCTTCAAAATAGACTTGCCCAGGCCATGGAATTTTGTGGAAGAGCCACACTCAAGGGGCCAACGAGCCACATGTGGCTCGCGAGCCGCAGTTTACCAACCACTGATCTAGGGGAATCAGATCCAAAAGTGACTCGACTTCCTCATTCCGATTCCAGAAGGGGCCAGGTGTACTGGCAAGGGAGGTCCTGCCTGCCCTTTGCTCTCTGGCTATTACGAATGTGCAGGAAAAGGTAGTGCTAGACTCGCTGAAAACTCCGTGCTCCAGAGGCTGACGTGTGTGCCTCACCCAGGGGTATGGGCCCAGGCTGGGGTGCCCTGGAACGCACATTGGAACTGGCAGGTGGCTGGGCCTTTGCACCTCAGCCTCCCAGGTGTGTTGCACTCAAAGTCATAAAAAGCTACAGGAAGTGAAGCCCCTTGCAAACGCCGAAGGAGAAGCCCATTTGTGCTTCCCACAACATTCCTCGGAATCTCTTCCTGTTGGCTCCCGACTGGAATGCAATGGAGAATAAATCATAATAATGACAACAACAGAGACTCACGTTAGTGAGCCTCATAAAGGACTTGCAAAGCACGGCTCTGAGTGCTTCCCTTATTAACCGGCTCAGTTCTCTGCACACCCCACAGTGCCAGCTGCCCCAAGCGTCTCTTTGTGCCCAGACTGTCAAGCTTCCCCAAAGTTGATGAAATTTAGCCCATAAATTCCTCATCCTTTTCCCCCTGCTGTTGAACTTTCTCTTTGCTGTGACCCTCTGCCCTTTGCAGTGTCCTCCAAGCCAGTAGCCCAGCTAGTCCTGTTCCTGAGCACACCCGCTTTTCTGACAGCTCCATTAAGGCCCAGAAGCCAAGGCCCCCAACAGGTTCTCCTTTGGGCTGGGGGAAGGGTGTCAGAGCTATGTTCTAGGGATTTTCTTTCCAAATAAGATGAACTCCTCCCCCAGCCCACTACCTTTTCTATTTCATGTAAAGGAATTATTTGTTTTAGGCTTGGCCCATATTTTTATTTTTTTTAAATGTGTTTTTATTGGTTTTTAGAGAGAGAGGGGGAAGGGAGAAGGATAGAGAGATAGAAACATTGCTGAAAGAGGAATATCATCGATCAGCTGCCTCCTGCATGGCCCCTACTGGGGATCAAGCACACAACTGGGCGTGTGCCCCAACAGGAAACTGAACTAGCAACCTCTTGGTTTCTGGATCAACACTCAACCACTGAGCCACATCGGCCAGGCTTGGCCCAGATCTTTAAGGTGACTGGCTGTGAAGCAAAGCTGATTCAGCCTGCGGCACACTAGCTCACTAATTCCCCAAATCCAGGGGCTGAGACCCAACTGACTGGTGTGGAGACCTTTCTAGGAAGCTCTCTCCAGATTCTTGGGCCTCTCTCCTGACTTGTTGAGTCAGAATGTGGGGGAGAGACTCGAGAAGTGTGTTTTAACAAGCTCACCAGGTAATTCGGATGATGCCTGTGTCTGAGAACCCATTCTTAACTCATTAATAAAGGTCTGAAATGGCTTCAATTATATGTAAGCCTGGGGTCCATAGAACAGGCTCTTAAGGGACCATGTAGCTGATTGTGCGGGTTGTGGGCACAATCTATAGACAATGGGGGGCACCGAGGGGGGCAGGCTTCAGCAGGATTTCACAGAATCTTCCCTCAACTGTATGGCTTCTTGTGCAATGTTAATGGCAATCTAACAGATTAGCAGTAAGCAAACTTACATTTTATTTATTGCCATGACTCAACAATTGCTATCGGTTCTAACTTAGATGTTTGTTTTTATGTTCCATCATTTCCAGGCATGAAAAGCAACTCGAACAAATCCCAAGGCATAAGGAAATGGGCCTCATTCTCAAAACTCTGCGGCATTGGAAATGAAGCTAAGCAGACTTTATTACATCCTACAATTCGGCAACCTTTTGCTCAGCATTTTATTGCCCTGCGGAAGCCACCCAGTTATGTTTTAATCATGATGACTGACAGGCTAACTTCAAAACAACGGCATCGGCAGCCCTTCTGCACTCCTGGTCTGCGTACTCAGAACAGAGCCCTATATACATTGTCCCTGTGCCTGGATGGAAATAAAATGGCAGTTAAGATATTCGTCTCCTGTTGGCTCACTTAAACATTGGTATTTGGGGTCTGCTGAAAGTCACAACTCAGGAAGTCCATCTCTTAGAACTACTGTGTTTCCTGGAAACCAAGGGTGTGTTAAGCGGAGATAAGATTTGCAGTTTCCATTTTGGTAGGCAAGATACTAGAACAGGAAATGTACAACCTCTCCCTGGTCCTATTCTCCTGCAGAGAGGCGGAGAGGAAAGAGCTTAAGATGGCAAAATTAGCTCCCCGAAACCAATAGACACGAAATGCGGTGATTAGACACCTCGGACAAGCTGAGTGGTGGAACGCAAGGAAGGGAATGGCAATGCTCTCAGTACTGTCCTAGGAAGCACACCCCTAGTCTATAATAACCAGCTTCTTTAAGGGAGGATGAAGGCAGTAGGCCCTTTCTTCCCTCATCCTATCTAATAAAGAGAGAATATGCTAATTGACCCTCATACCGTCGCAAAGATGGCAGTGCCCACAGCCAATGAGGAGGGAATATGCTAATTAGCCACCACACCCTCAAAGATGGCTGCGCCCACAGCCACAAGATGGTGGTGCCCAGTCCCCTCAGCCCTGCCGGGATGGCAAGCGCATGGCAATGGGCTCGGCAGCTCTGCGTGCCTGCCTCTGGAGTCCCCCAGCCCCCTCAGCCCCCCAGCCACCCAGGGCCAGCCCAAGGCACAGGCAAGCCTCAGATGGCGGCTGCCCAGCCACCCAGGGCCGCCCAAGGCTCAGGTAACCAGGGCCAGCCGAGGCTTACGCTGCTGGCAGTGGCAGCAGCAGAGGTGTGATGGGGCATCGCCTTCCCCTGATCACCGGGTCGCCTCCTGCCCCTGAGGGCTCCCAGACTGTGAGAGGGGGCAGGCCGGGCTGAGGGACACCCCCCCCTCCAGTGCATGAATTTTCATGCACTGGGCCTCTAGTATATTTATAAAAGGGGGGGGGTAGAGTTTATAGAGAAATATAAACTACACCAATAGCTCTACTACAAAGAGCCAAAAGCAGAATGGTTCTTTGTCACGACGCGCCTCCTTGAGAATCCCTTTGGCTTATGTTCCACTCCCAGAACCGGCACCATCACCAGCATGGTGTTCCCTGTGACTTCTGCCACAGTGACCACACGCTGTTGGCTTCAAACAATGGGAATGCGCTCTCAGGGCCCTAGAGCCAGGCTTCCCGAACCCAGCAAGGCTGTGCTCCCGCCAGAGGCTCACAAACTGTCCTTGCTGGTGGCCGTGGCAGTCCTTGGCCATGTCTCTCTCTACCTCTGTCCTCACATTCCTCCACTCCTCTCTGCGTCTCTCCTCTGCGCATGTTTTATAAGGACACTCGTCACAGGATTAAGGTCCCATTCAGATAATCCAGAATGATATCCTTAAGGTCTTAATATCTTTAACATAACTATATCTGCAAGGCCCTTTTCCAAAATAAGGTAACATCTTTATTTGAGGGGTTTGGGGTGTGCTATTCAGCCCACAACTTGGGACATTTGACCTTTGGCTGCTTCTGATCCAGTTAAGTCAATGGACTGAGTATGACTGATTTATATCTATTTCAAACCTTCTTACATGTCTGTCAATGCCCTGCTTATTGACAGTGATTGTAGGAGCGTTCTTGCGTCTGGGAAGCCCGCTCATTCCCAAGCCTAGTCTGGATGCTGCTTTCTTAGCTGAAGGTAGAAACGACTACAGCGTGAACAGGATGTGCTCAGAAGATGAAATACCAGGGAGGAGATGGCAAGTGCTGGCACCCTCACCCAGCTTCTGGGCTGCTGATTTGTGGAGCAGGTCAGACATTGACCCCGTCTCAGTTTTAAGAGCAAATGCCACCAGAATGCCTGTCCCCTGCCTCTAAGGCTAATTCCACATGTCGCTCATTGGCTTTCCATCAAAGAAATAAGTAAACCGTCACTGAGAAACAGTGACTCGAGTCATACTGCAGGCCCACCTGCAGTTTGGTTTCCATTTGGCCTGTGCAATTAAAACCCTGCAGGAGCCTCATTTCTGCCTGTCCACCCTCGATTTCCTCACTCCAGGCTCTTCCTGTAACTCTGCCCGAATCTCTCCTTCCACGCCAGCTCCAGGAGCCCAGGCTCAGCTGGAGGCAGGATGGTCCAACACTGACTATTTACAGCGCCTCTGAAAGGATGTGCCAAGAACTAACAGAGCCACCTGATAGGAATATGTGGAAAAACAACTATTACTCCTTGTGCTAAAGTGGGTCTGGCCTGCATTGAGAAAACGCAACAGGCCAGGGAGGGCAATGCTTAGGTCAGAACAACGTCCCTAGCAATAAGCTTCTTTTTCTCTCTGATTCCTTCTTAGGCATAAATACCCACGAGGTTGTTTCTGTTTTGAGAGCGGGTAGTTTTGTGGTAAACAGTGGATAACTTGGAGGTATGCACAGCGTCCATTTCTATTGTGCCGGTGCCTTTCTGTATTGACAGCTTTAGAAAGAAAGTGTCTTATGTTGATCTCTGTGTACTTTTCAAACTCTGGGCCCATTCCTTATCTTTACTGTTCCACTCGCAATCAAAATCCAAATGGTGGAAGAAAATGGTACTCTATTTTTGGCAAGGAGCCTGAAAGAGCCTTTTCCCATGATTATCGTCACCACAGCTGACCCAAAGTTACAGAACAGTACTTGTGAGACCCCATCTTGCCTTTTGTAAGGTAAAAAGGGGCTGCGTCTCTGAGCAGAAACCGCTCCCATCTGTCCTCCTCTGTATCCAAGCTTGAGACTTGGGTCTGGGCATGGACCAACTCCTTCTGTACCTCCTACGTATACCTGCCCGACATGCTGGTAAAAGAAGGAAATGAACTATTGTTGTATATTTATTGTAGGTATATTTGCAAACGTTATTTTATTTAACCCACATACGATCCCTATATGACACATATGGAAATTTAGACTCAGAAAAGTTAGGCAACTCGCTCAAGGTCACACAGTTGGTAATAGGTGGGTTTGGGATCAACTCAGGTCTGAGTCCAAAACCTATGCTCTTTGGAGAAGAACTGTAACCAAGGACTCCCAGCAAAGTTAATAAGTGCCTTTCCTAACTTTTCTCCTAACTGTCTATTGAGTAGGCAGGTTGGTCCTTTGCACTGACATTCAAAGGGAAAGGGGGAGAGATAGTTAAGGAAAGGCAGGGAAAGTCCAAACATTCTCAAGGTGAAAGCATCCCTCCAATCATGTAAATGAAGACCACTAATGGCATTCCTATAACTTAATAACATATGGCAAGGGTGTTACTAAAAGTGCTTACTATAACAACCCTGAGGCAAAAGTACTCACCAAAAGGTTAATGATTATGTATCCTAGGAATAAAAACAACATAAAATAATGAGCATGTGATTACTGAATAATAGAGATTGAAAATATGGGTCAGTCCTACTTGGAACTGCCACCAACCCTCAAGCATGGTCACACACTTGTAGTTCATTTCAGTTCTGCAAACATCTTGACCACCGACTATGCATCGCTGGCTATGGCTCAGCAGCCAGCAGTGAGGCTGCCCCAGAGGTACTGCTGGAAAGTGGAGTCACTGTGGACTGCAGAGGAATGGGAAGAACAGGGCTAGTTTCAGCAAGAACATAGGTCCTACACCTAGGCACCTAGAAGATTTTTCTGACTCTATTATTACTAATATTATTATTCTTTTTTTCATATAAGCCTCACAAAAATCAGCCAGCCTTCCTTCTTTCCACTCTCTCTTCCTTCTTCTTATATTTATTTAATAAATATTTATTCAACACCTATTGTGTGCCAGGTATTATATGTACCAGGTGCTGGTGCTATAAAGCTGAGCAAAAACATTTGGAAGCAGTGATTTATCCTCCTTCGGTAGGTGAAGAAATGGAAGTTTAGAGGGTGTGTGACTTGCTTAAGGTCACACACTAGTAACAGTGCATGTCTGTGTACTAAAGCTTGGGGCACTTTGCCCAATCAATTTGTTTCCCAGATGACAGGACAAGAGAGAATAGTAGATGCTCTATGAGTTAACTCCTGGTTTTCTGTAGAGACCAGGCCCAATAAACACACCTACTTTCCCCATCAAAATTAGCCCGGGAAACAATCTAGTCCTCTCAGGTTCAATTTTTATCAATTTGATGAGCATGTACTAGTACATCTGGGGGCTGGTGGGTGGGGGGTGGACGCTCAGAGAGCAATTGTGGCTCTTTATTTCACCCTATGTCCTCCCCCTTGTCCACAGGATAGCAGCATTTCGGTCACTCTCTGAGCATTCTGTCTAGTGAGCCTGGCCCAGGTGAGCGTCTCCCTGTCCCATGCTGTTCTTAAGGAAGGATCTGGAATAAGACCCCCCAGATTCCAAATTAACCCCATCGTGCTGGTCTGTGGTCACACTTTAGTAAACAGACTTCCCATCCGGGTTGCTGAGGTCTCCTTCACCACCTTTATGATTTTGTCACGCCCCTCCCCTTTTTCTTCTCTCTCAGAAGGTAGCTCACAAAAAAACAAGTCCAGAACCTTGAGAGTCTAAAGCAGTGGTTCTCCATCAGCGCCACCTGCTGGGGAGGGTTTGTTAGAACTGACAGCAAGGCCCCACCCCAGTGCTTCCACTCAGTAGGTCTGGAGTGGGGCCCGACACCTTCCCAGGTGATACTGACCCTGGACCCACACTTTGAAAACCACGGGCCCGACAAGTAAAAAGGATTCCTTTTTTATGCTGAATCCAGCTTGTTTTTCAGGCCTTGCGCCGAACATATCTTAGTCCACAGGCAATGTACTGCAAGTTAATTCCAATCTGTCCACTCACGCATCTCCGGTAGGTTTTCGGAGTTATTTACCACCACAGAAGACTTCTTGCCTGGGCTAATTAAGTGATTAGTTTAGATTGATAGGAGATGAACAAAGGAAAAGTGGGGCAGCTACAGCTCACAGCCAACTTGATAGAATGGTGCTATTTCAGCCAAATTGGGGTCAGCTGCTGAAGAGTTCAATGTCCCTATTATTATTATTATTATTACTAGAGGCCCGGTGCACGAAATTCGTGCACGGAGGGGGGTTCTCCCTCAGCCCAGGCTGTACCCTCTCCAATATGAGACCCCTTGAGGGATGTCCGACTGTCCGTTTAGGCCTGATCCCAGTGGTCGGGCCTAAACGGGCAGTCGGACATCCCTCTCACAATCCAGGACTGCTGGCTCCCAACTGCTTGCCTGCCTGCCTTCCTGATTGGCCCTAACCGCTTCTGCCTGCCAGCCTGATCACCCCCTAACCACTCCGCTGCCAGCCTGATTGATGCCTAACAGCTCCCCTGCCAGCCTGTTTGCCCCCAACTTCCCTCCTCTGCCGGCCTGGTCACTCCTAACTGCCCTCTCCTGGAGGGTTGATCACCTCCAACTGCCCTTTCTTGCAGGCCTGGTCCCTCTCAACTGCCCTCCCTTGCAGGGCTGATCCCTCACAACTGCCCTCCCTTACAGGCCGGGTGCCTCCCAACTGCCCTCTCCTGCTGGCCATCTTGTGGTGGCCATCTTGTGTCCACATGGGGGCAGGATCTTTGACCACATGGGGGCAGCTATATTGTGTGTTGCAGTGATGATCAATCTGCATAGTATTCTTTTATTAGATAGGATAGAGGCCTGGTACAGGGGTGGGGGCCAGCTGGTTTGCCCTGAAGGGCGTCCCAGATCAGGTGGGGTTTCCCTTAGGGTGTGGGGCGGCCTGAGCGAGGGGCCTGTGGTGGTTTGCAGGCCGGCCACGCCCCCTGGTAACCCAAGCGGAGGCCCTGGTATCTGGAATTTATTTTCCTTCTACAATTGAAACTGTGTAGCCTGGAGCGGAGCCAAGCCAAGCCTGGGGCTCCCTCTGAGGCCGCAGCCATTTGTGTTGGGGTTATAACTGAAACTTTGTTGCCTTAAGCAGGTGAGCCCGGCCAGGGTGTGTGGAAAGCTTTACTTCCCCTGTTGCTGGCAGCAACCCTGGCCTGCTCTCTCAAGCTCCATTCTGCCGCCATTTGTTTGAATTTGTTTACCTTCTATAATTGAAACTTTGTAGCTTGAGTGGAGGCTTAGGCCTGGAAATGGCAGGTGGAAAGCTTGGCCTCCTCTGTTACCTAGGAAACCTTGCTCTCTGTGGCTATAGCCATCTTGGTTTGGGTTAATTTGCATGCTCTCTCTGATTGGATGGTGGGCGTGGCTTGTGGGCATGGCTTGTGGGTGTGTCGGAGGTGTGGTCAATTTGCATATTTGTCTATTATTAGATTAGATTATTATTGACGTATAATTGACATACAACATTATGTTGGTTTCGGGTGTACGACATCATGATTTGATGTTTGTGTATATTATGAAATGATCAGCACAATGAATCTAGTTAACATCTGTGACCACACAGTTATAATTTTTTTCTTTTGATAATTTTTAAGATTTACTCTTAGTAACTTTCAAATATAGGATTAACTAGAGTCTCTGTGCCGTACACTATACCCCCATGACTTATTTTACAACGGGAGACACCCTTCACTCATTTTGCCCATCTCCCTCCCCATACCTCTGTCAGCCACCAATGTGTTCTCTCTCTGTGAGCTTGGTTTTATTTCCTTTTGTTTTTAGATTCCACATGGACGAGAGATCATATGGTATTTAAGGCTTCAGTGTTGCTATCTTGAGGGAAATGGAACTTGCCCCTGCTATAGCTGGAATTCACTGAAAAATCCATTCCAATTTAAGGAAGGACAAAAGCCATATACCTATAGCTTTTGAAGGTTGTATCAGCTCAGAAGCCTCACATTTTCAGGAGAAGGGAATGAATGGTAGGGAGCCTGCAATGACTGTGCATCAGCCACATACCACTGACCTTTTGATGCAGATAGGACTATCCTGATTTTACAAACAAGGAAAATCAGAGAACGGGTCACCCAAAGCGGTGGTGATGATGATGGTGACAGTCATAATAACAGCGCCTAACATTTACTGAGCACTTACTGTGGGATTATATTCTAGGCATTTTTTTTTCTAGGTACTCTATGTTATTAGCTCAGCCAATCTTCCCAACTCTTTGAGTAAGTTCCATTATTATCCCATTTCACAGATAGGAAAATTGCAGCACAAGGATGTTCAACTCGCCCATGGTTGTCCAGTTAGCAAGTGTCAAACGTGGATTTGAACCCAAATGGTGTGAATCCAGAATCTATGACATTTTCCTGGCTGAGATGCAAACCAAACTTGACCAAACTCTGAAGTCCCATTGGCCTGCTGTCCTAGCCCTTCTGGGGAAAGAGCCTGCTGGGACTCTCCCACTCGCACCCAAAGACTAACGCTATAATACCCCACCACCTCTCCATCCCGCTGCAGAGCTTGGCTCTGTGTATTCATAAAGACCTCACAAACTGGCACGTCGAGCTCTCGGGCTCAAGAGAAGGTGGCTCCACCTGGGAGGGAAGCCCCCGAGCGGGAAGGCATGTCATTGCTCTGAGTGCAGTTATCCCAGCTTCAGTTCTTCCCAACCTTCCACATTTTGCCATATCCACATAATACCTACGTTATTTTCTCACAACATTCTCTTCTACTCAGCTCTCATTTTCACTTACATTTGTTCAATGAAACTCAAAGCTACTGAGGCAAATGGAAAGCCAGTACCCATTGCCACAAATGGAAGCTAACCAACAGGATGAACACAAAGTGAACTAAATTCTCGCTACCTACTGTCTGTGGGTGGGCGCTAAAAGCCCTGCCTCTGGGGCCTGCCTTCTCACTTTATTATAAAGGGACATGGTGTTAGAGAGGTGTTAGAATAGGCTGGCACCAGGCAGAGTCCCCCTCCTTGAGGACAAAAGAGACGTGGAAAAGGAATAACGTGAATAACGTGTCACCTTATGATATGATGGTCTCACTGGATGTTTGGTTCATGGGGCGGGGAGGGGGGAAGGGCGGGATGCAGACCCAGCTAGGTGTGGCCTGGCAGTGCCCTAGAGCCAGCAAGACTCCTCTGCTGCTTTCTATGCAACAGGCACATCTTGAAAGGGCGCCTCAGGGAAGCAGGCAAAAATGAAGAGAGAAAAATGATCACACTGCCAAAGAAGCAGAAGGAACTTCAACGGAAATAGTGATTAGAGAGTTTTCCCTTTGAACAGAAGCGCCTTTGATAGTGCCTTCCTCTGTTCTGTTGTTCAGTTGCAACCATGGATAAGCAGGAAGAAACAAATGAGCACTTTTGTGTATCATGAGCATCTGTCACAGAAGAAGCGATGGCCCACTTTGAGGGGGGAATTCTCTCTATCTCCATCTCCATCCAAAGGAAGGGAAGTGAAGGGAGGGGAAGGAAGGAAAGGGAAGAAAGATAAATAAGTCCAGCAAAGAGGGTTTGGTAAGGCACCCCCACTCCCACCTCCAAGGATCCTAGAACATTCATAGTCTTTTTATCTAATTTTTAAAAAATATTTTTATTGATTTTTATTTTTATTTTCTTTTTTTTAAATTTCTTTATTGATTAAGGTATTACATATGTGTCCTCATCCCTCCATTAACCCCCCATAGTCTTCAGTGACCTGAGAAAGTCACTTGATCCTCCTCCTCCCATTTTTCCCTTTGACTTGGTTAAGCACCTTTGGGGATATAAATAGTCTACATAGCAGTAGGTTTTAAAAACTTATTGCATAGATATTTTAAATAAGAAAGAACTCAACAAAACTGCCTTTCCATAAAGCATACGGATCACGCAGACATCCCCCTTGATAAGGGTCTCTGCGGGGGTGATGAGAGAGCACTTTCAATGGAGCAAATGCCATGCCCGGTGCTTTACCGCCAACAACCAACTAATCCTCACAAGAAGCCAGTGAGATGAATCCTATCGTCATTCCCATTTCACAGACTAGGAAACTGAGGCTGGAGAGTCTTAGGAACTTGCCCAAGATCAGGGAGTTGGTGAATGACAGAACCAGGCTCACACCTAGGTCTGTTATGCACCAAAGGTTTTGGTCTTAACTATCAAGCTCTGTTGATTCCCTGATGGAGAGGAACTAAATATTCATTACCATTTATAACTAATTATATATAATTAATTATATCATTAAGGCAACAGAGAAACTAATAGGAGTCAAATGTTTCCCCAAGGCTCTATTGGCCCAATGTTAGTTTGCAAAAGATGCAGGAGCCTGAGAGCTTTCTCATATTAAGATCGTATTTCTCCTCCCTGTGCATATCACAGATTAAGTATTAATAAGAATGATCAAATCACAGTAGTTGAGGTTTATTGAGCACTTATTAGATGCCAGATGTTATGCTAAATATCCCCTATGCATTTTCCTCTTAATCCTCATCCACCATCTTATGAGACAGGTGTTGCCTATGAGAAAACAGAGGCTCAGACATGTTCAATAATTTGTTCAAGGTCCCTCCGCCTGTAAGGGGCAGAGCAAGAACGGTGAACCCAGCCGTATCTCTTTTTGGGGTTAGAGCTACTAAGCAGGTGAATGGCAAGAAAGGAGTAAATCTTATCACCGCCCCCCCCCCTCGGCCCAGTAAAGGAAAACAGATAAATGTGCATAACACTATCTCTATATATAAAACCCTAATATGCAAATAGACCGAATGCAGAACAACTGGTTTCTATGATGTGTGCAGAGCCCACGCTAGGACATGGTGTAGTAGTAGGATCAAGGAGCACACAAGTTAGGGACTCTGCACTTTCTTCAAGACTGCAGTGATGGATGAAAGGAACTCATGGAAGTTTCTGGGGGACTTAATATCTACTAGGTCCTTTTCTCGGCCAGTGATCCAGAGCAAAGGCTAGCTAGAGATGGGATCTTCACAACCCCCGTGCTCTCTGCACTGCTGCATGCAAAAGGGAATGCCTTCTTCCTTTGGGGTCTCAGGGAGGCAGTGTGCCCATAGCCCAATTCGTAAAATCAGAATTTTGTCTGTGTCTGTTACTCCGTAGGAGAATCCAAAGCCTTCCAGAGTTAGTGTTCTGGAAACTCTCCCAAGTACCCGCCCTGCGTGTATTATATTTCCTGGTCTAGCTTCAACATGCAAACCTGAACTACATTTTATGGTCTAATTGTGCCGAATGAGAAGCTGCTACACCTAAGATTGTTCCACAGCAACAGGAATGTGCACCAAGTCCAGGGGGAACTGGCTAAAGAAATGCATATAGCCCAGGGCCTTCCCCTGGGAATGGCATTCTGTCCCTCTGGGGTGGGGCCAGGGAACTGCACCATGGCAGCCAATCCCAGGAGACTGTTCTGAGCGCACAGGTTGAAAAACACTGTTCGATTTCTCCTCTCCTGGGGGGTTCTCATCCCAAACTCAGATGCTTCCTCCTCCAGCAATTTTTTTTTACTGCCCTCACCTAGCTCTGTACTTCAGTTCTGAGATTCTATCGCCACTGGGACCTTCCACTTGTTTTCCTAATTTCACAAATAAGTCAGAGATACAGGGAGGGAAAGGGGTTGGGGGCAGAGGAAAGACACACACAGGGAGATAGGAAGAGACTAGGTTCTAATGACATGGTTTGGGCTTTCTGGATCCAGCTAAACCTGAAGCCAATAGATCCCTGAGCTTTAGTTGTGTGAGCCAATAAGTGCTTTTTGGGGTTAGAGCTACTAAGCAGGTGAATGGCAAGAAAGGAGTAAATCTTATCACCGCCCCTCCTCGGCCCAGTAAAGGAAAACAGATAAATGTGCATAACACTATCTCTCTATATAAAACCCTAATATGCAAATAGACCGAATGCAGAACAACCGGTTTCTATGATGTGTGCTGACCACCAGGATATGTGCGGAACATAGTGGGCATCAGCAGCAGGCGGCAGAGCATGGAACATGGCGGGTGTCGGCCATGGCGGGATGGTGGAGCAGGTGAGTGGGGGTGCCAGACCAAGGCAGGGCGCCGGTCACTGTCATCAGGGCAAGCCTCTGGTGGTTACTGAAAATTCTTTGCTTGGCGCTTGCACCTGCTGCCGGCGCCGCCCCACTCGCGCCTGCTGCTAGCACCAGAGCCACCACTCCCACCCACTGCCGGCACCAGCCCAGCCCCGCTCGCACCCGCTGGCCAGTGCCATCAGTGCATAGGAGCAGTGGTGGTGGGAGCAGAGCCACCGGCAGACAGGGGACCGGGACCACCAAAGGGAGGGGCCAGACAGGGGCACCGAGGATGGGCTGAGACCCGCTCCTGTGCCCACTGCAGCCTCGCAGCCCACAGTTCCTTTCAAGGTGCACCAATTTGTGCACTGGGCCTCTAGTTATTAAATAAAATGACTCAACCCTGCTTTCCCTGCCTGTGTGAGGCTGAGCCAGCACCCCAGCCTGCCTGGCCCTTTGCTTTCTCATCGTCACCATGAGTATTATGTCAGTCTAATTTTGTGGTTTAATTGCCCAAGATTCTGTGCCCAAAGAGCCATGCTGTTGTTGGTTGTTGTTCCTCTAGGATTATCACATCAGAAGTAAAGATATTAAAATAGAAATCGTGTCCTGTCATCACTTTCTGCTTCCAGTCCTGGCACTGACTGACAGGAGAGCGCTGCTGAATCAGGTTCCACAGGCTCACCGGGTGAGAGTTCTTGCCAGAGGTTGCAGGAAAGGGGACGCGGGTCAATGGAATCAGAGGCCTTCTGTGGCCCTCAAGTTTTTCAGGGCGGATTGGAACTGGGAACCCAGCAGGGCTCTCTTACAAATGTAAAACTCTTACCATCTCTAAAACGCTTTTTAAAAATGTCTTGCTTTCCTCCTTTGTGCCTTATTATTGGGTCCATGTTCCCTGGGGATCTTAGGGGCCTGACTTCCCATTGTAAGCTTCTGACTTTTGTTCCCTAACACCAAGTTGTTCTTTAGGAGACAGAATCGGGAATAAAAGCGGGTCCACAGATGCAGAACACTCCCTGCCTGGTCTGGGGCTGCTGAGCTCCAGTAAACAGGCCGAGGCTGACTGCATCAGGGGCAGAGCATCACCCAAGCTTCCCGAGGCCACAGCTCCACAGCCATCCCAGTGCCAATCTCTGTGCCCCATACTTCACACTCATTCTCTCCTTTGATTTTCACAACTACCCTCTTAGGTTGTCCATCAGCCCACTGACAGATGAGAAAAACCCAGCTCACAGAGGCAAAGTGATTTCTCTGAGGTAGCACGGGGAGCAAGTGGCAGAGACTAGTGTGGGCCCAGCTCTTTGGGACTCCAAAGCCTGAGAGCTTCACCAAAGAGCCTAAATGGGAGCAATATTTAGGAACAGGGGTCGGCAAACTATGGCCTGTAGGCTGGATCTGGTGTGGTGTGGCCAGATTCAGTCACACAGGCCATAGTTTGCCTGTTCCTAAATATGGTGCCTTCCTCCTACAATAAGAGAAGTGAGCTGTAACAAAGAACATATGGCCCACAGGGCCCAGAGAGATAAAATATGTACTGTGTGCCCTTAAAGAAGTTTACCAGCCTGTGGTTTAGAACACTGAATTAGGAAATCAGTTTGACTGAAAAGTCACTCCCCCTTGCTAGCTGTGTGCCCTCAGTTTCTCTCATCGGAGATTTGGGGATCCAGGAGCACTGGCCACAGTGAGGATGTGGTGAAGATCAAGTGAAATATCACATTTCAGTCAAGCACCTGGCGCAGTGGTTGGCACATCTTGCTCTTACTTGTCCTACAAAACTATCAAACACCCAATGCAGCAGGGTCATGTGCTAATTCCCATGGAAGGACCAATGGGCATGACTGAAGCTTTGGTTGTGGGGTGGAGGGTGAGGACTCAGGTAAAAGACAACCTAAGTTCTCCAGCCAGCCTTTCTGGAAGGTGTGGGGCTCTGGTGACTGGCTTTATCAGGGCCACACAGCCCTTGCCTGCCAGACCCTCCTGGGTGCCTAGTCTCTGGAGTTGGGCTCTGAGAAAGAATGCCTGAGAATCAAGGTCAACCTAAGGTGTTCTTCATAGAGGACATTGTTCTGTTTTCCTTCTTTTAGCCCACCATGGAAGGTAGATGTAACAGACAAATTAAATGGCGACCCAGGACTCTATGATCTTATTGATGTGTCAGAGATTCACAAGAATAGCTTCTCTTAACACCAATGACAGAGATGTTTTTCTTTATTGCAAAGGTCAAGTGTAAGTCTGTTTATCCTCTGTATTTTAAAATTCTTGGTGATTAGTAAACTTAGGTATGAGCTGAGTGGGACATGCTGAATGCATTGATTATGACAGATTCCTTTTCTTCTTAAAACATGAAGATGTCTTGAAAAACCACAGAGCTCCTGTTGGCCCCATTGGAGCTCACACAGGGGCTCTTTGTGATTATGCTCAAAAGAAATCACAGTGATACTTCTCCCTCAACACAGCGAGGGTTTTATCCCACTGACAATGATCTCATATCAATTCCGTGCAAGCACCACACATCGAAGACACCCTAGAGTTACAGGGATGAAACTCAGTATGTGAGTATGTCCCCCCAACACCATCACCCTCGGTTTTCCACACCAAGTTGTTCTAGCCAGGAGACTGTGAGCTCAGTGATATATTGAATGCTTAACTCAACTTCATTAACTAGAGCTAAATGCTAACACACACTGTCCCAGCTTCCAGCACAAATTAGCATCTATAATAAAGCATATAATTAGCCACCACCCAAATGCTGTCCATGATGAATACGCCCCCAAGAGCCCCAGGACTGCTCTTTGATTTTCCTGAGACGGGTCTGTGGTAACAACCTGGTTCTCACATGTCTCTCATCCATTAGTCAAATGAGCTGGGAATTGACAAGGTTCTGGACAAACTCATCCAAAGTCAATAAGGGAAGGGCAAGGAGAGTTAGCTGCTTTCCTGCCACAGGAAGGGCCCAGAGGGCGTGAAGCACAAAGTCAGGGTGGATGTGGAAATAAAAGGCAGTTTTCCTGACCACCTGCACTCCAGCCCTAGTCAGTGAACACCTAGAGCCCTTGGCAAAATCCATGTGGGCGCTGACATCTCCAGAAACATCCATGCTCATCATGACCCTGCATCTGGGTGGCTGGCCAGGTACTAAGGACTTGCAGATCTGCCATCCCTTCCAAACCCCACTGAGAGAGGTTAAAGGATTTGCCCTAAAGGGTAACAGAATGTCGCCCCAAAATATACCACGTGGACATGTGGACCTGAAAGCAATTCAGATGGGGGCTACACAGGGAGGAAGCGATCACCAGAAACTTTTCACCAGACAGACTATGACAGGGCAGACTTTCTTTACTGAACATCTCCTCTTTTCACCTTCCCCCGAAGTGAACTGCTGTCTCCCTTTTAAAGCCCCGAGTCCCCCACCTCCCCTTTTTATAGCTCCAATTGTGTGGCTGCCTTTGAATCTCATACCTTTATGGGGTTCCCATAGGTGCATTTGCAGCTAACTTTTTCCCTCATGCTAATCTGTCTTTTTATTACAGGATGGGTCTCAGCCAACAATCTAGAAGAGTTGAGGAAAAATTATCTTTCCACCCCTCCAGCCCAAAGGTGCATAAGGAACAAATACTGAATATGAGCCTAAAACCCCACGTGCAGTTCATTTTGGATCAATTCTTCATTGAGCAACTATTCCTTGCTATCCACGATGCTAATGTTTGGGATTCCTCCCACATCTACTCTTAATGCATCTCCAGACTGGGAGTCTGTCCATTCGTCTCTCCACTTGTCTCTCACTCCTCGACCACCACTCCAGGCCAAACCACTATCACCTTAGCCTGACTTTGGTGACAGACTCCAGGCCCCTCTCTCAGCTTCCATGCTTGCTCCTTTATAATTTATCCTCCACACATCAGCCAGATTCTCACTAAAGGTGTCAGCCAGAGCCCATCATTTCCCACTCAAAACCTTTTAATGGTTTCCTGCTGTGCACAGAACAAAACCCAAATGCCTGTCCCCACCTACAAACTTCTCTAGGGTCTCGCCCCTGCCAACCCCTCTGACCTTCTTTCCTCACCAAGTTCCCCTTTTCTAAATGGCTTTTCCTTTTTGTAATTTCAAAGGCACCAAGCTCTCTCCTGCCCCAATTCCTTTTCACTTTTGATTTCCTCTGCCTGGGATGTTCTTTTCCTGATACTAGTCTGAGGTGGTTTTCTCTCAGGGTTCAAGTCTCAGCTGAACTACTGCCTCCTCCAAGAGGCCTTCCCAATCCAGTCTAAAGGGAATCTCCTCTGTATCATCTTCCTGTTTATTTCTTTCCTCCCTCTTGTCACTTTTGGAAAACAGCATGTTTATCTCTTTATGCACCCACAGTATAACAGCATCTTCTCCATCATCCCACAGCTGCCTTCATACATTAACTGGGATGCAGACTTTGAGCAAAAACTTCTCCTAAAGGACAGAGTGACTGAATGACTGAACTAAAACAATGTCCTTAGAATAACAAGTATTCCCGTGTCTTTTTCCCGGGACTGAAAAGCCACACTAATGCATCCACGTGATAGATTCATAAAATGGGCAAGCTCCTGGGCTTGTCATGGGAGACATTCTAATGGCCATTCTTCTCTTGCTAAGAAAGCCTCAAGATCCCTAACGCAATGGGCAGACCAAGGAAAGAGGCTGACAGAGGGAACATGATCTTTATGGAAAAGGTGGTTCTAAAATCTATTTGTGGCCTTATCCAAAGGACAAACCATGTGTGAACACCCAGATCTATTTCACAAAGGTCCCATTCATGGACTCTTTGCTCAATGAAATCCTTTCTAGAATAAAAATAACAGGTGGAAAGGCTCTTCTGTCTTCTGCTCGGGCTGCACAGCCTTTTCTTCACCTCAGTGCGCAGGCTTGGGAAGCGCATCACTCCAGGCTCTGGGCCCAGGCAGCTGAAAATCCTTCACTCGGAGACACAAAGTCACAGGCACAGCTTTGTTGCTGGCCTTCCATTGCAGCCACTCATGACTAGAGTGCATTTTGTCCAACTGAGAGGCAATCTCAAACCCGATTCCTCACCTTGTACTACGTGGGCCAGTTTGTGGAAACCATTTTGAAAAAACAACAACAACACACAAAACCCTAGTCCCAGATAGGATGTCTTGTTTGGTGTTTTCTATGGTCAAACCTCCCTAAACTTTGACAAGCTCCCAATGGGCACAGGATTCATTCATGACTCCTTAGAGGGGCCCTGGCGGACTCCTAGTCTATGGCAGAGATGTGAGAAAAAAAGAGAATTTTGGCAAAAACAGCTCACTGATCCAATAGCAAGCGCAGTGACTCTGACCCGTGTTTTCTGAGATTTCCAGAAGTGTCCACACGATGCAGCTATTGAATTAGGTCTACGTATCTGTGATGTGCTGTGGGTTTTTTATAACTATTTCTTTTAAGCCTTCTTCCCTTCACATTGCAAATTAATACATAAAGCCAGATGGTGAGTATCAGGAGGGCTCCATTAACAATGAGGTATTGATTTTGCTGCGCAGCGATGCTCCCTAGAACAAGGCGAAGAGACTCACCTCTGCTTACTTGGAGATTTGAATATAGCCTTCTGGACAGCCCTGCAGGCAAGATGGTAAGATTATTTTTCCAAAATAGTATTTGGCTGCTGTGCAACAAGAAGTGTTTGAAAGCTCCCATGCCTCCCTTGCAGCGAACTGATTTTCCACGGGTAGTTGGTCTCCTGTGTATGATAAGCAGGTCTGAGGAAACTGCTGAATGTATTCACTTAAAATAGTCTCTCTGCACCAACGGCTGGGAAATTTCCGTGGGGCTGTTGCACTAGAGTGCTCTGCATAATTGAACACAGTGTCTGCAAATAAGACTAATAACCATAGTTGTTTGAGTGATTACCATATCATAGATCGTAATTGTCTACCGGAAATGCTTCTGATGGTAATGTTGTTTCCATGGCCAGCCAACTCTGTGCTGCCAGTTGTCCATACAAATGGGATGGCTGCCCGCTCCTTGTTCGGCCATTTGTCTACTCGTCTCTGATCTTGGCCAAATTTCTCTATCTACAAATATGGAAGTTGCACTAGATGACCTCTGAGATTCTTGCAGGATCTGACCTTCTTTCTGGGTTTGGAAGAGTGAAACCACTCTCTTTCAAATGCTCAATGTATACTGAAGGATGGAGCTCGGCCATGGCTACCCAGATGGTAAGGGGTGACACCAGTATTCTGGTGGTCTCAAAAGCCCTTAGCCCTAACCAGTGAGTTCTTTGGACAAAGGAAAAGTAGAGAGTGGAGCCATTCACTGTGTCACCTGGAAGAACCATCCAAAAGGCTTAGAAAAAGATGTGCATTTCCTGCTGCCAACTGGGCAATAGTAGCCTCTTCTCAGGAGAGAAGAATGTGGAGCTCAGGAGACTGATGTCACAAGTTGGACTCTTATGTCAGTTGAAGGAATTTTCTGCACAGATTAGTTCTACAATCTTCTGACTACCCATTTGGTAAATCGAGATGGTCTGCTGGAATCCCAGAATTTGGGAAGACAGAGCCAATAGCTTGGTATAATTCCCTCACCAGTACAACCAAGCACATATCAGTATATGCATGTGAGCACACGCACCTGGCTGACAGCAGCTGCTCGGTACAGCACATCCCGGGAGAGGCTTACTTCTTAGTGAACTTAGTTAATGGATCTTCATGAAATGTGCTGCCCAGTGGGCGAAAGTGCAATATTTCAACTCCACCAAAGTTTTCGGTCACCAAAGCTGTTATAGCAACCTCACAGTCCACACCTCTTACTCATGGCCGTGGGTCTTGGAGGAGGCCAGGCTGAGAGCTCTGCAGGCAGGACGTGCCGATGGAAGGCAAACATGGGATTGCTCCCAGGGCATGGCCTGCACTCTGTTTCTCCAGACCATAATCCCTGCAGCGCTGCTCCTGCTGACCCTCCTGGCTGGCAAAGCTGAGTGATCAGACCTCCAGCTCTGGTGTCTGAGCCCAAATTATGGCTTCTCCACTCCCTTTGTGGCACTTGACCTGTCTGAGCCTCGCTTTCCTTCCTTACTGAAAGAGCATAAATAATGGTAGCATCCTTAGTCAAAAGGCAGTTAAGAAGATAAATTGAGAATAGACATAGCATAAGGATCTAATTCTGTCCTGGGCAAATAATATTGTGTGAGTTTCCTAGGGCTGCTGTAACAAATTGCTGCGAACTCCATGGCTTAAAACAACATAAATTTTATCTTATAGTCTGGGGGTCAGAAGTCTGAAATCAGTTTCACTGGCTAAAATCAAGGTGTTGGCAGCCAGCATTCCTTTTGAGGTTCCAGGGGAGATGTGCTTCCTTGTTTGTTCCAGCTCCTAGAAGCCACCAGTATCCCTGGCCTGTGGCCCCTTCCTCGCCCTCTGCTCCTGTCCTGCCATCTGCTCTGCCCTTCACTCTCCAGCCTCCCTCTTACAATGACCCTTGTGATTACACCAGGCCCACCTGGATCATCAGGATCATCTCCCACTTCAAGACTCTCAATTTAATCATAATGTGGAAAGTCTCTCTTGCTATGTAAAGTAACATATACACAGGGTTCAGGGCATGCACATTAAGTGTAATTTTTACTATTATAACATTTCTTTCTGTCCTCCCCCACCCCTTTTATCAGGTAAAATTCACATATGCTAACATGACAAATCTTAAATGTGCCATTTATGAATGTTTATAAATATGCACCCCTGTAACCATATCTCAAGTCATTATGAGAATATTTAAGAAAGAAACTGAAGAAGATACAAATAAATGGAAGCATACAGCATGCTCATGGAGAGTAATAATTAACATCAACAAAAGGTTCATACTACCCAGAGCAATCTATAGAGTCAACACAATTTCTATCGAAGTACCAATGCCATTTTTTACAGAACTAGAACAAATAATCTAGACATTTATATGGGATCACAAAAGACCCCGAATGGCCACAGCAATCTTGAGAGATGAGAACAAAGTTGGAGGTACCAGGCTACCTAATATCAAACTATACTACAAGCTCTAGTAACCAAAACACCATGGTACTGGCATAAAAACTGACACCTAGATCAATGAAACAGAAGAGAAACCCCAGAAATAAATCCACTCCTACATGGTTAATTAATTGATGATAAAGGAGGCAAGAACATACAATGGGGTAAAGACAGTTATTGAATAAATGGTGTGAGAAAATCAGTTATGTGTAAAAAAAAATGAAACTAGACCACCTTCTTGCACCATATATAAAAATAAATTCAAAATAAGTTAAAGACATAAATGTAAGACTCGAAACCATAAAACTCCTAGAAGAAAACATAGGCAGTAAAATCTGACATTTCTCTTAGCAATATTTTTTTCTGATATACCTCCTTGGGCAAGGGGAACAAAATATATATATCAAACTAAAAAAGTTTTTGTACAGCAAAGGAAACCATTAACAAAACAAAAAGACACATACTGAATGGAGGAATATATTTGCCAGTGATATATCAGATAAGGGGTTAATATCCAAAATGTATAAAGAACTCAGACAACTCAACACAAAACAAACAAGTAATCCAATTTTTTTTTTTTAATGGGCAGAGGACCTCCAAAGAGTACAGATGGCCAATAAACATATGAAAAGATGTTCAATGTCACTAATCGGCAGAGAAATGAAAGTTAAAATCACAATAAGATATCACCTCACACCTGTCAGAATGGCTATCATCAATAAATCTACAAATGACAAGTGTAGACAAGGGAACCCTCATGTACTGTTGGTGGGAGTGCAGATTAGAACAGCCACTATGGAAAACAGTATGGAGTTACCTAAAAAAACTTAAAAATGGAATTGCCTTATGACCTAGCAAGCCTACTTCTGGGTAAATATCTGAAAAAAAAAACCTAAAACACTAATTTGAAAGAATATATGCACCCCTAGGTTCACTGCAGTTATTTAGAACATCCCAGATATGGAACTAACCCAAGTGCCCATCAACAGACAAGTGGATACAAAGGTGTGGTACATATGTACAATGAAATATTACTTGGCCATAAAAAATAAAATCTGACCATTTGCAACAGCATGGATGGACCTAGAGGGTGTCATGCTAAGTTAAATAAGTCAAACAGAGAAAGACAAATACCATCTGATTGTACTTATATGTAGAATCTAAAAATCAAAATAAATGAACAAACAAAATAGACTCATAGATGCAGAGAACAGACTGATGGCTGCCAAAGGTGAGGAGCTTGGGGGGTTGGGTGAAAAAGGTGAAGGGATTAAAGTACGAAGTGGTAGTAACAAAAGAGTCAAGGGGATTAAATTACAGCATAGGGAATATAGTCAATAATATTGTAATAACTATGTATGGTGTTTCGTGGGTACTGGGAGTATCACTGGGGGAACACTTTTTAAAGTATATGATTGTCTAATCACTATGCTGCACATCTGAAATTAATAATATTGAATGTAAATTGTAATTAAAAATAAAAATTTTAAAAATCAACCCTAGCATTATGCCACCCAAACTCAATGATAGCTGTTGAAATCTTCATGATCACCAGTATCCTCTGAAAAAAAAAAATTCATTGTTGTTGCTTACTGATGGAAACCCACATGTACAAAGCATGCCTGTTTCCTATGTGTATCATAAGACCTGCTAACAGAAGACAACCTGGAGCAAGCGTATCAAACTCGCGACCCACGGGCCGCATGCCTCGTTTATTTGGCCCATGTTAGCCTTTGAGTTTGACATGCTTGACCTGGAGAAATTCCAAACTGTCTATGTTCAACACTGATCAGGAACAAATGCTGGAGGCGGGGAGTGGGGCAAGGCTTGTTTGGCGTAGGCAGGAGTTTGAATCTTCGATGTCTATGGACTTCTCCCCAAAGTAGTGTAAGAGAGAGTAATCTAGAGTCTCAGTCCATTTGTGAGGTCTGACGGCTGAGAGCTTTCAACATGCCTCTGTACAACACGCCCCTCACCTTGGCAAGTCCACGAGAAAGTTGGGGCACCCCTTCCTTGACCCTGGCAGGGAAGTCAAAGCAAATCCTGGCCTACTTGGGGAACCCTCACTCCAGCCCCCAAGCACTGTCAAAACTGAAGCCACCTAGTCCTCCCTTACTCCCCTCATCTCGCTCCACAGTGAGCAGAACCTGAGCCCTTCTCAGGGCATCTGTTGGCTGTTTGCTATGTGACTGATATGCTTTATTTCATACCCACTGGTGCCTGCGTGTCATTTGCCCTAACATCTATAAATCACTGGAAAAATCTGCCCAGTGTCCTGGAAGGGATGCTTGGCACCTAAATAAGACAGAAGACAAATAAGAAGCTCCATTCTCTACAGTAATAAAACTCACCTGCGAGTGGACCTTGGTTATGTTTGGTCTCATGTATCCATTGGCCCCTTTTCTGGAAACAACACCTTGATTTTCCTTGAGAGCCGTTTGTCCCCATTCTCTATCCGTGGGTGTGGTGTGGGGCTGATGCCTCCTCTAGTCCCTAGGGCTCCAGGGAGGCCTGGGCTTTAGTCTGGCCAATTGTTGCTCTGCGTCTCCTGGCCAGACTGTTTGGTTCAGGGACTTAGACTGACCCAGGGAAACTCAATCCTGGGACTTTGGCCTGGATCTTGGAGAGGACACATTCTCTTTGCATTCAGCTTGCTGACTGTATGGCTAATATAAGCCCGGAGTTGCCAGGGTACTGCGTACTGAGAGGTCCCTCCGTGGATTGAGGCCATTGTGATGAAAGCAAAGCACAGAGATGGAGAGAGAGACTCCTAAATCCTCTGGACATCCTGCAATCCCAGGATCTAGCCAAACTCAGAGTCAGTTCCCCTCCAGGACTTTATAGTTGCCTGAAATAATGAATCCCCATTTCAGTTTACAGCACTTTTAGTTGGGTTTCTATCATTTGTGCCTGAAAGATACTTTGAAAAGATACAGTCATCAGTTTTTCTGCTCTTAGCTTTTTGTTTCTCTGGATGCATTGAGGCCAAATATGCAATGGCAACCACACAACCTTGGACCTCATAAACAATGAAACCTTCCTGTCTAAAAGTAAAAGCAGCAGATCTGTTAGAAATGGCATGACAAATCTTGGCTTGAATTCCACTCTACCAAGACCAGAAAACCCCTACATTAACAATACTAGGTCAACAATTTGCCAGGAAAATCAGCTGAATCAGGAACCTCCACTCCCTGGAACATCGCATTCTGTGCACCAGGAGCCCTGTGTCAGCAGAAGTGTGTGCTGCATTGAAGGAAGTGAAGGTAAACTACAGACTGAGCATGATTCCCCAGTTTCTTCTCAGTGAGATTTCCTTCTATGGTAATTTCCATTCCAGTGCTGGAGTCAGTAAAGAGAGCTAAGCTGGTACAAAGTTCTATTCAACACAATAGCTAAAATTCACTGAACACTGTGGTAGGTAGAATAGGTAGAATAACGGCTCCCCCAAAGATATCCACATGCTAATCCCGAGGCCTGTAGGTATGTCATGTTACATGGTAAGGAAGAATTAAGTTTACAAATCACACTGAGGTTGTTAATCAGCTGAGTTTAAGATAGGGACAGCTGGGCACAAAGGTCATTAAAAGTGAAAGAGGGAGACAGGAGTGGGGTTAGATGCACTTGAGCCACTATTGCTGGCCTTGAAGATGGGGTGAGAGGGCCACAAGCCAAGGAATGCAAGCTGACTGTAGAGGCGGAAAGAGCAAGGAAGCAAATTCTCCCCTGGAGATGCTGTTATCAGATTGCTAAGGTTGCCATCACAAAGTCCCACAACCCGGGGGCTCCGTTCTAGAGGCTGGAAGGCCAGCAGCAAGGTGTCGCAGGTCCCGAGACCTCTCTCCTTGCCTTGCAAAAGGCACCTTTGCTGTGCCCTCTCATGGCCATCCCTCTGTGTACATGCATTCCTGGGGTCTCTCTGTGTCAAGATTTCTTCTGCTTATAAGGACACCATTCAGACTGGATTAGGATCTACCCAAAATGCCTTGTTTTAACTCAATCATGCCTTTTAAGACCTTGCTGCATATGAAATTACATTCCAAGGTACTGGACGTAAGGACTTCAGTATACGAATTTTGGTAACATGATTCAACCCATGACAGGTTCCAAAAGGGAAGACAGTCCTGCTGGTGTCTTGATTTAGACCCATGAGACCCATGTCATACTTCCAAGCTACAGAGCTGTGAGATAAGAAATGTGTGTTGTTTTAAACTGCGAAGTTTCAGGTGATTTGTAATGGCCACTCTAGGAAACTAATACAGGCTTTTACTATGTGCCAGGCACTTTGCTAATATTAATAAAGTGCTTTGCTTTTATTAATTTAATTTTCACCTTCACATCCGCCTCATCAGAGGACACTGTTGTGATCTCCGTTCCCTAGATGAAGAAGTGGGGCAAGGAGCTGCTAAGCATCTACCCACCCACCGCCTCGGCGCTACAGCAGTGAGGCAGAGCTCGCACTTGGACGTGACTGTGCCGCGCTGCCCACCGCCCACCCTGCTGTGAAACGCCGAGGACCTGGCGACTTGACCTTCTAAGCAGGATGGATAAAGAGCAGCAGCAGAGCCAGAGGATGAGCAGGGTCACCTGGTCCCAGCTTCTTGTTTTGAAAATGAAGAAAACAATGTCCAGAGAGATGAAGCTGCCTCCCAAGACCTGGAGCGAGTTCTCTGCGGCCAAAGTGGAGTCTAGGGCCCCTGGCTCCCAGCACGCCGGTCACTCTTTCTCCTCTAACAATATGAACAGTTGCCTCATCTGGCATCTCACTGAGTCATCTTATGCAGGAGGCATCTGAGAGCCAGTCACCAAGTTAGAAATGGCAAAGCTTGGTCTCAGCCTCATCATCTCTCTTACGGAGCCATCCATCATGAGAATACAGATTGAGGTTTAAACCTCCCTTACATTTCTTGATGGGGGTTTTGGGGCCAGGCTATAGCCTGTTAGCTCTCTTCAAATCAGATTTAAGGCAACTTCAAAAACAGGAAGAGCCTTTTACATTTTAATCTGAATCGAAGACTTTAGACAGGGCTCTGGACAAATAAGAGTGCAAAGTGGCTTCATCTCTATTAAGTTATCCAGAAAAGCCAACAGTAGCAGAGAAACCTCTGAGCAAGACTGAGTCTGCCACAGGCACATCAGGGTGAGGGCACCTCGCAAGGTCCGTGCACAGGTCCATGCACTTCATGCTTCGGAAACATCCCAGGAGCCAGCCTTTATTTTCCAAGCCAGACATCGTTCACTCCATCTGTGGGAAGGGCTGGCCACATGGCTGGTAAAGTGGGAGTGAATGACTTCCTTACACAACTGAACGTTGAAATGCTAATGATAAAATTTGATTAACATGACTTCCAACAACCATCATCTTCTTACCCTTGTCAAGACGCAGAGAAGACCTGCTGTCTCTTGCACACGTGGGACTGGAGGGAATAGCCATCTATTTTTGTTTTTCAATTTCTCTTTATTGTTGAAAGTATTACAGAAGTCCTCTCCCTCCCCCACCCATTGATCCCCTCCATCCTTCCCCACACTATTGTCTGTGTCCATGGGCTATGTAAGTTCTTTGGTTAAGCTTTTCCCACCCACCCCCTTCCTTCTGAAATACATCATTCTGTTACATGCTTCAATATCTCTGGATCTCTTTTGTTCATCAGTTTATTTTGTTCATTAGATTCCCCATATAAGTGAGATCATGTGATACTTGTCTTTCTCTGACTGGTTTATTTTACTTAGCATAATACTCTGCAGGTCCTTCCATGCTGTCTCAAAGGGTAGGAGATCCTTCTTTTTTTACAGCTGCATAGCATTCCATTGTGTAGATGTACCACAGATTTTTAATCCATTCGTCTACTGATGGACACTTGGACTGTTTATAGATCTTAGCTATTGTAAATAACGCTGCTATGAACACAGGGGTGCATATATTCTTTCTGATTTGTCTTCTTAGAAGGTATTCTTAGAAGTGGGATCACTGGGTCAAATGGCAGTTCCATTTTTAATTTTTTGAGGAAACTCCACCCTGTTCTCCACAGTGGCTGCACCAGTCTGCATTCCCACCAGCAGTGTACTAGGGTTCTTTTTTCCCACATCCTTGCTTGCACTTGTTGATTTATGGATGGTAGCCATTCTGGCAGGTGTGAGGTGGTACATCATTGCTTTAATTTGCATCTCTCTGATAATTAGTGATGTTGTCACAGCTGAACGCTCTAACCACTGAGGACACCAGCCAGGGTAGCCATGGTTTTCAGTTGGTGAGCCCACGAGGCCTGTGAGCTTTCTCACCACTAACCCCCAACACCATGGCCTTCCTCTATGATCTGGGGACTCTCTGGAGGGGAATTCACAGGGGATGGCAGTGGATGTTTTTGTGTTACGTGTTGGTTGCTCAAATATTGAGAGTGAACATCTCAGAAAAGTCAACTGTGTTTATACACACGCAGCAAAGTTCTCCTGAGAATCATTTTTGCCAAAATTTAAAGGATATTATTGAGACTTTAAGCACCAATGAAAAACACGGTGCATACTGCCATGTTGGATTTACTTTATGGTATCATCCCTGGGCTTCCACTGCCCTCTTAAGGGGACTAAACTAGCAAATGAGAACATCCCTGATGTTGCTTAAAAACAAATTCTGTGCCCAGCTGGTGTGCTCAGTGGTTGAGTGTCGACCGATGAACCAAGAGGTCCCTGGTTCAATTCCTTCCTGGCCAGGGCACATGTTGGCATTGTAGGCTCAATCCCAGTAGGGGCATGCAGGAGGTAGCCAATCAACGATTCTTTCTCATCATCAATACTTCTCTCTCTCTCCCCCCTCTCCTTTTCTCTCTCTAAAAATCAATAAGGACATATTAAAATTTTAAAAAAAATTTCATCAACACTAAATAAAACCACATTCTCTGCAAGTTGATGGAATTTTGCATTTACTTAAATTTTGAAGTGGGCTTTTAGCTGCAACAGATTGAAGAAACTGAAGTGATGATCAGTGATGAAATGGTAATCAAATACAACTGATTTTAAATAAAAATAGAGAATGGATATGACTGCATTTGAAACATTATTGTGCTAATGTATTGCTTTTTAAAAGGGCTTTTCTTTTTTGTCCCCTTTTCTGGAATAGTCTTCACTTTGTCATAATATTCCCCTTTTGGGGCAGGAAGGGAAAGGGAGATTAGGAGAGGAAGACAGCCCAGGGTAATTAAATATTCTACTTGAAATGCTGAAATCCCCAGTATCTTCCTGTTAGGAGTCCTGTTATCACATGCGCATCCCAGGGGCTCAATTCTACTGTCAAAATGCTCATAACACTCAACCCCAGCTGCCGAGGACAGCTCACTCTAATTTATTGTGTGGTTTAACACTGCCAAGGGATTCCATACCTGGCCCAAAGCTCTTTGGATAAACACGCGCACGCGCGCACACACACACACACACACACACACACACACACACACACACACACACTTTAAAAAAAGTTTTTGACATGAATCCTGAGGCACTCATTTGTGAAAATTCCTCTTGGTTTAATTACACTTTCATTAAGCCAGAGACTATAAAAGTGCATATATGTCATCGCCTGTCATGGTTTTAGTTGGTCAAATAATAGAATAATCAATCATCTCATTCGTAGAGAATGGTATGATCAAAGGTATTAGAGAAGCAATTGGATTCATTCTCAGAAAGTGGTGGAACAATTACTATGATTGCCAATTGTTAACTGCTTCTGATAAGTATATAATGAGCCCAAGTGTTACTCTCACATTGTGGAAATTAAAATCATCTCTCTTATTTGAGTTCTCTGCTAAACATGATGGGACCTGCAGAAGACTAGCTTGGGCTCTCAATTGCTTTCTTCAGGTGGATCAAAATAAAATTAAGTCCCAACCAGGAAAATACTGGTTTAATTAGAGAAATCCAGCAGCTCATGTATTATACATCAGCCACCCTACTGGAACTATATGCTGCAGGTAGGCATTAAAATTACAGTTGATTCCACAGGTTAGGGCACTTTTGTTTAGTTTCAAAGAAGAGAAGAAAATGGGGAATTCATTATTTAAATTGTTCTTCTGCTTCTATGGCTAGAATGTCTTCCCTCTGATCGGTGGGAATTTGGCAATTCACAGTAAATTAGAGATTTGCTCCTGGGGTGGGGCTCAGGCTCTGCCTCGGGGGTCCACAGGCATTAGGTACTCCCTCTTTTTCTCCTAAGCTTCTTAAAAAATGACATCAAGGTGACTGCCTCTATTTTAGCAAACCCTAAAAATACTCGTAGGGGCACGCCTCCCCACTTCCTCCTGGATCGTTAGGATGTCTGGAGGGGAGATTGTTTTATTTATCTCTATATCTCTAGCATTCTGTATGAAGTCTGTCAAGTAATGGATGAATAAATGAATGAATGAATGAATGAATGAATGAAAGAAAGAAAGAAAGAAAGAAAGAAAGAAAGAAAGACATCTGATCTCCATAGCTCTTACTCAGATTAATTTCTTCTTTTGTTCCTCCCAATGCTCCTGTTTTTCAGTATTTGCTAGAATCTCTCAGGAATTCTTGAGATTTGATTTTCACGTGCACAGGACACCCTGGTTCTGTTTTGTCCCTCCCGTGTTTGCCAGATGGCCTGCCATTTGATGAAACACATCCAGGCTCACTGTTGTTCTTGACTATGGATCAGGTTTTCTCTACGCAGACACATCACACACAACAGTTTGTAAAGTACTTCTCAGAACACTCATTCTGTCCTCTCTCCTGTGAGGTAGTGTCCATTCCCATTTCACAGACCAGAAAACTGAGGCTCCAGAGAGGGCAGGCCTGCTGGCTGTAAACAGGGGGTTCCTCAGCCCACCCTGCCCTACAGATCACATGTCATAAGGAGGGTTTTCCTCAGCAAACAAAGAGATTGAGGTCAGAGAGAAATTAAGAACAGCAAGATTAGAGTCTTGCTGGGCGTGTGGGAGTGGAATGTGCAGGAATTGATTTGATCCTCCCTTTAAATATAACTCTTGACAGGCTGTTCAGAATGGGCAGAGCAGGCCCACGGAACACCTGCCTTCCGTAGTGGATGGCCACACTGCAAAGGGCTCCTCCTCCTGCTTGACCCCGTCAGAGGGTAGGTGGGCGGCTTCAGAGACTCTCAGAGGGAGGGCTGGCTGCTGCCTGTCAGTGGGCACCGTTGTCTTTTCCAATCAGCCTCTTCACCGCCTCTTTGGTGACAGTACTTAGATTTCCTCGGGGAATTATTCCTCTTCTCACTGGGCCCGGGGCCACGCTGGGTCAATCAGCCACGTGCACTGGACCACGTGCCGTGACCCTTCTGCTCACTCAGCCTCTTGCCTGTCCCTCGGCCATTGCTAAGGCCTGGCTGTTTTTCCTTCTCCTGGATTCTGTGCGCTGTGCTTTCACTTCCAGTCTGTGCTTCTCTTCTGCATAGGTCAGCCAGCCTTGGGCTCTGTTGCTTACCAAATTCAAACACTTAACTGATACAGAAAACATACAGAAAAAGAGATTTCCTGTGCTTTGATGAGCCTGCTAACTGTCACCTGGGGATGGACATGTCTGGGGTCTGTGTGTACTCTGTGTCAGCCCACACTCTGCTGTGACCTTAATGCTGGAGAAAGTCCTTGTCCTCTCCCATTGTGGGGGGTAGCCTGGGAACAAGGCGCTGCCGTCAGAGACTGGACCAGAAAACGGTCAAGGTCAAGACCTTTCATGTCATCAGTTCAGTCCGAGGAGAGAGGACGTCCTGATGGGCCAGCAAAAAGCTCCCAGGCCGTGGGTCTGGTTTGTGTCTGTTTTCAGCAGAACTAAAATGTAATGGTGAGAGGTGACAACACCTGGTGTCAAGCATACAGGCTCTGGACTGTGAGGGGACGCTCTGAAGTCACAGGAGGAGGGGAAGAGATCTCCGTTTCTGGAAAACAGTGAGAAGTGATAGAACACAGCAGGTGGAGCCAATCCTGGGGTGAAGGGTGTGCTTTCTATTGATACATGAGGTGAGGGGGGAAGTCTGCCCACCTCTCCTCCAAACTCTTTGAAACATCTTTCAAGGCTGAGAGAAGCCACATCTGAGGGAAGAGAGGGAAGCTTGACCTTGAGGCTCACTGAGGACAGAGTGGACACTAGAGGAATGGCTTTCCCTGTCCCCGAGGATTTAGATAATGAGGAAGGAATCAGACCCTTAACCTGGTTGCTTCATCCTCCTGCAACTCACTTGTCCCTCCTGCAAACCCCTCCAGATAAAACAAGAGCAACAGCTTCCATTAATTAGGCACTTAACTTATTTCAGAGACTGTGCTGAAGGCTTTAAATCCATGGTTTCTTTTAGGTTTTATTCCAGCGCATGGAGACGCCCCACCTCAACACACACACACACACACACACACACACACACACACACACACACACACACACACACTTAGGTTAGGAGCAGGGAAAGCTGTCCCCTCATGTGACCTGTGGCTGCTGTAACACTGTCCAGGGAAGGTGGGGGCTTGCTGGATCCCAGAGCTCAGTGTTTGCTATGCCACAGCCCTTTGACACTTGGCATTTCTGTCACCGTTTCAGAAAGCACACAGCAATCTCTGCACTTCCGTTTGCGGAAATGTATATAAACATCGGATTCCGCTGGTCCTTGAACCAAGCTCAGTCTCAGAGAAGTCCCACCCTCGTCCTGAATGGCATCTCTGCTTTAAGCGCCCTTCAAAATGTGGAGGAGCTCCCTCCCCCCGCCCCCCACTCCCCCCCCACCCCCCCACCCCACACAGGTGCGCGCTGTCACTCACATCTCAACGCCACAGGGCCAGGAAGCAGCAGAGGCCACCGGTGAACCCACGTCAGAAGGCCTGCCAAGACTGCCGAGGCCCCTGGGACTGACCCTGTCAGCAGTGCCCTGGGCTCCAGGCCTCACAGCCTGGCGGCCTTTGCTGCTGCCACACAAAGTGCCTGCGATCCCCTCTCTAAGGTGCAGTGACCTGCAGAGCCCCCGGCTGAGGCCCCTCTGGCATGTGGCCAGGCCTGTGAGTGGACATGGGGGTTCTCTGAGGCAGGACAGGACAGTTATCATAGGAGACACTTCCCTAAGATGCCCGGGAGCCACACACCCAGGTTTTGAACTAGATTCTTGAAGGCTCTCCTACACCCCCTCACACACCCACCCACCAAAACAAATCCCTACCCTCTGGGCTGGGACAAAAAACATATCACCCCTCTTCCACTTGACCACCTCTGAAGGCTCTTCAGGGCAGTGTCCCCACCTCCCCAACCTTGCAGGTCTGCTCTCCAGCTGACAGCCCTGCCTCCCTCCTCTCCCCCTGCTTCAGAGTCCTATGCAGGTCTCCTCCCCCTGCCCCCCGCCCCACAGATCTGGGTACAGCTCACATGCTTCAAAAATATCTGTTAAAGTCTGCCCCAGGCCATTCCAGCAGCAAGCTCCCGGTCCTTTCAGGAAGGTGACCTGATTTGATTTTCAGTGTCTTACTCTAAAATAGCCAGTCCCACCACCTTTATTTTCTGGGCAGGGAGGAAACAACAGAAATAATCAGGCCCTGTGTTTTCTTTTTTCTGGGGTCCCATGCTCCTGGGAGGTTATGCTCTAAAGTCAGAGAAGAACTGTACATGCCAAAAATACTACTGAAAGTGAAGTCGAACATGCATTGGTATGTCATCAACAGTAAAGAGCAAATCTTATACAGACGACAGTGTGAGGACCACCAAGCCTGAGTAACAACAGGATAAAATCAGTCTAGACGCAGATGTGAGAGTTTTCAGATGATTCCACCTTTAAGGTAAATGTCAGTTCTCCAGAGGTGATGAGAGGTCGTGTTCCTGCTCACTGCCACTGGCTGCATCCTGCTTTACTGTGAATCCTCGGTGACTAGAATGCGTGTTATAAATCCGGCTGTTACAAGGAGGAGTTTAGGTGGTGGATCTCTGTATGCTAAAGGGGTCCGGGTGAGTGGTGTCTAAGTCTGTTCAAAAGGGAAACGTTTGGATGGCACCTTTAATGTGCAATTGGGAAACCCGGCTCAGCGGGGAGGAGATGCAAGGCCAGGTAGTGGTCATACGGAGCCCACATCCTCCAACCTCTGAGCTGTGTCTCCTGCTGTAGCATGCCCTTCCCATTACTGTGAGTCACAACGTTGACCTGGTTCAAACTATAATTAAATTGATTGGTATAGGAGGGAAGGGGACCATCACTGAATCATATTGATCCACACATTTCTCTGCTCCATGAGAAATAATACTTTTCTCGTGTTAGGAAGTCAGAGAAACATCCCCATATCTTTCGTGTTTGTATCATGGTTGTCGTATGTGGCATACAAACAACCACCCATTTAGGATATGGGAGCAGATTCTTAAATGCCATCTTAAGGCTCAGGGGAGCAACCAGTTATGAAAACTGGGCCCATGTAATGTGCTGGCACTTTGCCAAATTACTTTTTGTGCCGTAGGATGTTTAATCCTTACTAATGAGATCAGAATCATTTTAATCCAATTCAGAGTTGTAGAAACTGAGGTTCAGAAAGGTCAACTGACTCACTCAGGGTCACTTGGCTAGGAAATAGCAGAGCCTGGATTCCAGGCCAGGTCTGATTGCTGCGACTCTGACCAGCTGAGAGTGTGAAAGTGCCGCGTACACGGAGTCCCCGCGGCTGTTCGTGGTCTCGCTGTAAAGGGACGGTCACAAGGTGAGCAGGAGAGAGCGAGAGTCACTTTCCAGTCCCTGAGGACAGTCCCCGAGAGGGCCCGTTTCCCTGCAGCCTGCTCAGTGCACAGGGGACAAAACAGTGCGGAATGTTGTCGCGGTCACAGATGCTCACAGAGAACACAGCCTGGGAACTTGCCGTGGCCACATCCCCGCATGCTCCATTTTCTAGGGTCCTCCTCCTCTGTCTCAGGCCTACGTTGCTAGGCCCCAGTTCATTTAGGATTGCTTATTTAGCTTATAATATGCCAACATGTCAGATGGAATCCAGAGAAGTGACAGCGTACCACCACACACTGGAGTGAGAATACTTCTCGCCAACGCAAATTATTTATGGTCTAGCAGTTAACCAGTCACTCAAGTTGAGGATTTCGGTGCCACGGGGCTGTTTTATTATCCCCAGCATAAAGCTGCTTGTACATAAACAACATTTACTATGACAGTCTGCTAGCTGACTTGTTAAACCCGCCATGTCAGAATGGGATGGTTCTGACTGAGAGGGCCTTGCCGCGGCTGTGTTTGCCTCTGTAGGAGCACACCTGGCTCACAGGAAGTGCTCACAGATTTTGCTTAACAGATTCATCCAACAGTTATTTATTGAGTGCCTACTGTGTGCCAGGTTCTTCTCTAAGCATTGGGCACACAAAAGAGAAAACAAGAGTACCTTTTTAGTATGAGGCTTACATTCTAATTGGGGGAGACAGACATTAAATAAGTAGGCTGATGTTGGCGCTTTGAAAAAAAAAATAAAGTAGAGCAAGGAGGACTGAGAATGATGGGCAGTGGAGTTATGGCCCAGGACAGCCCCTCTTTTTGGGTGATATGCGAGCAGATGAATGAAGTGAGTGACTGGTGAGTACCTATTCCAGGAAGAATCAACAGTAAGAGCCAAGGCCCTCAGGCAGGAGCATGCTCAATATGGTTAAGAAGCATCAGGGGGGGTAGTGTGGCTGAAGTGAATAGATAAGGAGGGAGGAAGGATGAGAGGTAAGGGGAGAGAGTCAGCAGGAAGATTGGGGGTGCGGTCTGATTGTATAAGGCCCTGCAGCCATGGAAAGGCCTTTGGGTATTTATTAAACGGATGGATGAATGAACAGGTGAGTCACTGAACGAAAAGCACTAGTCCTGTGCTGTGTGTTAGGACAGGTAAAAACCATCTTCCACCTGTGGCTCCAGACCAGGGGTCCTCAAACTTTTTAAACAGGGGGCCAGTTCACTGTCCCTCAGACCGTTGGAGGGCCGGACTATAGTTAAAAAAAAACTATGAACAAATTCCTGTGCACACTGCACATATCTTATTTTGAAGTAAAAAAACAAAACGGCAAAAACACCCGCATGTGGCCCGCGGGCCATGGTTTGAGGACGCCTGCTCCAGACTAACCAGAGCAGCCACCATTTACTGGCGCCTCTAATGTGTCAAGCTCCCCGCTAGGCCTTTGGCAGACGTGGTCTAATGTGATTCCTCCGCCTGTACCAGCGAGTGGCCCGTGATCCTCTTCTGCAGATGAGGACACGGACAGACCTGCGTCTGCCTGAGCAAGGCCTGTGGTCTAAACCCTTTCGCAACTGAGACCCTTGGGCAGGATGGTCTGACTGAACATGAGAGAGAATGTGAATGCGGAATAGGCCCTCTGGAGAGGGAGGAGTGCCCAGGATCCAAAGCGTCTCAGTAGGTGCTGGAGTTGAAAGCAGGGCTTTAAGCATGTGGATCGAGTGTAGGGAGGGCTGATCACCAAGCTAAATCTGAAAGTTCCTGAGCGCCATGATTTCTTCATCAGGGCCTTTCTCTCTGATGGCCAGGAAAGAAATTCCAGGGACAATGTAATCTTGCCAATGTTGATGTTTTTAAAGAAACTCACAGGTAAATACTGGCCATTAAAAGTATCTGCAGCTTGTAAGTGATAATGGTGAAATGGACAAATCAGAATTATTTTTTACATATCCATTATTTGGAGTAATCCTTTTTCTCTTAAATTACAAAAGTCAGACATATTCACTAAATGAATTCAGAATATAGAAGTTTATGCAAAAAAAAAAAAAAAAGAGAGAGAGAATATTCTCTCTCTTCCTGTGCCTCCTGCCACTGGATATGTTTTTCTCTCCTTCTTCCCTCCGTGTACACGTAAGCAGGTGCCATCATGTCCACACGGCCTGGCCTACTAACAATATGTGTCCCCAATCCCACTTGACTAGCAATGACAGCTCAATTCATTTTCTCTGCTGACTTTGTAACACACTGACAGCAACAGCCAAGATTCTGCACCTTGCTTTTCCCCCTTTTGCTAACAGTATAACATGGACATCAACAATAAGTATGTTTCTAACTCATTCTTTGTAACACTTGTTTAATATTCCAAGGCATAGATATAATGATCTATTTAATGTTCACCAACAGATGCACATTCAGCTTCTTGCTTGTTGTTGTATTATCATCACCAATGCTACAGTACAAATTATTGTAAAGGAAGAGAAAGATAAATGTCACATGACCTCACCCATTTGTGGGATATAATGAACAATATAAACTGATGAACAAAAATAGATCCAGAGACAGAGAAGCATCGGACAGACCATCAAACTTCAGAGGGAAGGCAGGGGAGGGTTGGGGGTGGGGGGTAAAAGATCAACCAAAGGACTTGTATGCATGCACATAAGCATAACCGATGGACACAGACACTAGGGGGTGGGGGCATGTGCTCGGGGGCTGGGGGTAGCCAGGGAGAGGTCAATGGGGGAAAAGGGAGACATATGTAACACTATATGTAATACTTTAAACAATAAAGAATTAAAAAAAGAGCAGGTATATTCTTATGGCTGCTCTTATGTAGGTTAAACACATACACATTCAAATTTCTATGGCTCCTAGGAGACCGTTTCCAAGCGTGTCTTGAGACAGCGATGTCAGCTGAGCTGGCCGGTACCCTTTCCCCACACCATCAGACACACAGCTTTCTTTTTTAACTTTTGCCAAATTGATGGGCAAGAAGTAATCTGTCTTCCTTTTTAATTTGTTTCTCCCTGACTACTAATTAAACATCTTTTTAAATGTTTATTGGCCATTTATGTTTTACTTCCTACGAATTGCTTGTCTGTATCATTTAACATTTTTGCTCTAGTCTTGTCATTTTTCTTAGAGATGTGAAGAATTTTTTTGATCAGTAGTCATATTATACCTTCTAATGTCTTTTGGCACTTTCTTCCGATATACTGTTTGTCTTTTTATAATGGTTCTGGTATCTTTTATTATAAAAACATTTTAATTTACATATAAATTGGTTCTTTTTTGCTTGATGGCTTTGAAGTCCATCTTTTACTTAAGAAGGCACCCCGTCCCAAGACTATACAAATATTACTCTTGGTTTTTTCTAATATCCTTAAACTTTTAAAAATTGAGGTGGAATTCTTATAACGTAAAATTAACCACTGTACATTTTGAAATGTGCAATGTAGTGGCAGTTAGGACATTCACGGTATTGTACAACCATCATGTCTACCTAGTTCCAAAACACTGCCATCATCCTAAGTAGACCCCACACCCATTAGCAGTCACCTCCTCACCCCAGTCCCCGGCAAACACTAATCTGCTTTCTGTGCCTACGGATTTGCCTGCTCTGTATGGAACCAGACAATACGTTTGATCTTTGGGGTCTGGTTTCTTTTATGAACATAATGTTTTCAAGTTCAGCTAGCTTATAGCATGTATTAATACTCCATTCCTTTTGTGGCTAAATAATATTCCATTGTACCAATAATATCCTTAAACATTTATTTTGTTTTATTTTTATAATTGGAATCTATTTTTGTATACGGTATGAGGTAGGGGTCTAACTTTATAAAATCACAGGCACTAAAGCGTTATTTTCTTTTTATTGGAAGCACCAATACCCAGGAAGAAATGAAAATGAATTACAATTCTGGAAATACATTTCTATTTCATCACCCACATTAACCAGAGTCCTAAGTACTTTTGTTACGGAATATGGAATCTATGAAATCAATACTTCCTGTTGAGACACCTGCCAGAGATGAACAAAGCAACAAATTACCACTATTCCCCGTAGCATCTGGGCACTCACCCTGATGCAGGGGCCTCCCAAGCTTCCCCTCTGCCCGGGCATTGGCTGGGGTGTGGAGTGACATTTATTTAATCAGTGAATTAGCATTATATGGCTCATCTTGAAAGATACTTAAAAGATACAGCTCTCTTTTTCGAACCCATGTGAGCTGGGAGTTCAGAAATAGCACTGGTATTCTGGCTAATTTATTTCCTAAATGTTCATTCTGGAGTGGTGGGAACTTTTGACCTTGATGCTGATTATGATTAGCATAGCAATCACTCTTCTATAATTAAAAGGCAGACGAGAATTTTCTTTGGCTTGTTTATTAACTCCCCTAGGGATCTATTTTGTATTTCCAGAAATGAGGGCAAAGTGTTCTGTGTTAGTCACGAGAGAATGGGGGTGCAGTTATCCCAAAGATAGAGGCCATGACCCCCTTAAAGAATGACCACAGCTTCCTAGGTGACTGAAAGCAGTCTGGGACCCCTGGCTCTCCCCTTGGCCCTCCCTTGGCCCAGCAAGAATGTGCAGCCACAGCCCTCAGGATTAGCCATTGTGGTTGCACTCGTTTTAGCAGCTGATCTTTCAGCAGCCCTGAGTGGGGAGCACAGACCTTTCTGCTGGAGAGGCCCTGCAGCATGGGGCAGCCTTCTCTACATCTCGCCTGGGGAAGCTGGCCCTGCAGGCCCCAGGGACCCTGCTCAGCGTCATGCCTCTGCTTCCCGACTTGGAGCTCAAGTGACATCTGGGAATGAAGTTTTGGGTCTCAATTTTAATAATGACTATTATTGATGGATTACGTGATATAGTAGACACTGCGCTAAGTGCTTTTCATGCTTCCTGTCATTTAATCCCCTCAATCGTGTGAGGAAGGTATGATTAGCATTCCCATTTTCCAGGTGAGGAAACTGTGGCCTCCAGCAATAAATAACTCGTCAGAGGTCATCCCTGCCCCCCTAAGTGTGAGAAGTGGGATTGAGGCACAGCACTGCCTGACTTCAAGGCCCTGCTCTAAACCAATACACTGCTGTCTCCCTCAGGCTCCCCTGCCACATGCCTCTTCTGGAACTAAAGCTTGACCTGAAGACATGCCCTCCTAATGATGATGCAATGACAGCAACGAAGCTGAGAGGAAACAGTGCCAGGTTCTCAGCGCTGTTCATATTCGTAGAACATCACTCATCCTATGAGGTGGATCTTACCATGTCTCCCACTCTCAATATGAGAAACTGAGGCACAGAGGAGATTCATGGCAGGGAAGCAGCAGAGAAAACCCGAGCTGGGCTGTGTGTGATCTCCCGTGTGGCAGCGGAGATGTAGGAAGGCATCTTGGAAGGCTGGACGCTGCTGTGCACTCACAGGGGCTCCATGGTCCATGAGTGAGTTGGGTGTGTAGTTCACTCCAGGGCAGGATATGGGAATCCCTCTCTCCTGACATCTTTGCAGGCGGCTCCTCTGCAAGTTCTATCTACCACTCTGTCAAGATCCTCTTTATAGCTCCCCACTGCAGGGCAAATATTTCCCAATAATGCTCTCCATGCTGCGGGCTCTTTCTGTGGTGCCCTTGACATTCAGGGTTCTCTCTGGGCCTTTGAGTACTGCCTTGCTCCTGGGATGCCCCCCAGCAACCTGCTGGCTCACAGGGAATCTTCTGCTCTAACCTGAACAAACTCCCTGGGGCTGTTGTCCACAGCTCTCCACAGACTGCAAGGCAGCTCTCTGCCCTAGGGGTGGTGTGAGATGGACAGGGGCAGAAGAGAATGAGAGGCGGGAGGTTCACTGCTGGAGGAGATGAAAACTGTGGCGCAGACTGGGGAGCGCCTTCATGGGTCAAATGGCCTGCTACAATTTCCTATTAACCTGGCTACATTGATTTGGGCAGATTTATGAACTTTTAAGAACAGATGCCAGAAATAATTTGTTCGGTTTGGGATGTTAAATTTTATGATAATCACTAGAGGCCTGGTGCATGAAATTCGTGCATGGAGGGAAGGGGGATCACAATCTGGAACCCCTCAGGGGATGTCCAACTGCCAGTTTAGGCCCCATCCCATAGGGATCCCTGCGGGACTGGGCCTAAACTGGCAGTCAGACATCCCTCTTGCAATCTGGGACCGCTGGCTTGTAACCGCTCATCTGCCTGCCTGCCTGATTGCCCCTAACCACTCTGCATGCCTGCTTCATCGCCCCTAACCACTATGCCTGTCTGCCTCATCACCCCTACCGCCTCTGCCTGCCTGCCTCATCGCCCCTAACTACTTGCCTGCCTGCCTCATCATCCCTAACCACTCTGCCTGCCTGCCTCATCATCCCTAACCACTCTGCCTGCCTGCCTGAATTCCCCTAACCACTCTGCCTGCCTGCCTCATCGCCCCTAACCACTGTGCCTGCCTGCCTTATCACCCCTAACCACTCTGCCTGCCTGCCTGATCTCCCCTAACTGCTCTGCCTGCCTGCCTGCCTGATCTCCCCTAACTGCTCGCCTGCCTGCCTGCCTGATTGCCCCTAACCACCTCTGCCTCGGCCCCTGACACGGTGGCTTCGTCTGGAAGAACATCCAGAAGGTCGTTTGGCTGTCCAGTCTAATTAGCATATTACGCTTTTATTATTATAGATTTTGATACAAAAATCCCAAGATAACCGCAAATAGCAACTAAATATACTGCATTGGGTTTTGCTTTAAAATGACTACATATTTAATAAACAGTAATAATGATAAAATTACCAAACAGTGTTTATTGAGAACTTCTTATGTGACTGGAACTATTTTAAGAGCTTGCAGTGCATTATCTCTTTAATTATTGGGAAAACAGTACTATCCCTGTCCCTTCTCCCCCCACCCTCCACCCCCGTTTACAGGGGAGGAAACAGAGGCAGGTGACCCAGCTGTCAGAGCAGAGCCAGGAGCCACTCTCTGCCAGCTCACACATAAACCATGCCGGGTGCTGTATGGTCCATCTGAATCAAGGACTTCCAGGCAGCACCCACCCACTGCACAGTGATGCAAATGCTTTTTAATTTACATCGCTAACATCTATTTCTTTGTGTCCTTCTGGGGTCAGAGGCTTTACACGTATCATCTCATTTAGTCCTTACAACCGTGTTCTGAGGAAAGTATCATTATCATCCCATTTTAAAGATGTGGAAACTGAGTCTTAGGGCAATTAAGATAGTTTCCATGGTCAAATAGCTGATGAGTAGCAGGGTTAGCATTAGAACCGAAGCCCTATCTGACTTCAGATCTAGGTTTTTAAGAAACTTTATTCTGTGCTCTTTCACATCATAGTGTAGAAAAAAGGAGATGGTTAATTTTTTAATTAAAAAAGGACTATCTTGTTAAGAATCTAGATTAATGACTTCCCCCTCTAGTTTGTGAATTTTAATGTAACTTCATAGGAAAGTCAATGAATAACCATGGCATTGACTTTGAGGGCCTATTCAGATTTTCATTCCTATTGAATAACTTTACTATTCATAAAACTAAAAAAATCTTACAGTTATTCAGTTTTGCTATTCATGAGAAACTTTTCTCTTTCCTATTTTACCTTTTAATATACATTTTGTCCTTCTATCTATGTCTCAGAGGGAATCTATTCTAGCTCCAGTTCTCTTACTCAAATAGATTATTCCTGACTTCTAGACCCACCCCAGACCTTTCTCCCATGCCACACAACTCATTTTTTTTGTGCTCCGGGCACTGCTGATGTCTCCCACCAGAGATCCATCAAGTCTGAAACCCGACAAGTCAGGACTTTCTCCTGATTTCTCAATATCTGATTATGGCGCATCTGTCCCTGGTCACTCAGGCTTAAAACTTCAGGGTCATCTTTGGTACTTCTTTCTCCTCCAAAACCCAGTCCTTTCATTCTCTTACTCACCTATTTACTCCCCATGTGTGAGAGGGGCAGAGTACAAGTAACAACCACCCATTCACGCATCCACTCAGTAAGGACCACGCATCTACAACTGGGTCATAGATCCAAGGTCAGACCAGCAAAGCAACAATCAGAGGGCTCCTCGTGTTCATGCACAATAGCAGGTAGACAATGATGAGTGTGCAAAATAAGGCCTATGTGGGTGTTCAGAAGAGGGAGAGGTTGCTCTTCCCTGAAGAGCAGTAGAGACTATAGGTTACATCACACACACACACACACACACACACACACACACACACACACACACCTTTCCTGCCGCATTCATGTATTCATCACCAGATCCCACCCACAGAGATATACGGCAAAGTTCAGGGCTGAACTTTAAATTGAAGGCTATGAGTCAACAAATTACCAATTCCTGCTCCATCCAACCCAAGCCCATCTCAGATTTAAATTTCATTCTATCTTCAGCAGGAAGCTTCCTGAGAGTTTTCATCAAAGGAGAGCATCGCAATCTAGTTTAGGAATTTTAAACATTTGCTGTGGATACTGCACAGGGAATGGATTGCAGGAACAAAGCGGGAAGGCTAGCGAGGAACTGACTGAAGCAGTCCCGGTAAGGGGCTGACATTTTTCTCCATGATCTAGGCTAGGGATTGGCAAACTACGGCCAATGGGTCAAATTTGGCCCACTGCCTGCCTGTTCTTGTAAGCAAAGTGGTATTGGAACACAACCATGCTCATTTGTTTACATATTGTCTATGACTGCTTTCAAGCTACAACAGCAGAGTTGAGTATTTGCAACAAAGACCATCTGGCTTGCAAAGCCTGAAATATTTCCCACTTTGCCCTCTGCAGAAATAGTTGTACTGGCCCTGCTCTAGATACACTGTTGTCTTTCAAATCCGAGAACATGCAAAGTGTTGTCCCCCCTCAGGTAACAGCACAGGCTGTTCTATCTGCGGGGAACACTCTTCCCTTATTTTCTGCACTGCATTTTTATTAGCCTCCCGGGCTCAGATTAAATGACAAAGATGTTTTTGGAACTGAAAAAAAAAGGCCCTTTTGTTCTATTCCTCTACCCTATTTGAATACTTCATGGCAACTTTGTAATTGGCCACATCTTTTAATTACACATATATTTGTTTATTGTCTGTCTCTCTCATTAAATGGTGTCATATGGGCGGGGACCATGTACGTTTTATTGACCATTACAGACATAATAGCTAGCATTGTTCTTGTAAAGAAAGGGTGCTAAATAAATGTTGCATTCCAGGAATGAATAATTTATTAAATGACATGATTGTTGGGAGATGTTGAGTGAATTGTATATTTTTAAATGAATAGTAAAACTAAACAAAATTCTCCACCAATAAAATGGAAACTATAAATGGTTGACCACTCTCTACAAACCAATACAAAAAAAAAGATAGCCACCCAAAAAAAAAAAAGCAAAATATTTGAGTGAGTGCCCACAAAACAGGATACCCAAATAGCCAAAAAACATGAAAAGTTGTTTCAACTTCATTGCTCATCATGAAAATGTAAATTAAAACCAAATGCAAATTGCAAATTAGAAGCATGTACATCCACTAGAATTGCTAGAATCATGGAGGCAGGAAACAGCAAGTGTCAGCAAGCATGTGGAGAAAGAAAACCGGCCTTACACTGCTTATGGGGATGTGAACTGGCACAACCACTTCGGAAAACTGTTCGGCAGTGTCTGCTAAGGCTGACCTTATGCGTTCTCTGTGACCCAAAAGAACTGCACATATGTGCTCACACAAAGGCCAATAGGAAATATTAACAGCAGCACCTTTGGAATAGTCCCAGCCTGGAAACACTTAAATATCTACGAATAGAATAGGTATATATGTACTAGTATTGTGATATCTATGAACACACAGTGGAATACTATGCAGCAATAAAAATGCACCATCTGTCACTCTACACAACAGAATGAATGAAACCTTACAAGTGCAATATTGAAAGACACCAGACACAGAATGAGTTCATTTAGGACTAAAGAAATAGATAAAACATATTTGTGGGTAGATTCCAAGATGGCCGCAGAGTCATTGGAAGCTCTGTGGGCATGCTGCCAACACGAGACGGGACTTGCAGCTAAATTGCAGAGCAATTGGCTTGAAAAACCAGTTGAAGTATAGCTGGTCTGAAATACTGAGAGCCGAGAACACGGAGGAAGAACAGGAGGATACACGGAGAGAGGGAGGCACCTCGCAAGGCTGGGAAGCTGGAGGGATTTTCCAGCAGGGAGTATGGGGTCACAGACCCATGTAGGGATCCCCAATCCAGAGTAAGAAAGAAGGGAAGAGGAGCCCGTGTAGCATGGGGCAGTGGGAATCGGTGGGGATTCCCTCTACCTGAAAGACTCAGCTCACACCATCGCAGGCAAAGAGATTTCTTGGTTCCAACACCAGCCTGGGAAGTTCGATCCGATCTGTACTTGTAGGAGGGACCACACAGCAAAGCTTTGGGTGGGCAGAGGGGTCTGATCCTACACCCAGCAGTGATTCTGAGGGGCCTCTATGGTCTGGAAGAACTTTGGGCAGAGAGCCCGAGGGGGCTGGACACCTTGGCTTGGGAAAGAGGATCAGCTTTGTCTTTCACAACGAAATCATCACTTTTAAAGCGTTTAAACCAGCGTTCACAAGTATCTTGAGATGGAGCATGTTCACCATAAGCTTCCCGAAGTATTCAGCAGCACTTTTCTTCAAAATAAAGTAATGAATTAAAACTTCCCGCAAATGCTCTTTTTTTTTTGGCACGAATTCGACATTTTTAAGTGTAAAAATACCTATGATGGTAACACCTTCAGCAAATTTGACATATGAAGTTCTGAAGCTTGCTGTCAATACAACAAAACAGCATACATATCAAATCGCATATATATCAACATATGTGTCACTCCATCTATTGAAAAAAATCCGTATTATTAACTGATACACCTGCTAACTCAGTTGGAGCCAGGTCAGAGGCCCCACTAAGCGGTGCCTGGCCACACAGAAAGATTGGAGTGCTAGCAAGACTGACTTTTATTTTTTTAATTTCATCTCCTTCTACTTGGTGTGGTGGTGAAAGTGCCAAGAGCCAGACAGACCTGAGGCACTGTGACTGTCTCCAGGGTGGGCTTCTGTCCGGGAGACAGCTGGGCAAGGGCTGGCCCTTTGGCTGCGTGATGGGAAACCAGAGCCGAGCTCCCCAGTGAGTTCAGCCAGCACAGCCCAGGGAAGGAGAGGAAGTGCCTGCTCCCCACTCCTACAAGCCATGGGCACAAACCCCAAGTGAGTCCGTTTTAAACACTCCAGTCAGGTCTGGGGGACCCCTGCAGAGCACAGTTTTGTGGGGAAAGGGAGAGCAGCTCTGGGCAAGGACATTCAAGGTGTGAGACCCCAGGCAGACCCAGGCTCTGGGCTACGGAAGCCCTGCCTGCAGGACTGCTTAGGGCTCTGCCCTGCGAGCTTCAGGCAGGTTGCCTAGGGCCAGGCAGGGACAGCAACTGGCATTGGCTTCACCAGAGAAGCTCCTGTGAGGCCCGGGACCAGCATACCAAGTGGCCAGAATCAGACATCAGAGCAAAATCCAGCAAGATCCACAAACAGCAGATCCAAAGGCACAAAATTATGCAAAGGCAAACTCCTTTTTTCAAATCTTTTCTTATTTTTTCTTTTACATTTCATGTTTTTAATTTATTTTTTCTTTCATATCTCTTATTTTTCTTTCCTTTTATCATTCAATGTTTTCACTTTCTTTTCTTTTTTAGTTATTTTACATTTTCTTTTCCTATTCTATATTTTAGTTTATTCATTATTACTTTTTAAAATTATTTCATTTATTATTTTTTATTTTCCATTTTTATTCTTATTCTTTAATCTCCCTTCTTTTATTTCATATCCTCTCTTTTTCCTCTCTCTTTTTTCTCCTTTAATTCTTTTGGTCTCTTGTCTTTTAGTATTCTTTTTAAATTGTTTTTATTTTTTATTCTTTTTGTTGTTGTTGTTGGTTGTCTTGGTTTGTTTTGTGTGTGTGTGTGTGTTGTTTTTACTTTCGTCTTGTTTTGATCTGCCAGCATCTGTATAACAGTTCGCATGACAAGGTCAGGATTGAGCCTCACAGTCAGCCAGCTGAAGGGTTAGCCCACCCACAAACAGAACAACAGCAACCAAGACCCAGTTACAACAGGAGGGCCCACATAACCCACACAAGGGGCATTACTAGAGCACCCAGCCCAGAAGACCAAGGAGACTACACCACTAGATCCCAGGAAGTACCCACTACAGAAGGCCACCCTACCAAGACTGGGAGTTGTTGCAGTGCTATCCGATACATAGGCACAAACACAAAGCATCTGTTGAATGAGCAAAAATGGGGAAACAAGCATCATGAATAGCTTCAGCAATCTTGAAAAAGATTATGTAACCTGCCCAACGTTACACCAGTAAGGAACGGACATATGAACTTGGGTCTGCCTGACTCCAAAGACTGTGCTCTTAATCATGACATCATTCTTCTCTGGAAGGAGACCAAAGCCTTAAAATCTGAGTGTGGTAGAAAAGCGCACAGTAAACACATCCATTTTTACAAGTTCCCCACTGTAAAATGTGTTCTCTTTGACGACTTATTGAGAAAAAGAAGAGAGAGAGAGAAAGGAGAGCGAAACCTATTTGAGAAATTCTAAATGAGATGAACCATCCCAATCTGCCATATCTATTTACTCTTTAAGGGGATCTTGCTGTAGAGTGAGAATAATAGTTTTAATTTGATAATAAATAGGTTATGCTTTAAACAGAAACAAAACCATCAACAAACCCATTGATCATCATGCTAGCATACATGAAATTAAAATAAATTAGACTTGGAAATAATAAATGTATACAAATGCTATTTAAATTAATATTGACAATCTAGGCTAAAGTCAAAGGGAGGCTGGCCCCTGTTCCCTGGCAGAAGAAAAAGCCACCTTGAGTAGAGTGACATTTAGGATGCAGACAGAGCCTTGGGTAACATGTGTCAAGATTGCCAAGTGGGCACAGACTGCTCTGGTACCCTGATGTGGATGAAGGACAACCACACCTGCCCTCATCCAGAACTTGGTGTTCTCACAGCCCCCTGCCACTTCTACAGGGACTTAATTGTCCATCATCCCATTTTATTGCCCAGTGCCAGACCTGAACTGATGTCATCCTTATTGTCATATTTCCTGTCCTTCCTGTCCCACCTCTCAGGGACTCATTTGTTCATGTGGACAGTAGTTTTATAACTAATTTATTAAAAATTTTTTGGAACATCCCTAATGGTCCAAACTCAGTTCTAGGTACTAGGGATACATCTATTTTGTTAAAAGTCCTGGTCATCATGTAGCATACATACTAGTGGAAGAGAAAGAAAAGGAATAAAGAAAGATATGAATATAGAATATAAAGTCAGGTAGTTCTGAGTGATATAAAGAAAAATAAAGTAGAGTAAGGAATCAGAAAAGGAGGAGATATACTAGTTTATATAAGGATGTCAAGAAAGACTTTTGTCATGAAATTGCATGAGCAGAAACCAGAATGAAATATGGAAATGAGGCATGAAGATTTCCAGGGAAACTGTCACAGGTAGAGGCCAGAATACATAAGAAATCCCTGAGGCAGGAAAAGAGCTATGTCTGTTCAAGAAGTAGAAAGGAAGCTAGTGGTCTGGAGCTGAGAGTAAAAGATGGGTTCTGAGAGTGAGCTGGTGGGCAGATCAAGCCAACATTGTTGGGATGGAAGCAAGAGAATCAACAGGGAAAGGTAAGAACTGATGTTGGTTCTGACAAGATGGTGAAGTGGAATATATCTATATATATATAAAAGCCTAATATGCAAATTGTCCTCATGGGAGTTCGACCGGGAGATCCCTCGCTCGCTATGACATGTGCTGACCACCAGGGGATGGTGCAGAACAAAGGAAGGCCCCAGTTGGCAGCAGCCGGAAGGCCCCGATTGGCCCTGATCGCAGGCCAGGCCTAAGAACCTCTAGTTTTTAAATAGAACCCATAGGATTTGCTGATCCACTGAATGTCGGGAGTAAGAGAAAGAAAGGTGTCTAAGGTGATCTCAAGACCAATCTAAGTTGATCTGAGACTCGTCCATGCTAAGGAACAGTTCCATCCAAGATTCCCTTCTCTCTTCATAAAAGAGCCTGTGGTAGAGGCTAGAGAGATGAATAAGGTAAGTTTCAGTAACAAGCATTTGAGCAAATATCAACATAATGCTGCTGATAAAGAAAAACAGCATCTCGGAGAAAAGAGACAGAAACTGGTTAAGTCACTGAGAGGAGTGCAGAGACCAAGAATGTTGGTTCCTAAGTATTCATCCTATGGCCCACTAATGTCACCTGGCAGTTTCTCATCTTGGCAATACTTTTAATTCTTTGTTGTGTAGAGATGTAATTCTTTGTTGTGTAGAGATGTCCTATGTATTGTTTGGATGTTTAGTAGCATCCCTGCCTTCTACCCATTAGATGACAGTAGAGACACCTGACCCCACCTCGAGTATGACAACCAAAACTGTCTTCCTATGTTGCCAAATGTCTCCAGGGGATGCAATTGTCCTTGTTAAGACCTGATACTTTTCAGATTGTAGGATCACTCAAGGTGCCCAAATCCCATGCATTGGGGTCAATACACTACACCCAAGTGTCTCAGGTAGCAGCTTTACACGTGGGCAGAGCCTTTCCTTTGTGCAGCTAAGGCTCCTTTTAATTTCCCCCCTTCTGCAGGCGAATTTCACTGGACCACTCACTCAGCTGGATGGGAATGCTCCCTTGTCCGAATCCCAGAGCATTCAGCACATCTGGCTTTCAGTACATCTGTATCTGCCAGCCACTGCTTATTTGCTGTGTGCCCACAAACCACTAGGTTAGAGCATCATTTGGGTCTCAACTCAACTACCCTCCTTGGGGAGCTTTTTGTGACCCCCCACGATTGCACTAGCCACCTCCTTGAAACTTCAATCCTATCATCCTGCTTTTCTATTAATACCCTTTTCATTTGCAATTTGATTTGTATTTGAGAATCATTTGATTGTCAGCTTCCTCACAGGGATGTGACCTCCATGAAGGTAGAACTGTGGCTATTTTTGCACATGATTAAACCCCAGTCACTAGTACAGTACTCAAAATACAATAGACTCAAATCTTACTGAATGAACAAATAATTAGATTAATTAGGATAATGCCTGCGAGGCACCCGGTAAAATGTTGTTACCATAAACACTCAATAAATGGTGGTTGTGATATTATTTTACTAGTATTCTTTATAGTGGATACAGGGAGACATGCTCAGAGATTACAAATTCATGTGGATTAATTTTCTTCCATGTCTATTTCTCCTATTTCCTCTTTATACTTTTTTTTCTTTTTTGTCTACCATAGCTCCAAGGTAAGCAAAACAAACTTCTCTGTATTGAAAATTTTATAAGAGAGTAGGTCTAAAAGTCTCATAGAAACTCAAGGACCTATTAAATACAGTGAGGCAATATTATACATTTCACCGGGTGCGATTGAGATAGCTCCAGATCCACCAGGGTTACGCTCCAAGGGCAGATCTACACAGGACAGTCTGAGCCACAAACCAGCCTTCATCTCCCAGGCTCTCTCATCAGGATTGTCCCCTGATGAGAAAATCCTGGGGCTGTTTGTGGACTGGGTAATAAAGGTCAAGATGGATGTCCCACAGCTGACCAGGGCAGGGAGGCACCGTACCAGAGCCCAGAGACTGTCACATGTCATAGGCAATTGAATTGGGTGCTCAGAACTGGAAGTGCAATTCAATTACCTGAGAAAACAAAACCCAATTGAGTTTTATCTTGGCTCCGAGAGAAGCTTCATCATCCTGGGAGGAGTGACCCAGACCCCTGCTTTATCTTTGGACTTCGTGGAGCATCCCGTTTGCTCTGGGATACTTGCTACCTGAGACAAGCAAATAGGCATCATTTCACTTCCCAGCACTTGGGATAGTTACCTCTGATTAAGTTTTATGAGGTGGCATTGGCAGTACAGCTCGCATGGGCAGTAGCAGACAGTGGAGTCAGTCCATCCCTGATGCAGAGTCCGGAGGAGGTTCGCATGACTCCTCCTGCTCATAAGATCCATTGGATGATGCCCAGATGGGAGATCAGTTGCCATGCAAAATCCAAACTGCCAAACCACCTTAAAAGGCACAAAAACTCTTCCCTTTTCCCCTATCTGGAAACACCTAGAAACACTTATGAACTTAAGAAGGACCAGCATGACCGGGAAGTAAGACAATAAACAAGCTCCTCTTTGCCTACATTCAGCATAAGCAATAAGGACAGATAAGCCTTCCCCGAGTACAAATAATTCACATGCAGAAGGTTCCTGCTGACTGGACAACTAGATCTGAAGCACAGACTGGTTGTCTTCAAGCTATTGTTGTAGCCTCAGGATTTCCTCCTCCTACTGCTGGAGCTAATTGTTGTGCTGAATGTAAAGTTTGAGCTGCCCTGATTAAAACGGTATATTTGACCTCCTATCTCCCACCGTGTATCAGCTCTTCTTTGGACTATGAAGGGGTCCTCAAAGTTTGAAGTCCATTGTACTATTCAAGAACCCACATGTCTATGCAACGAAAGACCTTGAGAACCCAGTTCTGTCCTCACTGGAGAATGTGAGTCCTCAGGCCCTATCCTTACACAGTTCTACTGGGCCCTTCATGAATCAAGACATGGGCCCAAGGTCGGCCACCCTGGACTAGGGCACCAGCTGAAATTGAGGAGGGGGCTGAAGCCCCAACCCCCTGTGTTCCCCAAGTTATACATCTTGGCACAGGGCTTCCTGCATCTGGAAGCAGGGACACATTGTTCTAACTTGCACAGTCACACAACAACAGCTCCAGCTCGTACATTGGGCTTTTGCTGTATTCTAGAAGATACCCTTGATTAAGAATGAGAAAGCTCAGACACAGCAGAAGGAAGGGATGGGGCTGAGTCTGTGACTGGACAAGCTCTGTTCACCCAGCTGCTTCTCCATCTCCCTGACCTTGCTCTCCGGAGCAGGTTGCTCACTCACCAGGAAGGGCCAGTCCCCCTACTCAGCTTGGGGTAATTAACAGGCAGACATGCAAAACTGACTTAGAGTTTTTAATTCTTCTTTAATTATGTTCCACGTCATTAGCTCAGCAAGGACTCTTCCAGGGCCTGTCTCGCTATCCAGGGAAGGTTAGAGGGGATGATAGAATTCCTCCCTGATTCTGTGCGCAGCTGCTTTAGGGCTTTGCAAAGTTTGCTCATCAGTCCATTTGGGCATGAAAAGATAGGAAAAGGTCCTTCTTCCCTCAAAGCCCAGTGGAGTGGAAGCAGGAAGATGAAGGGGACTTTGAAAGTGATAATTGAAAGAAAAATTCTATCCAAGTCTTTCAAGTTCTCTTGGACTCAGGAGTTCTTTTTCTTTCCTCCAGAATCTCTGGCTGCTATAGGAGGTTGGAAGAGAATGCCTGTCAGAGATGCTTTTATGCCAAGCAGCAGCCTGGGCTGTGGCTGAGCCAGGAAGGTAAGCTTTTAAAGAGTTGGTCTAAATACACCAGGGCATGGAGGAAGAGTCCTCAGGTGTGGCACACTGAGAAAACTAAGGGTGGCATCTTCTGAAGTTTAACCCTAGATTCGAGAGATTTCAAAGTGGAAGGGTTTTAGAATCCAACTAGCCAATCACTCAATTCCATCATGTCTGTCAAACACCTCATCCAGCCTCTGCTTGGGTGTGGCAAAGAGCTTACAACCTGACAAGCTAGCCCAGCACCCAGCTCAGGCACCTGTTTTCTGTAGAAGGCTCTTTTAATTTTCTTTCGACCACCCACTCATTAAACAGTTGCTTCAGAAGCAGGTTTGAATCGCAGCTCTGCCACTTGCTAGCTGCATGACCATGAGCAAGTAGGTACATGCCTCTGAACCTGTTTCCTCATCTGTAAAATGGGAGTTAATAATAGTACTTATCTCTTGTGAAATAAATTTATGTAATTCAAGATCCTGACATGAGTTTTATAACAGATTAAACATGCTCTATTCCAGTGGTCAGCAAACTCATTAGTCAACAGAGCAAATATCAACAGTACAATGATTGAAATTTCTTTTGAGAGCCAAATTTTTTAAACCTAAACTTCTTCTAATGCCACTTCAAAATAGACTCGCACAGGCCGTGGTATTTTGTGGAAGAGCCACACTCAAGGGGCCAAAGAGCCGCATGTGGCTCGCGAGCAGCAGTTTGCCGACCACAGCTCTATTCTATACGACACGTGGTACATAACTGTGGATTGGGCACACTACTATGCCTTCTAGAAAAGAAGATCTGTAAGTTCCCTCACCTGTGAAACAAGGGAGCCTCATTCCCACTCAGCCATCAGATCATGGGAAAGAATAAAGTAAGACGATAAGAAAAGTACATGCCATGTACTAATGTTATTTACTAAATTCTAGCATGGGGTCAACTTCCTCAGATACTTTATTTCACTCTTCCTGCAATCTAACATGACAGGTGCTGTTACTCTCCCCAGTCTACAGAAGAGCAAACTGAGGCTCAGGAAGATATGAAGGAACAAAATCACACAAATTATAAGAGACAGAGCCAGGCTTTAAACCCAGGTCTCCCAGAGTCCAAACTCCTCGCTCTTCACTGCCCCTGTAGTGTGTTTGAGTGTGAGCGCTGCAGACCATGAGCCTGATCAAAAGAACCATGTTGGTAATGCAGAATGAGAGCTCCATGGGGGTAGGACTTGCCTGCCTTGTTCATCATTGTATGCCAGCACACCTGGGGCAGTTCATAACCCAATGCGGATGCTCACTAAATGTGTGTGTGTGTGTGTGTGTGTGTGTGTGTGTTGGTGTGTGTGTGTGTTGGTGTGTGTGAGAGAGAGGGGAGGAGGAGGAAGGGGAGGATTAGGAAGTTCAAAAAGTAAAGAAGTAAGGAAGGAAGAGAGGAAGGAGAGATACATGGAGGGAGAGGGGAAGAGGAGAAAACAGTCTTTGGGAAGATGAAAGTTACTGTGTTCTGGTTATGAAAACAAAAGGTCAGGAAAAACAGACTCAAGATGTGGAGTCAGGAGCTGGAGTAAATGCAGCTGCCACCATTGCTGGGAAGAGGACAGGAGGACCAGTCTTTACTGCTGACAGGTTAGTTCACCCTGTGTGCCGGCTTGTTCTATGCCAGAGAAGGCAAGCTGTCAGGATGTCCCATGAGGAAGGAGGGGAAGCGGATGCACAAACAGTCCACTCACAATTGTAGGAGAGCTTCAGACACATCCTATGTAATAAAAGAGTAATATGCAAATTGACCATACCTCTGCTACACCCACAAGCCATGCCCACCAGCCAATCAGGAGCAAGTATGCAACTTAACCCAACCAAGATGGCTGCAGCCAAGGAGAGAGCAGGAGGCTTCCGTTTCCCTGGCAATGGAGGAAGCCAAGCTTTCCGCCAGCCCTGGCCTGCCTTGGCTTCTGCTTAAGGCTACAAAGTTTCAATTATAGAAGATAAATAAATCCCAACAAAAAAGGCGGCAGCCACGGAGCTGGAGAGAGCAGGAGGCTTGAGTTGCCCCCGGCGATGGAGGAAGCCAAGTTTCTGCAGCCCTGGCCTGCCTTGGCCTCCGCTTAAGGCTACAAAATTTCAATTATAGACGATAAATAAATCCCAACAAAAATGGCTGTGGCCACGGAGCAAGCAGGAGGCTTGGCTCCGCTCAAGGCTACAAAGTTTCAATTATAGAAGATAAATACCACATACCAGGGCCTCCACTTGGGTCGCTGGGGGGCATGGCCAGCCTGCAAACCAACACAGGCCCTTACCCAGGCTGCCCCATGCCCCAAGGGAACCCTCACCCTGATCTGGTACACCCTACAGGACAAACCAGCTGGCCCCCACCCGTGCACCAGGCCTCTATCCTATCTAATGCTATCTATTAAAAGAATAATATGCAAATTGACCATCATTCCAACACACAAGATGGCTGCCCCCATGTGGTCGAAGATGACTGCCCCCATGTGGACACAAGATGGCCACCACAAGATGGCCAGAGGGGAGGGCAGTTGGGAGGGAGAAGGTCTGCAAGGGAGGGCAGTTGTGGGCGATCAGGCCTGCAGGGGAGGGCAGTTAGGGCTGACCAGGCCGGCAGAGGAGGGAAGTTGGGGACGACTGGGCCTGCAGGGAAGGGCAGTTGGGGGTAACCCAGGCTTGCAGGGGAGAGCAGTTGGGGGGATCCAGGCTTGCAGGGAAGGGCAATTAGGGGCAAACAGGCTGGCAGGGGAGCAGTTAGGGGCTGGCAGGCAGAAGCGGTTAGGGGCAATCAGGAAGGCAGGCAGGGGAGCAGTTGGGAGCCAGCAGTTCTAGATTGTGAGAGGGATATCCGATTGCCTGTTTAGGCCCGATCCAAGTAGGATCGGGCCTAAACAGGCAACTGTACATCCCCTGAGGGGTCCCAGATTGGAGAGGGTGCAGGCTGGGCTGAGGGACACAGCCCCCCTTACATGAATTTCGTGCACCGGACCTCTAGTCAATAATAATGCATATCTTAAAGTCTATTTTTCAAAACTATTTTGACACTAGCATAATACACATCAATACATATATTAGCTTGTAGTATTATAGAATCAACAGTTTGAGAGAATCATTGCAAAATAATATTGCTCTAAGCGAGAAACAAAACAGAAATTTATAAATACAAAAATTAAGGATTTCTATATGGAAAAATATGCAATAAAGTTAAAAATAACAGACTTGGAAAAAATTGTGCAAGATATTTGAAAGACAAAGGACAGCATTAATATTCAAATATGCACAGTGCTCCTGCAGATCAATAAGGAATAGACAAATAACGTAGAATCGTGTGAAGAGAATGTGAATAGACATCTCACAGAAAAACACTGAAGTCCAATAAATACTTGAGCAGATCCCAAACTCTCCAGAAGTTGGGGGATTGTAAATTAAAATAGTAAGATTAGCAACAATTTTTTAAAAGATTGATAATAGCCTTTTAGTGGTTATGTGGAGAAACAGGCCCTTTAATATACTGTTGGTGAAAGAATAAATGGGTGAATCTTTTCTAGAAGGTAATTCAGCAATTAAACATCAACATTAAAAATGGACAGACCTTAGACTCGGCTGTCCCATTTCTTAGACTCTCTCTCTAGAAATACTTACACGGGCACATGAAAATGGGACCCCAGGGGCACTCATAGCAACATTATAATAGTGAAAAACTGAAGCAACCTAAGTACTCATCATTTAGAAAAATGCTTACATTATTGTGCGCTAATTCTATGGAATCTGTTCAAACGAATGTAGTACACCTATATATACTGACGGAAAGATCTCTAAAACGTATGGTGGAAAATAGCAAGTTATGGAATAACACATGTAGTATGTTGCCATTTATATTAAAAATAAGAACCATGTAGTTAAACATATATCTTACATGGTCAATTAGATAGAAAGGGGATTGGAAAAATGTACCTAAAACTGACATAGGTTACCTCTGGGGAGCAGAGTTGGACTGGGGAAACTTGAAAAAACATTTTCATTGTTTGTCATATGTGTTTACACATGGCTTGAATCAGAATTGCTCACATAGTACTAATATACATTTTTCAAGTACAAATGAAAACAGGAAAAGAGAATTTTAATTTCTCTGGGAACTTCTGAGCTTACATCATGCCCCAAATGGAGTTTTTGCCTCTTATTTAACTGCTCCTTCATTGATATCAGGAGCTAGTTACTCTATAGTTCGTTACACACACACTCAGATGCACACCCACTGACATTCACAGAAGGCTGGAAACGCCAGAGACCTGGAGGCCATCTCCTAGAATTCTCTTGTGTTAGAGAGAAGGCACCTGTGATGGTTAATTTTGTGTGTGAGTTTGACTAGGCTAAGGATGCCCAGATGTCTGGTTAACACGATTTCTGGGTGTGCTGCAAAGACCCCGAGTTCTCCCTACACTAAATGTTATTTCACTACCTAGGTGTTTATTGGGAGTGCTCTGTGGTGGCTAAATGTTGATTTAAAAGCTTTAGTTCCTTTTTCTTCAGAGGTGACTTGGTTAGCAGTAATTCATGCTGAAAGTGAGCTTTTATTTACCTCTATTCCAGAATTATTTCCCTTCAGGTGTATCTTCCTCTATGAAACAGAACCATTCCTAAAGGGCCATAATGTAATCTCATCTTTATCACTTGAATTTCATTCTAAATGTTCTAAAAGAGCACTCTGTTGAATGCATAAACAAGTGGAACAACAAATCAATGTTTCCCTCTCTCCCTTTCTCTAGCAAAAAAAGAGAGCACTCCATTTGGAAGGGTCTTCTGATGAGTCATTTTTAAATGCAATTAGCTGTTCCATCTACACTGTCCCATGTGGTATCCACGACTCATGTGAGCCTACTGAGCACTTGAATTCAGCTCATCCAGATTGAGATGTGTTTTAAGAATAAATTACACACCAGAAAATGTATAAAGTATCTCATTAATAATTTTATATTTGCATGCTGATTGATAGTTTGGATATACTAAGTTAAATAAAATATATTACGAAAATAAATTGTGGCTAGTAGAGTATCTAAAATTTGATATATGACTTGCTTTGCAGTTGGACAGCGTTGGTCTAAATAATTTGTTTTATAATCTTGAATGTTTTCAAGCCAGTTTCCTTAAGGGGAAATTCATCTATCACTTCTTAGAATCTAGCCACAATTGCAATTGTGGGTAAAAGTTGGCCTTTTATAAGTTAAATTTATTTAATATGTTCAGGATGCAGTGCCCAATGGATTGACTCTTAATCCTAAGGAGTTCACAGTCAAGAAGATAGATTAAATTATTTTTTAAAAAAGAAGATGGATTAGGCCATCATGCGTATGATCAATTAAAAATGCCAGCCTTCTCCAGTATCCCCAAAACCTCAAAAAAATATGATTCAAATGTTTAAAAACCTATTCTAGGTAAAAATATTCCAAAACTTCAGGTTGAGAGCATTGTGTCTATTTGAGACCTAAAAGGTATCCAGGATTGCCACAGAATTTACAGCCCCTCAAATAAAGAATTATAATGAAGTCACAAAATCTTCTTTTAAAATTGTATCTTCATGACTTTTTTTTAAGAGAGGACAAAAAACCCCATTTGTTGTCATGTGAACTGTATAGGGGTAAGGGAAGGGTTGGCCCAATAACCTCTCATTTCATCAAGTCCATACCAAAGAGTGTGTGTAATTATATGGAATTCAAGTATTTATTAATAAAGGTCTATGAACATTAATTTGACCTAAAGATTGTTGGTAGGTTTTGAAAAGTATACTGCCCAATTTCTGTCCTTTTCTAGTTAAAGGCTGAAATAGAGTGATACTGCACACAAACACACACACACACACACACACACACACACACACACACACACACCCTAACTTGAGTCCCTGGCAGGCAGGTTTATGCTACATGATTGCACTTCTGGACCTCAGTGGATTGACATGAGCTGGACCAATCAATAATCACAACCTCAGCCTGACCTGTTTGCAGGTGGAGAAGCAAACTCAAGTTTGGAGGGATAAGCCCTGGCCAGTGTGGCTCAGTTGGTTGGAGCATCATCCGTAAACTGAAAGGATGCGGGTTCAATTCCTGGTTAGGGCACATACCTAGGTTGTGGGTTTGATCCTGGTAGGGGTGCAGATGTGGGTACAGAAGACAACTGATCAATGTTTCTTTCTCACATCAATGTTTGCTTCTCTCTCTCTTTTCATCTCTCCCTCCCTCTCTTACTAAAATCAGTAAGCATGTCCTCCTCAGAGGTGAAGGTTAAAAAAAAAAAAAAAAACAGATTGGAGGGATAGCAAAGAAAGGCAGTGGGTCAAGACTAAGAAGACACAGGGAGCAAACAGAACTGACAGTGCATATGGTCTTAAAGATAAAGAGAGGGTTGGCTTTGACTCCAGAGGCCTTTCCAGACCTTAAATTGAATCCTTCCTGAGACCTGGCTGACCTCTCAGTTCTTGGTTCCACAGAGATGTTCTGCTTTCTTAGGTGAAGTTTCACTGTTCGCCTAATTATTCTGAAGTGCTTTTGAATTAGTCTTAACCAAGTTAGGCGGGGTTGGAATGGGCACTGGATTTTGTACCCACGTGGGTGGAGCATGAAGAAGCTATTCAAGATGTTCAGCCCCACAGTCTCAGAATGACAGACATGTGGGGGGATGTTCCAACATCAGCTGTCCATCCTCCTAACAGGTGGTGACTTCCAAAGCCGAGCAGAGAAGATGAAGGGACAGGAGCCACCATCCTTGATCCAAGCTATAATCCCTGGTCATTTGAAAGCACAGCTCTGAAGGGCAGTTCAGAAAGTGCTTCCTCACCAAGGAGGCCCTGAGCTCACCAGCCAATCATGTGTCTCCCCTTATATTCCCACCACTTTTCCTTTGCACCTGGCCTCCACACCTAACCTGGAGGTCATTTAAAGCAGCGGTCGCCAACCTTTCAGACCTCATGGACCACCAGTGGTCCGTGGACCACCGGTTGGCGACCGTTGATTTAAAGAGTGGTTACAGAGTCAGAAAATCTTTGTTTTTACAGATTAAAGGCCCTTAATGGCCTGATATATTCTTATCTGTTTACAACTTTATGGAACCCTGTGTGTATGTATCTTTCTTCCTTACCAGATCGAGAGCTCCTCAAGGGAAGATACATTTTATTCGTTCTTCTGTCTTTCCCCCATGTAGTCCAAAGCTACTCCAACCACACCTGGTGGCCAAAATTATCATGAAGACATCTTGCTCTGTTCATCCTTCTAGAAGCTAGCCTTCCTTGTACCCTTGCTAGAGTCAGCATTTCTGCTCTCTAGAGCTGAACCCCTTTTTGCAAACTTTTTCTGTAAAGGGTCAGATAGAACATAAGTTATGTTTCACTGGTCTCTGTCACAACTACTCAACCATGCCATCAGCGTATAAAGCAGCCATAGACACACTTGAATGAATGGGCATGACTGTATTCTCATAGAAGTTTATTTATAGAAACAAGAGGGAGACCAGATTTGACACATGAGCTGTAATTTGCCAACTTCTCTTCAAGAGGAAAACAGAACACTAACTTCTTAAATAATAAAAAAGTACACAATGAAAATACATTTGTCTTTCTTCCACCCCAGAGCCAGTCATTAAAGATAATCATTGCAAAAAGTTTCTTAGGTATTCTTCCACAAATATTTCATATTTGCACATGGGAATATCTATACAGCCATATAGATATAGACATAGACATAGACATAGACATAGATATATAGATATACATGTGTACACATTCATACATAGTCATGTACATATTTATATGTCCATTTTAACACCTGATGTACTCCACAGAATATTCTATTTCTTGAATTCTTCACTTAATACTATTCTTTAGCTATCTTTCCATATTGTTCTAATAAGAGCTACCTCATTCTTTCAAATGGCTCTGAGTTCTCACTGTACTATACTCTATTTAATCAGCCCCTATTAATAGATACTTAAGCTCTTTACAGACTTTTTCCCAATGTAAATAGTGCTGCAATGAACACCCTTGAGTACATGTTCAAATCCTCCTGTTAGATAAATTTCTAGAATAGAAACTTTGGGTTAAATGGTATGTGTGTTTTAAATTTTAACATATACTCCCAATTGCCCACTTGAGAGGGCTTATAATTTATATTCTCACTAATGATGTATGGGGATAAAAGGCATTTTATTTAAGGTGCATGTATCTTCATCAGATAAAGAGGCATTTTTATATAGAGTATAAATAACCTATAACAATCAATGCAAGGCTACATTAAATAAATATCAGCTGAATTTACTGTGACTGTTTTAGTCATTTCTTAAATTTTAAAATAAGGAATTTAGAACTATACAGCAAATACCATTCAAATATATTCCTTTTTTTATTTAAGGGAAGATATAAAATGCTAAAAAGCAAGAACGAAGAAAAGAAAAAGCTAGTAAAATTCAGAAAATGCACCTATGCCATAGCCTCATCCTGGGCAGAGTGCACCGCCCCATCCCTTGACTTGGGGCCCACGTGGCCATGTCTTGCTTTAGCCAATGGCATGTGTGCAATTGTGCCAGGGGACCCCTTCTGATCCTGGCTTTAAGAAGTCTCCTGAGTTTCTGCTGGTTCTCTTGGGCCTCTGCCATCACATTGAAACACAAACAAACAAGCAATCACATCCCAAGTAGCCTGCTGGTTGAAGGAGGATGGGAAAATGGGAGACGTGTAGCAGACCCACAACCTCAGACTTAGTGTCAATCAGGGACGCACAAACTGAGCCCCACCTAAGTCAGCTAACCCCAGCTGACCAACACGTGTGTGACTTGCCCCAGCCAAGATCAGCAAAGCTGCCCCAACCCAGCCCCATCTCTACAGCCAACTCTCAGCCTGCAGACTGCATGAATAATGATAAAAGAGGGCTGTTGTAAGCCACTGAGTTTTCAAGTAGTTTGTTACATAATGGTAACTTAATAATTAACACACCAGGCAATCAAAGAGGATGGATCTGGCCTACGTACTCAGGGCCTCCCTTCATCAATAGGCATTAAGTCCCCGCCATGTGTCGGGCACTAGCAAGTTTCTGAGGACACAGGACACAGTGAAGAACAGGGCAGACCTGGGCCCTGCTCTGGCAAACCTTTGTCCAGTAAAGGGAAGACAAGGAGTAAAGAAATAAACAATGCAAATAACCAACAAATGCTACGAAATCATGATATATTTGTGAAAAGGACTGACCGTCTGCTTTACTTGGACAGTGAGAGTGTCTTTCAGGTGACACTCAGAGGAGGTTTAAGGTACAGGATCAGAAAGCTCCAGGCAGAGGGACAGCCAGTGCAGAAGCCCTGAGTGGGTAAGACATCGGCGCCTTCAAGAAACAGAGAGGAGGCCTGGGTGGCCGCGGTGTCCTCCTCCTTTCAGAGAGTTAGTGCCTCTTTGAAATTGGAAAAATGCGCTCGCCCATGTCAATTGTAATTTCACTCTTCCAAAGACTTAATTATTTTCAATAAACTTGGCTTGAACATCAAATAACAATGAAAACCCAACCTCACTCTGTTCTCATTTAAAACAGGCATCTGCTACCGCCTCCAATCTTCACTAATAACTGAGCACAAACGAAGCAAAGCAACTAACAGTCTCGTGGCCGAGGCAGGTGCAGGCCCGGCTTCCACACCAGGTTCAATGCGGAGAGAAGTAACATAGAGACAACAGATTTTCAGATATGTCAGCTTCACAGTTTTGATCTTTCAAATAGACTTTTAATTTGTGGAAGAGTCTATGTCTAAATGAAGCAGCCCTCCCCTTGAGGCACAGGCAGCGCTAAGTGGTTCCCAGAAGATGCGATATTCCAGGTCGGGCTGCCTTTGAAAAAGCACATGCTTTTTCCCTGAGAATTAGTTCCCCATTTAGATACTGGAAAAGAGCACAGTTCATCTGGCAGCCTATAGCCACTGATTCTGTTACCTTGGTTGCATTATTGAACTTCTGGGAGCTTTAGCTTTATTTGTGAAATGATGACGGTAATAACTAACCGGCCACAGGCTGCTATGAGGGTTAAATCAGATAATATGGTTCTAAGTCTTGTATAAACCATGATGTACCATGTAATCCTGCGGATCCTGATTATTAGAGATGCCATGCCCGAGGGGCCGGATTGCTCTCCATCCCCACTGGACAGGAAACCTGCAGGATAATACTTTGATACATAAACATAACATTTTGAAATAAACACTATCCAAGGGGAAATCAACACCATTTTATGACTGTTATTAATAAATTCTCCAGAGACCCCTAGGGGTAACTAACTTATCACCTTGTCTCACTCATGATTTTCTGTGGGTCTAAGTGGAAATTAGCAAAGGGGTTTCTTCCCTAAATATTCCCATATGGGAATTCCAATTACATCCCATTATGTACTAGCGATGAGAGGTCTAAAGTATGCCAAGTACAGCATTTATCTTTGGACTATATTTACATTTTGTTTATGTGATGGTCTGACATATGGGCCCAAAGTAAATATTTTAGAAATCTCCTTAATGTCTTCAAATCTCTAAATTGATCTTTCCCCCAGCTGGTCACATTCTTTAGTATTAAACTTTCAACACCGAGTTATAATTAGCAGCACGCACACTGCCCTCCTCACAAGCAGAGCAGTTAACTTGCACAAACCCAAACGTTTAGTCCTACCTGCACCCACACACCTTCCTGGCAGCTGCTGGTACTCGGAGTTGTGATCCAGAGTTCACGCCTGCTGTTGCTGGCACCACTGGGATCAAACTATACCCCACGGCCTTTGGCTTCCGGGTGTACAATGAGCCATATTCATCTCCTTCGTTGGCTTGCTCTAAGAAACTATATCCAAGTTGCCAATTTAAAAATGCATGACATAAATGTCAGGACCCCATTCTAAATGATGCTTTCCTTGTAGAAATATGTTTTCCTGTGCTTGGCAAAGCAGAGCTAACCATCTGGCTAAGCGTATGTCTCAGCACACCTAGGGTAGCGGGTGAGCTGGATCCAATATTTAGGTTTATCAGTACACAGAGCTAAGACTGATGAGGTTGTACCTTATGTAAGGATTTTCTACTTCACCAGAGATCTGTCATAAGATTCTTGTAGTGAGCTTCCCTGGACCAGGAAATATTACCCAATTTAGGAAAAAGCAATTGACAGGTTAGTTTTGAGGAATGTATTTATTGCATAAGGTACTGGACCTTAGACATTGTGCCTCCTGGTTTTTGCGAACAAGGTCTCTCTGCCTGGAGTGTGAGAGCAGGAGTGTGAGAAGGTTATATTGTGCCTCAGCAGATATTTGATAAATAAGTGTTGCGTGAATAAAGAAACAAGTGGGTGGTTAGACATTGATTCTTTTCACCAGAGAGATCTCCCTTGCCTTCCCTTCCTAGCTAAACTCCATCCTTTGAGATCTGAAATTAATAGTTTCTTATCCCAAAGCCTTCCCATCCTCCGGGCTCTCTCCTCTACTTCGTTTCCACCTCTGTGCCTATAATAATAATAAGATGTGTGTAATAATAAGAGCTATCAGAACAATTCCAGGAAGGATGGGGCCAGTAATAGGAGTAATAAATGGGGAGGGAGAGAAGCAGATAGATTTATTGAGCATTTACTCTTCCAGAACTGGGCTAATCCCTTCACGCTCATTTTACTGAAGCCTTACACAGGCGAACATCTTCTTCACTTTATGGATGATGAGCCTGAGGCTTCCAGAGGGTATTTAAATGACCGGGAATCACGCAGCTAGAAAATGGTGGAAGGTGGGTTTTGACCCCCAGCCTAGCCCTCGTCAGAGCTACAATGCAGAACCATCACCTCCTGCTGCCACATCACACTTTGTTAGGTTTGTGGCTGTCTCCATCTCCCCTACGACCATCCTGTGGGCAGGCAGTATCCCTGTGGTTCTAATGCTTGGCTAGTTCTGGGTGTTTAGTGCATGTTTATTCACCGAGTAAAAGAAGATAGCATATTTCCTAGAGTAAGAGTGGGCTCAGGGTGATCTCAGCTGGGTCTCTGGGGATGATTTGGGAGGTAGCCAGTGGAGAGCAGATGGGGCTCTGACCTAACTAGACCTGCCAATCTCAATATAGAGCTGGGAATCAAGAAGAAATCATGTTAATGTGAAATCAGACTGTTCCGGCGTCAAAAGGCCCTTCTCCCTGGGCATTTCCCGGTTTCTTAGCCATCCTCCCAGCAACCTGAGCATTCAGTGGGATGTTTACACGACAGAGTTTACTCCAGCAGAGAAAGAGTGAGTGCGCCCTTTCTGAGGCCAGCAGGTGAGCTTATTGAGACTGACAGCAGTCAGATTTGATCTCCGTGGCTCTTTCATCTCCTGGTGGCACCTTGAAAAGCCTTATTTACTCAAGATGAACCCTGGCTTTCAACTGCTGTCGAAGCATGCCCCTCAATTCACTCTCAATCAACACCAAGGATAACTCATCCTCACTCACACTGCTGCCATCTTTCTCTTCCTGTCCTGGTCAAAGGCAGCTCAAAACTGCCACCACCATCTATTCATCACATTCATCAGTCAGCTCACTGCACACATCCCCTCCGTCCCAATAGTCAAAACATGTACACACTGATCAGGCCACACTGTATACAAGTATAAGGAAGTCTATAAGTAACAACAAGGTGTATTTGTATAGTGCCTTGTGACTTATCATATGTCTTATCAAATTAGGTTAATTACACTTCCCTCATATGGGTATGGCTGATTTTCGTTTGGAGAAAAACTCTTTAAGTCAACACTTAATCTTTCAGATTTAGAGAGTGAGAAGCATGCAGGATGTCAGGAAAGTCTTTCATTTTGATTTTAACAAAAGGTACTTAGCAATAACCAAATACCTGCTAGTGGGCTAAGCATGGGGATGTAGAGATGACAGGGACAGTGCCTTGCTCCCGGGGCCTGCTGCATTAGAGGAGAAGCTCAGAATAAACAACTGCAAATGCTGAGGAAGGTGCTGCTTAGAGAGGCTAGCACATAAGGAACCAGGGCCTTGAACAGATCATTGTTAGTGCTGACCAAGAGCTGGTGAGTCATGGAGCTTTTCAGGTGAGCAGACCAGAAAGGAGCACTTTCTCAGTGTAGCAAAGATTGAGTGAACGCTGACCACATCCCAGGCATGGGGATATAACAGATGATATGATGACACTAACCCTGCCCCCCAAGGAACTTATAGTCTAGTGCAGTGGTCGGCAAACTGCGGCTCGCGAGGCACATGCGGCTCTTTGGCCCCTTGAGTGTTCTAATGCCACTTCTTCAAAATAGATTCGCCCAGGCCAAAAACTGACTTCTGCGCATGGGCCACGAAGTTTCAATGGCACAGTACGTGCGCGCCCGCACGTGGTATTTTGTGGAAGAGCCACACTCAAGGGGCCAAAGAGCCGCATGTGGCTCGTGAGCCGCGGTTTGCTGACCACTGGTCTAGTGGACAGAAAGACTAACAAACAGGCCATTACACTTCAACACAATGGGAGCTGCGAAAAGCTGTGATCCATTGAGACATGTGCCCCTAAATTTTAATATCCCCCCACCTTGTCACAGTCAGATACTTGTTTTGTGGTCATTCCTTCTTACCCACCAGGGATTTGGGCATCTGACTCATGTAATTCTACTCCATCCCAGCCCCTTCCTTTATGTGGCGACCCATCCAAAACCCTCACCTCTCAAGTTCTAACATTCTCATCTTCAGTGAGCCTCTCTTCTGTTTTTCATTTCTCTATCACCTACTCACAGTTTGTATCTGGGACCCGATGAGCAGAAAAGGGTGTATGTTCTTCCTTCCCAACCACTGCATGGCAAATGGCTTTGCTGCCATTTCATGTCTAACTACTTAATATATTAGGTGCTCAACAGAAAAGTAGGCATTTATTGAGTACCCACCAAGTGCCATGCACAGTGGTGGACCAGATGGACAGAGCTGCTGGAGCTCAAACCTTACAGCTTGTCGGTGACCAAATATTCAGATGTCCTTCTCCAAAGGTCATCTCTAAAAACTATTCTTGTTAAGCACTAAATCCACTTGTGTTTTGCCCACTTCTCTCCAGGTTCTAGAGAGAGAGGAAAATCAGAGCCCATCCATTACGATTCTGCATTTCTTTGATTCTTTCTACTAAGAACCTCTGGGCTGAACCAGCCGAGAAATGCCTTTGCGGCACCATCTATTTTAGGTGGCCCTTTCTGCTTACATAAGTTTTCTATACTTGATGCTTTGCACAAAACTCCTCAAAGTCCCAATGGAATTAAAGGTCTTACCCCACCTCCCGGGGCCTTTCAAATGATAAAGGAAGTCAAATATATTTCTAAAGTTTAGCTAGGATAACCCAGCAGCTTTAAAAGCATCGGCACATGGGTTTTATAGCAATTGGGTAATAGTACGGCATCAAATAATTATCCAAAGTAAGAAGAAAAGTTCATTTTTATGTCATTCTTTAGAAGAGGATGAGTGATGGGAAAAAAGGGGTCCTGAGTGTGTATGTGAGGCTCTGCTGTTAGGATATTACAGCAGCCAGAGTGCCCTGTCAAAGATTCCAATGGGCCATATTAAAAACCCACAACGCTTCCCCTAGCTTCAGGATGATGCCCCAGCTCGTGAACAGGCCAAGGTAGGCTCTCAGGATCTAGCCCTTTCCTGCCTCCCTCTTGTTCACTAGATTTCAGCCACAAAGCTATCTCCTGGCCTCTCTCACAGGGCAAGTTCACTTTCATCGTCAGAACCTTTGAATTTGCTCTTCCTCTGCCTGGAACCTTCTTTTCCCAGATCTTCCTATTCCTGGCTCCTTCCTGCCATATAGGTCTCATTACCCAATGTAGTTGCTCCGAGCCTCAGTAATTCCCCACCGTGTCATCCAGTTTCTTCAAATGCTTGGCACATGCAACATTTAAAATTATCATTTGGCTTATTTATTTCAGTTAGTTTGTTGTCCCCACTCCTCCTTAAAGTGTAAGTCTACCTTGGGAGCAAAGTTCTGGCTTATCCTGGTCATCACTGAGTAATCAGAACCTAGACTAGTCCCTTAGACTAGTACTTAGTGAATACACAGTACATATTTCTGGAATAAGTGAGTTTGGAAAAGTGGAGTGATTTCACCATCAAAATGCCTTCCCATGCCACAGCATTTAATCCATACATAAATGCAGCCTGTGGAGCAATTAATCAAAAACTTTGCTTATCATGCACCAAGGCAGGCCAATATGGAATGCTCACAACACGAACACACATTCGTCTTCCAGGCTCCATCCAGACGCTCTTTTGGCTCAGGTGGTTCTGAGGTGCAATTAGTCAGTGAGAACGCCATGCGCTCCCCTCATGAAGAGTGCAGTGCTGGCGGGGTTCCTGGGAGGGCAGAGGCTGGCGGGGCCTCCTCTTTGGGCTGCACCCAGATTGTGAGGAGATTGGGTAAATTAGGCTGTTCTAGAAGAAAACTGAGATGGTGGCAAAAACAATGGAGAATAATTCCACTGATAATAGACTGAAGAACTGTTGATGTTGGTTCATAGTGGTCCATTGTTTGGAACATCCTGTCTTTAGCCAAGTGTTCAGGCAGATCAGGGTTAAATGGATTTTGTTGTATAGCAGTGGAGGGAAACATGCCATGCGAGGACATGTATGTATTTCAATGATGCCCTGAAGGTACATGCACATGTACCTGTGTGGATGAGTTTTCATTTGTGTGTTCCATGTGGCTGTGGACACCCAAGCCTACTTCTCAGATGGACTGTGCTTATTCTCCATTTTTCCCAGTAGCTAATGCAAACACACCTTAAGGGATCATGAATGCTTGGATTAACAGCAGCCACGCTACCTTGAGCACATATAAACTCAAATGGCTCTGTTGATTACATTTCTACTTAGAATCTGACACATTAAAAGAGGCCAGGACTCAGAGGAGTAAGATAGTTTCCATCCCTAGGATTTGGTTACAGTGTCTGAAAAATAATATCTGAATTTAAAGCAATAATTACTAGCATTTAGGAAAACCCACAGAATAGAAAGATTTTTTTATTCCAGAGACAAAACAGTATGACTCACCTTGAGACACCCCCCCCTGCAAAGTACCCATGTTTTCCATGTCTGCTCTGCCTCTGTGGCCTGCCAACCCTCTGCCTGTGTAACAAGGGACCAGGGTCCCTCTCACAGCCTGACAGTGGAGATGGCAGCGATTCTGCCAACCACCTGTGCCAGAGATATTCTATTAGTCTTGGTTGTTTATGGGCTAAGGGAGAGCTCCCTTCATGGTTATCTGGCAAGGCAGAGAGGTTACAAATGCAGCGTGCTGTTTCTGCTGTCATCTGGCATTCAGAGCCTATCCTATGGCCTGGCATCACATCTGGGCAAGGAGACTGCACCCATCAGCCAGAAAGCTTGTTTTCTATTACCATCTCCTCTCTCTCTCTCTCTCTCTCTCTCTCTCTCTCTCTCTCTCTCTCTCTCTCTCTCCCCTCTCCTCTCCTCTCCTCTCCTCTCCTCTCCTCTCCTCTCCTCTCTCTCTCTCCTCTCCTCTCCCCTTTCTCTCTCTCCCTCCCTCTCTTCCTTCCCCCACTTATTTTTCAGGTACCAGTAGACCACCAAATGGGCTCTCAGGCCAATGCTTCCATTTCTTCTTTTGCTTCTGCAGAGACCAAATAAAATTTTCTACTGTAAGTACTCCTGACCTTACCTGGCAGGAAATTTGCCCCACCTACAGACACCTCAGGCACCAGCCCAGGTCCCACGCTAAGCCCAGCCTCCTTTTCAGCACTTAGCAGACACATTTTTTTGCCTCTAGGACTTTGGATGTTTAGCTGCCCTTGGTTTGGCGCTAGAAAGCTCCCAGGTGAGAGGCTTGTCTTTTCCTGTGCACCCCCAGGTCCCTGCCTGCCTAGAGGGGGAGTCCCAACATTTCTCTCTGCAGAGCCTGCCCCTCCTCTCTCAGGAGGGGACCCAGGCTCAGCTCCTACCTCTCCTGCTTGCAGAACTGACTCCACCAAAGTGTTTATGAGCGTCTCTGCTCAAAGCTGACTCAGTGGAATCCTATCTAATAAAGAGGGAATATGCAAATTGACCATCACACCATAACAAAGATGGCTGCACCCACAGCCGAGGCAGGGATTCTGTAACACAAGATGGCTGCACCCAGAGTGGAGACCGAGTTCCCATAACAAGCCTTAAGGAGCAATCAGCAGGGACCAGAATCTGCCTGGTCCTGGGCCAGGGCAGGGGACCTGAGGCTGTACCCCCGGCCTGGTAGGGCTTGACAGGAGACCTGAGGCCGCACTCCCCACCATGCGGGACTTGACAGGGGACCTCAGGCTGCGCCCTCCACCTGGGGACCTTAGGCCACACTCCCCACCCCGGCGCTGGGCTGGGGGACCTGAGGCCATGACCCCCGCCTGGCAGGGCTTGACGGGGGACCTCAGGCCATGCCCCCTGGCCCAGGACAGGGGACCTCAAGGCATGCCGCCTGGGCTGGGGGACCTCAGGCTGCACCCCCCACTCTGGCACTGGGCCAGGCGACCTGAGGCTGTGTCCCCACCCAGTGGGGCTTGATGGGGGTGGGGCTAGCTGGGTCTGGATCTAGCCCAATAGGGGTGGGGCCGGCTGGGTCTGGGTCTCGCGTGATTTTGAGGCACACGTGGGTGGGCAGGGACTTGACTCTGTTTCCTGTGGCATGCCCAGACTCTGACAGGAGGAATATTTTCACACATTTTACTAATTTTCTTTCATCTCTGACACTTCTATTATAGAGAAAGAGCAAATAGCAATATTAAAATATTTCCTCTAATTAATTCCCTTTTAATGTGCACAAATTTTGTGCACTGACTCACTAGTTTTAAAAGAATTCCTTACTTGTTTTTCTCCTCCTTCACCTCCCAGGTTTGACTATTTCCTCCTCTTTAAATATAAAAGGTTAAGAATGGGGCCAGGGAGGCAGGCAGAGCCTTCCCATGTCCTCCCCCACATACACCCCCTTCCAGCCTTGTGAGCCTTGCTGTGCTCCCTGGGAAGGCTGAGCCCACTGCCTCTCCCCAGAGTGAGGAGGGGGCTTCCCCTTTACAGCTGACTCGGTTATAAGTCATAGGAGGTGCTCCCCTGGAATTCTTAAAACATGCTTTCAATTAAACATCAAGCTCTGTCCAAATATGGTCCATATTTTGGGTCAGGATATCCCACCTCACTACCCCTACCCCCGCTGTCCAGTTATTTGGATTTCAACCTTGTAGGAGGTCCATCCAACTAGCTCATTTCACACCCTCCCCTCACTGCTGAACCAACGGTGTTGGACAGAGCTCAGAAGACAGCTTATGGGCCTGTGGTGCTATCTGATCCTGGGCCCAATCGGAAGTTTAGGCTGATACTCAGTATAACAAATAATCCCAATGCCTCTTGCTCCCCGCAGCTAGCTGAGTGTAAGTGTGGCTCCAGCAATGCACACACTTCTTGTTTGGAGAAGTTTCCTGTCATTTAATCTTAAGGGACAGACATTATGTTGGAGGGTGCAGAGAAGCCTTTATGAACTACAGAATTACACTTATACATTTAAAGGTTTGTAACTTTTAATTAAAAATAAAACTAAGTAAAGCTAAAAGACAACTCAAAGTATGGTAGAAAATATTTGCAAATCATGTCTGATAACAGTTTAATAACCACACTATATAAAGAACTCCTACAACTCAACAACAAAAAGTCAATTCAAAAATGGGGAAAAAAAACCCAACAGACATTACTCCAAAGATGATATACCAATGGCCAAAAAATGCATAAAAAGATGCTAACTTTAGGTAAGTGCAAATCAAAACCCAAAACTACAATGAGATATGTTTCATAGCCACTAGAATGCAAATAAATTAAAAATAAAATAAAAAACAGACAGACAATGAGAAGTTCGACTAGTGTGTGAAGAAATTGGAACCCCTCACCCACATGGTGCTGGATTGCTGGTGAGAATGTGAAATGATGCAGAGGAAAATAGTTTGGCAATTTCTCAAAAAGCTAAACATAGAATAACCATATGATCCAGACTTCCATTCCTAGGAGCCAGCCAAAATAACTGAAAGGACTCAAACAGATACATGCATGCTGCCAGTGTTCATTGTAGCATTATTCACAATAGCCAGAGGGTAAACATACCTAAGTGTGCAACAGATGACTGGATAAATAAAATGTGGTACATTCATAAAATGAAATATAATTCAGCCACAAAAAGGAGTGAGGCACTGACACATGCTACTACATAGAAGAAGCTTAAAGACATTATGCTTAGTGGAATAAGCCAGACTTCGGGACAAATACAATGGGAGAAATACTATATGCTTCCACTGATACGGAATACATAGAATAAGTAAATTCATAGAGACAGGAAGTAGAATAGGGGCAAGAGAGAGGGGATAATGTAGTTATTGCTTACTGGATACAGAGTTTCTGTTTGGGGTGATGAAAATTTCTAGAAATAGATGATGGTTGTACATCATTATGAATGCACCAAATGCCCCTAAATTATACACTTAAAAATGTTTAAAATGGTAAATTGCGTTATGTATATTTTGCCACAATAAAAAATCATGAGAGAAAAATATAAGAAAACAACAAAGCAAAATATTCTTATAATCAAATTTCTTCTGCAGTTCCCTCAGCTCAATCTCAGAATCCGAATTCAGAACGGGACCTGCTACCTCCCAGTGCCCGCTGCTCCATGACAGCATTGAGTCTGACTTCTCAGTGTCCAACTCACACATTCACTGGTTCCTTCAAATCATCTTTCCTTCTACTTTCCAGACATTAATAAATGCCTAGTAAGTGCTCAGTGATCAAAATGGGAGGTGAGTGGTGGATGGAAAAGACAGATTTTAGAATGTATGTATGTCAGGGTCTCCGCCCAAAGGCCCTTTACCTGCCCTCCCAGCTAAGCTCACCTCCCATGTTAGGAATCGTCATCCCCATTCTATTGCTGAGGACATGAGGCCAAGGAAAGTTAAGTGCACTTGCTGGTAGCAGGCAACACAATTGGGATTGGAAGCTAGATTTGCCAGATTCAATGCTCTCCATGTCTCATGCCATTCATTTGAGTTCCTTCTCTCATGCCATGCATTCGAGTTCCTTCTGTCCCTCTCCCTCTTCCTCTCCCTCTCTCTCTTTCTTCCTCCCTCCTTCCCTCCCAATCTCTCTCTTAAGTCCTTCTCACCTCCACCCACCCTCACTTTCACTCTCCCAAAGTCTCTTGGGTTCTTGGCTCTCCCCATTGTCCTTAGCAATATGGCCAGCTTCAAAAAGGTAACAAAGCTCCTTGATGGTGGTTCAAAGTTCAAGGTCAATCAAAGTTGCTCAAGTTTCAGGTGGAAGCAAGGATCAGATTTTGTAGGGGCTGCTCTGCAGCTGGAGGAGGGGCTGCCCCCAGGGGCCTGCTGCAAGCATAGAAACATGATGGTGCCAGGAGCAGCAAGTAAACACTCAGCTGCCACAGGCAAGGCGAGCCAGCATGCCCCCAAGGCCGGGATCCAGGCAAGCGCAAGTGTGCCCTCTGCTTTCCACAGGTGGCCAGACTGGACAGCGGTGGATTCTGCCAACAGTTCAGCTCCATGTGCTTTGTTACTAGCACATTCCTGAGTCTCTGCAAGCCTGTCTGGGCTGGAAAATGGTCAAGGGGCTACATGAGGGTCCCTGGAGGCCAGGCCCAGGATCACAGGCTTACTTTGCTACAACCGGTAGATTGAGCAAGGAGAGCAGGGAGCAGCAGGACAGACAAAAGTAGAGGTGATTCAGACTCTTGCCAAGGGCCAGGGCAAGCCTCTTCCTGGCTAGCCACCCCAGATTCCATTTCTGTTCTGCTCCTTTGGAGACTGGGTTGAAGAATTCCTTCAACTGTTTTCCCTTGCAAGCATACAAAGCACGCTCCTGAATTCGTAAGAGCTTTATTATCTCTGCATTTTGTGAACCAGTGCAATTCCAAATCAGCAAGAGAGGACGGGCAACGCGGGAAATGAGTAGCTTTTTCCCTCTCCACTTACTAGTGAATTTCAGGTCATTATCAAACAGCAGCTCTGCCTTCATTTACTCCATCACATGAGGTCTTAATGCACCTCACAGTATCCTGCTCATTAACACTGCTAAGGCGCATTTATGGAGTATTTAAAGTCAGCCGTGTTCTCTCTCTCTCTAACTCATTCTCTGTGGTGGAGTCCAGTTTCTGGGATGGAGCTCGATCAATAAACACATTCTTTCTGACTGTTGAGATTTTCTGTCTTCCAATTAGAGGAGAGGCGCAGAGCAGGCTGCTTTATTAGAGGGAGACAGCAGTCAATTTTGGCCTGATGCTGAGTGGGAAATGCTGATTTTTCAGATGTTTGTGCAACAGAAACAACAAAGCATCCACTTGGAAAGCAACAGGACTTTTGTTCGCCAGAAGACTCACGAATGGGCTCGTTTGGCAGCCTCAGAAAGGAGGACAGGAGCACGAATGTGGGGCCCAGGGGACAGCAGTGCCACTCTCCCAGGTCCCGTGTGATAGTCCAAGTGAAGTGGCAGCAGGGAAACCTATAAGGTGGCCTCCATGTCACTGGGTGATTGGAACCCCGTCTGGCCTAGGCAAGTTATCAAGTCCCCACATGGCCTGGATCCTGGGTGGTGGCAAATGCGGAGATGCAGACACCACCCTCCAGGCTGCTATTCATGAGCCTTTCTACTGAAAACCGAAAATGTAAGTCCTCTTGAGTCTTCACATTGTTAAACACCAAGCACAGGCCTTCTCATTTTGCTTTGGACCCTTAGGGACTAAAAATTTCTAACTAAAAGCTGGGAGGCAGGATAGGGCCTGTCTCATGCTTGTGGTGCACTGTTAATATTAACGCATAGAGAGCAACAGTTGGGAGGAGGGAGGAAGAGAAGGAGCAAGGGAAACAGAGAAGGGAGGTAAGAAAGGCAAGGATGGAAGGAGGGAAGAAACACACTGGTCTGGGAGTCTGGAAATGGGTTTCACTTACAGCCTGTGATTATTAACTCAATGACACAGGGCAAGACTCACTCTACCCTTGTTTGGGTGGGAAACAATTTAAAACTAAAACCTAATGAGTTTTAATCACAGATATATGATATGAAGGTCAAATTGGAAGATGACTATGAAGTCACTTTATCATTAATGTAATCCAAATAAAACTGGGCCACCTTGAGGCCACTGTCAGCACAGAGTTATTATTACACACACACACACACACACACACACACACACACACACACACACACACAAAATAAATAAATAAATAAATAAATAAATAAATAAATAAATTTTAAAAATCCATGTATACTTTTACTAAATGACTTCTGAAGTATGACAAGGAGGGTTTATACCATGCAACAGGACAAAATCCTCTTAAGAGAGCTTGTTGGACATCTCTCTCTTTCCCCATCATCCCTTTCTTCATCACAGCTGTCCAGCTACCTCCCCTGTCCTCAAGCAGATGATCCCATCCTGACCACATCTCTCTCTTTCCCCTTCTCTTTCCCCCTTTCCTAGACAATTTCCCCCAATTGATTGTTCCATGTATTTACCTGGGCAGAGAAATCTACTTGCCATTCTCTTAACTTCTTCAACTGAGTCTCCCTACCCACTGCCCCGATCTGATAGCTGAGTAGAGTCAACATGATACTTTCAAAAGCTGGGAGCATGAAAAAATTGTAGTCACAAACTTTTTGTTGCTCTTCCCTGTTATACTTTTAATATAAGATTATTATCTAAAATCTGATTATAACATGTCACAATAGAGTGAAACCAGTGACATTGAGATCCAAGTCGACTGATCATTTGTAGAGAACCTACCTGTGTAGGAATCTCTATAAGGACAATGCTAGAGTCTTGGAGGTATAGACTACTTACTCTGTCATAGAAGGATTTGGCTATGGCATGTAATTTGATGGGTTACCTTAGCCACAATTTATCTCCTTATGACTTACAAAAGCTCCTGAAATTGCCATTACTCATGTCTCTCCTTTGGATTAGGCATGGTCATAAAACACACGGAACTCTTGCCCCAACTTCTCACACCAACTGATGGTAACAGGCTCTCCTTCCAAGCCCAAGAGAGGTACGGGATACTTCTCACCAAAGAACTCTGGGAAGTCAATCTCAATTATTTGGGATGGCCGTGGAGGAGAAACCTGTTGGCCTGGAACAAAGACACGAACTCCGCAGTGAAAATGCGTGTAAGTTACCTGCCAAGAAGAACTTATTCTGATATGGTTGATGACTCCCTCTTTAGAAAAAGTTTTTCTTCTCTTGGCTTCTGAGACATCACACTCTCCTTTCCCCCTCCTCCCCCGCTTGCTATGTTTGTCATTCTGCCTCAGTTTCCCTCACTGGCTCCTCATCATCCTGATCTCTCTGTGTTAGTACCCCAGGGTCCTGCTTTGGGCTCCTTTTACCTCCCTATCTACACTCTCTCCCCATGCAGTCACCAAGTCCCATAGTTTAGATACCAAAGTGTCTAGATACCAAATCTAAATCTTCCATCCAGGTTTACCCCAACCCCAGACTTAGAAGTCCATAGACATCTCAAACTTAATATGGTGAAGGAAAGCCCTCTTGATTTCCCTCCCAACTTGCTATTTCTCCATCTCAGCAAACCACCATTGGTTCCAGTGGTTCAAGCCAAATCTTCTCTCACTTTCCCTCACCATATCTAATCCATAAACAACTCCCATTGACTTTACTGCAGGGCCAAATCCATCTACTTTTCCCAATCTTCTCAACCACTACTTTAGTGAACACCCGCCACCTGGCCCCTGTAATAGCATCCAAACTAGCCTCCCCGCTAGAACTCTTGCCTTTGTCAGTCTAATCTCCATACAGCAGGCCAAGTGATGTTTTAGAAATATAAAAGTCACACCAACCTCTTCTATAAAACCCACAATGGAGTTCCTTCTCACTTAGAATAAAATCTAAACTCCTTGCCCTGGATCTTTGAAACGCTATATAATGTTTCCTTTCTATACCTCCAACTTCACCTCCTATATTTCTCTCCTTTTCATTATAGTTCAACCACACTGATCTTCCTAATAGTTTTTGGAAAAGCTTAACTTGGTTTTGCCTCAATGCCTTTGCACTGGCTGTTCCCTCTGCCTGAAATGTCCCCAACCCCCAATCTTGATGGAAGGAGCCTTTTGTCATTCATATACCTGCTTATGTGTTACCTCTTCTAAGAAGGTTCTTCTGGGCACACAATCTAAAGTAGCCATGTGCATTAGTTTCCTGGTGCTGAAGTAACAAGTTACCACAAAATAGTTGGCTTAAAACAAGAGGAGACATTTATCTCTTTCAGTTCTGGAGATCAGAAGTCATATAGCAAGGTATCAGCTGAGCTACCCTCTCTCTGAAGGTCTAGGGAAGAATCCTTCCTTGCCTCTTCCAGCTTCAGGGGGTCCAGCATTCCTTGGTTCATGGCTGCATCATTCCACACTCTGCCTCTCTGGTCCCACTGCCTTCTCTTCCTCTGCCTCAAAACTTCCTCTGCCTCTCTGCTATGCTATAAGGATACATGTGACTGCATTTACGGGTCACCTGGATGATTCTAGATAAATTCCTCTCAATATTCTTAACTTAATTACATCTTCTGTCATATGATATTCAGAGGTTCCAGGAAATAGGGCACAAACATACTTTTTGGAGTCTACCATTCAGCTATACATGTAAAACATATTATTGATTTTAACTCTCTGGTCACCACTTACTTTATTGTCCTCATTTATTTCTATGTCATTTGTTGGTTTAATTCCTGTCTCTCCACCAGAACATAAGCACCATGAGAGTAGGGACTTTGCCTGCCTTTACCCTTTGATGTTGAGAAGAGTGCCAAGTACCAAGTAGGCACCCAAAGTATTTTAAATGACTACAATGAGGATTAAATTAAGCCAATATTTTAAAACTTTTAATTTACTTGTTTGCTTTATAAAATCCTTTCTTCAAATGCCAAAGCCTAAAGGTAGACTGAGAGAAGTTGAAAGCTGAGCTCTTATGTTTGAAGAAGAGGTTGAAAGCTGGGAGCTCTGGGCCTATGCTCTTTAATTCCTTCTGACAATGCACACTACAGGTTGGAAGAATTCTCTGGAAAAAATCCCACTTTAATATCTTGGTTAAAATTAGTTGTGCAGGAGAACTAGGGCATGGCGGAACATGGAGGAAATGGGCCACTGAGCAGAAACCTTTGCTAGATGAGCTGGAGCAGGTAGTAGAGATATGTAATGGTGTGCCATGTCCAACATGGGCAGCATGTGGTCACTGCAGGTGTGTTACATGGGTTAGAGGACTGAAAAGTTAACATTTACTCTCAGTTAGGTCATGGATACTCAACATCACATGGCCTGTCTTTCCCAAAATGTGCCCCGAAAAGGCTGAGGCTGAGTGTAAGGGTGTTCTCTAACCTCAGAAGGGAATGGGAGAGGGTAGAGAGGGGAATTCTCAGGGCACAGGCTCTGCACTCAGACAGACCCAAGAACCAATCTGGGATCAGATGGCTTCTGAGCCATATCTTCCTGGGTGGGCTGCTTAACTCTCTGAACCTCATTTCCCCGTCTGTAAAATGGGACAACAATAATGCCTACCTCATAGGTGTTGATATAGTGAGCCAATTCACATTAAGCACTTGGCACAGCATCAATACATAGGCATAGCTTGCCATAATGATCATTTATTAAGTATTATTATTATTATTAGAGTATTTGGATTTTTAGATGTAAAGCTCAGCTGTTCTTAGTTAGTAGCTCCTCATTTCCAGTCCCTGACCCCTCTAGCCTGAGAGGAATTGACTCCTTGGTTCACTCACTCACTTAATCAGAAAATATTTTGTAAGTAGCTACAATGACACAGAAACTGTTCTAGCTGAAAAGGATAAAGAAGTGCAGAAGACAGATTTCCTTTTCTGACAGAGCTTGCCTTTTGGCAATGGACACGGATAATAAACAAGTAAGCTCTTTGGGGAAATCCTAGCATCGTCTTGCCCTTGCTGTGCTGATTCTTCATCCTTAGGAGCTTAACCTGAGTTCTGTTCGGCTGATGCAAGGGTCTGCCACCAAGCCCGCACACCAGCGGCAGAGGCGCCATCCTACCCACCCCTCCTGTGCAGGCCTGCAGCCAGTTGCTAAGGGGATCTCAGGCCCATTCCCATGCAATTGCTGATGATAAAGAAGATGATGGTAGTGCTCTAACCTCCATTTGTACAGTGCCTGCTAAGTGGTAGGCACCACGCATGCTACTTTGTACAGATCACTGTATTTAAATCCTCTCCAGAGCCTGTGAGCTAAGTTCTGTTATGCTTCCCATTTTAGAGGTGAAGAAAATGAAAATCAGGCAGGCTATGAACTTGAGCCAAGCTGCTGCTTCTGAGTGGCCTGGCTGGCCCAGGGTCTGCGCCCTGCTCCATAGGCTCCCATGAAGTATGCCTGGCACTACTGACTGAGGTTGCAAAGACGCTGTGGCGTGTGTGTAAGTAGCCAGGTTGGTCTGCCCACAGCTGGCTGATGCCCACGGGGCAGGACTGTATGTCAAGGCTTGGCACCGCCGTGCCCAGGCTGACTGTCTGCATGAGACTTCCCTGTGCTTCCTCAGGATGCTCTGTGGGGGTGAGAACCTGCCATCTGCCATCGAGGCTATACAGCTTCAAGGCAGAGAGGAAATGGTTCCACAACTTACTGGTTGGGAGACCTTGGGCAAGTCGTTACCTTCTCCAAGCCTCACATTCCTTACCTGTAAAAGGGCACCCACATGAAATCTGTCTCATGGGTAGTTGGCAGGATTAACGGAGGTAATGCAGGAAAGCACTTGGCACAATGCCTGATAGGTGAAGTGAAGCAAAATGGGAGGGAGGGAGGAAGAAAGGAGGGAAGGAGGCAGGGATAGAATGTGAATCTAAACTAACTGTCATCTCTCCTTGGCTGAGCTCCTTCTCTCTGTACCACAAGGCCCCCATTAGCTCAATGTGTGGACTTCTGAAAAGCCCTGTCACCTCAAGTCCCTTATGTCCCCACCTCTCAAAGTCTCTGGGTCTCCGTAGAGCAAAGAGGCCCCATTCAATGAACAGAGATGAGCCCCTCCTCATGGCATTGCCAAGTCTGTGCCTCAGAATCAATGACTCTAGGATGGTTTCTGGATGAGAAAGAAACTCCAGGAAATGCAGCCTTTCTTTTTGCTGTGTGTGTGCATGTGTGTGTGCATATGTGCACAAATGTGTGTGCATGTGCCCATTGCATGTGTGTGTGTGTGTGTGTGTACACCATCTCTTATTTGTCTGTTCAGCCATGGGTGGAAACTTGGGTTGCTCTACATTTTACCTACCGTGAACATTTTTTGCTATCTTTCATTTCCTTTCATTTTGTAAAAAATGAGTCTACTCTCATTATATTTTCTGTTGGAACCAGGAGAGAAGTATACGCAGGGTGTGTTGCTCTCTGCAGGTGGTGAGGGATTCCAGGTATTCTGCTCCTGGCGGGATGCTGGTGAGCATGGGTTGGGAAGCTCACAGCCTGGTTAGGCACGGGGTCAGCACTCCAATCAAGCTGGAGAAGACCAGCTTTCTTTGGCTCCTAATATACTGGGGTACGCCCCAGAAACTTCCCAAAGACTGCTCCCTTGCCTCAGACTCTCTTCTCTCCCCTCTTCACTGAACTTGCTCCTTCTTACCTTTGCATCACTGCTCAGTACCACGCGCCCCAATAAGATGCCCCTGGCCTCCTTGGTTGGTCCAGTGCCCCTCCCATCACACAGGTTCCTAATACGGTGAACTTGCCTTCCTAACAGTTAACATTCCCCCAGACCTAGCATATCTGGCAGATACTCAGAAAATATCTTTACAGCAAATGAATGTATAAATGAATTGTAACACCAGAAAATTTAAGACGTTCCTAATTCTAAAGCGGGGGTCCTGGCATTTGCCTGGGCAGCCAGCGCCACTCAACACCCCTCCCCTGTCCTCTTCTGCCTCCATCCAAGCACCTCACCTCCTGCACCCTGGGCCCTGGCAATCTCTCAGGCCCTCAGTTTTCCAAGTGGGGCCTGCAGCGAAGCAGGAGGGAAGAAATCACAAGCCTAGCTAGGGTTTAAAGACACACTCACCTGAAATTGCACAACTCATCCCGCAGGCTCAGCAGGAATGCAGCACTTGGAGAAATTACACCTCTGAGCTGCCAGGATATATTCAAATGGCCAAGAACAGAAGTTGGCCCAACTGGAACACATGCAGAGCGCAGCAAATACGCACAGTGCGCTCGCAAGCTAAGCATTTTCATTTCTCAGGGGAATGTCGAAGAGTGTCTGCCTATCTGGGGGTCCCTTTTTCCCCTCAGTTCCTGAGTAATTCTGGCAAGGGGGGAAGGAGAGGCTGCACATGTAAATGACGTCAGAGCTTTGGGCTTACCATCCAGTGCAACTGTGACTAGCTGGTCTGGAGAGGCCACTGGGTGATTAAGTACATGAGCCTGGAATTTGCATATCAGGGTTCACATCCTGGCTCTGACACTTACTAGAATAACCTTGAACAAGTTCCCTCACCTCTGCCTCCGTTTCCTCATCTATAAAATGGGGATAATAGGACCCTTCTTCAAAGGAACAGTTCCAAAATTTACTAAGTTAATACAGGTAAGCACTTAGGTGAGGGCCTCACGTGTAGTATGTGCTCAATAAATATAAGCTTCTCACTATTGTTTAACATAGAATTGGCAGAACATTTGACTAGAGAAGTGGTTCTTGGATTCCTTGATCTCATATTTTCACAAAATTAAAAAACATTTCCTCACCTTTATTTTCAGCTTTTATTTTGCATATTATAGGTATTAAAATGATCAACTCTATCATTGTATTCTATAAAATAAAGCATATTTTAAAGCCTCAAATGAAAGACAAGCAAAGCCATTGAAAAAATAAACATGTTTAGCTTTATGAGATGCTAAAAACAAACAGTAAATATACAGTGTTTGCACATTGAATTATGAGCTAGATGAATTAGGCTGTCTAGATGCTTCCATCTCCCCATGGTCCATCCCTGGTATTCCTGGCTTCCACCGCCCCCTAACCTGCCCCATCACTGGCTACTCTGCATTATATTTTCTCATTAATTCTCTGTATCACTTCCCACACACCCCCTCCCCCCGCCAGCAGCACAGTTCCTCACCTCCCTGATGCAGGGACTATGCTTATTATAGTTGTATTTTACACACAATAGATGCTCAAAGCATATGGAATGAAAGCACAAAACCTAGTCCACAAATCCAGCTGCAACCAGTATATCCCATGCTGCTCACAGAGGCCTCTCACACCTTCCAGTGCTGCTGTGCTTCTCCTATAGGCTCTTCCCCCAGGAGATTCCTAATTCATCCTGTTTCACCTACCGCCTCCCCAGGGAGGCATCTCCTGAGCACTCTAGGTAAACAGCCACCTCCTCCCTCCCTTGCTCAGTTTCTCCTTACCCCCAATTCATCACCAATCACAGTCAGACTCTGTGTTTACTTGCTCATTTGTGTACGTTCAGATTCCTCCACTGGAGCGCAAGCTCTATGAGGGCAGGGGCTCTAACTTGTCCTCTGTTGCAGTTCCAGCCCCGGACAGTCATGCAGACAAGAGTAGATGGCCAAGCAGGCCACACAAAGCTGGCCTAAGCAGCATTCACTGGCAAGAATCCACGGAGAGGAGAATGGACAGTAAGGAGCAGGAGTGTGGATCCTTACTGCCCAGGAGTTCTACGCAGAGCTACAGCCAGGTTAGAGGTCAGATCCCAGGAGGAGGACCATGGCCCTCTGGCTCATGGCTTCTTAAGCTGCAGTTGGGGGAGCATCAGCCCCTCCCCTAGCATCACCAGGGCCAGGATTCAGTAGCAATTCAGAACGGCAGAATCTCAAGTCCAGCTCAATCCCACCAGCTCAGCTCGGTGCTCATGGCTGTGGACCCAGGACCTGGATGCTAGGCTCTAAGTTTTAGAGTTGCAGTTCTAGAATGAGAAAAGCCCAAGACAGAATTTGTCACTTTAGAATTCTTGGTTGGGCAAGAAGCGGCCTCTTACCAGGCATAATGAGGACATAGTGAGGGCTGGAGCCTGAGACTCAGCAGAATTAATCGCTAACGTACCAGGCAGTGGCTAGCTTCCAGAGAACTGAAGGAGACCATACCTTCTCCTGGGAGGCCAGCCTGTGAGTTAGTTAACACTGACCTATCACCAGCACATATTAGGTACTCAATAAATGCATGTTGAATGAATGAATGAATGAATGGCCTTTGCCCTTTAACTGTGCGATCGAATCACCATTAGAAAAAAATCACTGTCTTGCATTAAGTGAGTGTTAACTAAAGAGAAATTGAGTTCTCTCTATCTCTGTGCACAGCACGCATGCTCTTGCCTGCCTGTCTCCCTCTCTTCTTCTTTCCTTTCCTAGAAGAAAAGCCACTCAGCCTCCATGGCTCCCACATTTATGAATGTGGGTCATTATCCTGCTGGTGGTGGTGCCCCGTATATAGGCCAAAGCTCAGGTTAAGGGCCACTGGCTTACTCTCCCTCCGACTCTCAGAAGAGGCGGAACAAGCCCACTGGAGCTTTTCTGCACCTGGCTCACCGCCACCACCGGATCTGCAAAGGTTCTCAGAACCTGCATGATGAGGTGACCTGTTCCAATGGCAGGAAACTCAGAAGCAGGCTCAGTCTCTACCTCGGAATCCCCAATGAAATTAAAGCCTTTCCAAGTAGTTGCAAATTAGCAGTGCACCCCTGTATTTTGTTGAATATGTTAGTCTTGGTCTCTAGTAACACCCGCCCTCCCGCCCCAGTGGGCCCATCCCCGCTTACTGCAGCCCACTCCACTCCCCATTTCCTCACATGGGCCTGCTATGCTCCTTCACATCACTTGCCTGGCCCCTCAGGCATCTGAGCTTTTAACTTCCATCCACATGCCTGTGCTTAGAAATTCAATCAGTGCAGACTGGTCCCCACAGGCTGCTTCCCAGTTTAATTGCTGGCCTCCTTCAAAACTCCCGGGAAAATGGCCATTGCCTGGTGCTTAAGGCATCGATCTGGTAATCCCCAGGCCTGGGCCCCCTTCCCTCCTCCTTCCCTGTCATGCTGGCTTTTAAACTAATTTTCCATGTGCAATAACCTTATTTTCTCCAGTAGATTCTGGAGTCCTGGGAAGGAGTCTTGCTCTTTCATCTCTGTATTTTTCATGCCACCTGACTGACTGAGAATCACGCTTCTGCGCCTTCAGGATCCCCTGGGCAGCATGATGAAGGTCAGTGCACACATGCACATGGAGGGATGGAGGGACTTAGGAACCTGGATGAGCTTTCCAAAACTGGATCTCGGCCCCCAAAACAAGCACCAGGGCTCCCTGCTTTCCTAGCCAGAAGCCAAGCACAAGGTCATTCGGGAGAACTTCATTCTCTGCACCAGAGAGCACAGGGTGGCTATTCGCAGCTTAAACGTGTGATCTCAAGCTTTGTACCTGGGTTTCAGCCCCCATCATCCCGCTCAGCACCAGAACTGCAAGAAGTTATACATCCAGAGCAAGATGCTCGGCCTCTGCACAGGGGACATTTTGGGTTGATAATTCTTTGTTGTGGGCAGCAGGGTGTTTAGCATCACCCCTTACCTCTATCCTAGCCAGCAGCTGTCTCCCCTCAGTTTGTGACAATTAAAAATGTGTCCAGGTATGGCCACATGTCCCATGGGGGCAAAATTTGCAATGGTTAAGAACCCCTGGTCTATAGTGGGATGCAGGGATTCAAATCTCAGCCCTCATACTTATTAGCTGTGAGGACTCGGGCACGTTCCTTATATCTCAGAAAGCAGCTTTCTCATCTGCAAAAAAGATGTCATAATAATGGTAATAATAATAATACTGTTACTACCTTGCAATATCCATGGGAGGATTAGATGCATTAATGCATGCTCTCAAAATACTGCCTGGAACGGAATAAGGGCTAAGCAAGGTCTGCTGTGAGTACCACCTGCTTAGACCTCTTTCCTAGCATTGTCACCAAGCCTGATATGGACCCATCACTCAAAAGGAGGCGGGGGGCAGTTTAAAAATTTTATGAATCTTGACATTGAAATCCCTTGGTTCTCTCTCTTCATTATCTGAGAGTCAGGAAAGTGAACGGCATAGGAAATGCTTTCCCCTCAAGTTCAAAAGAGACAATGAGAAAGTAGAGAAGAGTGTGAACTGAATCCCCAGAGTCCAAATGTGAGAGGTTCTTTGTATGTATGCTAAGGATTTTAAATTCAGTTTCTCCTGGAAAGGTGGACAGATCAACTCTCCCAGCACGAGCTGAAGCCATGCTGGCTGCTTCTAGTCCCAACCCCCGTGGTCCATTGTTCTCTCTCACTGCACACACATGCTTAGCCAAACATTTATATAAATATCAATGCGTGTGCTTACTTTTGCTTATGTATTTGGTTTATTTATATTGTCCTTAACGTTCTGGGATCTTTATTTTTACTCAGTGGGGAACAGAAGGCTCCTTTTCCCGTCTGCAGCAGCCCTGTTTCTGTCTTGCCGCATCAGAGCATCTGTTTGCATCACAGATGCCTATCAACATTAGTTCTGACTCCTCTCTTAATTAGTGGCCTAGTTTGAAAGCAGAAGGCAAGGGAAATATCTTTGTAAGTGGAGACTGGGATGAAGAGGAATTAAGGAAAAAGAAGCAGAGTCCTCAGTCCAGCACCCCGTTTCCGACTGTGCATAGGGTGTTGGTGAACTTGAGCTTGCCTTGAAAAGCCAGGGAAAAAAGACTTTTAGGACCCTCAGTGCTGAAAATGTCTTCCCATATATTTCAGATTCCAAGCCTCCAGTGTCAAATGCTCTTGTACTGATTCACTTGGGAAATTATAGTGCTCAACAGCCCTTGAAATTCTCATTTGGACACCCTACCCGGGGAGTAGCTGAGAGCATGCCCAGCAGCACACAATTTTGTTTGGAGACTCTTCTTTGAGGCTCTGTAAGTAAAGATAATTGTACACCTGTAAGGACCTCCCAGCTGGAGGCACCGACCGCTTCATTTCTGCATCAGCATCCAACTGCCCGAAAAAGTACTGGGAGGGAGGAGAAGCAAGGGAATCTTTCCAGGGAGATTCAGGAGATGAGTATGAGAGACGCAGGGAATGAGTGTCATGGCCTTGGAGCAAATGAGGCCACACTGCCATCAGCCTTGAGGGCAGCTTGTTTGAAAGTGAACCCTCTGACTGGACACCAGGAGGCGCTGGTGTGGACACCGCACACGTAAGCACATGTGTGCTTGTGAATGGGATGAGCTCCTGGGAGTCGGAGGCCACTGCCCAGACTTCTCATGTGAATTTCCTGGTGCACAGCACAGGGGACATAGTAGATGATCCATAACTATTGCCAAAATATTGTATCTTTTCCAAGTAGAAGCTTTTACCTCCATAGAATGTTTGGAGGCAATATTGTAGAGAAAGCATCAGAATCAAGAGGTTTGAAAGAATCAGAAAGATCTGCATGGAAATGTCTCCCTCGCTACTTACTAACTACGCAACCTTAAGAGAGTAAGGCTACCTTGGTCTTTCCATGAGTAAGTGGGAATAACACTAGGACCTACTTGCAGAGGTGAGTGAGGACTGAGATGTGAATCAAGCACATTGCATAGTGTCTGGTCATGAGTGCTCAAAAATGCTAACTAGTGCTGGTGATAAGAATAACTAGCCCTGGCTGGTGTGCCTCAGTTGGTTGGAGTGTCACCCCGTACACCAAAAGGCTGTGGGTTTAATTCCCAGTCAGGGCACATGTCCAGGTTGTGGGTTTGTTCCCGGTCAGAGTCTATACCAGAGACAACAGATCAATGTTTTTTTTCCTCACATCAATGTTTCTCTCTCTCTCGCTTTCTCCCTCCCCGCCCCCTCTCGCCCTTTCTAAAATCAATAAAAACATATCCTCAGGTGAAGATTTTTAAAAAGTGTTTTTAAAAAACAGTAAAAATTTCAGATGTAGGAATTGCTGTGGTTTGCTTAGAGAAAAAACATTTCAGTGTTTGCTAGGTAAAGGATGTGCTCAGTTGTCCATTTGACTAGAGAACACGGCATTTGTCTTTCAAAAAGACAGGTTTAAGGTGGATATAAAAATAAACATGTCATACAACCATTCTCTTTATCAGAGAAGATTATAGTCAGTGACCTGCCAGTGAATGTTCTTCAACGGATTCTCCCCAAATATTTATGTGCATTTGTAAAAATATAAATTTATTATACATTTTATGGGTACAAATAATATGTGCCATACAATTTGCATATAATAATAAAACAAACAATATTCTTTATGTTAGATCCCAATTGATTGTCAGAGAAGACTTTTTCAATTGTTGCTGCCCTCATATATTTGTAGCCATTCAACCTTGATTTAACATGTAGTTCTAGCATAATAGCTACTGATACAGCACACTTTTAAGTGTATCCCGCGTTATTAACGTATTTTTCCATCATATTCTAGTCAGTGACTCCAGACATAGCAATGAATCCAGGCCCAATTAGTAGCCTTAGCTGATTTTCCAGGGCAAAGACTCCCGCCATGGTCAGTTTCTAGTTATTAGCAGGATATCAGTGCCCCCGCCCCGAGAAGAAACGTGCAGGGGCATAGCATTCTATAGTATTTGGCTACACAGATACAATAGATTAAATAACCTCAAAAGCAGAGACAATATTAAATGTAGTAAAATAGTGAGGACATGATGAATAAAGTCTTTATGACCGTTATTTATCATGTAATGCATTTAATTGTAAGCTTATATTTAATTTTTAATTATGGTAAATAGCTGGCTCTTAAAATTCCTGAAAATTTAGGAATTGGCTCTGCCAGTAGGAGCTGATTACCAGACACTACCCTGAGGGAGAAGCATCCTGTCCGAGCCATGGATCTACTGCATCTACACCTGAAGGAACTTTCCAGTTTGTCATATCCTTTCCCAAAATCTCACCTCACACATTTAATTCCTTCTACCTTCTGTCCTATCATTGTCTAATGAGGCTCCCCAGCCTTGTTCTCTGTCCTTTCTCCATACTCCTAATGTCACTTCCCTGGACAATGCTTTTGCCACTTCACATCTGGACCATTGCAAACCCTCCTGGTGCCTGCCCCCTGCTCTCTCCTCTTCTGCATCATTCTCGATTCTCTTCCCAGATTCTCATCCCTGCTTCAAGGCCCTCAATGGTCCATTTTAATCTTGTAGATATAGTTTAAAGCCGTTAGACACTCTGGAGATGGCTGCAAAACCATGCGAATGCACTTAGTGCCACACAACTGTACACTTAAAAGTGGTTCAAATGGCAACTTTTATGTTATCTATGTTTTAACACAATGAAAAAACCAAGGCCCTAAACAATCTGCCTTTGCTTAGAGCTAGCTAAACTGAACCCTTCATTTGCGTTACTGCTGCTGCTAGCTTAAGCTCACTGGTCCTGGCCTCGAGCACTGTGCCGAGAAGCCTACATCAAGCCTCAGCAGAACCCTATGAAGTTGTCACTGTCCTGGCCACCCTTTGGCAGATGAGAAAATCGGGGGTTAAACACCTTTAGGAAAATCACTTCCCAGAGTATTGAGCTAACACCCTCCTGACTAGCCATGGAGCATAACAGCTCCAACATCACCATTCGTGTGTGACATCTTTCTGTCCAAGAGCCAGGACCAGGGTGATAGACGTGAGTAACTCACTTGGGCACAACATTTTAGGGGATAATAATGATCAATAAAAGTTTAAGACAATTTCTTTAAAAATCAAAAATAATGCAAAAAAAATACACTGATGAGCAAAATATCAGTATTTTCAAACCAGGCAGTATCTGACCGGTCCTGGTTCCCATAAAAACATATCCACCAAACCAGGTGATGACCAGGGCCCATGGTGTGCCAATTTGAGTTTTTTAAAATATTGTCATAAAATAATCATTTCTGTTAATTACTGAGTTTCCTGGAGTTCCCCTGAATTTTGTGCCTGAGGCTAGCACCCCACTTACTTTGTCTGGTCCTAGCCCTATTGTCCAGTCAGCTAGAAAGAAAGACCCATATCTTTCTCCCTCTATCTCCTCCCCCATCCCACCACCTTCTGCTATCCTAGGCCCCAAATGCTGACCTTCAACTGTGGCTAATTTCAGGCCCTAGCCCATTTTTTTAAGAGAAGAAAAGTCTGTAAGAACTATTGCGATGCCTGGGTATCACTATGTCAATAGGAAAGGGAGTTGGGCTTTGTAGCCAAATTTTTCAGAAGAATTCCCAAACTTAGATATTCTTTGAAAACATCAGCCTGGCAGAGATCTATTTATTGCTGAAAACACAACCATTGCCTGCAGTGATAGGGGAAAACAAACTGCCTTCCTTTAATCTTTTAGATTTTCAGATAATCTGGAGCTCCTTAGTAGAAAGCAATGTTTTCTAGTTTACTCCTTAAGTAAGAAGGCATCCTTATGAGAAACTGTTCTTTGTATTTTTAAATGATTAACTACCTAGAGCTATTATACACACACACACACACACACACACACACACACACACACACACACACATTCACGACAGCTCATTAAATAAGTGGTATAACTCTGTTGTAGGTTTACCAAAGGGTCCAGAGTTGAAATCAAAATATTGAATCCGTTCTGGGCTCCATGCCTTCAGTGGGTGCTTTTCATGAGTTCAAGCCAGGCCTGAGCAGTGCCCTCTGGGAAAAGATACTGGGCACCCAGAGCACTGAAGGAACACTGAAGGTGATGCTCCTTTAAAAACGACAAAACACAACAGCCCTGGTCTGGTGTTTCAGGTGGTTAGAGCATCGTCCGTACACCAAAAGGTTGTGGGTTTGATTCCTGGTTGGCTGTGTAACCAATTGATGTTTCTCACATCAATGTTTCTCTCTCTCCCTCTCCCTACCTCTCTCTCTAAAATCAATAAAAAACATATCCTAGGGTGAAAATTAAAAACAAACAAACAGGCAAAAATACTGGAGACTTTAAACAGAAAGACTAGAAAATCTCCTTCACTGCCATAGAGTTGCATCATATAAGATCTCAATCTACCTGGAGTTACAGGTGGAAGAAATAGTTACATTCACAGACGTCAAAACCCACTGCCTACATCACATGATGATCAGGTATAGGGTCCAAATTGACATGTGGCATTGAAACCCGCAATTGAGAAGTGAACCTAGAAATGAGAATAAGAGAAGCAAATGTTTAATTGCTCCATAGTGCTATTTCTATAATTCAGAGTAGCAGTCGCCAACTGGTGGTCCGCGGACCACATTTCTATAGAATGTCGGGCCCTGAGGAAACGGGCTCAGTTGCAGTCAGCCAACTTTGGAAGAGACTCTCAGATAAACCATCAGCAATATTAAACAAAGCGGGAAAATGGGGGAGAGGTTTGGGAGGGGGGGCAGGTAAGAGATCAACCAAAGGACTTGTATGCATGCATAAAAGCACAAAGCCAACAGATGCAAGACACTGGAGTGGGGGGGGGGGGGACTAGGGCAAGTGCCGGGGGGTAGGGGAGGCCGGGGGGAGGACAATGGGGGGAGGAGGAAGAGACATATGTACTACTATTTTTAATACCATAAACAATAAAATTTTTAAAAATAAAATCACATTCAAAGGGGAATATTAATGTGGACACCAAATTGCTTTTCAGATGCCATTCAAGATAGCACCTTTGTAAAATGCAGAGCTATTTATAAATGTCTACCATCTTATCTAATCTTTGGTCTAGCAACTGGTAATTATGAATATGCCCAGCAATGTGCTAAGCACTATATAAGCATTTTCACATTTAATCCTTAATATAACCTTTTAAAATAGGTATGTGTGTGTGTATTTAAATATAAAGTTTCAACATAGGTGACTAAACTGAGACTTAGAGGAATGTCTTTTTTAAATTGAACTTATTGGGGTGACATTGGTTAATAAAATTATATAGGTTTCAGGTGTACAATTCTTCAACACATCATCTGCATATTGTATTGTGTGCCCACCACCCCAAGTCAGGTCTCCAGGGGAATGTCCTGCCCAGGGTCTCAGAGAACCCTGGAACTGGGACTTGTCTCAGATCTGCTGGATACCAACTGCTTGAGGAGTTTAATCATTATTCCAAGTGCAAAACACAGAGGAAGTAGGTCATGACTATTAAACAAAGTCCATTAGGAGCATGGAGACAGTAAGAAGTGTCTTGGGTTAACTTTGAAGCATTGCTAAGCATTGCTAAGCAGGTCCCCGGGAGAAGGTCAGGGTAGAACTCGGGGGGCGGAGCCAGGGTCCTTTCAAAGGACAGAACTGAGCAGTTCCACAGCCAGGCCTGGGGTATGATGGTGGGAAATACATTAACAATCTCATCCTGGAGGTTCATAAATATTATTCAGCAAGGAACGGGAAGACAGCCTGTTTATTTTGAGCACGGAATGTGTTACGTTCTTCTTTAGAATGCCGGGCATGTGCATGTAACATGTGTCTGTTTTCCAGCATCGGCTTTTCCCATAGAACAATAAATTAAAAATTAGTTGCTAATGGAGGTACAATCAGAAAGAGAGTCAAAGGAGAATACCAAAAGCACACCTTCCATAATTTTTCCAGAAGATTCCAGCAGCTTAATGTGAGCTCACGTGGGCTTCTCACACAGGCGGCACTAGACACTGTTTTTTTCAATCTGCTCTGCCCAAATGTACGATAAGCACTATTTTGAAGTCAGTGCCTTTAACAAGCCTTCTATTTTCCACTGCAAAGAAACTCAATTTCTTCTTTGTTCAAAGAAAAAGTGGAATCACAGACATCGCTGCAGGAACTGATGAAAACATTGGCAGAACGTTCAGATAAGAGAGATCACATTGTTACCACCTCATAAGAAACAGGTATGTAAACATATATCCCGTGTTATCTTCTCTCACAGCCATTTTGAAGAAGGGAGCAGATTGGGGGTGGGGTGGCACTGAGAGTCTCCCCGTGAAAAACCTTTTAAAAAAGCAATCCAACCTTTTAATCATTACACCAGGTCATCTGAAAAAAGTATTTAACTTTCACTGTGACTCTCATTACTTTCCTTCTCCGGGATGGCTTTTCCTGTACTGACAGAAACAGATTTCTGGTCTTCCGAAGAAACCTCACACACACAAGGCCAGCTCTTTCACAGGTGACATAATCAATTTTTTAAAAGTTCTTTCTCTTTGTCTGAGGTACCCCTAAGCTCGGGTGCAGAGCACAGGCTAAACTCCACTGAAAGTAATGAAATTGGTTTGCCCTTACATTTCTGGTCAAACCCTGTCTGTGGAGTCAGGCCTTCCCCTGAAATTTCTGCTTTCCTAACGCTGCTTCTAGACTCAGCTGTGTGCTGAATGCACAAGCAGCAATTGCTGCTTGGTGGTAAATGGGAGCGGAGAAAAACTTAAATGCTATTCCTTAGTTTCTCACCTTAAATTTCTGAAGAAATGCCCAGGGCTACCCATTACCATGATCCAGGTCAGGGTGACTTCCGGAAGCTCTCTGTGTACAGTGCTGGGAACTTTTTGTTGCTGGTGTCTGCCTGTAACTCTCAGCTGCTGAGTGGGGCAGAGGAAGTGGAAGACTTCCTTCAGTGCCCAGAGCCCGCGCAGCTCTGCGGCTCCTTTCTAAAGGCATTCAACCTGAAGGGACAGACACGAAGGAAGCGGAGCTCAGCTCCACACCACGAGGACAACCAGCCTAAAGTCACACAAAAGCCACCAAGACATGACCAGTCACATTGAAGTACATCACACAAGTAGCTTATTTCCCAATGAGGTATTCATGGAAGACATTAGTAATCAACCCCTACTCTGTTCTCCAGTAAGTACAGATGGGGCTTCGTGATCCTTCTCTACAGAGCTCTTCAGGCAATGCCTGCCTACAATAGGATTGACCACTCTCCAGGTGGTTCTGACTTAATCCCCTTCTTTCTCTAGTCTTCAGGTAAATGATCTGTTCACCTTACAAGGGAACAAGATACAGTAGTAAAAATTCAGAATAACAAGACAGAACGACCAGGTCCACGCCTCTACTCTGCCAAATCACTTGCTCTCTTTAAACTTTAAGTTTTTGGTCTAGAACAAGTAGTTTGGGTTTTATTAGAAGATATCAAACATGGCTCAAGAACCACTGGGATAGGCATGATAATGGCATCAGGGCCCTAAATTCATGACATTTGAGCTAAGCAGCATTCAAATATCAAATGAACAAAATACTTTTCCAAAGTAAATAGATGTTGTTGCAACAAATGAAACACAATTTTTTCTAAAATCACTTTTGAATGTATAGCAGTTTTGTCACTATATATTTTATTAATCAATAGAGTTTCTTGGAGTTCCCCTGAATTTTGTGCCTGAGGCTAGCACCCCACTTGCTTTGCCCACTTGCTAGCCCTATTGTCCAGTCAGCTAGAAAGAAAGATCTATATCTTTCTCCTTCTATCCCTCCCCGCTTCTCACCACCTTCTGTTCTCCTAGGCCCCAAATGCTGACCTTCAGCTGTGGCTAATTTCAGGCCCTAGACAGTTTTGTTGTTGTTGTTTTTACCCCAAATAAAAGTTATTCTTTATCTCCTTAAGCCTCAGCATCTCATGGGGAAAAAATGATCTGGAAGTTTCTTTCTAGTCTGACAACATGAAAAATTTTAGAGTTAAGTGCAGGCATTATATAAAAGGCACTTTCCAGAGATAGGTGCAGGAGCAGAAACGCATAGGTGCTACATGGGATTCCATGTTCCACCTTGCTACCATTCACCTTCTATGACCAGAGAAAACTGGACTGCAAAGCAATGGAGTCAGAGTGGGGAGAGAGATCTCTGTTTCATTCCCAGTATTGCCAGTGATGCCTAAATCCACCAGTTTCTTAGTCCATAAACTTAGGCTTGGTCTTCAATTCCTCCATTTCCTTCTTGCTCTAATGTCTATTCAGTTCTGTCAATTTCCCTAAATCATTTCTCAAGTCCATCCCCCTCTATGTCCAACCTCATACTACAGACTAAGCATCACCTCCTTCCTTTCTCTTTTTACCATAGCAGCCTCCTAACTGGCCTCCTACATCTCTCCTGCTCCCACCATATCGCTTTACTTTGTAGTCAGAGTAAACTTTCGCATTATACTCAGTTAATATCATTCTCTTGGTTGAAATTCTCCCAAGAAGTTCCTATGTACTTTCATAGTTATAGAGCCCTGTGAACTTTGAATCCTGCCCTATATCACCAACATGATCGTATTCCCCTCTGCTCTTCACCCACCACTTTGTGTGCTTCTTGAAACCACTATTATTTATAATCATCCATTTACTTGATTCTTATTCTTTTGTTTGTTTCTACATATCTATTCTATATAATAAAAGGCTAATATGCAAATCGACCAAACACCAGAACGACTGGTCGCTATGACACGCACTGACCACTAGGGGGCAGATGCTCAATGAAGAAGCTGTCCCCTGGTGTTCAGTCTCCCACAGGGGGAGTGCCGCTCAGCCAGAAGCCGGGCTCATGGCTGGCTAGTGCAGCAGCAGTGGGGGGGCCTCTCCCACCTCGACAGCAGCACTAAGGATGTTTAACTGATGGCTTAGGCCCACTCCCTATGAGGGCATCCCCTGAGGGCTCCCAGACTGTGAGAGGGTGCAGTTGGGGCTGAGGGACCCCCACCTCCGAGTGCATGAATTTCGTGCACCAGGCCTCTAGTACATATATAAAAGCCTAAGAGACCAACTGGCTGACCTGTAGCTATGATGTGCACTGACCACCAGGGGACAGACGCTCAATGCAGGAACGGAAACCACAGGCATGGAAACATGGAACAGACTGATGAATTTCAGAGGGAAGGGGGCAGGGGAAAGGTCAGGAAGAGATTAACCAAAGATCTTATATGCATACTAGAGGCCTGGTGCATGGATTCATGCACTGGAGGGGTCCCTTGGCCTGGCCTGTGGGGATTGGGCCCAAACCAACTCTGACATTCCCTGAGGGGTCCTGGATTGCAAGAGGGTGCAGGCCAGGCTGAGGAACCCCACCAGTGCACGAATCCGTGCACCAGGCCTCTAGTTAAATTATAAACTCCTTAAGAGCAGAGGCCTTGCCAGGTTTTCTTTTTCTCTTTAATTGAGGCATCTCCAGAGTCTAGAGCACATATGTCTTGTTTAATCCACAGAAGAAATCACCCTGATGAGTATTTCTACTGATAACTTTCACTGTTGTATACAAGTAAATGTCAATGTTGGTTATCAAAAAGCTGTGGAGACTTCCCCTCTTAAGAGCCTCTAGTGCTGAGTTGTTCTGTATGACAGCCACCAGTGACATACACCTTCTACATTATAGGACATTTCCACACCACAGGAAGTTCCATTAGACAGTGCCACTCTAGGCATTGGGTTCAGTTGGATCAACTCCCTTTATAGAACTGACATGATGAACTGACTCCTCAGTTGCTTCCTAGTTCTAACAAGAACTAGCCATAAGCTTGAAGCCTTGCATGGTTATCCTCCAAGACCAAGCTACCTTATTTACAATCCCCGTCAGCTTAGTTTACTAGGCATGAAAAATGTGACTGACGGCAGGGAGCGAGCCTCTCACTGAGAAATATGAAAATCAGGAGGAACTCCTGCCACTCTATTCAAAGGCTTTCTTTTCACTTCAGCTACAAAAGCCCTGTGGAAAATGCTAGTCTTTTATTACCAGACTATTGTTTAATATTTATCCAGCATCAAAAACTATGCCGAGAGCATGAGCTGGAGCTCACGCTGGTCTCTGCCTTTTGGGACTCACCATTTAATTAGACGGATGGGGAAAATACCCAAGTGTGGTTTCCAGTCACATTTGTGAATAATAAGCTGGATTGCTGCTGCTGGGAGAATGTCACGCTGACGGGAGGATGCAGCGTGTGGTGTCTCCTATTGTGTGGGCAATGAGTCCCCGCCACCTCTGCTCGGAGCTGCTACCAGGACTCCAATGCTGCTTGTAATACAACTGCTCTGGCTTGCACTCAATTTAGGCTCTGAACTCTTGCTGAGACCTTCTCGTCGTGGGACTGTACCACTCCCAATTCATTTTGCTTTCTTTTTGGTGGTCTTAATGCCGCCCCTGCACACCCTGGGAGGACTGATGCAATCCAGATTTATTTTGCTCATTCCCCCTTGAGCTGGGGCATCTGTCTCAGTGCATACATGGACACATGGTTTAATACCAGCTGGCCAACCCTGAGGAACAGCCACATCTTTGCCACGGGCTGAAGTGATGCTGCTGTAATCAGCAGGAACAGAGTCCATGGCTTAGCCTGTCAGGCCCTGTGCCAGGTTATATCAGCCTTCTGGGAGGCTTCAAAACTTCTGTCCCTGCCTTTTCTCCAAAAAGACCTTGAATCTAGCCAAAGTCATCTGCCCTCCCCACCCCCATTTTAACAGCTTTATTGAGATATGATGTACATACCATAGCAATCATCCATTTTCAGTGCAAAACTCAATAATCTTTTATTATATTCACAGAGCTATGCAACCATCACCACAATCTGATTTTAGAGGGTTTCTACTCCAGAAAGAAATCTTAGTAATGCCATTAGCAGGCACTCCTCGTTCCCCACCCCTGCCTTAGGAAACCACTAATCTACTACTTTCTGTCTCTATGGATTTGCCTATTCGACATTCTACTCAAATGGAATCATACAATGCATGTTCTTTTGTGCCTGGCTTCTTTCATTTAGCACGATGCTTCTGAGATTTACCCATGTTGTAGCATGTATGAGTGCTGTGCTCCTTTTTGTCAGGAGGTGCTATTCCATTATGTGGACTTACCACATTGTGTGCATTCATTCATCCTCACACTGTTACACAAAAATCTAAATTACATCAAGGCCTTCATTAAGAACCTTATTGCTTTTTTATCTATTTGAATAAAGCTCATAAAATGATTTCCTTTCTAATATTTTCCACAAGTTTCTGCATCCTAAAAGATAAGGCCTCCCTTTAATATGTGTGCATAGTTGTACATCTTTCAGAATCACTTAAAAGCAAATAGACCCATAAGTCTCCAGTGTTTGCAGTGGATAGAAATCATTTTCTTGGGAAATACTTTCAGGCCAGTTGCTACCAGGAATGGTCACTGGTGATATAACTAAATACAGCTGGCCCTTGAACAACACAGGTTTGAATGGCACAGGTTCACTTATATGCAGAATTTTTTCAATGAGTATATAAGTGTACAATAACGCTTTTTCTTTGGAACACAGTATATAACACATACAACATACAAAGTATGTGTTAATTGAATGTTTACATTATCAGTTAGGCTGTCAGTAATTGTGTTTTGGGGGATCCAAAAGTTATATAGAGATTTTTGACTGTATGGGTGGTTGGCGCCATAACTCCATGTTTTTCAAGGGCTGACTGTACTGTCAAGCTCAATAAATGACTCATGTGAGCTGAGGGCAATGGCAAAATCGGCAACAGCATCTTCAGATTTATAGTGAGGGCATAAAATATGGCACCTTCCCTGGATGCAGCCATTTAAGTATTTACCATGGGGTGGGACATTTATATTTAATAGGCTAAGTGTTTCCTAAGCCTCTGCTTCCAGCACAGAGGAGGCTGCTTGGTTCCCTGTGTCGGCTCTTGTTCAAGTAGAGCCGGCACTCGTCATTCCAACTTCACGGGGATCGTGCTCTGAAGCACCATGTGGAATCCTTGGGTGTCTCCAGAGACACATTTCTACCTACATGACGGCCACTATCTCTCAGATGCCCTCCACGTGGTGGTCTCTATTCTCCTCTGCCCCTCCTCTGCTGCCTAATTGGAATCCTTTCTTTCCAATTCCCACTCCTCATTTCTCCTCAGCCTCACTGATTTTTTTTTCCAATCTATATTTTCAGTTTGGCTTAAAAACATGTACCCACACTTACCTACACTCAGCTCTTCTTGGTGACCCCAAAACTCCTCCTTTATCTCTTTTTCAATGTAATTGATTAATTGTAAATATTTTGGAGATTATGCCATTTACTTCTAACACATTGCTCTCTAGAGTATTATCCACAGTGTGTACTTCAATAGCTGTGACATAATTTTTAATGCCATAAGACACAATCTATGTAACTGTAAGTTCTTACCCTATTTCAGCTCACCCGTGGATTTTGACACAAATTTATTGTTGGTTTTTATTCTTATTAAGATAGATTGAAAGATAGAATTAACTGAATGGGAACTCTGCCAGATATTTTGCCAGGTGCTTGACACACATTTTCTCTTAAGCTTACAAAGCTGACATTGCTACCCCCACATTACAGATGTGGGAATCGAGGCTCAGAGGCTGAGCAACTTTGCCCGGTTCACAGAGCTGGCAAACAGTGGATCTGGGGTTTCCCCTGTTCCCAAAAGCCATGCTCTTCCCACAGCTGCCTCCCCATGTTCCGGTGTCACTTTAGAGTCCAACATCTTTCATTCACAGCCATGAGAGTCACCTGTGTTCAGTCACACTGGCTACACCACATTCAACTTACAAGGTACACCTCACTGTGGGAGGAATGGTCATGGGATGGAAACCGTAAGAGGCTCAAAAAGAGGGGTTTCAGACGTCAGGGTTCTGCTCTGCAGCCCCATCCTCAGCTGTGGAGAGCCCTTCCTGCACCATCTACCAGCCGGGCCTTCGTTCCCTGCAACGTCTCCAGCAGAAGCAGATAAACCCACTCTCCTCTTGGTTGCCCCTGGGGCTCTGAAGATCCACACGGATCCTCAACGTTTGTGATGAAGGAATTCTACGTCCTTTGCCTGGGTGCTCTGTGAAGCCACTTGCGTTCCCTGTGTCGGCTGTAAATAAACCAGCCAGGCAGGCAGCCTGCTGCCCAGTGGTGTGGCAGGTCTGAGAGCTGCATCTACTCTTATCATTTCCCGAATTTACTGTCTTTTGTCTCTTTTGCCCTAAAGATCCTCAGGATCAGGCCCTCTGGTGACTGTCACACGCTCTGGTGCAACCAGGCTTACCCGAGTCCTGAAGACACACCTGACATGACATGACGTTACCACTGGGATTTACTATTTATCAAGGGCGCTCGGCACACCTGGCACTACTCAGGCAGTGTTCCCGGCCTCTCCTCCCCCTTCCTTGCACCAAGAATAGGACCCTGAGTGACTTCACTTGCTCACAGATTCTGTGCTTGCTGACTTCCTTTACCTCAGAACTCTGTACCCTGCAGGTGCCTAGGGACTCTGGGTGGCATCAGGCTTCTGACACTAACCATCATGATTATGGACATGACTTGAAGCACAGACCTCCCTCCACCCTGAATTAGCCTGAAGAGGCGCAAACCGGCAGGCCCTGGGGAGTGTCCCCAACCCTGGCTTTCTTTGCTGCGCCTGCCCCAGGCATTTGCAGTCTAAGCTCAGGAGCCCAGCTCCCTGCTGTCTGTGAGAAGTCACACGTCCAGCACAGCCTCTGTACCCAGTGGCCTCACACTCTTGGGTTTTTCAAGCATCGTTTCTTTAAAGCTCCAGGCCAGCGTCGCGGGGGTGTCTTTTAAAAGTTTGTTGGCCAACTTGGTGACACGCCACTGCAGCGACCTTGTGCCTGTAACTCCTGAGGTGAACCCTGCTCTCGTCACTGTCTGGGCTGCAGGCTGCCGCCTTGCTTTCAGCACTTTCTTGCTTTTAACAGCTTGTTTAAGATCCTGGAACAAGCTGTCAGCCTCCGAGGAGGGATGGTGCTAGAAACACTGCGGGAGCTAAAAATAAACACCTCTGCAGATAGGGACAGGCGGCTGTATGGAGAGACCGCAGCCCCTCCAGACCCCCCCGCTTCAAGGCCTACTGGCTTCCCACCGGCATGGCCCAGCCTTGGAGGGGGCACTCTGCCTTGCATGGTGCCAGGAACCATTTCTAAATGGCCCATGGTGGGCAGTGGCCGGCAGCGGCCGTTGTTTGTACAACAGGCACAAGCTGCCCAAATGGCCAGTTAGTCACCACCAAGGACGAGACCTCTGATTCTTAAGATAAGCACGAGGTGTGACTTAAAAAACCAGACGGATTTGAAATTCGTATTTCGTATATTTATTTTTGCCTGTGCAAAACGAAGTGGCTTTAAATTCAGCAACGACAATTGTCTGCGGATACTAATAGGGTGATTAGGTAAGCAGGGTGGTCCTCCTGTTTTACCAGGTCAAAGTTTACCAACACAGCAGCTGCCATGACAGCACGCACACAAGCCCCCTCTGCCGCACAATGTGGTTCATTGGTTATTGCCGTGAGGGTGCGGAATCCCTGGGCTGTCGTCGCCGGGCACACCTGTGGCCTAGACGTCGTATCTGTTAGTTTGTTTCTAGAAAGAGCCTCAGAGTCGTTTTACAGGGAAATCATGGTATTGGAGCTGTAAGTGACCGGTTGCAGCCCAGTGGAGAGGGATGCAGCCTGAAAAAAAAAAGACTAACCATTTCTAGAAGGTCAGGTTTGTGCCAGGTGTGCTAAGGGCCACACCTATGCTATGACGAAGCAAGAAGAATTTTAGGCGTGGGCTTAGCCACCCTGGGAATTGTCAGCTCCGACCTTCTCCTTGTTGGTCAGTGCAGGAGGGGGGCAGGGGTCAGGTGATCATCTGTCCATCAGCGCAGGGCCAGAGATCTGCTCAGGGTGGGGCCTGGGTAAGGTCTCTGTGGCTTGACCGGGCCACACACTGGGCTATTTTGGGACACGGGTCATGGTTCACAGAACTCTGACAGGGGAACCATGTTAAGAAGCCCGAAGGGCTGATAAATAGGTTCTGCTGTGGTTACAAAATGTTCCTTTACAGCATAGGAAGTCCTGAGTGCTGAGGGTCTAACCCGGCGGGAAGGACAGCCACTTGCACCCAGCCCGGGAAGCACGGCTGGCCCGCTGCCTGTGCCTGGCTTCAGGCCTTCGCTGCAATTTCCCCGTGAAAACGGATGAACTCCGAGGTGCTTTCTATTCCGATTAAACACTCTCTCTGTGGTGCTGTCAAGATTGTAAAATACCTAATACAGCAGTTAATTATAATGGCATGAACTACTTTAACCTTTACAATTATCTGTGTTTTCAGAGGCTGACCCCTCCCAGCTCTCACTTAGAGGTTAGTCATGCTCGGAGCAGTCGGGGATGGACCCGCCAGCCATGAGACACGGGAAGACGGAGGAGGTCAGACCAGAGGGAGCTCCGGAGCAGGCAAGGCACAGCCCACATGAACCATTCCTGCTTTCAGGACCGGCTGCAGCCACGAAATGCTTCTCCTGGGGCAGCTCAGGCCTAAAGGGGAATTGGTTCTAGAATAAGATGACTTTTTTAAAACGCAGTGGGACGTGGGACAAATTGTTAAAAATCGGGACTGATCTGGTCACCTTATTCTAGAAACTTAGAAGCACCTGTAGCATCAGAAAAACGTAGTTGCATTTCCGCTTCCCCATCACTGCATGTACCGCCTCGCCCATGGAGGGAGGACACGGTAGCAGCGAGTAAAGCTACCACCAGGTGCTATGCTGAAGGACTCGCTGAACTCGAGTGGCTTTGACTCCAGGCGTCTATGAAGCTGGCCGCAGCATCCCCACTTTACAGAAGAGGAACTGAGGCACAAAAGGGTGAAAAGGGCTTGTCTACAGTCATGCTACTAGGCTGTGAAGTGATGACCTTCCACAGAGGATCTTCTTAACCAAAGCTCCAGGGAGGGACGGACTAGTTTGCTCACTCCCTAAGGGTCCAACAGGAGTCTCTGAATAAGCCTCTCCCTGTACCTGCTCACCTGGAGAGGTTCCTGCCTGCGGTAATGACCATGATAGCCCTTCTGTCCTTCCCTTTCTCTCCCAGTAACTACAAGGACGGAGCCTTAAAATAGCACCAGACCCTGTGCAAGTTGCCAGCAAAGGAGACAGGCTCCCTCTGGAGTGGTAAGTTAAAGCCAGCAGAGTGCTCCCCCAAATAGGTCACTGGCTGCATTTGCTCTACTAAAGAGCTGTGATGAGATGCTAATGGCTATGGTCAGAGAGGGCACAGGGAGGGGGCAGGGTCCCTGAAAAGTTTAAGTAGGAAAATAACAAGTGAAGAGTCTGCATTAGAAAGATGCCACCCAGTCTGGTTAATGAATGGCAATGAGGATGACAGAGACCATAGGCAAAACTTCTCCAGTGCTCCCTGAATGCCAAGCACCTTCATGCATGCTTTATACACATCACCTCATTGATCCTCTCCAAAATGATTAGGCGCTGATATTAGCATTCCTATCTTATAGACAAAGAAGCTGAAGTACTATGTAGGGAACCTACTTGCCAAAAGCCACCTACTTGCCCAGGGGGGGCTGAGAAGAGTGTGTGGGTGTGCTGGGAAGTCTGACCGCTGGCTGGGGAGGGCAGGAGGAGCAGCAGCCCTGGTGTACGGAGCTGGCCAATGTCCCAGGCATAAATACTCCCACTGTGACCAATTTCCAGCTCCAGAACAGCACCGTCAGGCGGAAGCTGTGCCCCCAAATGGAGGGGAAGGTAGAGGGCAGATATCACTGGGCCATTCCTGTAACAGATTTTCTACTAAATATAAACGGATAAATTCCTCTTATCCAGCTGATTTTATGAAAGGTTAGGTGCCAGCACCTTGCTGAGAGAGACCACACCTCTAGTTAAAAGGCATTGAACCCCATCCCCTAGGGCCTGTGGGCTACTTTAGAACACCCAGCTGCTACGAAACAATAGACCAAATGAATTCTGCCAAGGCTGGCTACTTTAACAATTTTGTGAATCACTAGCCTAAGACTCTTTCTTCTATTCTATCCTGCCTCTAAAATCATTGGATACAAAAAGGTTGTCCGTTTTTATATGCCTCAGATAAACGTATCACTAAGTAATGTAACTGGACATTGTGAGGTGAGGTGATGCTACTAACACTTTTTCCCAAAGTGTCAGGTTACAGAAACATTTTTTTTTTCAGTATCAGTTGGGATGAAATACCCCTTAGCAATGACATTTTCTAACTTGGTCTGTACTTCATGTCACCTCCTAATGTTGTTCTTTGGGGCCATCTTGCTCTGCCATCAAAAAGGAGCAGGAGAGCTAAGTCACAGGATGGCGCATTAGTGGCTATGACACTTTTGCTCATCCCCCTGATGGGCAGCTGAGAACCTGGCATAACCCTCGTGCCATTTCCTTTGAGTGGCAGGGAGGTCGGTTACTGAATGAGCTGCACACCCTCAGTTACTCCTCTGTCATCTTATCTTGACCTATTTTCAGGAAGCATCTAGTAGACAACCAATTCAATTAACTGTAGGCCCTCATTCAATTAGAGCAGGGGCACTCAGCCTTCTGATATTTGAGGATTATATTTTCTTAAACACTGATTTAAAAAATAATTAATCAGAAATGGCTTTAAATAATATTTATTCTGGGAAGACACTAGGGCAGTGGTCGGCAAACTCATTAGTCAATAGAGCCAAATATCAACAGCACAATGATTGAAATTTCTTTTGAGAGCCAAATTTTTTAAACTTAAACTTCTTCTAACGCCACTTCTTCAAATATAGACTCGCCCAGGCCATGGTATTTTGTGGAAGAGCCACACTCAAGGGACCAAAGAGCCGCATGTGGCTCGCGAGCCGCAGTTTGCCAACCACGGCACTAGGGTATAGAGGCGCATTCCCAGGCTCTGGTGTCAGCTGACCTGGGTTTGAGTCCTGCCTCCTTTATTTAACATCCATGTCATCTAAGACCAGCTTCTTAATCTCACTGGGTCTCACCTCTTGATCTGTAAACTGGGGATAAACACCCAGATCACTGGGTCACTGTAAGGATTAAGTGAGTGAGTATAGTTAAGAGCCTAAAGGGTGCCTCCTGCCATGTGTTACTACTATTTATTAAAGTATGTAGGCAAGGCATGTTTACTTTTTGCATGTTAAGATAATGTTGGTGGGCACAAGTGTTTGTAAACCTTAATACCTCCAGGATCCTCCAGGATTTGGGGATCACTGATTCAGAGTAGGCAGATACCATCACACCCTCCTCTTAACACACCCCTTCACACACACTTCTAGACATCCCTTGACCTACCAAGGGATATTTACAGAGTTTCAAGTAGTATTTGGGTAGCTGGTTTTTTTAAGAGCATTTTTTTTTTAAATGTAAGAGAACCACCCCCTCCCATGACAAGAAAATATATATTTAAAGGCCTCGTCTGAAATAAATCAGAAGATCAAAGGTGTTTCTTATTAGATGTGAGTATCTTCAGGTAGGGATTAAAATGGAGAATTTGCATTTAAATGGAAAGATTAATGACTAATACAGAAAGCCCATATTTAATCACCATTTCCTTAACACAAATAATTTATATTTTTATACAGATCATTCACCTGAAGTCAGCAATAGAAAATGATAGGTGTAGTATTTTAGAAAACAATTTCTGTGCCACCAATCATGCATCTTAGTTATAAATACTTCTGAGGCTGCAGGTTTCACACCGTCACTTGCGCATGATCTAAATGTCGGTACAGTAATTTGGGTGTAAATATATTTGAGAATGTGCGATTCTCCCCTCCGAGAAATATCTTAAGCAGAAAGGAAAAAATCATCCAGGGACGACTGACTCCTCCAGCGACGCTCTGCTCATTCGCTTTCCCCTTACATCTGGTTAAGCGTGGTTTGCACCCCCACTCCAGTTTTAGACAAGTGTTACAAAAACAATCTTACCCCTCTTCCGGAATAGTCGGTACTGAAAACACAAAGGAGATATATTTCCCTCAAACTAAAATGTGAAGGAATGTTCTGTAAAAAAACATGTTCTTCCTCCTATTCCCAGAACCCCTTTATTGGTATATTTCACGTCAATGGTGCAATGCACTTAATGCTCCCCACTGGCAGGTCAGGAATCATCTTGCTTATTCTAAGCTGCTCTCCTTCAGAATTAAATACCACTACCACCATTTATTCCATGATCAGGGCACATCATATGCATATAAAGGATGCTTAATAGACCTGGGACTTCTCTCCTAACACTTAACCAGAAGAATAGGGAAACTGGACACCTTTGTCCTGGGAAAGAGACCTGATGGAGAATTACCCCGGGCATTGAACCATATCTGCTCTCTGTCTGTGGTTTTAGGTTCAGTGTTGAGCAAATGTTGAAACTGGATTTACACTCGCTGGAGAATTGTAATGAAATGACAAATTTGAATTAAGTAATTTTTCTCAGGGGGAACCAGCCAATCAGAGAGGCTGCAATGCAGACACTATCAGGCAATCTAATGTTGCTTGCTGGTATTAAGTCGCCTTCTGGGCCCCGAGCATTTATGGAGCTTTGTCAATTCTTTCCTTCTCTACCCCCGACCCACTTCATCTTTGTTTTTCTTCCTTACTACCACCCCTCCCCTTGGAAGAAGCAAGAGCAAATTACATTTAGTAAACAAGACAATGATAACTTATTGGAAGCAGGAATGACTAATGTTATTCTTTGCTCATAAAGGTTCAACCTGATTCTGGAGTTTGGCCTAGTGTTTAAAATTAACATCACCCCTACAAATTGGCACCTCTGGACTCTATTGATCTCTTCCGATTGCTGACCAGTAAACTTGGCACCACTTCCTTTGCCATTAAGAGGACAGGATGAAATGCATGGGGAAAATATAAGCACTTTACTCAGAAAAGCATGCCAACCAACAGCCATCCTATTGGGTTTGGAATTTTTAACTCCCAGGACTCCTAATCTGTGCCAATGATGAATGTATCAGCAAAGGTGGCTGGACTTTGTGGGTGGTGGAGTTTGGCCCCAAACCTGAGCAGTGTTAGAGAAGTCTAGCTCATAAGACTCTGCAGTACTAACTAGTACCAAGTTACCTCTGAAGGGAAAACCTAGCCACGTTACACTCATTGTGTCCGAACTGAGCTGGCACCCAGTCAAAGTCAATTAAAGATGCATATAATGACTCTCATTTCTGAAAAATATGACTTTACTTGGTTGGGGAGGAAAAAAAAAGTGTAAGAACTGGTGTGTAATCGGCCTTCCAGCCTCAGCTGCACTGCCACAGTGGTCCCTGGTGTGCAATAGAAAAAGATGTGGTCCGGTGCCTAATGGAAGCGGAACAGCACAGAGAACACACGCACTTTAATTTACGGTCCCTGCGCTGCATTGGGATTCTTTTCCCAAAGACCTTTTAATTAGAGCATTCTCAGGTGGGAATGTGTTCGCCTTTTCAATATCACACGAATAATAGGAAAAAGGCAAACACTAATCATCTTCCCCAAATTCAGCTCAGGCTTTCACCCGAGTTCATTTCATCTTCATCACCAGTGCCATTTTCTGTCTCATATTTCAAAGAGCAATTGGAAAGCAGATATTTAATCAGAAAAGTTTGGGATTCATTTTTCGGACACCCAATCTGTCTTTGGAGGCTCCGAGACAGACAATATTGCTTTGACTACAAAAACAACTGAAGTCTGTGTCCTTGAGAAATGCTGAAGCCCAGTGAATATTCATAGGCTTTAGAAGTAGCCTGGTCTGGTTCAAATCTCAGGTCTACCATTTATTAAATGGTTGATCTTGGATGGCTTCCCAGACTCTCCAGAGCCTCAGTTTTCTCATCTGAAAATGGAGTTATCTCTCTAAACATCTATTTGTTAAAGCTGTTCTATGCATTGGTCCTAATGCAAGTGGGAAAAAAAACACCAACCTGAGCTAACTTGGGCAAAAAGAGGGTTTTCTTATAAGAATAAAATTCAAGTCCCATAGAAATAGATTGTCTGGACTTAATTGTCTCACCCTGTGAAAGGGAGGACTATTGTAATTGAACTGGACAAACCAGATTGTCTTGTCTCCCTTTGTGAAAACCAAGACCAGGAATGCAGCCAGATCTCAGGAAAGGTCGACTCTTGGCACAGATGTTGCCAGGCACTGACACAATGCTCTTGTCTCTGTTTCTCTCTGTCAATTTACACCATTCCTCCCTCTCCCTGTAGGTTCCTTCATTTTGCTCCATGCTTCCCAGCAGAAGAAAACTTCACCAGAGTTCCTGAGTACAGCAGCTATATGTCTAGCCACATGAAGGCAATCTCCTTGACTTCTGTTGATGTCAATTCCAAATTTAGAAGGAAGGGATTCTGATTGGCCCAGGTTGGGTAGGATGATACCCAAGCTTGGTTTAACTTGATGTGGTTGGGCATATGGTTACATTTTACAGGAGGCTGCTCTTCAGAGCGAAGTCAGTTAAAGGGAACTGGTGACATAGAAAGCTACCCCAAAGGTATTCCCTCCAGGAGTAAGAATATATGTTGGGAATTAATACAGTGGCTGGTAGGGAGTAGGCATTGAGTAAAATATACCTTGAATTTCCCAGTCAATGAGAGCATTTTATGAAATGGATTAAAATTGACCTTTCAGTTTTCATGCACACAAGTCCCTTGTTTCATGAATGGGATAATACAGTTGGTCATTTGAATGCCAGAATTTTCTTCACTGAGATGGTGACACTCATAAAGAAAAGTATTCCACAGCCAAACCTAGAGATTTACAGTGTGAACTTCTCCCACACTCTCCAGATGAGGCACAGCAGGGCTGCTCTGCCAGTGCTGGAGAGAGGACCATGGCTCTTCATCATCATCCTGGGTGACAGTGGGGGACTTCGTGACCTTTTCTGGGACCACACTGCACTTATCCCAGGAGATATCTTATTTCAGACACAAGATGCTTTTGAATTAAGAGGGCCCCAACTCTCATGCATGGAAAAGAGAATAAACAAAAACCCAGAATCAGCACTACATTGCTTTCTAGTTGCATATTTGATTTTCAAACATAGCATAATAAGCCTTCTGCTCTTGAATGAGTTGGTTTAGGATATGCTACAAATAGAGGCATTTTAGGATGGAGGGAGCTAATGGTATGACTGACCAGTAAGGAATCCTAAGCGAGGTTGTATTTTCACAAACCTAAGGCTCTCATAAACTGTACATTCCCAAGAATCACTAGGCTGCTCTCTGAAACCAAATAAGCAGCTCTGGGTTGGAGTCCAGGACTCTATCTGGGCATATTTCTTTGGTCAACTATCGCGTCCAACCAGAGCAATAATCCATCTTCTCAAGAAGCGTTTCTCATGTGCCCCATTGAAAGTCCACTTTTGTTATGACTCCTCCTTTCTCCATTTAATTTCTCTTCCTCCTTCAGGCTCTTCCTAACTTCTGCCCTGTATTTCCACAAATACTCCTTTTACATAAGCAAGGAGCGTAGAGAACATCCCTTTCTTCTTTGGCCTGGTTCTCTCCAAAATGCAGTCATATGCGTACAAGTCTATGTAGCAGAGTGTTGCCTTAAAAGTTTTAACTGAGGCACCAAGATGTGAGAAAGAACAGATCCCAAAGAGGCGCTGGAAGCCCAACGTTCAAAAGAAAGGCCTGGAGAGTGAGTCCGTCACCTGGTGAGACTATACAAGGCCCGGGAAGTCAGGAAATACAGAGAGGGCATTTTAGGAGAGAACAGTTGATGTGCTTTAAGTCCCCACCCTACTCCTCTTCCCTGGAGAAGGAATGAGGCTCAAGCCTGCAAGAAGGGCTTCAGTGGAGAGCCTGTGTGTCCTTCACAGTGAAGGGCCAGGACACTGGATCTGACTCCTGCCTGAGCAAGTGAGTTGGTGGCAATTCATAAAGAAGACCGCACTGGTATTGGCCACCAGGCCCAGAGGATATCAGGGCACAAGCGTGGCAGAGAAGGGGAGAAATGAAAATCCTGCTATCCCCATTCCCAGAATACAGTTTTGAATGGAGTTACAAGTTGTCCACCGAGGACTGAAACACTTAAATAACTTAGGTCATCTGTGTACTTTTAAAGTGACCACAGAGCTTAGGGCAATCAGGAAATTCTGAGACTGGTTGAGTTTAACTAGGAACATTGGAAAACCTCTGCCACTGAACAAATTTTAAGTGGATGGTGTAAGACAATCACAGGCTCCAGGCTCTATGTCCCAGGATCCTGCCTGCTCAACTCTCTGACTGCCTCTCCAGATATTCCCATGGCAATGAAAATTTAGGGAAGAATTCATAGGACAAAAACAATGTTACCGATTCATCTGGTAAACTGAGGTAACAATACCGAAATAAAGGTACTTCTTTTAATTTCTTGGGACTTCTGACTGTAGGGTTTAAAAACAAAAGTTCCTGCAACAAAGGCAAACACTTGTAAAGTCAAGTAAGCCTGACTGGCCTGTGGCTGTGAACTGCTTAGGTCTGTGGAAAATTCAAATCAAAGCATGTGACTCTCCCTGGCTAAAATGCTTCCACTGCTCTCCAATCCCTTCCAGTTAAAAGCCATTTAACAAGGATTATAAGGCCCTGTTTGTAAACAAGGGGCAAGAGCCACAGGTGGGCTTTTTCATTAACAGGACCATACAAGCCTGGCCCGTCTCTCTATCTCCCTCTCCTGCTGCACTGAGGCTCCAGTTTGACCGAATGTTCAATTGGCAACACAACACACCATGTGCTCCCTAGCTGTGGGCCTTTGCATAGGGAGCTCCATCATCCTTGAATGTCAACCACCCACCTACCCACTCTTGATCCAACTCAATGCAACTCAGCTCTCAGGCCTCAGTATAGAAACAGCTTCTTCTAGAGAGCCTTCCTGGACATTCTGTGCCTCTGCTGGGCACCTTCCACTGTGCTCAGACAGCCCAATGTGGCAGCTGTCACTCTCTGTACTGTGGTTGTTTCCCTCTTTGTGTCTCCCACAGACCATCAACCCAACAAAGGCAAGGACCTATCCCCAGGTCTTATTCCAGCACCTCCATGGATGTTCTGGAATGTCTGTCAAGACCAGAAAGGACCCAGTTCAGAGCATCATTCTATCAAGAACTCAGTTAAAGAATTTTGGAAGAAAAAATTTCAAAACAACAGAACGTCAGAAGTTCAAGTGGCTGAAGGCACAGGTAAAGCAGCAGAGGTTTACCAATTCAGGTGAGGCCATGGTGTGAGATCCCAGGTATGAAAGGAAAGGCAGTATTAAGAGTGACCAGCTTCATCATCACATGGGAATTTACACTTTCGAATCCACATTTCTCCTCATGGCTCTAAGCTCTCTTGCACCTGTCTGTCTGTCTGTCTCTAAATGTATAGTTTCTCAACTTTACTTATCCCCTACTGATCTGCTAATCTCTCTTTCTGCTCTGTAGTCTGGCCCCCCTAGCCTCTGTCTAAATGGCACAAAGACACTCTACTCTCTCCAAGTTCACATGATACATGCCAGCAACACACAAAGACTGATGAGCAGATTCTACATTTCAATTCCATATTCACAGAAAAAAAGAACGTGATTGGCCCTCCTTGGAACAGATGGTCAAACATGCGCTGTAGGCAACCCAGCTCAATGTGTCAAAGAAGAGATAATTGTGTGAGAAGGGCAGACACTCTAAAATGTGTACTATGGCTAGGTACCTCCTAAAGGTGTGTTGAATGGAATGGAAGTCAGCTAATTAGGATGCATAATTTATATTCAATTTTGAATTGCACTTTCTTCTTGAGGGCACCTAAATTTAAAAAACAGAATAATTATAATAGCATTTTCATAAATTAAGTAGTATTAGGCTTAATCCAAGTCACAGCTAAGTGCCCAGCACAGCAGGGATTTAATAAAGACTTGTTAACTATCTATAACTCTGTTGAATTTAATTTAGCTTGATTTAACATTTCTTATATTCAAAGTACTTGACAACAATTGCATTTCCTAATCTTTGCAATCTTTCTGGGAACCTGAAATGCTATAATGCTATTTTACCATTTGATAAATTAGAAGGTACTGTTGCCCAGAGAGACTAATTTACTTGGGAGAGGAGGAGGTAGTTAAAGACACCATATCAGGTCCAGAGTTTTGCTTCTTCTCTCTCGAGCTCTGATCTTATTCAAGATGCATAATCTCTTTTGAGCTTCACTTTCCTATCGCTTAAACCTGGTACATTATAATTTACCATACCAAGTTTTATGAGGATTAATTGAGAACTGGGACATATAAAGTGCTCAACATGTTAGCTTTTAATATAACATAATAGCTATTATTGCACAATATTTTACAAGATGTTAGGAAACATTTCCTTTACTAAAGAGGAGTTCCAGGGATGCCATGACACAATGGCTTAAGAGGCTGTCTGCCTGATAGCTCCAAGGAATTGGTACTTTCTGGTCATAGGCTGACTCTTTCCCTTGGGTTTAGGCCTGCTGGGTCCTCCTCTCTAAGGAACAGGCTAGGCTCTGGAATGCTGACTTGAAAGGCTGGAGGTCAGTTAAGAAGCCATACAAGCTGTCAAGGTAGAGTATGGGAGCACTGTGTGAGCACTTGGAACAGATCCAAATAAAGGCCAGGGAAGAGGGCCCAGTGTCTAAAATGACACTGGCGTACCTGTAACATGGTGTGTACACTCCATGAGGCAGCAGCTGGGGTGGGGAGTTTGGGGGGGCGGGGAGCTAAGGGCACCATGGTGAGAATGAGTCCATTATTTGCTACTGATCTTAACAGTGACAGGGAACCATTTATATGCTAATTATTCTATTACTGATGGTATGTTGATTGGATCTCTTTCACCACCAAATGAATAACTCAAACTGTTGTCCCATTAATGTGGCTCATGGCGCAAACTTCAAGGTGCCATCTTCAGAACAGATAAGGTAAATTGGACCACAGGATCTTTGTTGTTGCATTCACATTATGGAAAATCCTTAACTTAGTCATTAACCATGTGTGCAAAGGCATCTTTAATCCAGCTGAATATCTTTTATTCATTCATCTATCACTTTATTTCACCAATATTGTTGAGCAGACCCTGAAACCCAAATCATTGTGAATCCTACAGTCTAAAAAGATAAATGGCTAAGTGCACCATGTAGGCACAGTGTGGATCTTTTATGCAGCTTAAACTTCTCAGTGATTTGGGAAGTAAAAGGAGTAAAAATATATAGAAAAAAAAACCATGCAAAAACTACAGGAAAGATGGCAGATACAACCCATGTCTCTTTTATCTGTGCTGTCATTGCTAAAATCTCTTGACACAGCTACAGAGGGTCAACATATGCCCAACGCATCAACCAGAGAAGCAGGTTAAGCTCATTAGGATTCTAGATCAGCCTTCAGGCTGGAAGCTGAACCCACAGGTCAGTGGAAACAGGCAGGGGTTGATGTGAGTGCCCTTCAATATTGGACCTGATTGCTCCTGTCATTGAGATTGGCCACAAAGAAGGGAAGGTCAGTGGTGTACCTTTGACCTGGAGATTATGCAAAAGCAGCCTCCCAAGTCAGACGGGAACAAATGTGTTCTACAGGGCCTACTGCTCACAGAACATTGCTGTTTTGGGAGACAGTTTTAAAGCTGAAGTTCTCAAATCTGCCAGAGTTTACATAGCTAAATCCCAGAGGAGAGTTCATGGTCAAAGACATTCTTCATAGTATAAAACCATTTTATAAGAGGATTAACAACACTGGACACTGGCCTTGTGATTGCCTGTCCTGGAAGAAATGATAGTTGAAGCAAAACACTGCTGTTCTAAAAGTTCTTTATTCATTCATCCAACCTCAGGCACCTACCACATTAGGGACCACTAAGATGCTCTGAATTACTGCAATGCAAGGTAGTGCCCCTCCTCAAGCAGGAAAAAAGCAAATGGTCAGCAAGAATATAGCAGAAGAGATGTACTCAGTGTGTACTGTGTTCCAAGGCATTAAGCTGTATTGTTGGGGTATGATGTGGACCGAGAGATTTTCTCTCAAAAATTTTGAGAGGGTGGATAAACAAGATGCCTTTAAAATTAGGAATTGACAATATATTATGAGGGATCAATCTGTACTTTATCATTCTTTTCTATTCTGGAAGAATGCCTTGTAATTTTAGACCATCCTATTGGAACAAATTTCCAGTTACTACTCAATTCTTATTTTGCAGAGCCACTGCCAGTAGCATCCTAGATGTTGTTAATCACAACACATACACACAAATTTGCCTCTGTGGGTATAGCACACAGCACCTTATCTGCAAGCACTCTATGAAGAAGACCATATTCCTCCCCTCAATCCAGACTTCAATGACACACATTCCATATTCTAAATCCTCAGGAAATATTTTAGAAGATAAAACTTAGAAAAATAAATAAATCAGCCCCAGTTTGCTTCATAGAAAGAATGAGGACTTAGCAGTTTGCACAATGGTGTTTCTTCTACATGGTGAAAGGATTTGTCATTCTGTGTTCAATTAATGATGGAACATTTAAAACACACTGCCAATAAAACAGTGTTGTATACTAGTGGGAAAGGAAATGAGACAAAAAATATGCCTGTCCCATTATTCATTTGTATCGATCTGGATGTACAACCCTATGCATCACAATTTGACAAAAGGTTAAATATTAACAGAGGAATCATTAATCTAACAACACAAATTAACACAACAATAGCTCTCCTGGTTGGCTTTATGTATACCATGGGGCTCTAGATGGACTGAGGACCAAGTCAGAATAGTGTTTAGTTCCTCTCTTTACAGATCTAATAACAAACTGGATGGAATAATATGATAAACAGTAAGAAGTTGTTAATTGCAGATGAGATGTAAGATAAAGGGCTCTCACTATGAATTGTCTGACATATTAATTTCAGAGGCCTCTTACAAATGAAAACATGAAACATCTTGCATAGGGCTTGGCACACATTTTTTGAATAATTTAAAAATATTTTAGGTACTATAGTTTTTTGAGAGGAAATAAATTTTTCAATGAATTTTATCAGTTCTACCAATTTTATTCAGTATATGTCTCTTCTATTAAATTCATTTTATTTTTATAAAAGTTATTTATTTTGTGTGTCCTTCTAACTTTCCTTTGCACCATCCTTTAATTCATGAATCCATCCATGCACCCAACCATGCATTCATCTGTGTACCCAACCATGCATTCATCCATGTAGCCAACCATGCATTCATCTATACATTCAACCATGCAGCCATCCATACACTTTAATGTACATCTGTCCCTATACCAAACCATGCATCTGTCTATGCTTCCATCCATGCATGAGCTCATGCACCCCCTACTTGTTTATCTATTCATTTGCCTTCTGAGAGCATAAGTTTTAAGTGAAAGATGTGTTGGATTTTAGAGAGATGGAGAGGCTGAAGCCTAAAGATGTTGAGTGGCTTATCCAAGTCACTCAGTCTAAAATTACAGCATTTGATTAAATCTTTTAGGTGTTCCTATTATTTTCCTTACTTATAGCTTACAAATAAATGAACCATTCAGATTATGAGTATTTAGAGAAGATCACAAGATTTTAACAAATAACTAAATAATTCAAGTTCTAAGAATTGAAAGATAAAAAAGAGTCAGAATTTCAAATGAAATATAAGTGAGACCTGACCACTATAAAAATTAGTCTTAAAGTTTATAGAAGAAAACATGATCATTTTCCATAAAAATCTCTCATTGAGATAGCTAAACTCATTTGTCTGAAGAGAGATGACATGTCATCTTTACTAAGTCATACAAAACAGCTCTAATCAATTCCAAAGACATGTCACTGTGCAAATTTATTATATTTTTTCAATGATCCTATGGATCTTATTTTATATTGTCTTTAAAACCATTGCCCATATCAACCAAAATTGGATACTCCACACATAAAAACACAAATACACAGACCAATATTCAGAAGAGGAGATTATATTATCACAAAATAGATAATCAAATTTAAAGGGCCATTTCTAACCTAGATTTGGCTTTGCATTTTTGTAGCACTGTTTTCATTTTATTCACCAAATACAGACTTCTTGTGAAGTTAGTTGTCTCTCATTCATCATTTAAACAGCTCCTAAAATCCCCTTCCTCCACAGTCTTCAAAGGGAGAGTGGATGGTTTTCTCAGGCATCATCTTTCCTGTGTCTGAAACATACCCATGATTAATTTCTCTTCTCTGTATTCATAAACATGCATGGGCCTTCAATGTGAAAGCCCTCCATATACCTGGGCAGGGGTCCAAGTTCATTTAGATCAATTCCATAGGACTCCAAAGCCTCCAGAATAAGGACTACATCAACAACATGTAGATGATGGGGAAACACAGAATTCTGGTACATCTGTAATGCAGCAAAAGTTACCACCTTTATTATTAAACTAGAGGCCCGATGCACGAAATTTGTGCAAGGGGCTCGGCCCTTGCAGCCATGACGGCTTGCCTCAGTCCTCACAGCCCCAGCTTCGTCTGGAAGGACATCTGGCTGTCTGGTCTAATTAGCATATTATGCTTTTATTATTATAGAGCACAAATAAAGAAACTGAGATTGTGTGAGCAATAGATGCACAAGGAATCACAAACCACTACAAAGAAGATTTAAAAATTTTTTGAGGCATTTCAGAGGAGAAAACCAGTTCAATTTTCAAGCCCTGTGTATTGGAGGGGAAAGTTTTGTCAGAATCTAGGTGTGCTAGTAGATACTTTTCCATCTCTAATTTATAGAGGCCTATTTTTGCTTGCCTTTTTACGCTGTGCAGCCCTGGCCAACTTCAAAGATTGATGAAATCTGAGAGTGGTATTAGATTTAACACCATTCCAATATGGGCTTTAAGCTGAGTGAGAATGAGTCAGACAGGAAAGGAAATAGAAAGGTAGGGGAAGATTCTACAGATGAAACTCTTGGCCTTATAGCAAACTGAATGATGATGATGATGATGATGATGATGATGATGATGATGATTTCCTACAGAAATTTCTGGGGTGGTCCATGATGTTCTAAGATCATGCTGCTTCCCTGGTGGCATCTAAATAAAGATATCATGAGGTGAAATGATTGTAAATGTATGTGCCATCCAAACAGAATGAGAAATTCCCTAAAATCAGTGCTATTTGACAGACTGCTCCCTGTTTATCATGCCTGGAACATTAGGGCTGTGCTAAGGAGAGAACTCAGTTACACTGGGCCAGCATCTCAGCAGTTATTTTTTTAAGAAGCTGAGCTGCATAGTACTAGTGACCAGTAATAGAATACTGACAACGGTTTAATGATTTCTCACTTCACCTTCAGGGGCGTCATCAAACTCTTCTTGTTCTGATTTTCTCAGGAACCAGCCTTTTAAGTAAGCAGCTAATCAAAATTCTTCATACAATAAGAGAGGCAAAATAAGATTGAAAGTGATAAAATGTTGAGAAGCAGAGGTTGGCAATCCTCAAAACAGCATAAGAGTTAAAAATTATGACATCTCTAGTGAGCCAAAAATTAAGGTTCAGTAAAAATTCTGTCTGTTAGGCTGATGATTCAATGCCAATACCATTTGGTTAAAACTAAAGTAAAATTCACACACCATTCTTGTTAGCTTTGTGCCTGGACAGTAACAAAAGACATATTAACACTAACAGCCTTTATACGTTCCTAAATGATAGCATTAAGTTTACAATGTAGGATTCTCAATCGACATTTGAAATATAATTTTAAAGGTAGTTTAAAATTATGGGCTGTGGGGTTCATAGGCCTGGGTTAGCACATTGACTCAGCCATATATTAGTTAATCATCTTGTACAATTTATTTAACCTATCTGTCAACTATAAAATGGGGATAACTGTTGCTATTATACAGTCATTGTAAAGATTAGAGATAATAAATATATGTAAGGTTCCTATTACAGTCCCAGTCACATGTTAGGCTTTCCATAAATAATAGCTATTCCTATCATTGTCTGAATCTTCAAATCTTTCCTGAATGTCCTTATAATGAAACCAAGGTTTTTAAATAACTTCAGACATTTTAAATTAATTCTTAATTTTTCTAGTATTGTTCTAATATGCAAGCAAGATGAGAAAGATCTTCTAGTCAAGATGTTCTCTATCCTGTATCCATTTTTTGTCCTTAGTATGTATCCATGGAAGAACCTGTGAGATTTGACATATGGAGCTTCCCCCGATCTGGGTTTTGTTACACACTCATAGGCAATTAAACATGTTCCTTTGTCCTGAGTACTTCTACCAAATTTATAGTCAAACCCAGAGACTTGATCAAATCAGTTTGATCCCTTTAGCAAGACTAATGGTGGTAGTGTGTTGTTTCACCTGGAGACACATCTTGTTCTACGTGTGTGTGTGTGTGTGTGTGTGTGTGTGTGTGTGATATTAGTAGTCATTAATGCTCAAAGCCTGAATATCTTATTAATTTATAATGCTATGTTAATTCAAACTTTGGGCTATAAGAATTTTACTTAATTTTCCCACTTACATCTGTGTGTATCCATGCCTTCATTTCAGAATAAGAATACACCACCACCAATTATTATCTGAAAATAAAATGTCCTCTAATTTCTCCTGATGATTTTGGTTGCATCATTAGATCATGTAGTCACTACTCATCATAATCTTCCCATTTTTACTCATAGATGTACAAATTGCAATACATTTAATCCCAATTGCAGTTTATCCTGATGTCTCTAGTTATTTTGGTGATCAGAAGCTGATTCTCTACCAGATCCCTTTTTTTAAAACCTCATGGAATGATATTCCTTGGTCTTACATGTAGTAATTGTCTGTGCCCTTTATATGGAAAGATCCTTTTAAGTAGACACTATGCCTTCCTCATGTCTTCTTTCTTCAGTTTCTTCTGGACTAAAGTGCTGCTGTCAAAAAGCCTGATGAAATCTAATATTCCTTCTCTTTCCCTTGTAAGTCATGTGTTTCTTTTGCCTAGATGCCCAAAGGATTTTTTTCTTTTCCGTTTTTTTAAATTCCAGATATTCTACTGAAATATATCTTGCTGCTAGTAGATATTGAAAAGTGTGCCTTTTCAATATGTACTTTCAATTTTGTTTAAATTGTAGAACATTTTTCTTAATTACATGTTTTGATATTTGCTCTGGTCCCTTGCTTCAGTTTTCTTTTTCAGGAATTCTGATTATTCGTATACTTGATCTTCTTTGCCTATCATAAATATTTATCGATTTCATTTGAATCATTTCTTCATTTCTTTTTGATTTTTAAAACTTCGCTCTGTTTTATCTTCTATTTTTCTTAAGGCATCATTTATTATGTTTAGTTACTGTTTTGTTCTTCCTAGTTTGGCCAGTCTTTCTAAAGTCATTCTTTTTTCTTTTTCTTTCTAATTCTTCCTTGAGTTCTGCCATCTAATTTGCATTTTTCTAATTTTTATTTTTATTTTTTTCACATCTTGTGTGTAATTTTCTTATTATCTTTTAGATTGTTTTCAAATAGAATGTCATAATTTTGATTTATGTTTTGAGCATTAATTTCTGGCATCCTTTCATCATCTACATAAGGATATATTCTACTTATCTCTCTTTTTTCTTATAACAACTTCACATCAGATTTAACCTAGATACTTTATTTTGCTCATTTCTGTGTGAAATTAGTTTCCATGAAGTTTTAGAAGGAAGCTTGATTCAGGGAAGGTTTTTTTTAAATTTAATTCCACAGGTACTTTTAACCGCTACTGAATATAGTATTAAAACATGAAGTACTTTTTTTAACCACTACTGAATATAACATTAAAATATGGTGGCCTGATATTTTGAGATTCTTGTCTCTGTTCCTTGCTCACATGTGTGTCTGGACCTTCCCCTTCTTTTGTGTCTACCGATCCTGTCCTGTTTAATTTTGATTCCACTCCAGAAAGTGTGTCCTTGGTGCAGAGCCCTGACTCACAGCACAGTGGGCCCTGTGTGGAGAGTTCATATGGCCAAGGCCTCTTCAGCACCTTCACATGCACACACTTTTCCTGCTGTTAGGGATGCAGCAAAACCCCTCCCAATGTAGCTGCCACGCTTCAGCTGGCCTGCCATGCATGCCAACTAGCACACACTTTGCAGGCTGTTTGTTTTGTTCTCAGGTCTGTCAGCTCCCACGGCTCTTTCATCTACTTCCTCCCACACAGACTCCAACACCTGCTTGTCTTCTGAGGGTTGTAGTGAACCTTGTCACCTCCTTCCTTTCAAAGCCATGAATTTTTGTTTTGCTAACTAGATTCTCTGATTTTCTGTGAAGATTTGCTGCCACTGCCCATCTTCCCCAAGTCTCCTGATTCAATAGTTTTAACAAGCAGAAATGATTATTAAATTTGATTTACCATAAAGTGTGTTTTGAAAGGAAGAGAGCAAATCTGAAGGAGTGAATTTGGGTTTTTGCCAGGACATTTTGTGTTTTCAGGAGGGCCATGCTAGTCTGAGTTTTAATGTTATCAAAATGATTACATTGGGAGACCCCAGGTGTGGAAGCAGTGAAAAAAAAAAAAAAGAAAGAAAATATTTTTGATTATGCAGTGATATTTGCAGTTGATCCCTTAGGCCTCTCTGTTGTCTTGATTCTATTTTCCAACTTAAACCTCAGTGGATGGTATGTTCGACGCACTCAGAATGTTGAGTCTGGTCCCTGGTGATCTGATTCGAACTGAACCACAGCCAGGGAATTACCAAACCAGGGCACATCCTGTTGGCGGTGTTTGTGTTCTGGGCGCTCTACTGATGTTGACAACTAGGAGTAGCTACAACTCTTCCTGTAACTCTGCATTAACTTACAAAGCACCGGTACAGTGAGTTACTTTATGGGAGAAAACAGTAACTCAGGAGAAAATAAATTCCACCAGATATTTCAGTCATTTCCACTGTAGTACAAGACTAGGCGAACATGTGAAGGGCGGTCCAGAGATAAAAGCATGTTACTTCCTTCAAAGTAACAATTTTTTAATTCAAGCTATTATTCTCAGGACTCCCACATGAAAGATTTATAGTATCTAGAGCAGTTAGTATTGACTAACTAAGATACCATCCATTTTCAACAGCTCTTTGTGGCCAAATAGCATGAGTCCTCCCAGCAGATCTTTGGGCTGAACATCAGCTTCCAGGATTCACCAGCTCTCCTGTCTCACCTGAGAGCTCTCACGCCCTCCCACTGTCAGGGTGAAGGCACATGGCTTCTCCTTGCATGGACATGATTGCCAGTCCTGCCTGCCCTCCAGCCACCGTTCCATGCTGTCCCACAAGGAATGGAGTTTTGCTGGTGCCAAACAAAAGCAAACTCAAACTCTCCTGCCTTATTAAAAAAAAAAAAAATCAGTCATGGTAACAACTAAATCCCGATACTTTGGGATGATGATTTTTATTGTTATGGCCAGGTGCTTAAGACTCCTTGGACAGAGTTAAAGATTGAAAAGATACACATATATGGAGAGAGATGGAGACGGAGAGAGATGGAGACAGAGAGAGAGCCATGTAGACACTGACATCTATGCCCGAGTCCTTACCTACAGCTCACATTCTCATGACCGAGCCTCACAGATCATCATCTGGAGTTGTATCCAAAGTTCCCAAAGAGAGAAAATAATTCTAAAGCCCTTCTATGTGGGGGCCAGTTCCTATGAGAGATCTTTGAACATAAAGCACCCAGAGGACTCCTCTCTTTCCCAACCTCCCTGTGAGGTCGGAGTACAGTGTGCTGGAAGATTTTGGAATTTAAGTGATCAAATCAGGTCAAATATGAGAGGACAAAGCCCAGCCAAACAGGTTTTTGTCTGCCTGTTATCTGCTAGATCCATGGTCGGCAAACAGCGGCTTGTGAGCCACATGCGGCTCTTTGGCCCCTTGAGTGTGGCTCTTCCACAAAATACCACAGCCTGGGCCAGTCTATTTTGAAGAAGTGGCATTAGAAGAAGTTTAAGTTTAAAAAATTTGGCTCTCAAAATAAATTTCCATCGTTGTACTGTTGATATTTGGCTCTGTTGACTGAGTTTGCCGACCACTGTGCTAGATGATCCGACGTGCGCTCATTTAGACCTTTAAACAAGACCCTGCAAGCTTCCTTGTTTCAACTTCTGCAAAAGTCATGGAAGCCACATTCACCCCCTCCCACATCTGCTTTGCTACCCCTCTTTTCCTCCCGAGGAGGGAAGGGGGCATGCCAAGGCACCGGGATGGAGAGGTCACTTAATTTTCGTTTGTAAAGCCAGATCTCCTGTGCCCTCCATAATTACCAATCAACTTCGCATAAGCAGCAGAATTAAGCCCCGTTATTCTCATTTGCCACAAAATTAGAGGAATTAATTAAACATGGGGAAAGGGCTGATGTCTGCCAAATCACTACTTCCAGTAGACGGAAACAAAAGCAGGAATATGTACAGGCCCGAATAAAAACCATCGCCTTGAAGTGCTACACCCAGAAACACAGCGCAGTGATACATGTGAAAGGTTTGTGTCGGTAGAATGAGTCTGAAAGCACTGATGTGGTCCTCTACATTTCCTATATCATAGGCTTGGAATGGGAGCTCAGCGGCCCAGGGAAGCAACACAAGGACAAACACTCTTCCTCCCCTCGACCGGGGTCTGGCATCTTAAAACACCGGGGTGGCTTCTGTTGGGGGTGTTGTACTGGGAAGCGGTGGTCTGTGATCAATTTGAGTTTGAACAAAAACCCAGAAGAGAAGGCAAACTTGAGATGAGCTCTCAAATCTAGATTTGCCTGAGGGATTCCATTCATGTAACTGTTGCTAATGAGCTCAGCTCACCCCCAGAAATCACGGGGCTGGAGCATCAGTACTTCTACATGAGAGGTCAAGCTGTGTGTAGCACCAAATCCCTCAAATATATGAAAAGCAGAAGGGCATGAGTGGGAGGGTGGGAGTAGGACTCTCACAGTCTTTGCTATTGGGCTCAACAATGCACTGATGTTAGAAAGTTTAGAAATTAGGAGGCTGAGAATGGTTAAGTAGTTTCATAAACTGGAAAAGACAGATTCAAAAATAAAAGTGTTCTTCGAGGATTGCCTAAGAGTCCTTTCCAGTTATCTTCATTATGAAACAATGAAATATATACTATTCCTGAAGTAAACCCACTGAAATGATACCCCTTCCCACTGCTGGGCTGCAGTAAGAAGGCCTCCTTATCTTCCTTAATGAGATTTTTACTGCGCGTGTAAATTTGCCTTGTGATGAATTTTTGTCTTGGGAACCCTGAGTCATGTTACCTTGAGCTGCTCTCGGTAAGCATGCAAGCCTGCACCCAATTTTTGCTCTGGAAATGGCTCCTTCTGGCAAGGGGAACGCCATTGGAACTCAGTTTAATTTGCTGCCTCCTGTAAAGATGCCATTATTCTGCTAGTTCCTTGATGGAGTTACATTTACAAAGGAAACGGATAGCAATAACCTTTTGGGGTTGTGGTTACTCAGTATTTGTAAATGCCTGAGCATCAGTGAGAGAAAATTAAGACAGGGACAGATCTGGGTGCAGAGCAGAGGACAGGTGAGTGTCCATCAGAGCAGAATCGTAACCTATATTGTAGGCTTGGAGTGGGAGCTCAGTGGCCCAGGGAAGCAACACGCTTCACACCTGGAACTTCACAGCGGGGAGCAGGTGCAAGCGACATGGTCCACCCTGGACTAACCATGGGGTGGGTTTTCTAGGACAGATGTTCACTCCCACACCAGCTGCTCTTAGTTACTCAACATGTATCTGAGCCATTCATGTTTCCTGGGCTTCAGTGGAACCAGGAAATAATAAGTAAATAATAATCCTACCTAATAAAGAGGGAATGTGCTAATTGACCCTCACACCATCGCAAATATGGCAGCATCCACAGCCAATAAGGAGGGAATATGCTATTGACTGCCCTGCCCTCAAAGATGGCAGCGCCCACAGCCACAAGATGGCAGCGCCCAGTCCACTCAGCCCCACGGGCTCTGTGCACCTGTCTCTGGAGTCCCCCAGTCCCCTCAGCCCCCAGCCACCAAGGGCCAGCCTGAGGCTTGCCTGTGCCTCATATGGCGGCTTCCCAGCCAACGCCCAAGGTGCAGGCAAGCCTCAGATAGCAGCTGCCCAGCCGCTCAGGGCCAGCCCTAGGCACAGGCAAGCCTCGGATGGTGGCTGTCCAGCTGCCCAGGGCCACCCAAAGATCAGGTAACCAGGGCCGGCTGAGGCTTGTACTGCCAGCAGTGGCGGCAGCAGAGGTGTGATGGGACGTCACCTTTCCCTGATCCCCAGGTCGCCTCCTGCTTCTGAGGGCTCCCAGACTGTGAGAGGGGACAGGCCAGGCTGAGGGACCCCACCCACTCCCGCCCCCCACAGTGCACGAATTTTCATGCACTGGGCCTCTAGTAAGTACATAATAACAAGTTCAAAAGGCTTGGCAAAATTCTAGCTCAAAGCAGATTCACAGTTCCTTAGATAAACAGAGAGGCTCTGGGCTTGAGCTGGGTGGCCTGGAGGTGCACGTGACAAACCGGACAGGGTTGGGAAGGAGGCCCTTGCCACCAGTGCCTGGTACCAGCCTCACCATGTGCAGAGCCGCAGGGTCCTAACAGGTACAAGGCACTCTTAATGGACTTACTCAGAGACAGCTGTCTTCTCCACACAAATCTTTTCTAGTCCTGACCCAAATCCACCCTGTATGCCAATAAGGTGCTTTCTTTCTTTTCTTTTTTCTTTCCTTTTTTTTTTTTTTTTTTTTGGTTAATCCCCCCCCGGGGATATTTTTCCATTGATTTTTAGGGAGAGCGGAAGAGAGAGGGAAAGACCGAGAGAAACATCGATGTGAGAGAAACACATAGATTGGTTGCCTCCAACCAGGGCCAGGGCTGAGGAGCTGCAATCAGGGTATGTGCCCTTGACCGGAATCAAACCTGAGACCCTTTGGTCCACAGGCCGATGCTCTATCACTGAGCAAAACTAGCTAGGGTCCCGATGAGGTGCTTTTGAAATCCATGTGCCAGTCAAAGTCTGATGGCACACAGGGAGCTGAAGCACACACCTAACCAGTCCCTTCTTGTCCAAACACGGTCCCAGATGTGTCTGGAAATGAAGAGGACAGAGGACGAGTGGTGAGGGGAAGTGGAGCACAAAGAAAGAAGACAAAGGAGAGCAGGGGTGGGGAGGGGAGAGAACCAGGGAGTCCTCAGTGAAGGCGGCAGGACGTCACCCCTCGGCCCTGCCCAGGGCTGGCTCTGCACGGAGATCAGATGCCCTTTGCCCCTGAGACAGAAAAGAGAGGCGCACAGACAGGATAGCTCTGCGGGGATGAGCTTGGCACGTGCCATTCAGAACTATGGAGTTATCCTGGGATATCACGTGTGTCCCACACACCAATCTGGACTAACCAACTGGGGCCGTATTTTTGGTTCATTAAGCTGCGTGTTTGGAAGCTAAGAGGCAAACTCCACCTCAAAAATCCCACAGAGGCAGACAACAGAGCACTGAGAAAATGTTCTTATAAGTGAAGCCTCAGGCTAATGAAAAAGCTGCGTGAAATCAAGGAAAACAGGCAAACTACTCAGGCAATTAAGATCTGAGGGCCATTACGATGGCTGATGTAAGAGTGCCTGTTCTGGATCTCAATGTTGCCTGTAAGCTGTGTGACTTTAGTAGCATCACTAAACCTCTCTGGGCCTCATTTCCCTCATCAGCGGTGATTAAAGAGAGTTCCCACCCAGCAATGCTATAGTAGGGTTTTTAAAGATTCTCTTAGACTAAGACATGGCACACAGAAAGGGCTGAATACATGGAAGCTGGTATTGTTGATATGCCATTATCATTATTATTATTATTATTATTATTATTACTACTACTACTACTACTACTACTACTACTACTACTACTACTACTACAAAATCTGTCCCATGTTACCTTTGCCTCCATCAACTAACCAGAGCATGGGGAAATAGTAGAAGAACTACCTACTAAGCAAAAGGGGTGGGTTGCCTATTTTTATTTGAGAGGGTGAGTTTAGCTGGGAGTTAACCACTGTCTGCTGATGCTGGTTTCCTCTGAGACAGGGAGCGCAGCTATGACACATTCTCAAGATCTGTCAGCATAGTCGCTGTGTGGTTCCTGCCTCATGTTGTTGCTTTATGGATTAAACAAGATAATGCATGTAAAAATCTTAGCCTGTAGTGGCATTTTAATAAATAGTAGCCATTATTTCTGTTATTCCCATTATCAATGTCATTACAGCTATAATATTACCATATAACCGAGGATGGGATGGTTCTATTTTAAATCTTACAATCAAATGCAGATGAAGGACTGAGATTCAGCCTTCCTATTTTCCAAAACGGGGTTAAATCTATTTTGATCTTTTTTCTTTCTTTTTGGAGGGAGGGGTAAGGGAGAGGAAATAAATGTAAAAATGTTTTCTAAATTCTAATGTATATTTCACCTTGTGTGTGTAAATTTAAAAAAAAAAAGTTAAAGCTCTCCCAACCTGTGCCTCAAATGTATTTTGCTACATTTTATGTTCCGAATGTTAAGGGTATTTATTATCCCTGATTCTGGGCAGTGAAAACTGCCTGTTGAGAACCTAACTGGAACACAGGAGAAATTGCGCCATCTGCTGGCCTCTTTGGAGAACTGCTTAGGGGAAGCTGCCCACAGCCAAGTCAAGCAGCAATGGGGCTGAGAGTCATAGGTCCAATGGTTTGAGATCCAAAGGGCACATAGGCCTCAGTCATCATTGAAAGCCTCTGACCAGTCACTACTTAAGTCTCACTGCTGTGCTACTGGGCACGTGGCAGCTGGTCCTGGCCCATCTCTCTGGACAGCACCTGCCTCTGCCATTCCCAAAGCAGATGATGAGTCAGCAGGGGGCACGTCTGATGTACTAATCTTGCTGCTCTTGGCATTTGCCCCATTCCCGGCCTGTGGCTCATCAGAGCCTGATGCTTCCTGGCCTTGGCTGGGGCTCAGGCTACCGCAGGCTTATGGCCTTCTCTGCTGTTTTCCCAAGGACCTCAGTCACCTGCCAGGCAAGCTGAGCATCACGGCCAGTGCCCCACCTGCGAGCTGGGTGGAGATAGATGCTGACCAGCCCAAGGCTCACTGCTATTACTATAAGAAGCTAGGCTATACCCTCCTCCACAGGGAAGCTCTGGCCACGTCCCCATTTAAACAAATCTTTACAATCAGACAGATGGCCTCACACAGAATAGAAGGCTCCCAGCACCAGGACAGAGGACCCTATAGGAGACTCTTCCTGAGCCAAATGTACAAAATCATGAATGTAAAGAAGCTGATCTGTATTGAGCACCTACTGTATGCCAGGTATTGTCATATGTGCACTCACATGTTATTGTATTTCATTCTCACAACAACTCTGTGAGGAAGACACTATTACTGCCCTTACTTGAGGTGAGGAAACAGAGGCACAGAAAGGTCAAGCGGCTTGCACAGGACTCACAGCTGCTGATGGTGGCACCGGGGTTCAAACCCAGGCTGCCTGGCTCCAGAACTCATACTTCTATTCTGTAGGTTTGCTTTCAATACTTAACTAACACTGAAAGACCAGATGAGGCAGTCAGACAGAGAGGTCGGGTTTGATGGAGCCTCAGGTCAGTAGCAGGGGAGGCCCAGATGACAGGGACTTAGCTTCAGAGATGGTGGACCAGTGGTGGCTGGAGTAAAGGGAGAGGCATTCTGGAAAGTGGGAAGATGGCAGAACCAGGGAGAATGAAAGGTAAGTCACTGTAATACAGTGAAGAACATGAACAAAAGAAAGAACAATAGGAAAACAAAGACGAGGGGACAGAAGACTTAGAGTTCTTCGCACTCAAAAAATCTGGAAGCCAAATAAACTTAGCGCCACCTTGGGCTCCAGCAGACAAGAGTTGCTGAGCAAATGCATGAGGAGAAGCGGGTAGGTTTAATTACCAGACAAGCATCTGGGGTTGGTGTGAGCACTGCCCACGCTGGTATGGATGACTCACAGACATCCATCCATACTGCTGGGCAGGACTGTCACTCCCTCCCAGGGTCTACTGGAGACCAGGCACTAGGGATACTGGGGGTAACCAGCACTACATATACCTCACTCTCAGAGAGTTTGCATTCTAGTGGAATAGACAGAACACAACCAGGTAAATTAAATAAGATAGTTACGCATCAGAAAACATTCTCTAACCGAAATAAACAGGACATAGCGCTGAGGAACCGTGGAGAAGACAGAGACCGATTGGCCACAGAGAAGGATCATGGGCAGTTGGCCAGGCCCCTCATTCCAAAGGGCCTCGCATATCCAGTGCTGATGGCTCCTCCGGATGAGGATCCTGGGAAGGCACAGAGTGGAACTGACAGGGCTGGCCGATGATCTCATCCTACAACTCTAGCCGAGTGCTGTGCCAGGACTCACCTCCAAACCACAGGACTCATTACATCACATGCTCTTTTTACAAAACAAATTGGCCATCATCTTGTGAATAAGTGAATTTGAGTTTCATTGTATTTGACACTGTTATGCATAAATAATATAATTTTAAATATTTTAAATATTCTGAAATCTGGGCACTTGATTTGTTGTTTCATTGGGGGAGAGGGAGGAGGGGGTGTTGGCTGGGAGCCTCAAAGAACAGGCGTGCCCAGCATCCCACGCTGAACAAAGGCCCAGGATGGGGGCATGACTGATGCTGAGACTTCGGGCAGCAGGGAGGGAGGAAGAGCATCGCCAGCTGTATAATGAAGCTGTTGCACATCTGGAGGACAAAAGCACCTCTCCAGGACTTACGATAAAAGGAAAATTTAAATAGCATTAGGGAATAAAAGATCCTGGTAAGTTCTGGTAGGGAGGCTGAGAGTTAAGTCCCACACACTGATTCTAATTTAGCCAAAAGTGGGGAGAACAAAGGCCTCCTATCTGGCTTGATGCCACCCTGAAGCTTGATTCCTTGAGGCTCACCCGGAGAAATGCTCAAATGAGTCACTGAATTATAAGATGCTCAGTCAACCAGCAGATTGTACATCTCACATTCACCCTGGGTCTGAAAATAGGCGTTAAAATGGCAATAACCTGGAAAAAAATACAAGCTGAGGCAGGATTTCAACTGACAACCTTCATGACATGCCTTGTGGCGAGAGGTGGTGGCTGGTGGCTGACCAGGGGCCCAGTGTACTGTTGGCTGCACAAGACTATCAACTTTCTTGCTAAGCATGGAGTTGAGGATGTGAAACGTTTCACTTTGTCCATTTTGCTGGACCTAGAGGACAAGGAATCCAGGATTGACCTCTGAGAGAAGGTCCTATTTGGGCCAGAGGCAAAGCAAAGCAACGCTAGGTCCATTGGGGCGGACCTGCCTGTGACTAGGAAAGGTATCGGTGTGCTGAGAAAATAATATTAGAGAAAATTTCCTTTCTTTACCTCCTCTTCCCCACCACAGAGGAACTTCTACCAATCTCTGTTCAATTTCTCACCGTGTTAAAAAGTGTTTCCCTGGTTAAAACCTTGCTCACACTATCTCTTCCCCCTGGCTGAGATTCCCAAGGGAAGCATTCTATCAGTCTCCTTCCCAGGGGGTTAGCCCATTGTCTAAAACATCATCGGCCCCACTAAGTATTTGTAAAATGACTGAATTGCCAGATTATCACAATTTCTATCTACTCTCACAGAATTCCCTCTGGTAGTTATTAAAAGACTGGTTTCTCTGAGCTCAACCAACAGCCACTGGGAATCAACCATCACTGAATAATTCATTTCTTTTACTACCTTATATCTGCTGGGGGATTCCTAGGTGTCAGGCACCGTGTACGGTTTTCCAGATCCAGCAGTGAATCAAACAGGGAGCTGACAGTGGACAAGACCAGGGCCCACAGACTTTCTCTAAAGAGCCAGAGAGGAAACACCTGGGGCGTGGCAGGCCACACGTGGTCTCTGTAGCACAGTTTTCTTTACCTATGTTTTTTCCAGTCCTTAAAACTTATAAAAAGTATTCTGATCTCAAAGGTCTTTCAAAATAGGTCCCACATTTAGCCCATTTTCCATAGTTTGCCAACCCGTGTGAGACACGGGCCAAAGGGGCCTTGATAATGACTCAAGCACAGATGTGAGGAGCAGCAGCAGAGGGAGGGAGGCGGGCTGCCCTGGGGATGATTTTGGATAGAAGGTCTCTGGGGAGAAGAAACATCTCAAGTGGGCAGGCAAAACACAGGCCGAGATTGGGGAGCGCCAGGTGGGACAGGAGAGCCTTCAGTACAGTGGCCACAGGTAACGGCTTTGGGCGGCAGGGCTGGTGGCATCCTGACCAAACGGACCTCAGGGAGCTTGGGTTTTGCTTTAGGGCTAGTGGGAGCCTTTCTGGGGTGGGAAGGGGAAGAGCTGGGCCCTAGTTCAAACTGGGAGAACCGCTCTGGCTGCAGTGCAGGAGTGAGAGGACAGATGGGGCCTGACAACTGGATCCTCATGCTGGGGGAAGAATTGTCTCCCCTCCACCCAAAATATGGTGAAGTCCTAACTCCCGTACTTTAGAATATTTCTGGGGGGCAGGGTGATGGGTGTGGGTCTGAGTGTGAGTGTGAGCTGGGGATAGACCAAGGTTTTGGTTTGGGGAACAAGGTTGAGAAGGCAGGATGGTGTGAGATGTGAGGGTCTCCATGAATTTCAACCAAAAGAAAGCAGACAAGGGTCTGACAAGCAGATGTAGAGATAAGGTAGTGGGGAGCAGAAGCACGTGGCTTAAAAGAGTAGCTTCCTAGCTTCCCCTGGTGAGCACAGCTCGGCTGCGACCTGGCTGGAGCAGGAGGGCGCCTTTCACAGCAAGGCGTTAGCTCTGGGCCCCTTCTTTAGAGGAATCACACCAGGGAAGAAATAAAAAGGTTGAGTGTTATTTTAATTGAATTTGTTTTCAATTTATTTTCAGCTGTCTAGGGAAAAACCTTTTACACTCACATCATTTGATTCCCCTTTACTTCATGTCCATTATCCTCATAATGAGCTTTTAACGCATTAATGCAGCCATTTGCCAAATGATGATTCACGTTGGGCAAATCAATAAATAGCAAAAGCATAAAAATACACCAAACTAAGACACTGAACCAGAATATAAACGGAAAATGTGGGCTCTCACTTCCCTAAGCGTGAACTGTGTTCTGACACTCCAGCCAGGGTATCGGGCGAGTGTCACAGACATTCCTGCTTTCCACACTTCACTTCCTGAGTGTCCTAGAGCACCAGAGCTAAGTTCTGGAGCCAGCAGGAAGCTCCTCTGCCTGCCACTGGTGTTGAGCCTCAGTCTTTCCACCGCATTCCTCTCCAGCCATGTGCTTTTTGAACAATCACCTTTTCTAAATGTTTCTGAGGAAAAGGGAAAAATCAATATGTAAGACCCTATGGATAGTTTTTTAAGGTTCAAAGGAAGCCAAGAGGAGTGAGGACTTTTGCCGTCTACACTGCCAGTTCATGCATCTAGCGTGTACCTAGATGCCATCCATCCATGGCCTGTTTTGTAGTGACACCCTGGGCTTATAGAAAGTAAAACAGTTTTCAGTTTGTATCATGGGAATTCCTTTTGAGGGCTTTGCGTGTTTCTTGATTCCAACATAAAGGAGAATTTTCTCTGGCCCCCACCCCACAATGGTGGTAGAGAGAGGAACATGCCTTGGTACTCAACGAATGAAGATTGAGTTAATGCAGACCTTCTCCCTTGCCCATCTGTGCCAGGATCTTAACCTAAACCAATTGGGAAGCTCATAATAATCTAGTGTGGGAGTTTCCCAACTGTCTTCCAAAGAACTTGGGTCCTCTGAAATGTAATCAAACATACCAAGAAAAAGATTCTTTGGTTAAGGAACTGTGGAAATCCTTATATACTCAATTACTCTCTCAGATACTCCAAAGCACTAGCCTTCCAGGCTCTGAGAAGTCCTACAGCACATTTTGTTTAACTTGGTATTCCCCATACTTGTTTGACTAAGAAAACTTTAGAAGTGATGAAAAATATTGAAATTAAAATACCAATTCATGCTGAGGAATACAAGGACAATACTTAACTTAAAAATCATTTTAGGAAAACTCACCATATTACAGGTTGAACTGGGTTTTCATATTTTGACAAATGTTTTCACAATCCATGAAATACCTACCATCTCCTAAACAAATTGGGTCACCATTGCCTCTTTCTATCTCCCCCAGGGAGCATGAGGTTCTTTAGGGCAAACTTTGGGCATTAGTCACCCATAATCTACTCAATAACTGGTGGTGGTGAAAGAAAAGAAGTTATTCAGGACTCATTTCACTACAAACAACACAAACCTAGTACATCAAACTAGCTTAAGAGATGGGTATTTATCGAAAGTACATTAAAGGAAGCATATAGCTCCGGTCATGTTAAACAGCCAGGTCTCAGGAAGGCAAAAATCGGAAATTAGGGGAGAATTCCAGGCACTCAATTATCCTCTGGCTCCTGGCCCTCCTTGTCTGGATTGTTCTTATTTCTTTTCCTTTTTGCATGTTGCTTTTGTTCTCCCAAATGTCCAATCCTCATAGCTTTACAACTAGAAAAGATAGGTGACTATCCCCTTAGAAAAAGCCAAGGAAGAATTCTGATTGGCTTGACTCCTGCCCTGGGTCTACCCTGATTGGTTCAACCAATCTTGTGCCCACTTCTGAGTCTGGGTCCTATGATGAACAGCCCTTATTAGAACCACGACGTTAATTCAATCATAATTCTAATGACTGAAATGGCTCCCTAGAGAGAAAGAGGAGCTGGGTTCTGATGAAGGGGAAGGTATGGGGGCTCACATGCATGTCCACTGCAAATGGAAAGAGAGGATTGCTGGTTCTGGGGAAAAACCATATCCAATTCACCCCATTCCTCATGCTCTTTGAAATCAGCCAAACTGCAGATAATGTTGTTGAGGACAAAGCATGCTGGTCAGCTGGGGTGCTGCCCTTGCACTCTGCATGTAACCTGGGTCTGCTTCTCTAAGGAGGAAAGCACACAGGCTCACTGCTGTAGCAGGTCCATTACCTTGTTGCACCTAATCTGTTCATTTTTACAAGTGGGGAGAAACTATGTTATCACAGAAGAAATGAGTTTTCTTGTTTCTTGAGAAATTCTCATATACCTGGACATTTATCAACTTTCCCCTTGTGATACCCTATTCTAAATGATGTATTAATCATGTTTTGATTATACAAATCAATTAAAGATGTAAGGGTTGGTTTAATTTAATTAGATCTTTAGTAGGACTTCATATTTATTTAGACTTACTGTGTTGACTTTTAATAACTCCCAAGTAGGTGTCATAAAGAACCTATTTTCTTAGCTATGCTTCTCATAAAATCTTTATCTATCCGCGTATATTCCTGCATAGTTCCATCCATCCGTCAATCAATCTGTCTGCTGACTACCCACATACCTACCTACTGACCAAATCTTTTTATCTGGTAGCTATGCCTAAGTGGATTCCTATAGTCCATACACATAAGGGACTGTGATCACTCAGAGTAAGGAGATGGCCAGTGACCTCATGTGGGTGGACCTGGCTCAATGTCCCCAAGATGCCTTACATTAAGAACTGACCACAAGTGCGGACACTCTAGTGGAAGAAACAGACCCACAGATCAAGTGTGCATCAATGTGTCTGGGGAATGGTTCCCTAAGAATCACTGAAATAAAGTCCATCATCCAATCTGAGTTCCTCTGCTCAAAGAACCCACCACAACCACTGGGACACACTCAGCTATAAGGTCTGCAGGAAGCTTTGGCACCCCAGCTCTCTCCTCACCAACTCTGATCCTCATTTCTTAACGTCTCTTCCAGCTCAGTTTCCTGAATGGGGTGGTGTTTGCAGCACAGAACAAGAAGGGAAAGGTTGGGCTCCCTGATGAACAATCTCTTGAGGAAATATTTTTAAAACTAACACACTATTCTCATGCACACGAGCTCCCTCATTGAACCCACCTGGACCCACAGAACCATGCATGTTCTTATTCATCCCTGCCCCTTCCCCATCCTGCACCCCTAGCCAAGCTCTCCCAGAAGGCAGGGTGCTTTTCTGGGTTGTTTTTAAATATTTACGTCTTGATGAAATTTTTTTTTTTTTGCAGTCTCAGAACAGACATAACTATGACCCATATTTTATTATATATGTAGCTCATTCTATGTATTTTTGAAAGTTCTTATTTTTTCCAACAAATGCAATATAAATACTTGGTACCCAAATGTAGAGAGCGGCTATAGGGTCAACCCTTGGATTGACCAGTGGCAGGGCCACAAACAAGTCCCAGCTTGGTGGGCAGAGCCCTCTTAGCATAATTAAGCTTAACCTTATAGCCCTCCCTAGTTCCTTCCTAGGTAGCCAATGGGCTGTGGGAGGTGCAGCAAGTGCTGCCAAAACAAGGTGAAACAAATTCACAAGAACATTGTAAACATGCTGACCACTACCTTTGTTTTGATCTGACTATAAAATAAAGCCCCAGCTTGCAGGCTAGGTCTTTCTGTGTCCTCATCCAGGCACGGGAGATCCCCTGAGCCCCAGCTGTATTCTCTTGTCTGTCTTCTTTAATCCTTCACCGCCCCTCTGCAGGCTCACCAAACCTGCCCGTGCTGGACATGGCACACCCAAAAGAGCCTATTTTCAAGATAAGGTCTTTCAGTCCAGTGTCTGGGCATTATTTTTCTTTGCCTTCAGGGAAAAAAATCCAACATTCAGAAGAAGATGGTCAAGGGGTATTTACTAGGTGCCAAGTACTGCTTTGCAAAGTATTAAGGATCCAACAGTGAAGACAGTCTACTGGGGAAAATCACATGTCAGAAGATTAAAATACAGTGCCATGAAGAGAAGTGAACAGGGAGATACAGAATACTGTGAACCAGAGAACTCACACCTAACTCATACTTCAGTGAGCAGGGAAGGCTTCTCAGAGGAGGTAACCTCAAGCTGAGGTTCAAAGAGTAAGTAGGAGTTAGTCAAGTAAATAGGGACCAACAAGAAGGCAGAGGCATAAAGATGACTGGTGGCTGAGTGGTGCAGGCGGGGGGTTGGGCTTCCAAGCAGAAAGACAGTCTGATTAAAAACAAACAAACAAACAAACAAAAAAACCAAGAAACCAGAAGGAGAAATTGGCCAAGAGTAAAGAGAAGGGTTCTAGTAGGAACACATTTCTAGAAGGACTTTGTAGGCCATATTAAATCTGCTCTTGCAGCAAACTTTAAAAACAGTTTCCAGAGGGATTTGCTCCTCTGGCTGCTTATGGAGAATGGATTGGGGGAAAAGAGAAGACAAGGGTAAATCAGCCATCTTGGCAGCCTGCACAAGGGCAGAAGCTTTGAAGATGGGGAGGTGTTAGGCTTGGGAAGTAGACATGCAGTCCTTGGTGACTGGTAGGAGGAAGGAGACAAGGATGACCCCAGGTTCCTTAAGTAAAACGATGTCATTCACTGAGGTGATGGCACGGGAAGAAGAGGCAACCTAGAGAAAGACCATGTACTCGGGGAAGGTGAGTCAAGTGACACATTTCACTGTTACTCATTGCATTAACCCAAAACCAGTCATGTGATTAGCAGAGTTAAATGGGACAGAGATGTACAAACCTCTCCCTGGGCTGGTCACTGGGAGAGATGATGGGACAGTTATAGAATCTATGACACCCAGGAGAAGTGGCTAGAGACCCACTCCCAATATCAGCTAAGACAACGAAGCAACATAAAAAACTAGCTTCTCTCATGCCAAGTTGGTGAAGCTTTTGAGGTGCCAGCATTTGGGGATGATTGCTTCAAAGGGGCAAATGAAAGTGTGAAAAGGACATAAAACACCCACGTTCTGGCCTACATCTGTGCAGCCTAAGCAAGTCCATTGCATCTCTGCTTTGGCATTTCCCTATCTGACAAATGAAGGTGTTAGCTATACAGGTTCCGTCCAGTTCTAGGGTACAATGGTTCTGACCCCTACTTTACCCTTGAGATCTGAACATCTGATTCTCAGGCTTTTTACCTCGTCAGCTTTGAGGACAAGGCACTCTCTCATTGCCACATAGTCACACTGCAGTAATCAAGATTCAAATGGGGGCCTCGGGCCTCTGTGGCTCTTGGGATGTACATTCCTAATTTATCACCGCCTTGAAAGGTCTGCCTTCACTACCTGGTCCTGCCTGCTGCATCACTTAGGAACTAACCCATTGTGCTTGGCCTAGTTCTTAACCCTGCCCTGTGGGAAGGACCTATAGTGCCTCGGCTATGGCTTGTTAGTTTGTGAACTCATGAGGAAGCCAGAGGGTAGGCACTTGGACCCTACTCCACCAATCCCAATCTACCTTCATCTTGGCTGATTTAAGAGCTATGACTGCCATTGTGCCCCTTTCTGTTCTAATTTCTCTCCCTTAATGCTCATCTAGTAAAAAATAATTCATTCCAATTTTCAGGTACCTAGGATTTCCAATCCTTTCAAGATATAATCAGTCAAATATAAGACCTTTTTTGTATCTAAGGCTGATGTCAACATTACACATCTATTACCCAAACTATAAATTAAAAAGGAACGTATCAATGACATTCACACATATCATCATCCTGATGCAGGAAAATTTGCGATAATAAATTCAAGAAGGCATTGGGAAAGGAGATGGGGATGGTAGGTAGACTTCCCCCTAAAGATTACACTGAGTTAGCATAACACAACCTAGTTTACTGTTAATCTGTTTAATTAAGGAAATTGTATTACACTAGATCAGTGGTCGGCAAACTTATTAGTCAACAGAGCCAAATATCAACAGTACAACGATTGAAATTTCTTTTCAGAGCCGAAAACCGACTTCTGCGCATGGGCCATGAAGTTTCAATCTCACTGTACGTGCGCGCCCGCATGTGTATTTTGTGGAAGAGCCACACTCAAGGGGCCAAAGAGCTACATGTGGCTTGCGAGCCGCAGTTTGCCGACCACTGCACTAGATTCACGGGGCCTGGGTTTATGGCCCAAATAAATGTAGAAGTACTTCCAACAGCAGCCACTCAAAGCCTATTCCAAAACTCCCCTCTGGTGGAAGGTGTCGTGAAGTGTTCCACACTCCCAAGCACTGGCATGAAGCTAAAGAACTCAGTCTTGGCCCTTGTGATGGGAAAACTCTATGATGTCACCTGCCTGCTGGGGTTCAGCACTTGCATTATCCCCTCCCACTAAGTCCTGGGCAGGACTTGTTTCTAATCAAGAGTATGGCAAAGGCGATGGATGCTGCTTCCATAATTGTTACTTAGTACTGTAACTCCCATGTTGCTAGTAGTCGCTCTGTTGTCTGCATTGATGAAGTAAGCTCCACTGTTTTGAGCTGCTCTACGAAGAGAACCACATGTCAAGGAACTGAGGGCAGCCTCTGGCTGGCAGCCAGCAAGGAACTGAGGCCAACTGTCCAACAGCGAGTGTAAACCCTGCCAACAGCCTGAATGAGCTTAAAAGTGGACTTTTCCCCAGTGGAGCTTTCAGATGAGACTCCAGCCCTGGCTGACACCTTGACTGTAGCCTGTGAGAGACTCAGCTAAGCATGTCAGATGTCTGACCTATAGAAATTATTTGATAAAGGTGTGTTGTTTTAAGTTCATGGCAACTTGTGATGCATCAATGGATCTCATAGTGGGTTTGGAAAACCTGAAAGTGTGCCGGAAAAAGACTTTTAATATGTAATAAAGAACAAACTTCTTGCACTTACCTATTAGATGCATTCCTTGGAGGGAGAATACATTTGAAAACCTTAGGGAGAATATTTTATACTTTATATGCAAATTAGAGTCAAGTTCAAGGCGTGGGTAGGTATAAATGGTGTTTGCAGTTGCATGAAGTTCTGAGTGACAACTGGAAGTCTTGTAGGAACTGGGACATTTAGTGCATGAGACTGTTTGTGGTGTTCAGGACGTCTAGCATTCCTGACCTTCACCTACTATATGGAGATCACTTCACCCTGTAACAACCAACAACAGCCACATGGGTTTCCAACACTGTCTTGGGAGCAGTTGAACCCCACTGGGAACCCTAAAGGAGCACCTTGTTCTGGGAGAGAACAAAGTCCTCCTCCATGAGCACAGTCAACTTGAATGACATAGGCAGGAGGTAGCTCATGTGAGGGGGTGTGGGCAAGGATCGCAAAAACCCAGTCCCCTTTCAAGAGTTCTGATCCCCGGGGTCACAGACTCCAGAGTCAGACAGACCTGTGCATGACCTGCCCTGATTCTCACTCACAGGGGAGATGCGCAAGGGCTGCCCAAGCATCACCAAGCTTTAGATTCCTCATGTGCAGGAAGAGGGCTTCCACACTCCCATCACGGGCTTGTGGGAGACAGGTGTGCTACAGAGCCGAGCACCGTGTCCTACAGGGGAGTACCTGCTTCCATACATCTGCCTTTATTTCTCTGGCTCAAGGTTTTGTCTGAGGAGCTCAGAAATCCCATTCTCTTTTCAAACAGGCCCCGTGGCTCCTGGGCTCAGTGCTTGCCCAAACGGAGAAGGCCAACCTAAATGGACCTGAAATCTGACTTGTCTGTGTCATGACAGGGTTCAAATGTCCCATGACCAGTGTTTGGTCCTCCCATGGTGTTAACAGAACTGACATCTCCTTTCCCCTTTTCTCTAGAGAGGCGGGCCAGGGTAATAGTTACAAACAATAAAGTCTGACTCTTAGGTTGAAATCCAGCTCAATCACCTAATATCTCTTACTTTCAAATCTCCTGATTTCCAATCTTCAATTTCCTCTTTTTCAAAATGGGGATGATAACGGCATTCATCACATAGGACTGTTTTGAGAATAAAAAAGGTAATCCATGGAAATTCTTAGTACAGTATCTCAATTCCTGGTTCATACTAAGAACTCAATAAGAAATGGCTGCCATTGCTATTCTTACTGCTATTATTAAAATCTCTATGTGGCCATTGCTATTGGCAGCCTATGGTGGAGAGGCTGCAGAGCGTGGAGATTTCAAGGGTCAGCTCTGACGTCTGTTTCTGGGTTTGCCACTCATTAGCTGTGTGCTCCTGGAGCTGTTGTAACTGCCTGATATGAATCCCACCCCCCATCCCCAACTAACCCCCCTCCAAATTTGACATTTTTTTGGACATTCCAGTTATTGGGAAATGTTGCTTGGATAGGTACCAAGTAATTGCTTTCACTCTTTGTTAAAATAAGACTTTCTCACTAAGATAATTATGGAAAAATGAAGAAAATCTCTAAATATTTGAAGAGTAATCATAGAAATGTAAAGTGATGCTGATGATGTCTCTTATGTGAGGGGAGAGAGACGGCCTTGGTTTGAAAGTGGGCTGTATCCTGGCCTGCATTAGATGAGAGGCTTGATTTCAGTCCTTGCCTGAACTCATGGGCCGTGTACAAGTCCAAGGAGACACTGTTCTAATCTGGATTGTTTTCTTAGCCAGGCTCCTTATCTGGGAAATGCACACTCAGCTTCCTTTTGGGAGTGAAAGCATTAATGATTAAGTTCAGGTAGAAATTTCTATTTTTTGGTAACATTTGCTGAAAATTAACATGGTTTTCTACTTGCAACATACAGTCTCTCCCCAGGATCTGCCTTCCTGGGGGAAACAGTTAATATTTTCAGCAGCTACTGAAAGGAAGAACCAGGCAGGTATAAAATGTGTGTGCTTCTGCATTCCTGTTTCCCTTTGAGCAAAAAGCACAGCACCAATTGGATGAAATAATAGCTATTCAGTTGGTCGTTCCCTTATGACTGCAAGCCATTTGGAGCTCAGTCACGCTTATGAAAGCTGATATTGACTATGTGTAGAAATATCTGGAATGAGATGCTCCACCACTGACATCTTTCATTCATAATTACCGCAAAGTGTGTCTGCTGGGGCCTAGTCAATGACCAGTCAATATTCCCATTATAGCTGGAGCAGGGTGAGTGGCTAGGGCAGAAACACAGAGCAGACGTATACTCAATGGGGCCCCGAGCCCAGACATCAGAGTTGGCCCAGAGGGCCGTGGGACCCACTGATGTCCACGGGTTGGGCGGGCATGCGTGGATGCTTTTTGCACTCTGCTCCATGGGGCTGGAAGTAAGTCTCTTCACAGTGGCAGGTGTGTGGGAACCCCTCTGTGAAGCGGGAACTTCTGTACAGAAGGAATGGTTCTTCTCTGAAGAGATGCGGTGCCGAGCTTACTGCAGTTACTTTTGGATGTTCGTGGCACTGCTCACCTCATCGAACACATTTTAAGTGGCTACCCCCGGCCAGTAATCAATTCGAGTTAGAAAGTATGTGCAAGTACTGCTCACCCCAAAGAAGATGTCCCAGCATTGGTCTTGGTGCTGAAATGCTGCTGTGTCATGGAGAGGCACTGACGATGGGGAATTATCACAAAATGGCTTATGGACGTCAGAGGATGATCTGGCTTCCCATGGGCTGCTGGGATAGGATTCACTGGCATTGAATTCACTCTGGCAGTGTCTATTTTGATAGCATGAGCCCATTCTAAGCTTGAATTCTGAGTTCTCCACAAATCCTAAAAGCCAGCCAATGTCCAGGTATTGTATGCACCTGGCACACGCTACTGTGGGGAATTTTCTTTTAAATCTCCATTTAAGACTCATCTACTGCAAGTAACTAAAGGACCCCAGAGTTTTGGATTTAGGATATCCCTTACTTCCAGTGTTTCACAGAAAATCCTTTTAGAGCCCATTATTCTGGGCCATGATGACTGTAACTACCTAAGTCTAATTTAGGTTACTTTCCTGACACTCTAGTATATGAGCATAGAAACGAGTATTAATTTACTGCTAATTTAGGGTGCCAACCCTTAATTAGCAACATGCCTTGTTTGAAATAGATGATATTGAAAGCTCAGCAGACTTTTATCCAAAATAAAGCCACATGCATGCAAACGTGTACAATATATACCTTCATCTCTCCATCTAATATATTTTGGAAGTATGCTACCTGGATGTTTGCTTAAAACACATTAAGATTAAACTTAAATGGCACCATGATAGTGCAGCCTATCTAAAAAGCCCACAGACTTGCAGATGAACAGCTGGCTGAGTATATCCTCAGAAAAAGCCCACAAAGCTTTTCAGGTTCAGCAAAACTTGGGGAGCTCCAAGTGGAACTGCATTTCTCTAACAATGGAGTCAAGAATCTCCTATAAAACATATATTCTTTTGTTTAATCCTCATGATGGCCTCTAAAAGTTATCTCCATTAATCCCTTCCATTGCTGAAGAATCTAGGGTTCAGAGAAGTCCGTCCATCCATCCATCCATCCATCCACCCACCCAACAATTATCTGAGTGCCTACTGTGGGGAAGATCTCTAAGGGGAATGGGGATACAGTGGTGACAAAGCCACTGCCCTCAAGGAATTTACATCCTAGAGAGATTAAATAACTTGCTGTAAGTTATACACTTGAGCCGGGACATGGCCAGAATCCCAAGTCATGGCTGCCTGACTCCTAAGCCTTGTTCTTAACCAATACATCATGCTGGCCTCTGTGACAGGGGATGATTTAGGAGGAGATAAAATTCTTGCTTAGCATTTAATGTTTGCTTTCTTCTAAAGAGACACTGGGTTTTACCATGGCACAGTCTAGCTCTTCAATTAAACCAGGCTCTCCTCTCTCTCTCTCTCTCCATCCTTCCCTCTCCTGCCACATCTCTCTCATTACTAAGGCCTTAAATATATGGAGGGGCAGGCATCTCGTATTTCTTAATGCCAAACTATGGCAGACATTGCCTACTCAATATCTATCCTTCCATTACTACAGAACCACACCTTTGCTTGGGGCAGCAAATGTTTCTAAGGAAAAAAGAGTTTCCTAGGCTTGCATGTTCCAATGATGCTCATGTGGCTGAATTCCAGCCAATGAGATATAAGAGTGAGTCCACTGGATAGAGTTTCTAGAAAAGTTATGTTTTCCTGATAAAAAAGAAAGCAAGGGACAGGTTCACCTGGCCCACATTTCTGCCCCTTCTCTTCTTTCTACTGGAGCACGGGCAAGACTCCTGAGAGGAAGATCTTGCCACTGTGCAGGTTAGCGTCTGTGCTCAGAGTGACAGAGCAGGGATGTGGAAGGAGGGCTTGTGGGTTGACTCCATCAGCCATTTGGGCCATGTGGGGTCTCTCCTTGTACATGAGAAACCTACACTACAATTTGTTAAGCCATTGAAGTTGGGTGTTTGTACATGCAACTGACTACAATCCCACTGTCACACAAACACAACACCTAGTATTTATTTTAAATTCAATGTTGAGCAATCACCACCTCCACACCACCGTTTACACAATTTAAGGCACTACAGCCAAGTTTTATTACATTGTGTCACTTAGTCCTCATAGGAAACCTATGAGGGAGGGATAAGCGCTTCATTTATAGGTGAGGAAACTGAGTTCAGTGCGGTTAGGCAAGTTTCCCAAGGTCATCAGCCAGAATACAGTGACGCTTGTGTTCAGACCTGCTCTAAAGCCCAATCCTTAAGCAGCTGATCTGCTGGTGTGTCTGGCTTTTTGGAACCACATAAAGTAACCATTGCTGGTCTTTGAAAAATACTATTGAATTGATGTTTAGTACAATAAAGATCCCCAGTCAAAAATTAAGATGAATCTGTATCTCTAATAACTTCAGACTCACTGTTTCAATAAAACATTCTTCCCAATGTTTTTCAAGCCTAACAATTCCAATTCATTTTCCTTCTGCTTGTAACTAACCTCAAACAATTTGACTGTGAAAACCAACCACCAAGCTCTGTGCATGTCCCAAACACACACAAAGCTTATCTGTCCAACATCCTCCCATCTGAACGTTGAATTCAGAGCTACTAAGTGCCTGGCCATGGAGCTCTCTCTCCCCTGAACTTATTTTGACCACATCAGGATGGAGACTGGAGTCGGAACACATCACAAAGGATGAGGATTTTAGAAGCATGAGCAAGTTTGTGGAAGGACATCAGTGTGGTTGTCAGGTGAGAAAGACTCCGAGCAGATGTCACCCACGTATTCTTCCTACCTTTGCCCATCTCTCTGCCTAAATGTCTCTCTCATAGCAGCCAGTACATCCCCACATCCCCATATGCTCACACTCTATAGCTTTTTTCCCTCCTTCGCAGGCTAATCCTCTACACTCATTTTGGATTTTTTTTTCTTTGCAGCCACTTGGCATTTAATCAGAGATGATTTGATTTTTTTTTTTACCTTGTTCAAGATCAAACACATATTTTTACACACACTTCTTTAGGTGTGTCCCATTCAGTCTTCACTCTGTGCATGTTTTGCCCGGTTCAGCTTCCAGGCCTTCTGCGGATGCCTGGGTCACCTGCCTGGCACTCTCAGTCCTTCTGCAGATTCCTGGGTCACCTGCCTGGCACAAAGTCTCTTCTTCGTTTTTCTCATTAGGGAATGTGTTCATAGGGCCAGGTTTAAATGCTTAGCTATTCAAAGTACTGGAAGGATTTGTGGCACTTACTCCCCCTTAAATACCCTCCTCAGATGTAGTTACAAACTAAGTCAATATCACAGCATAAAGCAAAGCATGAGTCCAATGTATTTTTCTGATTATGATAACTTTCACTCTTTTATTTGAAATATCATGTTTAAACAATTATGCATATATACATACACACATATTTATGTGTGTATGTATATATGCATACATGTGTGTATTATGTGTATCTATCTATCTATTCATCAGGTTGTGCTGGCACACTGAGCCCATATACTCAAGCTGTCAATCTACCACTTGGACAACCCAGCACTGGGTCTCACATTCTTACACTGGGACATTTTACTTCATACATGAGCGAAAGGTTCATTTTCAAGTTCCTGGGTCCCAAACAGAGAGAAACATAAAAGCTACAGGGAAAGAGACCTTTCCAGAGAGAAGTACACTGCTTAATAATATAAAGGGAATAGGCATTAGGTGCCTGAATATTGTTACACCCAACCAAGAAGCACCATTACTATTGATTGTATGTGATAGCAATATATCACTTTCGATTCATGTTTGCTTCTTTGACAACCCTGTCTATATTTTCTATTCATATTAGATGACAGAGCTATATAATTATCTTGCCCAATCCATATGCTATTAAGTACTTAAATACATAAATAATTAATTGATTGATGATATGCATGAAGAAACACATTTTCAACTTTCTAATTCCAAATATTAAGACCAAATTTGATTGTGAACAGTTTATATCATATATCACCCATAATCAAAATAAATACTTTCTAACTAGATTTTAAGTTAGAAAATTATAGAAAACAGTTTTATAGAAAACAGTTTTATAGAAAACAGTTTTTTAAAGTTTTTTTAAGTTAGAAAATTATAGAAAACACAAAGAGTAGCATTCAACCATATTTCTGTGACTCAAAATTTATCATTTGAAATTGGATGCACCTCCTCTTTTGTATACACATTGTTAAAACAATTATGACAGATATTAAACACATTCCCTTTTAAAAGAAATATTAGAACATTACAGATAAAACTAATGTCTCTTTTCTACCATCCCCAATACTATTTCCACCCATCTCCTTTCAATTTCTTTCTCTCCTTCTGTCCCAAAGTACCAACTATAATTATTTTTGTATGTAGTCTTAAAGTCTTTTTGTTTAAAATATTTTTATTGATTTCAGACAGAGGAAGGAAGAGAGAGAAACATCAATGATGAGAATCATTGATTGGCAGCCTCCTGCATGCCCTCTACTGGGGATTGAGCCCACAACCTGGGCATGAGCCCTGACCAGGAATTGAGCCCTGACCAGTAACAGAACCCTAACCTCTTGGTTCATGGGTCAACGCTCAACCACTGAGCCACACTGGACAGGCTTAAAGTCGTTTTTAAAATTCTTTTACATTTACCTTTGTGCATAGGAAGTAGACAGTGCTAATTTTTGTATTCTTCAAATTCTGATTTTACTCAGGTAGAGAACTAGTTTTCAAGAAACTTCTCAGAGAAGCCATGTGATCATCTCAACAGTGCAGGAAGACTATCTGATTCAATTCGATGTGTGTTATTTAATTTAAAAAAATCTTTTTGCAAACTAGAAAGAAAAATGATTTTCTTTACCCCGAAAAGAGGAATCAATAAAAATCCCAGAGTGAAAAGCATATTTGATGGTGAGACATTAGAATACCTTTCAAAGCTGAAAAGCTGAGGGCAAGCAGCTGTCACCAGGTCTGTTCAATAAAACTGAGCCAGTGACTCAAGAGCATCTGTAGACACAGAACTAAGAAAACAGTTTACCAAGTTTTCTGGATGTAAGTTGGGCATATAAGAATTGTTTATGTTCTTTTGCGCTAGCAGGAATGAATTTAAAATGCTATTTTAAAAATGCCACTTCAAATGACAATCCAGACTATACCATGTCAAGAAGCAAATTAACCAAAAGTGTGTAATAAGTTTATGAAGGAAATTATAAAACATATATAAATTGCTCATATAAAAAAAAGAATATGTAAAATATGGCATAAATAGGAGACATGTATCATCATCTTAGTGGATGGGAAGAGAATAATAAAAGTAACCATTTTGCTCAAATTAATCTATAAATTCAGCTTCTGCTCTGGTAACACCAACTTCATCATTTTTACTTCCAACCCTAGGGTTGACAGTGACCTCTTACTATTGCCAATTTTGCAGCACCATCCTATTTAGCTTCTCAGCTGTTCCGTTATCTGTCCAGTCAATTATTTGCATTAAATTTCCTCTGTTAAAACACCCAGAGTGTTCCTAGCTGGATTCTGATTAAAACACCATTTCACACTCATTAGGTTGACACAAATTTAAATGTCTGACAATACTATGTGCTGACAAAGATATAGGGCAGTGGTCGGCAAACCGCGGCTCACGAGCCACATGCAGCTCTTTGGCCCCTTGAGTGTGGCTCTTCCACAAAATACCATGGCCTGGGCGAGTCTATTTTGAAGAAGTGGCGTTAGAAGAAGTTTAAGTTTAAAATATTTGGCTCTCAAAGAAATTTCAATCGTACTGTTGATATTTGGCTCTGTTGACTAATGAGTTTGTCGACCACTGATATAGGGCAATGTAAACTTCCACACCCAACTGGTGGGAGTGTAAACAATAAGACTATTTGGGAAAGCAGGTGGCAATATTTAGTAAAATTGGAGATGGGTGTTGCCTGTGACTTAGCAAGTCCACATCTAGGCATGCATATCCAACTGATAGTTCACAAGAAAAAAAGTAAAATAATACTCACTACAGCAATATTTATAATAGCAGATATTTGTAAGACAATGCAAATATCTATTAATAGAAGAAATTATCATTGAAATATAGTATGCTAATAGAAATACTATTGAGTAGTTTAAAAGTATCAACTATAGCTGCCTGTATAAACGTGGATAAATCTCAAAAGCATAACGCTGAGTGAAAAATGTCAATTCTGTGTATTATTTAATGAGATAAAAATGGAGTAAAATTACTAAAAACAAACACACAGAGGAGTAATCAACACCAAATTCAGGATAACTGTTCCCCCTGGAAGGAGGGATGGAAATGGGATTGAGTGGTCTGCATGTAAATTCAACATAACTACATTTTATGTCTTAAAAATATCTTACACTACTTGGTAAAGGTCATATTTGATAAAGCTGGGTGAAAGGTACATCCATGTGTGCTATGTGATGCTACACATTCTTTTGTATCATCAAAGAATTTCATTTGATTTTTAAAAATAACTAATCTTTCTAAAAATAAGTAGCCATTATTAATGTAGAAGAATAATGGGTACCTAATAAGGACCCCCAAACTTATGTGTAGAAACTGTTGAGAACTGACAAGAGATTCTGTATGAAGCCTACCTAAATTCATCCAAGAAGAAAGCTGTATTTTATACACACTCATCCCCATCCATCTTCAAAACAATACACTTTCTCCATGTTCATCATCATCAACCATGTCAGCCTGCTGAGACCTGCTCCTGAATGAATGCTGCTTCAAAACACTCTCAAGCATTTTCCCAAGCACTGTCTATCACTGCTGGCCTACCTATGTCCATTATAGTAAATCCATCTCCGTGATGTGCAGTTCATCCGCCTCAGGTGAAGTTTCTAGCCATAAGCATTGACGCTGAGTTTCTCACTCGGTCTTGAGATCTAGCTGCTGGGCTCCATGTCACTTATTGCCCCCTCCCCCATATTGGCTATTAAAGCCACTAGTTTATGGGCCCAGGCTCAGTGGGTTTTCGCAGTTCTCATCACTCCACTGTAATCCGTGTCTAGCTTATGAATCTTGGACCAGCTGCAGTTGAACTGCTTTATACCTGCAGGCATCCCAGCCTCTCCCTGACCTCTGAGCACTTGCACATGCTCTGTCTTGATGTAGAACACTCTCGCCCCAACGCTTACTTTTCCTGCTGACTTCTTATTCCCTTCAACTCCAGCTTAATCCTCTCCTCCTGGAAAGCTGCCCAGATCCTAGAGACTGACATCCCCATACTCACCTGCTATTATATTCAGCACACAATATCATAATCACTCTCACCCACCCAATGTCAGCTTCATTCAGCCAGGGAATGTGCTATGTCATTCATCACACACTGTCAAGCACAAAGCCCAGCATATAGTAGATATTCAATAAATATTTCATGAATAAATGAAGGAAAATCAAGTCAGACTAATGGTCTACTCAGCAAGTGATTTCTTCTTTGGTGAGGGGTATAACGTGCATCCATGAAGTCAAACGTCTCCCAGACGCTAAAGTTGCTTGGTAACTCACTGTAGATCAAGCATGTCAAACTCAAAGGCTAACACAGGCCAAATAAATGAGGCATGCGGCCCATGGGCCGTGAGTTTGACATGCTTGTGCTGTAGATCAATCTTCCCAGTATCTATCTAATTTTCTACAGGACTTTCTCTTTAATACAAAAAATTACCATTTCTGGGATAACAAATTCCATAAGATTACATCACACTATGTAGAGTTTGAGTTCTTTCATTTGTTTTTAACATTCTCCTTTCAAGCATAATGTCTTTAAAGCTAAAATATTTGCCATGATAATTCTTTAGCTTCTTTCTTTCAGCTAAAAGTCATACAGAAAGTTTTTTGTTTTGTTTTTTTAAATTTCCACAGCACAATGAAGGGAGAAACAATGGAGACCAAGGATGAAATACACAACTAAAGTGAGCACTCACGGAGGGCCAACCAGACACAACTAGTTGACACACACAGATTCTGGCATTTGTGTCAGTGATGACCACGGATTACTGCCCGTTCTATGACTAGGGATTTTGCCTTTGCTAACTCTAAAACAATGGGTAACTATGCGTGCACAAAAGGAAATTCTTATTAACACAGCTTGTTTGATAGTTGTTCTTATGCCAATTTAAACTCTCTCATTAGTTTGCTTCTGCAGCAGCAGCTGGGAGCAATACTTCTTTTGAATTATCACAAGATTTAATGGTGTAATGTGATCCAAGGGAAGGCAGACTAGCTACAGGAAGAGAAAAACAACAAACGAGTATAAACCAGTTCTAATCTATTATAATTGTACCAATTTTAACTTTGAATATTTTATAGAATATATATGTATTTGCACATTAAGTATGTGTATAGATATATTTCATTTTTATAGATTTCATATGTTATATATGATTGTACTCTCAATACCTGTATATGATATATTTCAGAGGTGAGTATATTTTGCAATGACTCTGTTAGAATACAAGCTGTTATTTTTTTCTCCTGGGAAACTTTTCTTGACATTTTTTTTTATAATAAACTTGTTTTTAAATATTTTTAAGGAAACTTGTAAAAACACTTTTGCTTAGCTGAGGATGGAAAATCTCCAAGGGTTCAATGTTTTAATTCTCTAAAATGTTTAAAATTGTAAAAGTAAACCAAGTAGCATTTTCCTAAACAAGCATTAGGAGATTCTTTGACAATGCCCATCAGAGCATGGCTCCTAATCTGTTTCAGCATACTTATTCCTGATTTAAGCACTGTTAATCCTTACATCTTCCTTCCAAAGAGCTTTTAAATTATACTCTTAAGCGGGGCTTATTACTCTGAATTTCAAGTGGATGAATTAATGTTTCTATGTAAATGTCTCCTGGAGGTGCAGCTGCTCGGGCATGTGGCGAATGCCGGAGAGGGTGTGCTGAGCACTGGAGGCTGTTCTGCAAGTTAGACTTGGGCAGTCTGTACCAGGCAAATAGCTCCAGTGTCTTTTTTTTTTTTCTGAAACCAATGCACTGACCTCAGAAAATACAGTATTCAGAGCAGGACTCTAGCTGGCTTCAGACACACTTTTGGGCAACGACAGCTACTGTACTTTGTAGACCTGAATGTTTAAAATCTGTAAACCACATCCCCTGTTTCCCAACCCTGCTCCCACCCACCTTCCCAAAGACCACACCCATTCCTTTTATCATAGAAAACAACAAGCCAGCATGTCTCCTTTCAAACACATGTTTCAACTTATGATGAACTTATGACCTGTTTCTGGGACTGTCTTACCTGTCATCCATTAACAGAAACTCGCAGACCTATTTTTTTCTGAAGGTCTCAGGATTATTTTGAAGTGTATGGCTTTTGAAAAGTCAGAAGTAGAATAATTAAGTGTACACAAGGTTAGGGTCCCAAGTTATAAGTCAGACAGCTCTTTGATTCAAACCCCTATTTTATATTTCCTCAGCAAGTTACATAACCTTTTGTGCCTCAGTTTCCACATAAATAGGATGGTAATAATAACAGTACTTAGGGTTAGTTGGAATAATTCAACTAATTATTTATATTTTATATAAAGTATGGGCTTGGCACAGTGCCTGGCACACCCTGATATCTCAATAAATGTTAGTTGTTACTGCTGTTATTATCACTATTCAGTTGGTATTATAGGAAACAAACTTTTCTTTTTCTCCATTGTTGACTGAGCACAGTGAGGTAACAGAACTTGACACAGAGATAAACTACCAAATACCACCGTATATTCACATAGAAGGTTCCGGTTAGCATTGATCTAGCCTGACCACCTTTTGAGCCTCCTGAGATTTGCAAGAAAAATAAAGTCACAATATTTCATTAGTCAGATTTTTAGTTGCTAGGAAAACAGAACAAAACGAAAAATAGATTCCGGCTGATAGAAACAGAAGAGCAATTATTCTAAGTATCTTGGGAAACGCCTAGAGAATTGTGGACAAGGTCTGAAGGAGTCGGCTCAGAAAAACGGGAGGCGGGGCAGCAGGATCCAGGCTCATACCGTGCCTCAGGACCCTGGCAAGAGCCCAGCGACCTGCACCTCTGGACTGCGCACCTGGATCATGTCACTGGCCCTGATTCCCGGGGGACACCGCTGCTAATGCCACTGCCAGCGAGAATTCTGCTTCATTCATCATGTTTTGTGGCTCCAGTAAACTTTGTCACGGGTCCTACTCTTTTCTGGGGTACCAGACAACCAGAGAATGATGGTCAGAAATGCTCAAGCTACTCAATGAAAAACTCCCATGATCAACAGCAACTGGCCAACGACACTCAGAGCCATGGCCTTCCCTGATGACTTGAAACTCCAGGGCACCAAAATACCTCTTACCAAGAAATCGGAAGAAGTTAACACTTTTAAAATAAGTTCTTAACTTGTTCTTTTGTTTTGTTTTGAAGGGAGAGAGGGATGTTTTAAAAAGCAGTTTCATGCAAAACTCCAATGAAATGTGTCTTGGAGTCTAATAGATATTTCACTTTCATGAAAAATATGTCTTGGAGTCTAATAGGTATTTCACTTTCCTGCCTTTATCATTATCCCTTATGAAACCATATTTAACTATGCTTCCAAGAATACGCTGCTGATGCGGTGAGTACATTTTTTTCTTAATGTACCTATTTAGAGAGTGACAGGTGTCACCAGTTGCTATGCTGACTCTACAATTCCAACAACTGTACTGGCTTTCCTTATTGAAAATAATCAATGGCTTTGACAGAGAGAGGAGGGGATATCGTGGCATATTCTGATGCATCTTGACAGCATGTGTCAGAGTGGCTGTCCCTGTCAGTTTCTGCTCTTTGATATTTTTCTAACTAGAACTGGGGGAAAGTTCTCAGGGTCTTTAACACTGACAATCCCAAACATAAAGGGCAATGGATACCTAGAACTTGCATGGTTTTTATTCGCTGCTGCATTTTATATTTTAACCCTTCATTTGAACCTGGTATAGTTTCCACAGATTTATAACACTTAGAAGGACTCATTTGGGTTTGCATGCATGCTTCCTTCGCAATGGAAAAGGCCTGGATTGACGACTAGCCACACTTTAGTCTTAGCTCTTTTTTTATCATTCCAATTAATTTAAAAACTTTATTAGTAGATATTATGAAATATTAAAATCCTATGGCCATAATAAAGAGATAAAGGACATAGGGCATTTTCATTATAATTCATTACGTGTACTGATAATTCCCATCATAATGGCTGCTGCATCAATGCAAACATTCTTATTAGAATCTGCTGTTCTATAAAAGACTTCCTTTTATATAAAGGTGAGAGTCACATTGGCAATTTAAGCTACTCTCTCTCTCCTCATAGCAGAGAATAATCTGTTGTGCTAAATAATTTGAAATACCACTTTGTTAACAGGTAATTAAAATGTGTAGCTAATGGGCCTCCTGAGACTTTAAGCTAAAGCTACATACTGTGACTTAAATGACTCCCTCGGCTCAGGCAGTTAGTTGCCAATCCAGGGGAAAGATCTCGAACATGGGTGCATGGGCAGGCAGAAGTCCAAGGACCATGACTATCCTCCGAATGGGGTTAGCGTGGATCCCAGGTGAGACCCAGGGAACCTGAGCCCTAGTAAGAACCCCTGCTTCTCTGACTTGTGATGGTGTGTGCCAGTCTATCCAAAATACAAGGCGAGGAGAATGGAGGCTAAGACCACGGGCACTGCTTCCAGCCTTGGCGAGGGGTCTACTGCCCAGCTGGGTTGATGTAGGACCTCAGCTTCCTTGCTTAGCGCCTCCTGATAACTTGCCTGACATCTCAAAGAGTTTCTTAAAATATTCTTAAACCTCTGGCATCGCTTCCTGCCCTGGGCCTCGTGAATAAAACATTTACCCAGTCAGCAGCTTTGGCAGAAAGGAAAAGCCAAGGGCCATCCATCAACGTCAGGAGCTGAAGTACTAGAGACTGCAGATCCTTTCATAACGCCGCTGCTTTATGGTGTTGGTAAATAGTCAAATCTTGCCAGCCCCCGATTTTTCCGTGTTTTCTTTTCCAGTCTGGAGAGCGCTCCTTCTCTAGCCTGGAGACATACCACCACCACCACCACCACCACCACCACCACCACCACCACCAGAAATCAAGGAGTGGCATGATGACCCCAAGTGTTTCTGTGTTTTTCCATTTGTAACCTAGATTGGTTTCCTAGGGCTGTCCAAACAAAGTGCTATAAACTGAGTGGCTTGGACAACAGGAAAAAAGTGTGTTGTCTTGGTTCTAGAGGCTATAAGTCCGAGATCAAAGTACCAGCAGGGTTGGTTCCTGCTGAGGCTGTGCCGGAGCATCTGATCCTGCCTCTCTCCCAGCTGCTGGCGGTTTGCTGGCAAACTCTGGGGTTCCGTGGCTTGTAGAGGCATCCCCCCAATTCGTGCCTTTACTTTCACAAGGCGCTCTCCTGTGTGCATGTCTGTGTGCAAATACCCGCTTCTTTTTAGTCGACAGTCATATCCGGTTAGGGGCCCACACTGCTCCAGTAAGGCCATAATCAAGTGCATCCACAATGACCTGGTTTCCAAATAAGGTCGCATTCTGAGGACAGAGGGCTAATGCAGGAAGTTTGGAAGGACACAGTTCAACCTATAACAATCTTTTCTACCTTTTTCAAGGTGCATTTCTTCTTCCTATTGGTTACATGAACATATCAACCCAACTACTCATAAAGGACTAATAAGAATTTTTTTCTTTAAATAAGCCCAAAAAAGTCTGGAATCCATATGCAATCTGATTCATTTACCATAAGAATCAATTTAATATTATGCTATTTTGTGAGGTTAATGAGTAAAGCAATTTTTATAGGAAGTATAAAGTCAATGTTATTGGCATTTCATGAATAGGGTATTCTAAATCCCTTTAAGTTGTGAATAAAGTAAAATGAAGTCAAATAAAAAATGTATCATGTAACATTTCAAAATTTATATTTGAGTAGACAGAAAATGTAATTTCTTCTGAGATTTCTATAGGAGAATTACTTAAAACTAAAAAGTTGCCAGGATTTGGATTGAAGTGAAAGGGAAGCATTATTTTTTAAAATAGTCTTAGAACCCATAAAATTATTAATAATCCCAAATGTTTTTGCTAGCTACTAAAAAGTTAGTATCATATTTTCAGATTTTTTATGGACCAGATCCCCTGCAAATACTCAGGTACATATGAAAAGGGGATATATCCTCAGTGAACACAGAGAATCCATCTATAAGGGATAAAGTTGATTCATAGTGAAGACAGTTTCACTCATCACCTTTTCATTTTATATTGCCTCTGAGAATAAATTCCCTAGCTTATCTAGAATAAAACCACACTGCTTCTAGACTCATTCATGAGATTAGTCTCATTATATATGAGGGTTTTGTCACATACCCACACAGTAAATATATCTGGTGAGTATATCACTACAGACTTGAGATGCAGTATCATGAGCTTCTATGTATAAACGCAAAGACAATATAATTCAGTCCAGTAAAAAGGGAACCACATTGAAGGGAAGAAATTATTAGTGTCATAATAATGATGTTGAAGACTTCTGAGGAAGTTCCCACTTTATCAGAAACGTTACCTGGAGCTCACGTCTCCTGGGGCCATGCTGCCTCAGTCTTTAGGTAGCCAGGAGTCACCTCATTATTCACACCCTTCAACTCCCAGGCAATGAGCACCTCCCCTCACAAACATACATGCATACACATCCACACACATGTACACACACACACACACACATGCACAGAGCCACAGGTTTTCCTATAAACCATAACCAAATCCAAACAAGTTGTTTTGAGGAGACTTCTTTTTCATCACTTTTTCATTCAGACAAAGCTACCAGGAAAATAAAACCCTTTCATGACATAAGTCCTTCCTATACCTGTCTGCCCTGGATCCTATTAATGAAACATGTTGAGAATTTGTATGGTAGTTAATTCTGCCCTGAAGACATGTCAGTCTGTCAACATGATGAGAGTCTCCTCAGAGTAACTGACACCCCACCTCATCCCCAGTGCTGTCCCTGTGAGCACTGAGAGGAAGCTTCTGCGACTGGTTTTGCTATATTACTTTAAGAAGACTCATCTCCTTAAATTACATTTGTTTTTAGTTCCACAAAACACCATATCAAGTACATTTGATCACCTCTCCCCTTTGACATAGACAATGGTATAAAACTAAACACAAATGATGTGCTTGGCTATTAGAGATGTATAACACAAAGGAGAGTACAAACTGTCTATTACTTGCAAAGATACTTTTTGCTTTTCTACACCCATGCTTTGTAGTTAACTTCAAGTTATGCATCTTGGAAGCGAACAAGACACCGACTAAGGATCATCTATGCAGACTGCTCAGGGGTATTTCCTGGCTCTGCTGGGGTTTCATTCCCAGGTAACTTTTCTGATTAAGTGGGGAACTTTCTCAGAAATCTTCAACATCGGGATATTTTATGTACTTCTTTTAATGCATTATTAATTTAATATCACACGATTTCCTCAGGAAACAACATGGCAGCTCCAGCTCTCCGAGTGTTCTACTAAAAAGAAAAAGGCTTCATTGCGTAAGCCTCATTTTCCAAGGACCGCTCTTACAGTCTACAGGAGATGGTGCAGTAGGGATTTTGCTGAGTCTGGTTACTAGGCCAACTGCATATTGCTCCCCCTTCTCCAAGAACTGGGCCAGGATTTCGGAGATCACAGATGGTTGTAAATATGTGCCATTAGCCAGTGTGACCTGTGGCCTGTTGCATGTGTCAGAGTGAGGGGGCTCTCCATGGCGAGTTCTCATGATTCTCAGAGGAAGTCTGTGAGGAGGTGTGAATCAGCCCTGCTTCACAGACACCCATGCCCTGATCTTGGAAGGTGTATTCAACCAGGCTGGGCACCCAAAGCTCTGCTCTGAGAACAGGAAGCTCCTCACAGACACCTACCTTCCTAGAGAGGCTTCAATAAAGTCTGAATTGGGAAGAAATTTTACAGATAAAGATAATAATCAACATTAGCACATAGCAGCCTCCACGGCTCATTGTTAGCCACAATCAAAGGATGTCGGGTCCCTGCACCAGAAGTATTTTCAATAAAAGCTAATGTGCTCTCTTCAGCTCCTCCCAGCTTCATCATGAGGCCAGAGGGAATAGGCCTACTGTCCTAGTTGAGAAAACGTTATAATATGACTTGGAAGAGAGCCCAGATGCAAAGAAAGGAAAGCACCCTGACGAAGGTACCTGGGTAGTGACCAGGGTGAGGGAATGTCAGTCTGAGTCCCCACCACTCGGCCACTTTGCTCAAATCCGGTACATGCGGAGAGGCCACAGAAAGCTTCGTTCCTTCCCTCCCCACTGGCTTTGCTGGTGCTGACTCTAATGCCCACTCTTGTTATGGCTTTCGCAGGCCTAGCTCCTTCTCAGACATCAGATATCAGCTCCTTAAGGTCTTTCCTCCTGTCCTACCAAAGTGATTTATTTCTACTATCACCTATCTCAGAAATCCTGTTCTTAATCTCATGATGTCATCCCATCCTCTGCTCGTCTCATTCACAATCTGCTTCTACACTAGGCAGAATGCCCCTGCGCTCAGGGACGGGGTCTTGCTTTCACTGGTACAGTGTCTAGCACATACCAGATGCCCAAGGAAAGTTGACTGAATGAATGTATTCTAGAGCAGCACTAGCCCACAGAACTTTGTGGAATGATGGAGATGATCTATATTATGCTGTGTCCAACATGGTACCCACTAGCCACATAATGTTAGTAAGCATTTGAAGTGTGGTTAGTACAAATGAAGAGCTAAATTTTCAATTTCACTTAACGTAATTTTAATTAAGTTAAAATATAAATAGCCACATGTAGCTGCTGGCTGCCATATTGGAGAGTGCTGTTTTAGGACAATTCCCTCGGTGCTCAGAAAGGCACACAATTATTCCCAAAGAGCTAATCTGACCCAAACAGGAGGTGCTGCATGAGCCTGAGTTTGGCATTTTTGTGAGCTACTCGGCCATACCTATACAGCCTGGAACTTACTGTTTTAACCTGCATGATACTTTCCTTGGGCATGGAATATGGTATATGGTATAAAACCAGATAAGTTGGACCAAATTTCTAAAAAAACAAGTTAACACTTTTCTAATTCATTTTGTTGATGCTGTCTGCATATGCACAAAAGTCTTTAAAAAGAAAAAGCAGGCAATAACTCAAGCTAATTCCCCAGTATCTGTTTACCCCAAACAACAAATGAAGCAGAAGAGGTTCTTCTCATTGATTCAATGGGCCGTGGCCTTCGAGGGCTGAGGCTGCGGCTGTGGTTTCTGTGATAGGTTTATCTCCAGGGGCCTGACACAGTGGAGAAGGCACTTAGTAAAAATGTTTTGAATGCACAAATTAATCCCAGAGAGTGTTCTGTTCAGCTACTTGGGTTTATTTCCTTTCTCGTTTGCTTTTCCCATTCATTGTACTTATTTTCTCAAGTGAAGAATAAAAGGGCATATGGGGAAAGACAGGTTGTAGAATAAAAAAGGGCTTTTATTCCCATATTCTCAAGTTTCTCAGATAGTGCCCCAAGTGATGGGTCAGTGTCAGGAGACTAGGGGAGCCACGGGGCCAGGCAAGGTTCAATTTCTCACCACGCGCAAACACCAGAGGATGGTTCGAGTGAGGGCCAGTGTAACTTTCACCATCTACCATCAATGGGCTGGCCCCCAAGGCCGGTTCTCAGAACAATACTACAGAAATGCCAAGGAAGGGACAATAGAACAGGATGTAAAAAACCAAGTGTGTTCTTCATAAACCTGATCTGAATTCAGTTATGCTTGAGGTTTGCACTTCTCTCTCTCTCAAAATGCAGATCCCCCGCCCTCACTTCTATAGCAGAGAATCACACCCCGCTTCCCTTGAGGCTCCTGTGTACCAAATGGATCCAGGTACAGTTTTCTCTTCTAATTTGAAAGCGGCAGCTCCAGCAAATAATTTCCACGAGAATTAACAATTACCCTTTTCTTTATCCCTCTCTTTGCCCTTCCTACTCCTCCGGCTCTCCCTCCCCTCCTTCTCCTTGCTCTCTTTCTGATATAGTGTATCACAGTCAGAATTTCCTATTTTTGATCTATTAGAAAAAAGAGTCCAATTGCCTTAATATTGACAGCAGCTGGACCGCCTCTGGCCAGAAATCCTTTGTGTGAAATAAACAAACAAGAATTCTGTCCTTCCTCATTTCCCCACTGAAGCCTGTTGTTGCCTGCCTTCAACTGGAAATCTAACCCACAGGCATTTACATCATGAGGTTTGTTTTCATAAGTTATAGCAAAAGGCAAAAATGAGCACGGTTCTCTGGCTACAGGGCAGATTTCCCAGCGCCTGATTTGTTAGGGATGACATTTCTGTTAATGCCCTAGTATTAAAACTGCATGCCCATATTTTAATTTCACCGCAATATCACATCATGGCACTTAATAAGAGAGAGCCATCAAGAACTATTACCAAAAAGACATTATGAAACTTTATATGACTAAGTTGTATATTGACTTTGGGTGAGTGTTTCAAAATAGTTTCATTAAGTTTATGTCAAAGAAAGAAAGGGAAAAAAGGAAGGGAAGAAGAAAGGGAGGGTGGAGCAAGAGAGAAAGGGAGGAAAGACAGAAAGAAGGAAGGAAAAAGGAAACAGAATCTCAGACTGGGAACTCCTGAAAAGGAGAGAGTAATAAGATTTTTGTTCTGCATTTTGTAACTTAATATCCATTCCATTATGCCCTGTGTGGAGCATCGTTTTCCTATAAATGGTTTAATATAAAATGTATTGTTATACTGGGGCAGATACTATTATGTACTAACCAGCACAGGAGACGGCTATGCCTGAGAAGCATGTTTGGGAAAATAGATGTTAACACTGTGACTCCTTTTCTATGAAATGACAAACTTCCCTGAAGCACAAAGTAAGGTTTAATCCAATCTCTTCGATATCCATGATGGGGTGTCAAGAGAATGTGTGACAGCACCTCTAGGGAAATATTAATTTCAGATGGAACTAGACAATAGTGAAAATCATACAGAAATCCTCTGTCTGCTTTTATGGCTAACCATAAACAGAAGGCAAAGATCAAACACGCCAGCTTTAAGTCAGAGGTCAGACACCCATTTACAGGAAACAGTATGCATGAGAAACACATCTTCGTACTCTGATTTTAGAGAGGACAATCGGTGCATCCTCAGAAAATGCAGAGATCAACCACTTGCCTTTTACAGGGGCAGGGCCTGACCCAGCACCACGGACAAGGCCTTCTCCTGGGCTTGGCTGGGATTTTACAACAGGCATTACAAACCCTTCAGAAGCCTTTTGGTTAAAAAGAAGATCTTTGGTTCTCTCTCTTCCCAATTCTCTGACCCAGCAAAAATTACTGTCAACTCTCTGCCCAGCGGAGGGATATTGACTCTCCTGTTACCATGGCAACACATTAGTTGTCAGGACTGTGTGTCTCTCACACTCAGCACCTAATCTGTTCCTCCTGTTTTTTTTTTGGAGTTGACACTTTCTAAGCCTTAATTAGATTATTTGATGGGACCTGCACATTTTATTTTTATACTAAGTAGCTACTGAAAACAGAGTCATCCAGAGAACAGATCACAGCGGTAGGAGTCGTGTGCTGTCAGGCCGACCAGGAATGACAAAGATCAGGAGTAAAGTGGGAGGCACGGGCTCCACTTGCAGCTCTCCTCAGATATTGGGGAGAATCAAAACAGTTTTGCCATCTGTCACAGAGCACAGTGTGACAATTACAGAGCTGTTTGTTTCGACGTTTGAGGAACCTGCTGCCACTGTGATTAGATCACAATACTATTACCTAGTAACTAGAGGTTTGGATCAATGCCCTTTAATATTTTTCATCTCAGAGAATCTCTGTCTTAACTTATTTTTCAGTGGAATAGTCTGCTAAGCAACTCACTCAGAGATAAATATTTCACACAGGTAAAGCACTTAGCATGGGAGTCGCAGCACAGCTGATGACTTAATTTCAGAGCTAATAACCAAAGAAAACAAGGGGAGAATTCATAAAGGATTACCGTCAGTCTAGAGCAGCAGTTCTTCCAAGGGGTCCACAGAACCCCTGGATTGGGGGGAAGGGAGGGAGGTTTGGGTCCAAACCACTGTCCTGATAAACCTAAGACATTAGTGCCTTTTTCACTCTTTTAACTTTAACACTGATGATGCAGAAGTAGTACCATGAAATGGTTAAGTGGCTTACTACAAATCATGGCGCTCGCTCTCTCTCTCTCTCTCTCTGTCTCTCTCTCTCTGTCTCTCTCTCTCCCTCCCTCCTTGTTGTAGGAGGAGGAGGAAGAGGAGGCAGTTACATTTTAAATTCTTTTTTTTATTGATTTTCTACAGAGAGAAAGGGAGAGGGATAGATAGTTAGAAACATCGATGAGAGAGAAACATCAATCAGCTGCCTCCTGCACGCCTCCCACTGGGGATGTGCCCACAACCAAGGCACATGCCCTTGACCGGAATCAAACCTGGGACCTTTCAGTCCACAGGCCGACGCTCTATCCACGGAGCCAAACAGGCCAGGGTGCAGTTGCATTTTGAAATATCCTTGATAAGGGAGTTTTAAAACATTAACTCTTAAATCTTGGCCCTTGAGTACAGGTCTTACTAATATTCTGATGACAGAAAAGGAGACAATGCATAAACACTTGTTGTCATCGAAGTTTAATGGTTATCTCAAGGAAAAGCTTTGTGTGATTGAGCGGAGAGCCAAACGAACCACTTTCTTCATGGAGCACAGTTTTTACTTGAAAGAACAATGGACAAACAATGGTGCTAACCCAGGGATTTGGCAGATGTTTTTTCCAAATGAAAGAAAACTGTCATTTCAAAGAGAAAAACCTATAGTATTTGTTGCCATTGATAAAATGTGAGCTTTCGAGCAAAAGTTAGATATTTTTGATAAATTATACCGGTGAGCTTAAAATCTTGTTAATACATAAAGATTTTTCTGATGATATAGATATTAATGAATGTAATTTTTATAGTGTACATTGAAATGTGTCAACATTTGGAAGGTGTGCACCAAAATTTTCCAAATAATCAATGCATGCATGATATTACAAAATCTTTCTTGGGTAAAAGGCCAATTCAAAATAAAAGAAAGGCCAATGGATTTTAATGTAACATTATAAATAATTAATTCATAAGGTTTCAGATTTCATACTGCAAATAGCCATGGGAAAACTACCACTTGTCAAGTTTGAGTGTATTATCAAAGAATACTCTCAATGACCTAAAAGAGGACATTAAAACAGTCCTCTCTTTTACAGCTACACATCTGTGTGAGACCAGATTTGTATTTACCCCTCAACCAAAATAAACATACCACAACAAATTGAATGCAGAAGCAGGTAAGAGAATTCATCTGTCTTCTGTTAACCATACCTTAAAAAGTTTGACAAAACTGTAAAACAATGCCACTCTTCTAGCTAATTGGTGTTTTGGAAAGTATTACTATTCATAAAGCTATTTTAGTTTTTATACAATAGGTTTATTATTGTTATTTTAGAAATAAACATATACATTTAATTTTTACCTCTATTTTATAATCTAGTAAATACAAAAGCTAAGCCAAACCATTGGAGTCCTCAATAATTTATGTGTAAGGGATCCAAGACGACAAAATTTGAGACCACAACATAGAAGACCAAGGGGAAATTGGTTAAGACGCTGGGACCACAACAAAAGGACCTAGGACACACAGAAAGGTGGTTCTTAGAAATACATTTCATCTAGAAGACAACGAAACAAATGCTTCATGACCAGGCTCTAACTTCTTATCCAAGTACAGAAGACGAAATTCCAGAGCAAGGAAAAGACAGCCCAAGCTTAGCCTCAGGACATAGTTCTATTTTGGGGAGTAAAACAAGTTCCTCTCTCTTTTTTCATCTTACAAGTTTTTTGTCTTGTATGTCTTTCCACCCTACCCTAAACAAACAACATTTCATTCCAGATGAACATACGGGATTCTTGGGGATCACCAGAGAGTTATTAGCACCACATGTTTATAAAAACAGAAAGCAAGATCAAAGGTTACCGTTTCACCTTTTAAAAAGCACCATTCCCAATATCTATAATAAAAGATAACAGTAACATTCTGCTGCTGATGTGCCTTATGCTAATTAAATAAAAATCACAAATTTTAATTCACTAATGTATGCCTAATAGATTAGAGAATGTGATACTGTGTTTCCAACAGAGATTGGCATCTTAGACCAAGGTAACCATTCCAGCCCATAGATTAAAACCCAGATCAAACTAATACAAGAGAAATTCTGAGAGGTTATACGTCTTGCAACACTTAGTAGAATTCAATGATTCAAACCTTCAAAAACATAAAATATTATCCCACAAGAAGAACATTTATCAACCTGGAATAAGTGAAACCAAGTCAGTCAAAATAAGTACTCTGCTCCCCATGCATGTTTTTAAGAATCAGTCATAGTAACAACTTCTAACATAGACTATTTTGTAGTCTGTGTCATCAAGCTTGGAAGGACTGGGTTCTTGATTTCCCCATCAGTAAATGTAAATAAATGTCATTCACTTACCTGAGTCCAAGACCATCCAAGTAGCTTGACCAATGGATCTGCCATCTTGTCTTCCCATCGTAGGACTAGGAAACAAAATAAAACGATGATCATCACCCAGCCTGGAACACCTCTGTACGTCCCCGAATACCTGCTCCTTTATCTCTGAAATGAATGCAACTTCAGGAGAGAGGAACCTGAGGGATGAGACCACCTGCTGGGGCTCATCTCTCCAAGTAGGAAATCAGCTTTTCTTTGCCCCCACACTCTTTTTTTTTTTTTTTTGCACAGGTTTATATTCTCTTTCACAAGCAACAAAAACAGTGATGCAGTCTTTATTATGGCATTGCCAAGCTATGTGTTTTTGAATAAAAATCAATTTTATTGTACAAAATTAAGACTTTCATATTTCTAAGTCTACCGAGGCTAAAAGTAACAGCAGCAACAACAAAAATCTTTAAAAAATCTTGATTTTAAATTTTTCACAAAAATTGTTAAATGTTTAGTTTCCCAATATCCTCACCCCTCAAATTAGTAAAGTGACCTGCGCCAATATTTGAAGAATAACACTGTAAGTAACACAAAGTACTTAAAAGGAGTACAGCAGCAGGGGGTGTTTTCCATTATCCCCCCGTGGATGGATACCTATGAGTAGTACAGAACGCTGTATGCACTATGCCTTTTCCTCTACACACGTACATACACACATATAGACATACATATGGCAAAATTTAATTTGTAAATTAGGCACAGTAAGGGATTAACAATGATTAATAATAAAAAAAACAATTATAACAATATACTGTAATAAAAATTATGTGAATGTGGTCTCTCTCTCAGCAAACTAGAATAAATTTCTTTTTCCTCTTCATAATTTCACGGGTAGAAGACTTGTCCTTACCATAGATCTGAGCAACCTCAGCATACAATTTCTTTCTTTCCATATTAAAGTTGAGACATTTCACCTTCTCACTTAAAGGATGCACTTTATGACTTCTCTTTAGCACATCTGAATTGCTAGCATCACTACTCTTGCACTTGGGGACATTATTAAGTACAATAAGGGTGACTTGAACACAACCACTTCGATACCACACAGTTGATCTGATAACCACAATGGCAAGAAGTGACTAAAGGTCTGGTAGGGTATAGTGTGGAGATACCGAATACAAGCATGACTCATGACCCAGACGGGATAGGGTGGGATGGCGAGATTCATCATGCTACTCAAAACAGCACCCGATTTACAGCTTACAAATTATTTCTGGAATTTTCCACATAATATTTTTGGACCAAGGTTGACCAAGGATAACAAACTGGAAAGTGAAACGCATATAAGAGGGGACCACCGGAACAGTATTTCCTGGTTCGATGATCTCTTTGGCATGAGACAGTGGGACCCAAATCCCTTGGAAGATTGAACCAGACCACCTGACATCTTCACCCAACACACCATTTTCAAATTCAACAAAGTAATAGCATGTTTCTCAAGTACAAAACATGTCTTGAAACCAGAGGGCTGAGAAGCAGACAGCATCATCTGAGGAGTCTCCTGTGATTCATTATTCAGGGAGGGTAATGGGAGGACCAGTGCTGGACTTCCTGGGTGGTCTGAGTCTGGGCTCCAGGACCAGGCTTTGGTTTGCAGTAACAACCCTCTGTTTTGTTGTTTGGGCCTCTTCTCTTGTTTCTCTTATTTGTTAGGGAAAGTGTGACACAGTTCAGGCTTATATCAGAATCTGTTTTCCCACACTGCATTTATCACAAGATAAAAACTCTTTCAACTGTCTCAAGGTAGTGGCTAATGAGACCAAGTCTCCCTCATTTTCCTGGCCAAAACAAATAAAACAGAACAGAGCACAATTTTATGATTCATGCTGTAGATATAAATATTATGACTTAGTCTGATAGCCCTGTTTTCAGTTAAATATAATAAACAAAAAATGATAAACTAGCTGTTAAAGAGTTCACCCCAGCCAAGCTCCCCTAGAAGTTCCCTTATAGTATCAATTAATAAAGTGGTCAACATTTAGTTCTGTGTAAAAGTAAAGTAAATGACCCCAAGATGTTGTCAATTGTTAGGCGCTCTTTATAAAAGGATGGAATTCTTCAAAAGTGTTAGTGCTAAGCAACTATGAAGAATTTCAAAAATAATTTCTCATCCAGCAAGTAGATAATTGGCTCCTCATAGACTTCAGTAAAAACAAAAATTAAAAACAAATTGTGCTTAATTTTTATTTCTTAATATTGCCCCTTCATATCATTTCTCTTTATGATGCCAGCAGTTTGTAAGATTATTATTCACAGAAAACAAAATCCCTCCTGGACTCTGCTTTCCCACTTCAGGATTTAAAGTATGTGAGGGAGAATACTAACGGCATATTTCACAGACCTAGAACAAACTCTCCAAAAATTCATATGGAATAAAAAAAAGACTCTGAATAGCTGCAGCAATCCTGAGAAAGAAGAACGAAGGTGGAGGGATCACAATACCAGATTTCAAGTTATATTACAAAGCCACTGTTCTCAAAACCGCCTGGTACTGGCACAAGAACAGACATATAGACCAATAGAACAGAACAGAGAACCCAGAAATCAAACCAAGCCATTACGCTCAATTAATATTTGACAAAGGAGGCAAGAGCATACAATGAAGTCAAGACAATCTCTTCAATAAATGGTGATGGGAAAATTGGACAGGTACATGCAAAAAAAAAAAAAATGAAATTAGATCACCAACTTACACCATTCACAAAAATAAACTCAAAATGGATAAAAGACTTAAACGTAAGACAGGAAACCATAAAAGTCTTAGAAGAATCCATAGGCAGTAAAATATCAGCCATATATCATAGCAATATGTTTACCAATACATTTCCTAAGACAATGGAAACTAAGGAGAAAATAAACAAATGGGACTACATCAAAATAAAATGCTTCTGCACAGCAAAAGAAACGATCAACAAAACAACAAGATAGAGCTTACTGCATGGGAGAACATATTTGCCAATGTTATCTCTGATAAGGGTTTAATCTCCAAAATTTATAGGGAACTCATACAACTTAGCAAAAGGAAAATAAACAATCCAATAAAAAATGGGCAAAGGACCTAAGACAGTTTCTGAAAGCCGACATACAGAAGACCAAGAGGCATATGAAAAAATGCTCAAAGTCACAATCATCTGAGAGATGCAAATCAAAATGACAATGAGGTACCATCTCAAACCTGTCAGAATGGCTATTATCAACAAATCAACAAATGACAAGTGCTGGCGAGGATGAAGAGAAAAAGGAACCCTCATGCACTGCTGGTGGGAATGCAGACTGGGGCAGCCACTGTGGAAAACAGTATGGAGTTTCCTCAAAAACTTAAAAATGGAACTTCCATTTGACCCAGTAATCCCACTTCTAGGAATATATCCCAAGAAATCAGAAACACCAATCCGAAAGGATATATGCACCCCCATGTTCACAGCAGCACAATTTACAATAGCTAAGACTTGGAAACAGCCTAAGTGCCCATCAGCAGATGAGTGGATTAGAAAACTGTGGTACATCTACACAATGGAATACAACGCTGCTGTAAAAAGGAAGGAACTCTTACCATTTGCAATAGCATGGATGGACCTGCAGAGCATTATGCTAAGTGAAATAAGCCAGTCGGAGAAAGAGAAACATCACATGATCTCACTCATTTGTGGAATATAATGAACAACATAAACTGATGAACAAAAACAGATCCAGAGACACAGAAGCATCAAACAGACCATTAAACCTCAGAGGGAAGGCAAGGGAGGGTGGGAAGGGGGGTAAGAGATCAACCAAAGGACCTATATGAATGCATATGAGCATAACCAATGGACACAGACAGTAGAAGGGCGGGGGCGGTGAAGGCCTGTGCTGGGGGAACTCACACAACTCCTCACTTCTGGCCTGTGCTGGGAGGGGCTAGAGTGGACTTGGAGAGGTCAATGGGGGTTGGGGAGGGTGGAAAGGAGACATGTAATTCTTTCAACAATAAAGAACTGAAAATAAAAACAAACAAATAAATAAAATATACGAGGAAAGAAAATACACTTTCGCCTCCCAACATGCAGGAGGGGCAGTTGTTATGTGCTTGCCACGGGAGATTCCGTCACACCCAGAACCTGCGGCCAATACCTTTTTAGTGAAGCTAGAAGAACATGGTTTCAGGAAGAGACAGCAGCCTCAGGGAGCAGATGGACCACTGTTCTAGGGCAGCCATTACAGTCTTTGGCTACAAAGATCAACAGCCACATATTCTTTCATGGGGGCTACTTGTCCTTACACCTATAATCTTCCTACAATCTTTTTATTATTGTGATAAGATACACATAATGTAAAACTTACCATTTTGACTATTTTAAGGTGAACAATTCATTTGCATTAAGTACATTCACAGTGTTATGCAACCATCACCACTATCTAGTTCCAGAAGTTTCTCACTGCCCCAAAAGAAAACCCTTTACGCATTGAACCGACAGTATTGAAAGCCATCGATTAGATGCTTGGTTTGGGATCAGAATTTCTTTAACTCCCCCCTCCGGTCCCCAGCAGATGATCACAGTTAAGAGTATGAGCTCTGCAATCAGATGGCCTGCCTTTAAATTCTGCTCCTGACTGTCACCTCGGACAAGTACTCACTCTCTCTGAACGTCACTGTCCTCATCTATGGATTGGGAGCAATCAGAAAACCTCTGACAGGGCTCTGAGGAAGAAACTAGCACACATACAGCCCACTCAACTCGGGGCCAGGGTCTGACATCAGGAGCTCAATGTGTGCCTCGTATATTTATTAATTTATGCTTTTTGTCACACCTTCCACGTGCCAGGCTCTATTCTAAATGCTGTGTAAATATGAGATGCTTTCAAATTCTTAGCCATCCCAAGAGATAGTCACCACAACGAGCTTCATTTCACAGGTGAGAAAACTCAAGCAGAGAAGGTGAGTCACTTGCCCTAGGTCCTGCAGCTCCAAAGTGGGGGAGCAGGAGCCAGGATTCCAGCTTCCAAGGGTGTGCTCCTCACTTCTGGCCACACTTCCTCCACGTCATCATACTCTCCCAAAATGCATAGTCCGTCCATCTTCTTTGCCATTCTTTGTCTACTTCCTGAGGCAATTCAGTGTTGTCAAAAATGGAAACCATCCATATTCTTGCCTTTCTCACACAGCACCTGACAGTGTTCCTCTGTACTTTTGCCATGTCTTTTTTCATTAAATGTGTGATTTTACACAGTAGACATGCAATCAGCTCAGACGTGCAAAATATAATCAGAAAGCAATTTTGTTTACTGTTTTGCCCTGTCAATGTTATAGCATAACCATGCAAGAAAATTTTTATTCCCCCAAATGTATGTGACCTTGAATTACTAGTCAGCTTTTTGTACTTTCTGTCTCTTCATGTAGGCGCACTATAACTCCTATATCCTGAGTGGCAGGCTCTGTGTGGCTGGTTAGCTCACATCACACCAAGAATTTGCACCTAATTCTTGGTAGGATAGAGTGGTGAGAGCTCAGAAGGAGGGCTGGTGCTTGAACCACCAAAATAGTGGTTCATTAGCTCATCCTGGGACTAAGGGCACAGAGCAAGAAACAGCCCTAGTCACAGGGCAGAGGAAGAGAGAAATTATGGAAAACCACCACATCAGCTTCAAAAGTCCAACTTTTACAGACAGAGTGCAGGGGAAACAAACTCAGCTAAGCATGTGTGCCTGTCAGTGTGTGGAAGGATGGCAGTCTCCCAAATCCCACGTCCAGTCACCAGACATTATCAGCAGAGATCCAAGTGTTTACACAGAGCAAGCCTCCTGGAAATTCAGGGCAGGAGGCTTCTTTACATGATTAAAGAAGTGCAGGTTCTGATAAAATAAATTTCCCTTGAGGCACAACTGTTTTTCTTCGTTCCTACAAAGGGCTTCATATTACAGGGAGGTATGTCAAATTAAATTTCTTGTGTGTGTTTTTTTCTCTTTTTCTTTAATAACAAAAGTAATAAGTGCTTATTGTAAGGAGTTCAAACAATACAGAGTATGTAGAGTGAAATAAAGCTCCCCTCTTACCACCACCATCTTCTAATCCTAGTCCCAGAGGCAACCTGCCAACACTTTAGAATGAAACCCTCAGATTCCTTTTCTATTTTTGCACATATGCAAGTATTTTTACACATGTACAAATGTGTATGGATATGCAAATACATGGGTATATATATATGCAAATACATAAAATCTAACTTTTGTTTTTGTTAAATGTAGGACAAAACTATAAAAAAAGACAAGATAGATTGTAGCAGAAGTTGAAAACATATTGGGTCTATTATTATGAGCTGCCAACACATAGAAAATAATTTGGTCAGACACATGCAAAAAAATGAAACTAGACCACCAACTTACACCATACACAAAAAATAAATTCAAAATGGATAAAGGACTTAAACATAAGATGGGAAACCATAAAAATATTAGAGGAATCCACAGGCAACAAAATCTCAGATATATGCTGAAGCAATATCTCCACCGATACAACTCCTAGGGCAATGGAAACTAAAGAGAAAATAAACAAATAGGACTACATCAAAATAAAAAGCTTCTGCACAGCAAAAGAAACCATCAACAAAACAACAAGAAAACCCACTGCATGGGAGAACATATTTGCAAATGATATATCCAATAAGGGTTTAATCTCCAACATTTACAGAGAACTCACACAACTTAACAAAAGGAAGACAAACAACCCAATCAAAAAATTGGCAAAGGACCTAAATAGATACTTTTTGAAAGAAGACAGAAGGAAGGCCAAGAGACATATGAAAACATGTTCAAAGTCACTAATCATCCGAGAGATGCAAATCAAAATGACAATGAGGTACCATCTCACACCGGTCAGAATGGCTATCATGAACAAATCAACAAATGACAAGTGCTGGCCAGGATGCAGAGAAAAAGGAACCCTCATGCACTGCTGGTGGGAATGCAGAGTGGGGCAGCCACTGTGGAGAACAGTATGGAATTTCCTGAAAAAACTAAAAATGGAACTTCCATTTGACCCATGATCCCACTTCTAGGAATATATCCCAAGAAACTAGAAACACTAATCAGAAAGAACATATGCACCCCTATGTTCATAGCAGCACAATTTACAATAGCTAAGATTTGGAACCAGCCTAAGTGCCCATCAGCAGATGAGTGGATTAAAAAACTGTGGTATATCTACACGATGGAATACTATGCTGCTGTTAAAAGGAAGGAACTCCTACCATTTGCAACAGCATATATGGAGCTGGAGAACATTATGCTAAGTGAAATAAGTCAGTCAGAGAAAGATAAATATCACATGATCTCACTCATTTGTGGATTATAATGAACAACGTAAACCGATGAACAAAAGCAGATCCAGAGACAGGGAAGCATCGATCAGATACTCAAACCTCAGAGGGAAGGTAGGGGAGGGTGGGGGTAAGGGGGATAGATCAACCAAAGGACTTGTATGCATGCATATAAGCATAAGCAATGGATGCAGACAACAGGGATTGAGGGTGAGGGCAGGATTAGGGGGGTGGGGGGACAATGGGGGAATAAGGACACATATATAATACCTTAATCAATAAATGGAAAAAATACTCATTATAAGGAAAAATTTTGTAAATATATGTGATGATGGATATTTATTAAATTATTGTGATTGTTTTGCAATTAAAAAAAGAAAAGAATGGCAGAGAGAAGGTTAAAATGAACAGATCTTTTATCCAGAAACACAAAACATCATTCCATTTTTTTTAATATATATTTTATTGATTTTTTACAGAGAGGAAGAGAGAGGGATAGAGAGTTAGAAACATCAATGAGAGAGAAACATCAATCAGCTGCCTCTTGCACACCTCTTACTGGGGATGTGCCCGCAACCAAGGTACATGCCCTTGACTGGAATCGAACCTGGGACCCTTGAGTCCGCAGGCCGATGCTCTATCCACTGAGCCAAACCAGTTTTGGCTAATCATCATTCCATTTTTGTACATCAAACTCCAAACTGTGTGAAATTTAGTTTGATTGGTTATATAACCCCTCTTCTTAATCAGAAGTAGTTCAACAGTACCACCAGTTTGAAAGATTTATGTTAGGTGATGCTGGGAATAGAAACATGTGACTGCATGTACTCATTGCTATTATTTGCATTCTTGCTTATTTGATTTACCATTCTCAACAACAGCTTTGCTCAGGCATTGCTGCCCCCTGCACAAAGTATCTTCCCCCCACCCTGACATCCTCCCTCCAGCAAGCCATAGATCATTTCCTACCACCCAGGAAAGACTTTCTTCATCACTCTGACCCAAGGAGACCAAGATTGCTTTGGCTTCTGAACCCTACATGGAGGCCTAGGAGCCAGAAGTTCCTGAAGCCAACTGCCAGTGGGCAGGTTCAGAACTAGCTGGTTCTTGGCTCAAGCTTAAAGGAAGACAACATGACTTCAATGCAACCTTACTAGGACCCTGGACAAATTATAGTCAAATTTGCATTTCGGTTTTGACACCACCACCCCAGGGTTTTTCTGTGTGGATTACGGGTAAGGGCATGCACAGAAGAAATATAGTTATACTAGAGGCCCTGTGCACAAAATTCATGCACAGGTAGGGTCCCAGTGATCAGGGCCGATCTGCAGGGTGACCAGCAGGGCAATCGGGGGCCCCTGCTCACACCCACCTTGGCTGGCCTGGGTCCTGTGGGCTGGGGGCAGCTCCTGCATCGAGCGTCCGCCCCCTGGTGGTCAGTGTGCATTATAGCGACTGGTTGTTCCACCGGTCATTCTGCAGTTCAGTCGATTTGCATATTAGGCTTTTATTATATAGGATAATCCTTTTCTGTCAATTATCCCTAGATGCAAATGAAAGTCTCCACCAGAAAATCCCATGTTTAAACCATATAACGCAGGGAGTGCAGGGCCATTGTCTCTCTCAATTGGCCCATTCCTCACTTGGAGTCTATTTTCAATAAATCCCTCTTTGCTTTACTTTCATTTTCTTTGGCCTTAATATCTTTTCTGTGTCGACGAGAAGAACTGAGGTCCCAGTCAGTAACCCCAATCAGTAACATCTTAAACTTCAAATAATAAATCAAAGATGATTTCCCCAAAGCTTACAAGGTCCGGATTCTAGGATAAAGAAAATTAGCACGCTAGCCAGGCTTCCTTAAATCCAGTCCCCTCAATTGACACCAGAGGATCATTCAGCCTGAAATGATGGGGAACACTGGGTGTTCGGGAGGAGAAACTCCGTGACTTTTATCAGATGCTCCACAAATCCCGCAACTCAAAATAAAAAAAAGGGTTAAGCAACATGATTTCGGTCACATGGCAGACACATACCAGAATGTGTTTGGGGAGGTGGGTGGCATCTATGTGGCAGTGTGTGGCTGGATAGCACTAAGGGCTCTGCCTCTTTCCATTGGTGAAAGAGCGCATTTGTCTGCACCCCTCCATTTCAACCAGCTGCTCAAAGCTTAACGTTAATAAACTATCTACCTTTTGATATTTTAAAAAAATATCCAGCCATGATCATAAACTCTGTTTATAGCAGGAGACTGTTAACAGGAAGGGTTGTGATGAGAAAAGTGCCTCACGCCAGAGAGGGTTTACATAAAAATGAGGTTTGCACCTTAATGTGATCACAAACCTCAGTACACCATTCCACATTCAGTTAGACACATACACAATACTGCAAATCCCTTTCTGCTGATATGTGCTTATGCATAACTGGTATGAATGATTCGAATAATAAAGCATGGCTCTGAAAAGCCATGTGTAGCCCCTCGATTCCTTAGAGGATATTAGTAAAAATGATTCCAAAGCATAATACCCAAGCCAAAGAGAAGTCCAGTGAGTGGAGCTCATTATTTCTGAAACTTGTCACACAATAGAAAAAAACCATGTCAGTTGCTCTGACTTAAATTAGAAGTGGTTTCCCACTGAGTAGTGTGTTGAATCTTCAGCAGAAAAACTAACGATGCCTTAGACAATTACACGTCCATCCAGGGATGAGACTGAACCCAGCAGTATTTAGATGTACCTTGATTTCAAATAATGAAAGCAATTACTCCTTTCCAAGACTGGAAGTCTGTATTTCCTGGGAATCAGGATATCTAGGTTTTAGTCCTGAGCCTGCCATAAAGGTTTATGACCTTAGACAAGTAAGGTAATCACATTTTCCCTATTTATCTAATGAGGGGGTTAGAATCTGTCTCATTCTCAGCTTCCTTCCAGCCCCAGCATTCAAAATCTTAAGTATTGTTTCAAAGACAGTGAAAGGATTAAAAGATTTTTTATTAAAAGAAAAAAATGAGGAAAATTTATTTCACATTAAGAATTCTTGAAAACTCATGTTGGATTCTGAATCTGTAAAATGGATCTTATGTTTTCCTACATATGAATATCCTATCTTAGATCATTTACTACTAACATTCATGCTTCAGGTTTCCTGATCCAGTCTCTCTCTGGAGGTGAATGCTATTTAAACAAACACCTAAGTATGATGGAGTCAATGTCTAAAAGATGTCCCATATTTGCTCATTTTGGATGGTCATGTATCTAGTTTTCCTTTTTTAAAAATTTTATTTTTCTCTCTTTTTAGGTTTCATGTAAATACAACCTCCTCAAAGAGGCCAAACCTAATGGCCATTGTTATTTAGGTCCACCCATGCTACCTCTATCCATCCCTATCATGGCTCCCCTTTTATGACCTTCATAGCACTTAGCCCTCTGCACAGCTATGTCTTTGTACGTATTCTGCTTATTGTCCAGTTCTCCCAAGGTAAGGGTCTTAGCTCTCTTGTGCCTGGCACATCTGACCTTCAATGAATAATTACTAAATGAAGATAAGCAATACCGTCTATAGCACACAGGCATAGAAGTCTTGTCAAGAAGGTCAGATGAAATAGAAATACTCTACAAAAGCTGGATGATGAGTTCAGACATGCCAAACCAGCTAAGCCATACCCACTTTGGCCTATAAATTCAATGATCTGGAAAGCAGATCTTGCCAGTAGAAACACTTTGAATGTGTTGGTTAACAAACTGGCCCCTGCACATTGAGGGCAAGGAGAGACTGAAGAAAGATGGGGACCAGTCCAGATTAGTAGATGGCAGGCTTAATAAGCAACAGAACTTACATCTGAGGTTTGTCTTGGCACCCATAAGATGAGTGGATCTCTGCATCTACCAGCCAGAATCTTAAAAGTTTATATGGGAGCCTTTACTGGGTTCAGTCATCTTGAGATGTCCAGATGATCTCAACATCTTACCATCGCAAGGCTGCATCCTTGAAACAGCTCCTAGTGTGGGAATGTGGGTGGAATGTTCATTCCAGAGCGGGGGAGGGAGTAAGGAGTCTCCAATTGCCCGAGTCCAGCTCCTGGGTCAACAGGTGGTCATGTCTTCTCAATGACTTCCTCCAACAGAATGATGCATCATTAAAAATATTTTTTAAAAGATACCACAGCCTGGTGTCATTCATAGCTAACTATTATAGCTTTAGGACCTCGTACTTACTAATTATAGTGAAGAATAATGAATTATTTCATGTCCAAAGAATTCAAGAGAAAATACTTCCAGAAGCCCTAGTAATATTTCCACTACATTTATAGCTGGTGATGACTGATGCTACACTAGCTCCTCTTGAGACAGTTCATTCACCAAAGCCACTGCCATCAGAACAGCCACTGAGAGTGACCATAGCCACAGATGTGATGGGGCTGGGAAGTAAGTACACAGTGTGGCTGCTGCATGGAGAATGGGGAGCATGGTAGGAGCTGTTCCTTGCCGAGGTTTGTACAGCTGAAGCAGGAAGTCGTGGTAGAAACCCTACATAGTTTTCTAGGGAACTTATTCCAAACCAGAAGCCCCACCAGGAAGAAGAACCTGGAGGACACCAGCACTGACTTTGGAAACAGCACTGATTCATACCTGACTCTGCTAACCACAAGGACAGGATGACGTTAAGAAAGTTACTTAACTTCTCTGACCCACACTTTTCTCACCTGTGAAATGAGGCTGAGAAGATCATCCTCCATATATACCGGGTAAGAAGATGGATTCTAGAAACATACTGTTTGAGGTCAAATAACGTTGACTCTTATTAGCCACATGCTTTGGAGAAAATTGGGCAAGTCTCTCTCTGGGCCTTGACTAACTCATTGATAAAATGGGGACAATGATAGTACCCTACCATGAGTATAAAAATGAGATATAATTATTATTTTTAAATATGTTTTTATTGATTTCAGAGAGGAAGGGAGAGAGAGATAGAAACATCAATGATGAGAGAATCATTGATCGGCTGCCTCCTGCACGCCCCCCACTTGGGGTCAAACCCACAACCTGGGCATGTGCCCTGATTGGGAATTGAACTGTGACCTCCTGGTTCATAGCTTGATGCTCAACCACTGAACCCATGCCGGCTGGGCAAGATACAATTCTTAGAAGCATGTGCCTCTATACACAGAACATAAGAAATGCCCAGAAAATGCCAGCAATTACACTTCTTTTCCAGGACATTCTACAAACTTAAGAGATGTTCCTTGACACATTGACTAAAGCAAATTCTCACATGTACCTAGCAAAGAATTTTCTGATAGTAACACCCAAGGGTGAAATGAAATATTCTATATATTCTAAAATCTGAGACAAATGCCATTAGGATGCTTTACCAACAGTTATTTAAGGAACTATTATACCTTGTGCAATAATAAAAGTTGAGAGGATGAACAGAAGAACTGAAATCCTATTTACTGAGGAGTTGGATAGGACGGGTGGGAAGACACTCAGAGATGAACAATCAACTTTTATCAGTCACACAGAAGATTTTCCATTGAATTGCAGGAGTTCACAGACTTCAAAGACCCTTGCCTTTGGGGGCTAGAGCTCTGTTTGAATCAGACCAACAGCGGGTCTTGACCCCCAGTACGACTGCTCCAGAAGCCTCCTCAGCACATTGCTGCTCCCAGAGGACAAAGACATTTCTCAGCCACTGTAATGGCAGAGCCTCTGCAATCCATGCACATCGCAAGTCTGTGGAGGGGCTTTCATTCTTAATGAGGCCACCAGACCTGGAGCCTTGTTCTCTATGCTGATGACAATCTGCTCGCCTATGACCCAACAGGGCAACTTACTCTTTCAACACAAATGAATTGAGTGCCTGCTCTGTGCAGTGCATTGAGCTAGGGGCTAGGGATCAAACAATAAATAAGACAGGTGTGGCATCCGTCTGCAATGAGTTCACAGTCTAGAAGGTGAACCTGCTGAGTAATTTGGGACTGTGGGGGTGTGGGTGGTATAAGATGCTACACAGAAACACACATGGGCATGAACCAGCACTGGGGACTCAGGGAGGCTTTCCAGGGAAGCAATATCAAAGCAGAGTGCTAAGGAGGAGCAGGAGTTAACCAGCAAAGGAATGTGAAGGGTAGAAACGGAGGGGACAAGACTCTTCCAGGGAGAAGAAAGAGCATGTTGGAAATCCAATGGCAAAAGGGGGCTTGATGCCTTCAGGGTCTTGAAAATCTCAGGGGGGCTACACTGTAGGGTAACGTGGGAAGAGGCATGAAAGCAGCCTGGTGGAGGACCCTGAAGGTGATGTTACTGAATGTTGACTCTATCCCATAGAAAGCAAATAAGTGTAAGGCCTTTTAAGCTGAGAAGCCACACAGTTCACAGGTTCCACCAACTGAGTGCCAGCTGCACTCTGGTGCCAGGACGCACTTCACCAGCACCCATTGGACACACACCCTTTGGAGCCTGCTTCTCAAGTGTGTGCAGGGCTAGGATTCTCCGATGAATAGGACCCTGCTTCTGCCTTCAGGGGGCTCCCTGCTGAACTGAGAGGTCTTTGTCAAATACTAAGTTGACAGAAATGGGTGGGAACCTTTAAGAAATGGAATGGAGTGCAGTCATGGCTCAGAACAGCCTCTGGGACGGGTTAGAATGAAGAAGTTGAGAGGGAGACACCCCATAGGACCTCGGTCTCCGTGAAAGCAATACCGGGCTGGCAGAAGAAGAAAGTGCTGCAATGATTCTCACTGGGTGTCCCGCAAGACAGGGAACAGCATGAAAACAGGAGCAAAAAATGTGTGAATTCTTAAAGAAATGAAAAAAAGGTCCAGTTCATACCAGGTCCTCTGCAGCCTTATTACCAGAACATTTAGAGTTTTTCCAAAACACTCTTTAAAGACAATTAACCTAATTTGGCATGTTACAAAGTCATTTTAAATCTCCATTTGGTGAATGAATAAATATATTCACTCAGCAGCATGTGTGTGTGAGTGATAACTCGGTTTATCAAGGGCCAGAGGAGCCCAACCTCAAGGCGAGTGCCTCCTGCCGAACCGGGCGCGGGGGGGGGGGGGGGGGGGGGGGGGGGAAGGGGGCTGGCAATTATCTCCTACCAGCCTTGCCACCTGTAATAAGTGTGTGATGTGGCCGAGTTTTAAAAATAACACCTGGTCGGTGTGGCTTGGTGGGTTGGAGCATCGTCCTATGCGCTAAAGGATTTCAGGTTCCGGAGGCAACCAATCAATGTTTCTCTCTCACATTGATGTTTCTTCCCCCCTCCCCCCTTCCCCTCTCTGTAAAATCACTGAATATATCCTCGGTGAGGATTAAAATCATAATAAAATAATGCCTACATATCTGTAAGGCCTCCCATCTCTGGGTCCCAACTTGAGAATTTACACTTAACATGACAAAGTTTAAAGTGGGAATGGTCTCATCCTAACCATAGCTGCCATTAAGGTATAATTCAATGAAAACATTTTTTAACTTCTTTATTTAAGTTGTAGCCAAAAAAAATAAATTAAAAAGAGGCAATTTTTGTCTTTTCATTGGTATTTCAACTGTTTCAAAACTAATCCCACTGGTATTTCAACTGTTTCAAAACTCAACAAGCCACCGGGGGCCATCTAGATGCACAAATTTTAATTACATGATTCCCTTAATTAATTTTGACGGAGGATTTCACAACAAAGATCCCAAGTCAGTTTTGTTTTTCCCAGAAAAGCATTGCATGTGTAATCCTTACTCACATAGCCCTCCGCTGAGTTCGGGTGTTTAAAAACCAACCTCTTTAACTGCCTTGAGAACTAAACACAGGAAAAAATAATAGCTATGCCAGGAAGGCACACTTGAACTGCCCCAACTGCCATAAATATGGCCCCAAGTTCACCACCATTCATTAGCTTTACTCGTGATAAGATCTGGAGGCAAAAGTGGGAGCTAAATACAGAGCCACCACCTGGAGTAATGATAAGTGACAGATTCTGAAGGAAATAGTAAAGCGAGCCCAGAGAGGGACTACGTCCCCCTTCCCATCATGTTCAGCCTCTGTGACTCCTCCAGCGTGGAGCCTGTATGGTCTGCAAGGCTGTACTTCAAGGGCTGAGCAGGGGCCTGCCTGCCTGGGGTCTCCAGTGGGCGTTGCTGCAACTGCATGCTGTTCTCAGTGTCCAGCCCCTCAACCAGGTAATATCCTCCCATGCCCATCATTCCATCTCAAGGAACAGAAAATCCTTATTCGTTCTTTCACAATCACTCCAACTAAATAAACAAGCAAGCAAACAAACAAACCCACTTGCTCTACCAAAGCGTGTACATCCTCATACCAACTGCCCTGGATCTTTACAGTGGGGTCTAGGAGATTCCATTCCCCCATCCACTCGCTCAGATGTCTGTCGGCCTCCTGCTCTGATAGAGCCAAAGGGTCCTGCCTCTCAAAAGCAGGCAATTCTGACGGTCACACCAAAGCTGGGCCCCTTGCAGGGGGGCCAGGAAAGCAATTCCTGTTTGTGAGTACCTCTTTTCACCCCTAACCCTTGAATTATGTATGTCCTCACATTCCAATATGCACTCTGGATCTCTCATTCTTTGCACAAGTAGTGGTGATGGAAGCGTTGCGGTTTCTTTATAAATCTCACATGTAACTGCCTCTGTTGACATCCCACCTCTAAGTCGGGGCTCCAGTGTTTTCAACATTCCACAATAGATGCAAGTTACATAAGGATCTTGTTCGATCTCGTGGGACTGGGGCAGGGCCCGGAGTCTGAGCTCCTAGCATGCTCCCAGGTGTGACTAGGTGTGTGTCTGCAGCCCACACTTGGAGCAGTAAGGGCTGGTTCACACGGAGTGGGCACTAAACTTCCTGGTAATTACTCAAGTAAACAAAACATCTTGCTTCCCTTTTCCCCTCTGGGTTTCTTTTCTTCTAATTTACAATCTCTCCTTAGTGTCTCACACTGATTTTGTTGGTGTTCCCAGTACCCATAAAAACCAGCACCACAACCCAAATTAGTTCCACATGAGAACATGACATAAAGTAGACTCACTCTGCTCTTTCCCCATTTGTCATTTCAATCACCTAAGACACACGGATTAAAAAGAGAGACGGAGAGAGAGAAACAATAAAGTACCTAATGTCCCATGTTCCCCTGTTTATCTGAAGGTGTTGATTACCTCGAGGTAATTTTTTTCTTGTAAAGTAATTTATTTTAAATAAAAAAAAGGTCAGGCAGCTATTTCATTTATCACTATTACAAAGGAGTCTAACCCAGTGATGGAGAAAGGGAAGGAAAAATTAATTACAAGTCAGAAGCTGCAATAACACTCCCGGTAATTGTGACAAAAATTTTAAATTAACATTTCTGTCACTGAGAGAAGTTTGATTAATTTTACAATTGGAGATGCTATAGCCAGAATATTGGGGGACCAGAGGACACAGCAGCGTGCAGTTCCAGAAGGAGATGGCTTCTTTAAGACTCTGAATGTATCTGCAAGGCACCTTCACACTTTATTAACAGCTCAATCAGTGCCATGCTGGAAATAATTAGCCAGGAAACCATGGAGCAAATAGATTCTGACTGGCAAACCATGTGAACAGAAATACACGCAATGAGCTGCTTTGTAGTTATAACAAAGCCAACCTTGTTTTCTGCCTTACAAAGCATCCTGGGAAGATCGCTGTGGCCCCTGCAATCTTCCCTTCAAGAAATAAAACAACAGAGCAGCAGCAGTTACACTCTTCCACTGGCCTTTCCTTAAAGAGCTTACACTGGGGAGGGATGCAGAGAACCCAAGGCCCAAACAAGAGAAAGTAAGAGAAGAGAAAGGGTATAAAGGGTGTATTAATAACCCGCTTCAAACTGGCTGAAAGTGTTCTCCTGTGATGATTTATCAAAGGCCTGTGTAGTAGAGTGGCCTTATTAACACAGCATTTAACATGTAGTTTAGGGTTTACTATGCTCCAGGCACAGAGATTCTAAGAGCCCTTATCTATACCAATTCCTTCAATCCTCGAAATGACCCTGTAGATTCTGCAATAATCCTCATTTTATGGATGAGCTAATTTTTGTGGCACAATGAGATTAAGAACCACACACCTAGAAAATGTTGAGCAGACAGATACTCATTCCCAAGCTCCAGAACCTTCACTCTTTCAAAATTATCTTTAGTCTTTGGACTCCTTCTTAATCTATGCGCAGCTCCTTTCTCCAGATTGCTGAACCCTTTGTAACACTGGGACAAGAACCCCGACAAGCAAGTTAGCTGGAAAGGTAAACTCAAGCATCCCAGTGCTATGGGAAAATTGCACGGGTAGAATTTCTCTGTTGCTAGTGGGGTTCTTGGGGCACCACTGAGGCCCCCACAGGAGGAGGAGATATGGTAGGGGTCAGCAGACTGTGTCCCACAGGCCAAACGCTGCTTGCCATTCATTTTTATAAGTAAAGTTCTATGGGAACATGGCCATGTTCATTCATTTACAGATTGTCTTTGACTATTTTTCACAATGAAGTTCCAGCCAGGAGAACTTCCCCGAGTCTGAGCTATTTAGCTGTATGGGTTGAGAGACAATCATACAATTAGAGGAAGGAGACAGAAGGAAGTACGAGTGGGGAAGGGAGAGCAGTGACTACTGACAATGGCTGGTGTCTGGGGCTAAAGGGCATTAACTGGCCCTCAAGAGGTTTGAGGTCTGAAGGGAAGCCTGTGTAAGGCCACGAGGAAGGTGAAAACTGAGAGCAAGTGCCAGAAGCCAATTCCAGCATGTCAGCAGGGCTGAATCATCTGGGACGGCTAAAAAGCATCTCCCCCAAACCTGAATAGGATTGTTAACTGCCATTTTATTGCCTCCTGTTGGCCAAACACCTGAACAACTGTAGGCTATTCCCCAAACTGACAATGCTTCTGTAAACCCTATCCTTTGAAGTGTATTATCTCCACCTTGCCTTAGGACAAATTGTGGTAATAAATAGCACAGGGTCCTTAGACAAGGGGTAGTCTTCTAGCTCCTTTAGCTGAAGATCCTCTGACCCCCAATGCCTTTCAAAATTATCTTTAGTCTTTGGACTCCTTCTTAATCTATGCGCAGCTCCTTTCTCCAGATTGCTGAACCCTTTGTAACACTGGGACAAGAACCCCGACAAGCAAGTTAGCAGGAAAGGTAAACTCAAGCATCCCAGTGCTATGGGAAAATTGCACGGGTAGAATTTCTCTGTTGCTAGTGGGGTTCTTGGGGCACCACTGAGGCCCCCACAGGAGGAGGAGATATGGTAGAAAGCTTTATTTGTATGGGGTTACATCCCTCAGTTGGCAAAGTTCCATTTCCCTTAAGCCAGTCCTGGAAAAGGTGCAGCTGCAGATTCAGCAGAGCTAAGTAAAAGCAAAGCCTGTGTCCAAAGTTTCCCTTTCTTGTGGAGTTGAGTCCGGCACAGCATCAGGCTAATTTTAGTCCATCAGTCCCTTGTGTGTGGGGAACACATGACTGTGGGCATGTGGGCAAATGTAGAGCATGAGAGCCCCACAAGCCAGGAGTCAGACTGAGCAGCAAGAACGCAAGCAAGAGGGCCAAGAGAGGGAGCTCACTTTGTTCAGGAGCTTACGTATCTCGGAATTCTCCCCCATGCAATGGCCACGCCCATTCTGGCCTATGACCTGCTCCCAGGTGTGACTGACAGGTAAGCACCTTTCCTACATCATTCAGACCTCACTGGACATGCTTATAATATTTGCAGTTCCTTCCCTTTGTTCCTTCCCAGTTAATTAATATCTGGGTTAATTACAATGTATCACAAGGAACATTTACAACCATAGTTTGTCTGTATAATCAAAGGGAAAATCTCACACATTAAAAAGCAGAAAGAAAAGTAGAAATTAGGAGATATTTTTTCAAATTATAAAGAAAAATCCAGGGAATGTAAACTTCTAGATATTAAAATAAAGTTAAACTTTATAGTAACTAAAATGCTTGCATTGATTTAAGAGTAGGCGGGCAGAAAAGAACAGAAAGTGATTTAAATATTAAAACATGTACATAGTCAATACCAGTATAGACAAAAGAGGGCATTTAAATCAGTGGAGGAGGTATCTCATAGATGGTACTTAGATTTCTTCCCCCTCAAAATGTTAAATACCCACATCACAATAAACACCAGGCGAGTTAAACAAGTTTAAAAAATGAATCAAACAAGAACTAAAGAAGAGTATAGTTTACAGTTACTCACTCTCAGCATTAGGTAATCAAACAGCAAAGGGAGAAACTAAAAAAAAAGATGTTTAGAAATATCTGCCTCATAAAAATGAAATAAACTTTGTTAAAATATGAAAGTCAGACAAAAGCCTGAACAATCTGTTGTGTTAATTAAGAATTTACAAGAAAATATACTTTAATTACAGTGGACAAATACATAAAACAGCAGAACTAATAAACATGAAATAAAAAATAATAACAAAGGGAAACACAAAAACCCAGTCTACCTAACAGGAGAACACTGGGAAACTCATAGTTATCAGAACAATGAAACTTCTTATAACGACTAGATACCCATTCTAACCTATGAAATGAGCCAAGATTATAAACCACCCCCACTGCCACCTGCAGTGTGCTGTGAATTTAATCCAGGGATCCTCAGGGGTGGATGATGTAAGCCCATAAAACTTTTAAAATAGTCTGATTAAGCCAGCAATTTCACTCTGAAGATTTTATCCTAAGGGGGAAAATATCACAGATGTGCAAAAAGAGTTGAACGCAAGTAGAGTCCTGATAGAACAGTAACAAAAGTTAGAGGGGGAAAGACTCCAAACATCTAGCACTAGAGAACGGTTAGGAGGGTTTGGCACAGCAATCTGAAGAATCATGCCCGTTCTAAAGCTCCAGCTGCCGAAGATTTCAAGGCAGGGAAAGAACCCAAATGCACTGTTGAGAGAACAGCAATGACAGTGCAGCGTGTGCAACCACACCCCTGTTTAAGGAAAAAGGAAATACCATCTATTTATGGATGTAAAATGTTTGCAATAGAAGATGAAAGGAGGAATGCTGTTTTTCTTCTGTGTGCTTTCCTGTATTTTCTAAGCTTTTTTTCAGAGGCGGAAGTAATTCTGTCATCAGTATTGATAAATGTATTAAATGCTAATTCTCAAAGAGAATCTGGACACAAGGCAAAGTTGACCAATGCTCCCGGAGTCTCAGTGTGGGGCAGGTGGGAGGCTCCTGGGTGGCTGGAGAGGGAACCACCCCCAGGGTAACTGACGGTTAGTTACTGTGTCACAGGTCAGCCGGGTTAGAGTTAGGACCTGGTTACAGTCAGGACAGTGAGATGGCAGCCCTAGAAAACCCAGGGCTGCAGAGGGCCCGAGACAGACACCAACTGCCATGAGAAGGGAGCCATCGCTGGAAATGTTCAGCGGCCGCAGCGGCCTCCTCGGAGCCACCGGTCCATCTGCTCCAGGGCCCAGATCACAGCGCCACGTAGGAACCCCTGTCTGTGACCAGAAAAAAGTGAACTGACATTGCAAGACAGCGTTTCCTAGCAAGCGCGTGCAGTGATTTTTTCCTTCAAAAACATCAAAGACTCCATTAGAAGTGGTGTCACTGAATCTGATTCTCTCCCCTTTCTAAAGGCAGCAAGGAATGTTAAAAGGCAGTGTGATAGAAAGCTTTTCGTTTGGATCCATAGACACTCTGTTCCTCAGATAGGAAGGGAGTTCCACCTTTGAAGGTGCGGGCTTCATGCCGAGAAGAGCACAATTGATTGTCTGCCTCTGCTCTGCTTAGTCAAACCGTCTCTCCCTGCTTGTGACAGGAAGGAAGGAAGAGGAGCTCCAGGTATTAGCAGACAGGTGACTGGGGCTCATCTGCAGAATTATGCTAACAGAGTCCATCCCAAACAATGCTGATACCTAGCACAGTGCCTGAAATATAGCAGAGACCCCATAAACAAGCTTCAATAAATAATCCCATGGAATCTACACTTGCTGGAAGGCAACTGGGATCATGCCCTTTCTTAAATTCCCTTTCTATATATTTAACTGCTCAGCATGTGGATATCTTGAACTTAACTCATTTTGAACATCCTGGGATCATTCTGTGATGTTTGGCTTCCTATGCGGGAAACACTACTTACTCATCAATACAACCAAGCCAATGACTTGAGGTCCCTGCTAGACTCCGTGTGCTCACTGCAAGGGCCTGTCACCTCACCAGCCCATCCTCCAGCTGCACTGATGAGGAGCAGAGTCAGAGGCTGGTGTGAAGCACTGGCTGACTGGGGATGGGGTTCCAAGTTCCCCTCCTCCTAGGACCTAGGGCAAGGCTCTGTCAGATCAGCCTTTCATTGAGCTCATCCCCAGCAGGTGGAGAAGGGCGGGGAGAACACAGCTTACACTTGTGTGTAAGGAACCATTACGCTGTGACTTTTTCCTTTCCTCTTGAGTTAGTTCCCTTCTCCTGGGTCATGGCCATATATTTCCAAATAATCTGTTTAAGCAATTAAAGCAAGTCATTCAAGTGGGGAAAATCAATGAGATAGTATGGTGGTTTTGAACTACAGGGGTGGGTAAAAGTAGGTTTACAGTTGTAATGCAAGTAAATAGTACATCTATACTAATAAAAGCCTTGGGAGTGATCAGCCCATCAGGGGAGGGTAGTTGGGGGCAATCAGGCCAGCAGAGGAACAGTTAGGTGTCAATCAGGCTGGCAAGGGAGCAGTTAGGGGTCAATCAGGCAGGCAGGCAAGCAGTTATGAGCCAGCAGTCCTGGACTGTGAGAAGGATGTCCGACTGCAGGTCGGACATCCCCCAAGGGATCCCAGATTGGAGAGGGTGCAGGCTGGGCTGAGGGACACCCTCCCCAGTGCACAAATTCCGTGCACTGGGCCTCTAGTTAATAAATAATAATACAAAACAAACTTGTTTCACATACTCACAGCTGTAAACCTACTTTTGCCCACCCTGCATGTGGTTATGACTTAGAGCAGAATCACCTATGTTTTCAGAATCTACATTTCTGGGCTCCACTCCCCACCCTCAATGATTCTGATTCAGTCCGACTGGGAAGGGCCCCATGAATTTATATTTTTAATTAGCTCCCAAATGGTTGAGGAAGATGGTTTGAAAAACATTTTACCTGACCATGAGCTCCAGGGAGGCTGGCAGCATCTAATGTATCTGTTTATTCACAACTTTTAGCCTAATGTTTATCATAATTCGCTCCATAAATATTTATTGGATTGAATTCATGTTTACTACTAAGGATGTTATGTATCCCTTTAAATACACAAAGACAGTCTAATCATTGGGAAGGAATTGGGGGTAAATATTTGAAATCAGTGTGTTATTGGTTTATAACAACAACAATAAAATGGTCTGCTCTTCTGATTTCTCTTGGCTGCAACTCTGCCACCTTCCACTCTCACATGCTGTAGCTCAACAAAAATATAGAAAAGGCAAGGAGACCAAGGTTCAGAGAGGCGGCCGTTTCCCTGCACCACACAGCCAAGATCCATCAGAATGTACAATCTGTGCTCATCACCCTTCGTCTTGGGAAGGTCACAGCAGGTACACTGGGCAGCATAACCATCACAACCATGGGGTTCTATGCAATTAAAGCACCGCCTATAAGCTCTGTGATCATGGGTGTGTTATAGCTTCTCCAAGCCTCAGTTTCCTCATCTGTGAAATGGGGAACAGTGGCTACGTTTCCTACTCGGAAGCTGTGAGGGGAGACAGGCTCACACAGACCAGGGGAGCCGTGACAGTTGTGTACAGTGTTTTGTAAATGCCAAGAACTACATATCTGAGTTACCCCTGTGAGTACCACTAGTCCTTTAGTACTGATTTTCAAATACTTTTCTCCAGCAGCATTTTTTTTTTAGTTTCAAAAACATGCATCTTTATGCACCTATATAGTCCAATTATTTTTTATTGAAACTATCATATCCCAGCCATCTCCCAAAAAATGTGAAGGGGGGGCAAGAAAAAGAAACTGCCAGCTCTCCTAGAAATGAATTATCTAACGTCATAAAACAGGTTTAGTTTCTGTCTCCTGAAACTTAAGTCTTCTTAATAAACAGTATCTCCATCTCTTTGCATCTCCTTTATTATCATACATGCCTGAATGTTGATATCTTTTAATTTAAAAATAAAATCATCCACTTTCCAGATACAGAATCAAAGCCACGTGACCATCTTCAGGGTAATGCAGAAAACATAACTGCGCCTTCCCTGCTTTGCTATATGTGTCATGTCTTTCCCCACCTTTGACCTCCAATTCTTAGAGAAGTATGTGAATGCATCCTAATGACTGTATTGAATCTTAATTAGGTTAATTAGACAGTGTTCAGTTAGTGAATTCTTGAAATAACCAATGCCACATGCCCCATCTCAGAAACTAGCTATTTCAATTTTATTCCATTAGTAATTTTACTGGTTTCGTTTTCTCCTGGAGAGAAGATTGGTTTCTAATTTGCCTTTTACTCTCATCCCCCTAATTTCATTTTCCTTTACAGATAAATTATCCATGTGTAGCCAGGTCTTTATGTGGTCAGAGGTAGAATGGGAGTTGTGTTAGTCTAGGTTTTTTTGGGGTAAGCTGAGAAAGGGCAGAGAGATACCAGATGCTGCTGCCATCTGAACCCAGTGGACCAGAGGACAAGGGAAGTCTGGGTGAAGTGTTCTGGACTGCTCTGCAGTCTAAGGAAGATTCGGTGAAGTCATGGGGTGTTTTAGAGCCCAAACAATCAAGTGTCCGGTCTTCCAGGAATGGTCTGCCTTGGTATCCCCAACACTTCCCATTTTAGAGAGAAGTAGTCCATAGTAGGTATCCTCTGGGTACTTATGATGGCTTTCAAATGGCAGCACGTGGGACCCTCTTGCAGTCGGACCTCTGCAAGGAGCATTCTTAAGGCCACCACCATGGCCCCCTATGAAATATGCACCTGACTGGAGAGTTTTTGAAGGTCATTTCTCAGGTACCACATTTAATGATCCCCATGAGGGAGGAGAGCAGGAAAAAGGGAGAAATACAATGTTTGAAACGGGGCTCAAAAATAACATTCCCAGGAATTCTTCGGCAGTAGAATTTGTTTGCAAACCAAAAAATTCGTAGGATTTTTAAAAAGAGCTTTCACTGGGAAGCCATGAGAGCTGGTAAGATTCAACCCCAGAGGCAGCAGCAAGGCCTGCCCAGTTAAAACAGTAAATAATTTGATTGAGATAAAGATTAATAGCTGAAATCATGTGAGTCAGTCAGAAGCAACAGAGAGCATCAATCTCCGAAGATTAATAATGGTGAAAGACAAGGCTGTGATAATCAGTTTCATAGTGATGAATCGTGGGAGAGTTTAATGAGTGAATTTCAGGAGAAGAATTTCAATAGAGTAGACTAGACTTGGGGAGAGTGCAAATCACACGGCTAACCCTGCAAGCGGGCTGTCTGCCTGGAGCACACAGGGGCTGGAAGACCGTTTTCCTGTCTGCGTGCTAAATGCCGAAACATCACACAAATTGGTGTCAGGAGGTTGAATCGGATCTGCTGCAGCGAAACGTGACTGGAGCCGAGAAACCATGCTCCCCACGCTAATTTAGAAAGCAGGAGAGCTGAGCTAACAGAATGTAATCGTGTCTTAATGTGCTCAAGGAGACTGAGAATCATTAGTCATTGTCTGAGGGACACACAAACTGATGTCACTGTGTCATACTTCAGAAAGTAGGGGGCCAGTGTCCTAACTCTTGTCTTTACCAGCCCATGCAGGCCTAGTCTAATCCTCCTAACACATTCTGGGTGGCCAACAGGCGGCCTGGGAACAGAATGACAAATGAGCCACGGTCCTGGACCTTGGAGGACTTACAGTTTAAAAAGGAGAGGCAGACACGAGCATAAATGATAATCATATGGAATCTGTTGCAGCACCTGCTGGGAAGGAGAGCATGTGTTTTGGAGTATGGTCTTGAGAGACAAGCAGGACCCTGTTCTAGCCCTCCTTCTACCCCATATGGCTGTGGGGCTGCACCAAGAACATCTGAGCCTCAATTTCCTCATTGACCGAATGCAAAAAGCCATGGTTTTCACCTCATTAAGGTGGTGTAAAGCTTAAATGAGATAAGAAAAGTACATTCTTCATTCAATGCCAGGTACACTGTAATGTTCTAGAAATGATAAGTAATGATTTTGTCTCATAAATTAATAACTACCTTAATGATACTATTATTGCTATACACAAAATTAAAAGGCAATAGAATGTCAAGAGAAATGAATTGTTCCTTTAAGGAATAATGGGGCCAGGATGTGGATTAAAATGAAAGGAAAAGTTCAAGAGGGGAAGATAGAGATAGTGAAGATGGGCCTAAATGGAGAAGAATTTTCCAGATTCAGAAGAGAAGGAAGAAAAGTTCTCAAGGACAAAGCAGAGAGTATAAAACCCATGATGGGTTGAGAACCAACAAGAACATCAGTGTGGCGAGAGCAGTTTGTGGTCCATGGGTTGAGGCAGGAAAAACTGATTGGGACAAGAGAGTGAAAAGCTTTAAACACTAGAGTTCAGAAGAAGCCAAATGTATAGTTGGTGGGATTTTTTAAACAGAGAAAGGAAAAAAAAGAAGCAGTTAACAGTTCTAAAGCATAGAGATATTTTCAAGGGAAAGAGTAAGAAAAATATATAGAAGAAAATTGGCTATTACATAATTTGTTAGACTTTGATATGTTTTGTCAAAACAGGTCCCTCCAAACAAAACAATACTCACTAAAAGCATAATTAAAACAAGTAGACTTGAATATTGGTATTGGCCCCAAAGACTTAGTAATAGTGGATAATTCTATCCATGTGTTTATAAGGTCAATGATATTACCACGTGCGGTAAGCACCTCTAGCCACATCCCTTACATTAAAAGGCTATGATGACCACCATCTTAGAATGTAAGGACCTTGTGACTTGTGAGGTCTATTATTTACTTTTGTTGATGAGGAAACAGAGTTCCTGAGGGATACAGTAGCATGTGCAAGGTCACACAGCTAGTACATGGGGCACCTAGGATGTGAACAGGAGACGGTCAGGATAGAATTCAGACACCACTGATTTCCCTTTTACTCATGTTGTGCAGATTACATTATACATTACTGTAATCCTAATGAAACATTCAACTACCCATAAGCTCAGAAGCCCCATTGTAGTCCTGAGGTTCCTGTAGGAAGGACCTTCAGGGGAAAATCCAGGGGCCTCGATTACATTTGCTTTTTAATTAATCGAAGGTGATAATTTTCAGCTGGAGGCAAGTTCATTTCTCTTTGTGCTAATCTAATGGCCACCAGCAACTCGAGTGCTATTACAGCAAAAGTTTGGAATGACTGTCAAGCTCCTGGCGCTAGAATGAATGCAGCGCAAATAAAACAGCTTCCCTGGAAGGCACACAAATTGAAATAATTTCCACTGATGGTCTCTGCTTCTCTCAGTGAGGAGAGAACAGGGCTAATTCCCACCTAATCAGGCCACACTAACATCCAGACAAATCCGTTCTTTTGATCCTTTCGTGTCTCTCCTCTGAAAATGAAAAGGAAAAATAAGCTTCAATTTCTTCCAGTGGCAGAGAAACAAACACTCCAGGTTTGGGATCTGAGAAAGTTATGGGTATGCTTTCCTCTCTCTGGGAAGCTATTCTGTTTCCAGGCCTTCTCTCCCTCCCCTCCCCCTCCCCCCATGATATAATTATTTCATAGGCAGGGGCTTTCTTTAACTGGAACAAAGACTATTATTTGGAAAAGGAATTAAAGCCATAGGCTATCTGATCCTTCTGAAGAAAACTCAGACTATGTCATATCTGTCTGTCAGATCATTCAAGGAGGCTGGAATCTAGGAGCTTGTTGTGTGCAGCCAGGATGTGCAAAGTCTACTGGGGTCAAAAACCAACATGAAGTTCTTATAACCAAGTCTTTGGTACCAAAAGACATCCCATAGTGGCCCATCACTGATTGGTCAAAAGCTTGTACAGGCACCTAGATTCTGAGGTTAAGAAAGGGTGGTGACATCCAAGCAGCAATCAGAGGCACCTGAAATTTGGCCTTGACTCCAGACTCCATGGGTATTGGTTCACCTGACATTGCCAATAGTCTTTAAAAATGCTCTCTTACTACTTCTTTTATTTTATCCACTATTGTAGTTTCACATGTCATCTCAAAACCATTGATGGGAACTGCCTGTCCATGAGCCACGTGATTATTGCTGGGCTTGCCAGTGATAATGTGGCCTCTATTCTTAATGGAATCTTAACTCCTAAAATATCACCTGTTCGCCCTGGCTGGTGTGCTCAGTGGTTAAGAGTATTAGCCTTTGGACTGAAGGGTAGCAGGTTGGATTCCAGTCAAGGGCATGTACCTCTGTTGCAGGCTCAATCGTACCCAGTTGGGGCACATGCAGGAGGCAACCAATTGATGTGTCTCCCTCACATCTATGTTTCTCTCTGTGTCTCTCCCCCTCCCTTCCACTCTCTCTAAAAATCAATGAGAAAAAATATCCTCAGGAGAGGATTAACAACAACGAAAACCTGTCTGATGAACCTACAGCATTTTGAACAAAGGACTCTCAGTCATACTTTAAAGAAATTCCAGGACTTTTATTTGCCTCTAAAGCAATTCTTACCAAAGGAAGTTGTTCCTTACAGTAAACCTTCCCTTTAGGAAACCTTTCTATCTTGAGAGAAGGGACTTGAAAGGCTGCAGCCTTGGCCCTGAGTCTCTAAAGGAAAGATGCACTCAATTCTACATAAAAAACCAGGAGGGGAGACACGCAGGCATCAAGGGGTTTCACCTCTGTGCAGAGGAAACACTTAGGGAAAGCTTAGAAACAGCCACAATGAATCCAGCCCATCCACTTTTTAATGGCTTGCATTATTAAAAACATTACTTCTGCTTTTGCATGACAAAGAACATGAGCAATAATTTTGATAATAACTTTGTCTTTGATACACAAAGGAACTCAGTGTGAAAATTTTAAAAAATACTATCTTTGGGGCAAAACTGGAGATTAGCAACACACTGGGAAATGAGCTATTCAACCAAGGAAGCAGTCTGCGGTGCCTTTTTTCAATTTTAAATTTGGAACTCCAGTAGAAAGCTGGCGGAATGCTTAAACAGTCTGATGTCCATTAGGATATTTGGTCTATGAACAAAATGTGAAACTTCTGATCAGAAAAAAATGTGTGTGTGTGTGTGTGTGTGTATCCCTCCCCTCTTTACCCTCCTCTACCTGCCCCCACCCAACCCTCCCTCTGGCATTCACCATACTGTTGTGGAAGACATTTTTAAAGCCCAGGAGTTTGTGGTTCAGGGCAATTATGGAACAATTAACATGAATTCTAATGACAAGCTTGAGTTTTAATCACATTTTCTCTTGAATTGTTTGTCAAGTGACAACTGTAAAAGTGGGTTCACAGTTTTGAGTATACAAAAAACAGAGTTTATTCTTATATTCTTATTTATTAATTATTGTATTATTTTCCATATAAATAATTGTAAACCTACTTTTGCCCAATCCTGTATTTATCAACATATATTTATTGAGGATGTATTGCCTGATATTGAATCTAAAGGTACAGCAATAAATAAGACAAGTACCCTCAAACCTTGTGGAATTTACATTCTAGTACGGGGAGGCTGATCCTGAACAACAAACTTAAATAAAAATACGCTGTATGTTAGAAGATAGATGCTGTGGAAGAAGATAAATCAAGGTAGGAGGAATCCGAGGTACAGAAGGCAGAGTGCACAATCTAAAATAGGATGGTCAGGTTATGCCTTCCTGAGAAGGGAACATTTAAATGGAGAACTAAAGGAAGTGAGGAAATTAGCTACACTGTCCATTGCAGCCAGTGCCAAGCTCTGATCAAGATGGGGAAGGCTGTGTGGGGAGGAGATTTGGGGGTTGGGGAGATCAGAATTTCTGCTTTGATCTGCTAGGTTCCAGGTTTACTAGACTGGAGATGACATAAGACTTGGATATACAAGCCTGGAGTTCAGGAATGAGAACTGGGCTAGAAATACTAGAAATATGCATGTTCTTGGTGTAGAGATGGCATTTAACCCCACGAGGCTATGTGAGAGCTCTGAGGAAGTGAAAACAAAGTGAAAGACTGCTGCCTGGGGCTGCCCAGCATTCCCAAACCTGGGGAAAAGAGGACCGCAAAGAAGGTGGAAGAGGTAAGAAGCTAACCAAGAGCTTGTCTATCCTGGAGCCAACTGCAGACACTGCCTCAGGGAGGAAGTCATCAGCTGAGCCAGTGCTGCTAATGATGAGTCAAGAGCGAGGCAGGTGGGTAGGTCGCCAGCCTAATGGTCTAGGCCTGCACTCGCAGACCCTTTGGTTTCATGTAGCTTATAGTTCACAACCCTATCTCCCCGCGACCGCTCGCTCACAACCTGCTAGCTCATCTGCAGGACTGGCCTACAGTGTTTTGTTGTTGTTATTGTTTTGTTTCGCCAACACAGTGTTTTAACATTAAAGTGGTGAAATTTCATATTTTTTAAAAAAATACAGATTTCTGTGTTCTCCTAAGAACCTTAAAGCTCTCACTGGTCTGACCCAGCACTCCCCCTATGCAGCAGTGACCAACTGGAGCTGTGGGCTGTGAGTTTCCAGGTCACTGTGCCCAACAATCTGCCAGTGGGCGCAGACGAACTCCCACCCAACCAGCCTCTCCTGCTTACTTAGCCCCGCTGGTTACACAGCCACTGCAGTGCGCGATCGATCTCTCTTTTAGGAAGTTTTGAAATGGAATCAGAGTGATTTGCATCTGCATATGAAAGTCTAGTTTTTGTATAGTTTTGTATATGCATCTCAGTTTGGAAAATTCCATTGTGGTCTGACAGATTTCTCTATACAAGCAGGGAACATTCATTCCAGGAGACTTTAAGAAGTGTTAAGTGGTAAAAAAAAATTTTCCTGTTTAAATAGGCATGGGAAACATTAAGTTAGGGTTATTTTTCCTTATTTTCTTTACTGTGGGACATCTTTGCGGGTTTAAATGCTAATGTAGACTAGATTTCTTCAAGAGTTATGTCTTCTAGTGCGCCCCATACCTGTCTGGCCATGGACCGCTTTTCTGATGGATGAACACCTGAGAGATGCGAGACCACAGGACCCACAGGCAATGGCCTCTCTAGACTGGGACATCCATGATGGCTGGGACCATGTCATCTTATTTCCAGAAGTCAACAACTTCAGTAGCATCTAACTCATAAATGTTCAACAGCTGGCTGAATAAATTACAAATTGGAGAGGCTGGGTGTGTCACCAGGGCAAAGCTGATGGATCCCAGATTTCACTCCATACCTGGATAGCAAGGGATGGAGGCCTCAGGTCCCCCCCAGACCCAGCCACCCAGAAGCACTGCATGTGCGCTTCCTCTCGCTGCAGGCAGAGATGGCCCTGCCTGTCCAACCGGTGTCATTTATAGCCTTGGAAGGAACCTGCTCCAAAGGCCTTTGTGCAATTGAGCCAGTCACGTGCAGAGCACACGACCCTCCCCTCCACACTCATGCCACTTCTCTTATTTCTCCCTCTTTGGCTGGAGCCAAAACCACAGCATCACTTGCTGCTCAAGCTGCTGTTGCATTAAATTGGGAGACAGTCTATGGCAGTAGCTGACAGTGCCCAGCAGTAGGTGTTTGGCATTCTAGCTTCAGTACCTGGGAGTCTGACTCCATTTGTGGAGACATGGGCCTAGATTAAACCTGCTGTGAGGATGAAATGCCAGAGAAAGGCACTCAGCGGGGAGCTGGGCTGAGCCGGCCCCCAACATCTGTGTCTCTATGTCTTTTTGTCCCTGTTAGCATTTATGCAGCACTCAGCGCCTGCTTTGTGCCAGGCGATTACTTTGCACATGACCCCATTTTACAGGTGAGAAAACCAAGGCTCAGAAAAATTTGACCCATCTTGTCTAAGCTCACACAGTTAGTAAACAGTAAGACGCAGGTTTTTACTGCAAGTCTTCCCTAATTCTAAACCACCCCCGCTGTTTAACCAGGAATTCTCAAACACACTAGAGGAGGCTTAGCAAAATCACATGGCAATGAGAACACACTTGTCCAAATTCTTTGAGATTCTCATACACAACTCCTTACAGTGTCCCAGACATGGGGATAGGGGAGAGCATATATTTTGCAACAGATTTTGATATAATTTTGCCCAAACTGGCCTTGTGCCTTCTTTGTATTATATTTGTATGTTTGTTTTTTCATTTGGATTTTCACGATTTTAGTGTTTATTTTTATGCATTAAACTGTATTGTCTCTATAAATTTGAAAGGTGTAATTTAAAAATAGAATAAAATTAAAAGGTGGTGAAATATTTTTCTTAAAAATATTTTTTTTGCTCTTCATTAAAAGGCAATTACCAGTGCAGTAAGGCATTAAAACCACATTACCACGTTCCTGTGGGGTCTTATTTGGGGTGATAAAATGTTTCAGACCTTGTTAGAGATGATGGTCCTATAACATTGTGAGCATACTGAGTGCCACTGCTTGTACTCTTTAAAATGGTTAATTTTAGGCTATGTGACTTATACCTCTCAAAAAGAAAAATTTACCATAAAATTGAACCCAAACATATTCACACTGGAGAACCAATGCCACTCCTGGCGAAGTCTCTGCCAAGCAGCAGCCCTCGAGGGAACCAGTAGGCGTTGTCTGAAACTCGGGGACAACAGCAGCTTCCGAGTGGCTAGATGGCCTATTGCCTCTGCAAATGTGGCTGCAGAGTCAGCTCCTCTGGGGCGAGGAGAAGGGGCCACTGTGAATGTGCCATAAGCACCAGTTTTTAGCTCACTCAGCACCTTGGCTGACCCCCATGGGCATCCTCGGCCCAGTGCCCTTCCATGCGCACACGAACACCCATGCTGGGGCAGGTGTGCCAGCTCAGGATGGAGCCAGCCCCACTAATGCAGCAGAGGCAGCTGAGGAGGGGAGAGCCTGGCCCCTCCTTAGCTCCCCCCACACACCCCGGGGCTCTGCTGTCTTGAAGCATCACCCAGAGCCCCTTGTCTCCTGTGACAAACAGTTCTGACGGTTTGCTGCCCTCACACTCCTAACCCCAGGACATCGCCTACATGAGTCTCATCTGAGCCCTGCTCAGCCAGCTAAAAATGCTCGTTACATAAACATGTTCCTCTCATCACACGCCACACCGCACTTCCGATCACGCCCCAGGCACTGGTGTTTGCAGTTCAGGAGGGAGGGTGAAATGCTCTGGGTGCCCAGGAGCAAACACTTACACCGCGTTCCATCAGAATGCAGAATGCAATTCCAGGCTACGGGACGGCTCTCTGCCCTGCAAGGCTAATCAGCCCATGTGGGGATCGAGGCCACAAAGCTGGCCTCATCAGCGCTCTCCCAGACTGTTTATACCTTACAAAGATCAAAAACCACACAGAGAATGAAGGCGAGTACCATGAAATGTCCCTATACTTTAATTTCTTTCTGAAGGTCAAGGCTTCAGAATGAGGCTCACAAAGCAGCAATACAGTGGGCGAGAAACACACATTAAAAGAACCTCTTCTATATCAAAAGGAAAAAAGAGGTCATTGACTATTTTAATGGGATCATTTCAGTCCACTGGCCCCGGTGCTAAAACCATGTTGGAAATGGAAAAGGGAGTGGGATCTTTCATATTCACTAATAATGTCCCAACAGCAGTAAGACTGCATTTAGTCTAAAATTACACACTTCTGCAGAAGGCAGGTGAGGCCTGTGAATAGGATGTGTCTTAGGACAGGCTTCCTCCATCCAGAGCCTGAGATAAACCTTAATGCAGGTGATTTCTTTGGCAAATGAAAGCCTAGAGTAAGAGTATGGGGCCAGAGGAATGAGACAGAGAAGGGGGAAAGCCAACACAGAGACGTCAGCCTTGCTGCCTAGCTGTCCTTGTGCAGGGATGCTTGGAGCCCATGTGAGCTGGTTGTGGCAGCCATGGTGGGCTCAGAAGTCAAGAGAATGTGAAGCCAGATCCACTACAAAACTCTGAGGCCCACGGCCTTGCTGATCACCCTGGAGGAGCTCAGCTGCACCTGTAGGAAGACACCCAAAGCTTCACACATGAAGCAAAACTTCCTAATCGCAGCTTCTGAAGAAAGATCGCTCAAAATCGAGTCTTTGCTCAATTCTCTGACCTTCTTAACCACAGGATTCATTTCAACAAAGCAATAGGAGCTTTCTAGCCCCTTTACATTAACCAAAAGAAGCTTCTCCATTTCTAATTCCCAGTACTGGCTCTCATTTCAAAAGTATCAATATTGATTTTGGACAGAAAGGGCAAATACTCCAAGTTCTGCCAACATGCAAACGTTTATTCTCTCCTCTTCTTTAGAATAGCCTCTGATTTGCCTCCTTTGGCATATCCCTACTCTCCTAACACACACAGAAATATTTATGATTCAGAGTTCAGAAGTTTGTCTGCTGTGCACGGGCCAAATGCAGCTCCAGAGGCCCACAAGCCATAGGAGCCCATCTCGGGTCGTAGCACACAGTCCTGGGCTGAGGAGACCACCTGTTCATGAGTTTGGCATTTCCCCATTTAACTAACAAAGTGACAGTCTCGTGGAGATTTGTGGAAAACACATACGGAATAAATCTGGTTATTTTGCAGTAAGAGGAGAAATAGAATGAAACCCTAGCAATGTTGCTTAGGATAGGAAATTCTATGGTGGCTGTAGATGTGGGGTGGGAAAAAAAAAGTCTACCTTTATAGGTTTCTTTAGGTTTCTTGACTGGTCAGTGGCTAAATTTCCCCCCTGGCAACCTAAACCTAAACCTATCTGCCCAGCTCTTGGTTCTCAGCAGCTGGGACAGTTCCAGCTTCAACACACATCCTCCAGCAAATGCAGTGGTGCCCCCTGGCTTGGTCATCTGGGATTTAAGTGATTTCAGGAGCTATCCTGACACCCAATCTTGGGTAGGGGTTTGATTTGAATGTGCTGTCAGATTTGATTTTTCACATTACCTGCTCACGCTGGCAGAGAGAGCCCAGTAAACTAGCAATAAGTTTTCAATTCAAGGAGGTCAAAATAAGCCTCCCATTGGGTGAATAGCAGGGGCTTTTCCCAGCCAAGTGCAGTAACTGAAGGAACAGAGCTGCCCAAGGACACACAATGAAGCGGGGAGCTGTGCTCCCAGAGTTCAGCCACAGGACCCTACCCTCACATCTCCCCTTTTGGAGAACAGCCTTGTGAACTGTCTGCCCAGAGATGCCCGACTGCTTGGCACAGAGAAACCCAGTAAGAATGCAGAGAATACCTGCCTTTTTAAAATTTTTTTTCAGAAACATTTATGATGCAGTTTGAGGTGCTAACAGTACCTTGTATACAGAGGCACTCAATACATTTTTACAGAGAAAAAAGCAGTGGCTTCACCCCAGTAACTGGGTTTGTTCAGCCGTGTGTGACTTCCCTCTCTGTGATGTAGGTTTGGTGTTTGCTTTTCTACCCAGACACTCAACTGCCCACAGCTCTAGCTCAAGTGTGGTACACGGGACAACCGTCTCCAGAAATAGTCTAACTGGAAACCACTATTAACAGCAATCGTTCCCAACAAGCAGCTTGGTGGGTTTTTCATTGGACTCTCCTGCATCTGGGCTGGCTCAATCATGGCAGGCAGGAGGGGCGGGCTATGCTCCCAGTAATAATAAACCTCAGATCTCAGTGAGTGCTAACCACAAGGCCTATCTCTCACTCATGCCACATGCTCTGTAGGGCTGTGTGTGTGTGTGTGTGTGTGTGTGTGTGTGTGTGTGTGTGTATGTGTGTGTGTGTGTGTGTGGTGGGCGGGGGTGGCGAGGGGGAAGCTCTGTTTCTTGGAGTAATTCATGGCCCCTGGCTGAGGAAAGGTCCATTTTAACTATGCTTCCATGTTCCCTGTCACTGGGAAAAAAGGAACACTTCTTTTTAAATCATATTTTATCATCCAAACAAGTCACAGGCCTCATCTAACCATGGGTACAGGAAGCATAACTGTCGTGTCCCGCGAGGAGTTAGTGAATAGAGCACATGGGAACAGGCCTCCTGACCAGGTGGCCTTATCTCTGCCTCTGTCTGGTAGTTCAAGTCCTGTTGGGAACCACTGGGAAGAGCTTTCCATAGAGGAAAGCCAATGTGTTACAGTCAAATATGGCTTGGGGCATGACCCAGTAACCCAGTTCTAAATGGTCAGGAAGCTCTTAAACCCCCATTCAGTTAAAAATGAGCCCCTTCCCCATACCCATAGTGAAACAACTCTAAATAAGCCTAACGCCATTTGCCCTAGTACAGCAATGGTTCTGACAGTTTTATTGTTCACTGAAAACGTGGGGATCAATTCCAGTGAGGTTTGATGAAGGGATGGGGAGTTGAGAGACTGAATGAGCAGAAAGGCCTCTGTGGGATCTGTAAGGAGAGAAGGTAAGAGAAAGAACAGCCAGATAGCAAACACCTTGACCAGGCTTATGTCCCCACCTGACCAGGTGGTCCCAGGGAGAGAGTGCATCTCCTGTAGCCAAGCTGAAAGGCATGGTCCCTTCCAACTGTCCATGGATGTTACAGAATCTCAGAAAAGGTTGCCAAGACATAGCCTAAAAGCAGGCACACTCCATGCTCTCCCTGCCTCCTAAGGGAAAAGGAGCCACAAGTTCCTGCCTGAAGGCACTATCAATGAGTTTAGGAGAGGGATGCTGCAGGGAAAATCTGAGAGAATAAGAGAGAGAGACAGAATAAAATGTATGAGTGTGTATTTATACATTATTAACCCTTTGCACTCGCTTGCTTTTTTCTCAATTCCTTTATTCTACTCGGGATTTAATTTTTTAAATACCCCAGATTTTACAAAGCGCAGCAGTAGAATAAAAAGCTGGAGTTTCTTTTCATACAAACTTATTTATTTGGATTTTTTTATATTTCAAATTATTGATACATTCAAAGAGTATAAAAAGAGCTGCTACCGATGCTAACCGTGTCGAGTCACACTCGACATCCGAGTGCAAAAGGTTAAATATATTATCAGTTGCATATGTTCCATTATATATAATATACTAGAGGCCTGGTGCACGAATTCATGCACGGGTAGAGTCTGGCCAGCCGGCCCTGATGGGGGCCAATGGGGCCAGGCCAGCCAGGGAGAGGGGACATGGGTAGTTGGCCCCGCCCCCTGGTCGAACTCCCGGTTGAGTGGACAATTTGCATATTAGCCTTTTATTATATAGGAAGGGTTATATTGAACTCTATGTAGTATTGTGGTTAAGAGTCCTGGGCTAATATTTCTTTCCCCTGGAGTAGCAGTCGTCAAATTATAGCTGACAGGCCAAATCCTGCTGTTTTTGTATGGTCTGTGAGCTAAGAGTAGATTTTACATTTTTAAATTGTTGAAAAAATTTGTGGAAATTCATCTTATCTCTAGTCATATAAGTATCCATATAAAATTCTCGATTTTTCCTCTTGGCCTGCAAAGTCTAAAATTCCAAACTAGCTCAGCAAAAAAGTTTGCCGACTTCACCCTAGAGTATTAAGAAGCAGAGGGCTTCCAGGCACTGTCCCAGGAACACATTTATTAAGGGAAATAATTAAGACCCATGGATGATGTTGCCTCAGGAGACCACATTCTGTTGGTCATGGAAATTTCATTCAGGTCGACTATGATGGTGAGTAAAAGAAGAAAGTGGGAAAATGAAGCAGAGGATCAAGAGAAAGACAGTGAGGTAGAGAGAATCGCATTAAATTGAATTTCACAACCAGCATGCATGTTCACTTCTTACTTTTCTTTATAACAGCTTTGTGCCTGAGCCTCTGAGCCTTGGCCTGTCTGTGAAATGGGGGGAATTAATATTATCTGATCTTCCCGGTTGTTGCTTTGGTGTACATTATCAACCAGAACCCTAGAGCAGAACCCCCTTTGAACACTGAATGGGGCTGGAAAAATGGTCCTCCATTTGGTGGACCTTCTCTACACAGTTATTAGAGATGGCACCAATGTCTCATCCACATTGTAGGTGCAGCCAATGCTCAACTAGAACTTGGTGTCACTTTCTATTTAAATGTGAGAAGAAGCAGGTCATTAGTAAAGGCTTGGCATGGATGCCCTACCACAGCTTACTAAGACAACTTGGCATCTCTGACATTAGCAATTTCAATTTCATTCTCAATTAGGTGCCAAACCATATATACAATAGAGTGGGCATGGTCCTGGAGTGAAAGGCAGAGATCAATAAAGAACTTCATTATTCTATGATCTCTCATCTTCCACATCCATACAACCATGCAACCCTGGATCAAGCATTTTCTCTACTTAATGGCCTCTCACTGATAAAAATTATAAAGATTCTGTCCTCGTGGAGCTTACATTCTCCTGATGAGAGCAAACAAATGGTAAACAAGTCAGCAAATAAATAAACAAGAAAATTATAGATAGTGATGTATGCTGTAAAGGAAGAGAAACAGGTAGAGAGTAACTGGATGAGGTTAACTTTGGAAGGGTGGCCTACCATTTGAGTGTGACCTGAAAGATGAGCAGAGTAGGAGCCAGGTGTGATTGGCTGCAGGGAAAGCATTCCAGGCAGAGAGCAGAGATGCAAGGGCCCTCAAGTTCCAGAGGGCGGAATGCTGGAATAAGGGAGGGAGGGGGTAAGAAGCAGGAGAAAAAGGCTGAAGGAGTAGAAGGGTGTCAGATTATGTACAGCTGTGGTCCTGACACAACATTTAGCTTCATTTTGATTGATTACAGGAGATAAGACTAAATATTTACAGTGGAGCATCTGTGGTCTGGTTCCTGATCTTGGAGGCTGGCTAAGGCAGAACCATCACCCAGCGGGACCAGGAGTCAGAGGCCTTTGCAAAACTATAGCTGGGGTAAGAGTGGTGCTGACCCAACTGGGGTAACTGAACCTGCGATCAAGCTTGAAGGGTAAGTGTGGGACCAGAAGTGAGGACAGAGCTAGAGTTGGGAGCTGAGAAAACACAGGTAGGGCAGAAGGTAAGAAAAGATAGCACAAGGTCAGAGGGGCCAAAACTTTTTGTTGTTGTTGTTAATCCTACCAATGGATATTTTCCCACTGATTTTTTAGAGAGTGGAAGTGAGCACAGAGGGGGAGGAAGGAAGGGGGGAAGAGAGGGGAAGAGGGAGATAAGAAGGAAGAAAGGGGGAGAAGGAGAGAGAAATATCAATGTGAGAGAGCCACATTGATTGGTTGCCTCCTGCAGGCATGCACCCTGATCTGACCAGGACTGTCTGGAGATGGAACCTGTGTGCAGGCTGATGCTCTAACCACTGAACACCTGGCCAGGGCCAAACCTTTTATCCTAGATTGTATGGGTTTTCCTGGGGCTCCCTATTTTGATCCTGACTTGATGTTCCCTGATCTGGTTGGCTGTGATTGAGCCACTATGTCCACTATGAAGGTAGAAATGTGCTGGATGCCATAAGGGTACATTGGAGGCCTAGTCACCTTCTGTATTGACAACTAAAATCAGTTCAAAATCCGGTTAGAAACATGAGGGATAAGACACAGCAAAAGGACAACACAAATGTTGAACTACTAGGTGTTCCGGTTAATAATGCGGATTTTTTTTTTCAATAGATGGAGTTACACATATGTTGATATATATGCGATTTGATATGTATGCTATTTTGTTGTATTGACCCCAAGCTTCAAAAATTCATATGTCAAATTTTCTGAAGGTGTTAACTATCATAGATGTTTTTATGCTTAAAAATGTCGAATTTCGTGCCAAAAAAAAGAGCAATTGCAGGAAGTTTTAATTCATTACTTTATTTTGAAAAAAAGTGCTGCTGAATACTCGGAAAGCCTATGGTGAACATGCTCCATCTCAAGATACTTGTGAACCCTGGTTTAAATGCTTTAAAAGTGATGATTTCTATGTGAAAGACAAAGACGTCAGGTCAACCGAAAAAGTTAGAAGACCAACAATTACAAGCATTTTTGGATGAAGATGTGTGTCAAACTCAAAAACAACTTGCAGAAAGATTAAATGTTGCTCAGCAATTTCTGATCGTTTACAAGTAATGGGAAACATTTTAAAGGAAGGAAAATGGGTGCCACATCAACTGAATGAAAGACAAATGGAAAAGCGAAAAGTCATCAGTAAAATGTTGCTTCAATGGCATGAAAGTCTTTTTTGCATCGAATTGTGACTGGCAATGAAAAGTGGATTTATTTTGAGAATCCCAAATGCACAAAATCATGGGTTGATCCAGGTCAACCATCAACATTGACTGCAAGGCCAAATTGCTTGGAAAAGAAGACAATGCTCTGCATTTGGTGGGATCAGGAAGGTGTGGTGTATTATAGCTTCTAAAACCAGGTGAAACCGTTAATACTGATCGCTACCAACAACAAATAATCAATTTGAACCACGCTTTGATCGTGAAACGACCAGAATGTGCCAGAAGACATGGCAAAGTAATTTGCTTCATGGTAATGCACCATTACACACTTCAAAACCAGTTAAAGACACGTTAAAAGATCTTGCCTGGGAAGTATTAACCTACCTACTGTATTCACCAGACCTTGCTCCTTCAGATTACCACTTGTTCCAATCGATGGCACATGCACTTTCTGAGCAGCACTTCAAAACGTACCAAGAAGTGGAAAATGGGGTCTCTGAATGTTTTGCCTCAAAACAAGAACGGTTCTATTGGGACGGTATCCACAAATTACCTGAAAGATGGGGAAATGTGTAGCTAGCGATGGACATTACTTTGAATAAAGCACTTTTGATGTTCCTCTTGAAATTATCGTGTTTTCTTTTATTACAAAATCCGCATTATTAACCGGTACATAGTACATGAGTGACATGCTGTGTGTCTGCACGTGCTCCAGGTGGTCAGAGGAGAGGCCCCTCCTGGGTGGGGAGCACGCAGGACAGACAGAAAAGCAGGGCTCCGAAGGTGATGACAAATCCGAAAAGGCAAGGAAATGACAGGGATTCAGCAAGCTGAGAAATAGGGTGGCCGCAAGGAATGTCCCATATGAAGGCCACAGTGGTTTTCTTTTCTGGTAATTAGAGCAAAATAGTTTTTAGAATAACATTACAACCACAGATTTAGTTGCCACCATCAACATCGCCTCCCCTTTCTGAGAAGAGGGAGTGCAGAGAGACTTTGCAGAGAAAAGAGGGGAAACTGGCTGTTCTGAAAACAGGGCACCTTCTTCTTTGAAACCTCTCACAAGGGGGGAAGCTGCATGATAATGAAAAGTCTTATCATCATTATTATTTACTTCAAATATTGGGCTCTCTCATAACAAAAGCTTCATTCTCTGTAATCTTATTGTTGTTTGGTATCCCGAAGACACTGAAATTCATTTACACCTTCAGATCTGGATACAGGAGTGCCACCTGCTGCTCTCCTCTGTGGCTGGTTTATCCTATTAGGCTATTTATAGGGACTGTTGGTGAAGGTGGCAAGAATAGCAATGCCAATGCCTCCTGCTTCCCTCCATCTGACAGATGGCATGTTGTCTAACAACACAAAGGGAAAGAAGAAAGGTTGCATATCAAAATATTTCGAAGGCATCGCTGTCAAACATACAGACCCACAACCTGGATAATGAAGTTTCATTGCATTGTCCAAAATGAAATCTTTCTCACCTGGGGATAGTTTACAAGTTTCAGGAAAAGAATATGGCTTTCGACTCCAAAATATAGGCCTTTACTTACTGTGCAATCACACACACACACACACACACACACACACACACACACACACACACACACATACAACTCTTAAAATAATTATTTTGCCAGCAAAATCAATTCTGGTATGAGGGATTTTTTGTGGTTGTTTTGTGTGTGTTTTGTTTGTTTGTTTGTTTTTTGTTTTAATTTTACCATGCAGAATGAGTTAATACAGGTAAATTTCCATCCAGTAAATTATACTACCACTGACTCTGATAAGTGAAAAATAAGATCACCCCCCAAAAATACAACATGGAAAACTCCAGCTGGCTATGATGGGCGCTACCCAGCTAACTCTCAGGAGCACTCACTGTTTGACTCAGCTGAACAGAAGCTCTTCCCTGAGTATCTTCTCCGCATTTGCTGGCCCTTGGGGTCTAAGAGCTGCTCAGTATGTAAGCATCTTAGAACTTCCTCTTTTGTCTTAGTTTTTATATTATCAAAACCCCACACTCCGTGGCAATGTCTCATGCTGCTTTCCATGTGATGAACTGACACTCCATAAGGAAAGAGCTTTTGTTAAGATGAATCCACCTCCTACTTTGTTACAGATTCTGGGGTGAAAGGGTGAGAAGGTTCAAGTGTCAGTAATGGAATCTTCAGCAGCGCCCCGCAGTCTCCCGGCCACTCTCTTCCACGGAACCTTCCCTTCCACCGCCAGCTGCCAGCTGCCTGGATGAGGACCGGGTGTCCAACCACATATGGTTCTCACAGAGGCTGCTCCTGACCTTTCCTTTGTGTAGCTTGGCTCCAGGGGGTGCATTGCACGAATTAAATTCTCCCTTAGGAATTTGAAACCAAAGACACAGGTGCTGGTGAGAACTTTGGGGGAAGAGTTGGGGCACAGTGAATGGTATCACAGGCCAAAGTCCTGAGGGCCTAATGACTTGAAGGCAAGTGGTTGAGAGTAGAGTTCAGATGTGCAGAAAGCATCAGAGAAAACAAGAGAGGCAGAGGCCAGGCCTGGAGCCGCTGTGGTGCTGGACCTGGCAGAAATCTAGTGTGCAATGTTCGCTGGGTTCCTGGAGGATCTCTGTGTCCTTACAGAAGAGATAGCCTTTCACCTTGATCTCCTTGAACAGGTCTCTGTTTCTTTCAACTGAAAGAGTCCTTCCTCATAAGATGGCCAGTAGGCCACCTGAGTCAGAGTCCCAAGTGGTTGTTAAACATCACCCAGACCCCCTGAAACAGAAGATTCTGAAGACCAGGAATCCACATGTTTCATAGGCACCACACACCCCACTGGAATGGGAGAACTATATTCCTTACAGAAACATCTTCAAAGGCATTTTGCTTGTGAAATCTTAGGAAAATATACAGAACAAAATGTCAGCTAAAACCCTATTAAGTTTCCAGAACATGTCATGTTCTCATTGTCTTTAAGTCTTTTAAAAGCACTGCAACGTGAGAGGTGGTTAAGTTAGCACACAGCAGCAGTGCTTGGGATAATTGCCCCTATTACTGCAGGGAGTCGCAACTCTTATCCTTCAGCAAGTGCCTGTTAAAATCAGCATCATATATACCAGACACTGTGTCACATGCAGCTTTGATTCCCCTTCCGTCTGCACACTATTTTGTATCATAAAGAAGCTGCCATGTGATAACTGTGATTATTTCAATGCCAATTAAGTGAGGAAGGTGATGTCAAACTATTTCTAGAATCACAGAATTACAGAGTTTAGTCTTCCAATAAATGCCCATGATCTACTAACTCTACACCTAGAATCCTGCTAGGCAAGAGGGATTCAGAAATAACTAAGATGCCAAGCCTATAATTGGGGGAGATAGGCCTATAATTTATTAGGTACTTTAGTAAGACTGCCAGGAAGAGCTGTGAACACCAAAACAGACATATGATATATGTACAATGGGGACATGGACACAATGGGGTCATCTCTACAATAGGAAGGGACAGGCAGGGTGTCCTTCAAGATTCCACTTAAACACAGTCTGGTATAGCACAACCTACAGCTGGGTGGATCTGTTACTTAACTCTGGAATTGAGAATTAGGAAGCATGTTGGTCTACAGACAAAACAGATCCCCTGACCTAGCTTTTAGGAATAAAGTAGAGTATAGTTCCATTTGTTATCTTTTGTGTCTGACTTCTCAGGTTGATCAAAACTCAAGAGGATGTTATTGTGCAAGGTGAGGCAAAAGTAGGTTTACAGTTCTTTATATGGAAAATAATACGATAGTTAATAATAATACAAGAATAAATTGTTTCATGTACTCACAACTATAAACCTACTTTTGCCCTACTCTGTATATTGGACTCCCTCAAAGATCCCAGTACAAAGAAGAAGGTAATTAATAAAAAAAAAATTACTAGAATTTGCCTACATTTTGTTCATTTCAAGACATATTTCAGTGTCTACTGAAGACTGAGCTACGCTGAAAGATGTACAGACCCCACCATTTAGCAAAAGACAAGGACAATAAAGGTACGATGAAGGATGGCACTTATGTCACATGTAAAATATAACAGAGGGGCACAGCAGTATCAAGAAAAGAACAATGAATTCTGTCTCCCAGATGAGGCAGGTTCTCTGAAGACAAGATACTTGATCTGGACCTCAATATGATTTAGGACTTAAGACTTTAAACACTTAAATGAGAAAAAAAAATGTTAGAGTAAACAATTCTAACAAAGAATATTTACTCATAAGTTAGCTTCTGCTATGTAACAACCACACCAAAACATAGTAGTTCAAAATGATATTTGTCATTTTCCATAATTCTATGTGTTAGTTCAGCTATTCTTTTGGTCTGAGTTGGCTTGGCTGGGGCCAGGTGGCCTAGGAGACCTCACTCCCATGACCAGGGCCTTAGCTGGGATGGCTGAGACAGCCATGGACTTTGTCCTTTAGCCTCACATACAGGATATCCCTGGCTTGCTCCTTGAGGGCAGAGGGTTCTCAGCAGAACCGAAAAATAATGGGATTAACTGAAAAAATGGGGCAGGAGCAGGATGTGGAAAAAAATATGAAAAAAAAAAATCTAAGTGAGTCATCCCCATCACATGAAAAACTACTATTAGCCCTGGCCAGTGTTGCTCAGTGGCTTATAGTGTCGGCCTGTGCACTGAAGAGTCGAGGGTTCAATTCCCAGTCAAGGGCATGTACCTCAGTTGCAGGTTCATTCCCTGGCCCTGGTGGGGGTGTGTGTGGGAGGAAACCAATCAAAGTGTGTCCTTCACATCAATGTCTGTCTATGTCTCTGTCTCTCCCCCCCCCCCACCCCTGCACCGCCCCCCCCCGCCCCCCCGCCCAGCCCCCTCTCCTTTCCCTTCCACTATCTCTAAAAATCAATGGGAAAAATCTCCTCTGGTGAGGATTAACAACAAAACAAACAACATGAGGTCAAACATTGCTTTCAACAGTACATTTAAGTCATCTTTGGATATGAATGTAGAAGAATGGTATGCACAGCTAGAAGACTGCTAATTTAAATCCTATTTAATATGTAAAAAAGAAAACCCAAACTAAAGAAACTCCTTGCAGCTGAGAGCCATAGAGGTTCTTGACTGGCTGGCTCAGCAGCCAGGATGTGCTCAGCTGCCATGTGCTGTTCATCCTGTTTCTGTGTGGAAAGCGGAAGAGGGGTCCCAGTATCCTGCAGCTAAGCTGAGCATCTGCTTTGCTGGGTCATCTGGCCTGAGGTTGCACTTTGGTCAGAATGTTAGCAAACTGAGCCTTGTCACAAACTTTGTCAGGCACTGAAAGTCAGAATCTGGAGTCCTCTTCCCATCCAGAAGGTGAACTGATATTGAATTGAATCCTTCTAGTGCTGTTACCAAATAAGCCCTTAAAAAACAACGAGCAAATGGAAAATAGAGTGTCTCTTATTGATTGTGATGTTTCCACTAAATCCCGCCGGGGTGTTTCTCCCCCACCACATGGCCAGCAGCAAGGGCAGCGCCCACGCAGTGGATAATTACCAGGAAATGGACAGACTGGTCTGCCTAATGGACTTCTCCAATTTCTCCCATTGGGATCCATTTTGGGATTAGTCACTGAATGGATTTTTCAACCCTTCCTCTAGATTTCGCTTTCTTTCAAAGCAATTTGGTAAATGTCAGTTTAGCGGCTGGGTTGACCTTCAAGACTAAGAACTTTTTTGAAGACCCTGAGGTGTTCTTTTGCTTTTCTTCTTGAACCAGTGGCAGTCTCTGATTTTTGTAGTAGTTTAATTTTTCAGTATGTCACTAGCAAAGTACACATTCCCACACAATACCCCTCCCCACCATACCCCTCCCCACCCACCCCCCCACACACATATATTATGGGAAGGAAATTTTTTTTCCATGAAGTATACTCTCAAAAAAAATGTTTCAATAGTCCCTCAAATGCTCCCCCATCCTGCCCCCTGCTTTAGTACCATTTCTAATAAATCTATTTGGGAATAAATTTGGATTTATAGAAACATCACTTGAGTTTTCTCTAATGTTTCCACATTACTGTGGAGCACTGGTCCAAACTAGGGAACCAGCACTGATTCATTACTGCTAACTAACATCTAGGCAGGATTGATATTTCACCAGTTTTTCCATTTATGTCCTCTTTCTGTTCCAAGATTTAGTCCAGGGAACCACACTGCATTTAGTCCTTAGTTTCCTCTGGTCTGTGATAGCTCTCGATCTCTGTAATAACCTTCACGTTTTGAGGTGCAGCGGCCAGGTATTGCACAGGACATCCCTCAGTTGGGATTTCTACGATGGTTTCTCCCGATTACGCTGGGGTCATGGGTTTGGGGAAGGAAGAATACAGAAGTGTGCCTTTCTCGTTCCATCACATCAGCAGTATATGCAGGCAGGTTTGCCAGGTTTCTTCTCTGTAAACAATCTTTTTTAAAAGCAGCTAATCCTGAAATGTAGTGTAATATTTAGGTGGTATTTCTAAACACTATGTTGCACAAGATTCTAGAATATAAGGTGTCACTATTGTTGGTCTCCTTAATAGTTGTCTGAGAGAAGCTGAATGGGAAGCTGGAAAGTGTTAGGGTGAGAAAGAAGGACAGAGAGGAAAGATGTAAGCATATTTCAAATTAAGCTTTGATTTCCAAATTCCATACCAAAAAGTTCTTTCACATAAGATACTAATCTATGTTGGCCCACTGGTTGGTATTAGCCTTACAGGATTCAGCCTCAAAACCCTGTTATAAGCAAGGCCAGCTGATCTACACTTCCAAACTCTTCAGTCGTTTTAAATTGAAATTAGCAATCGCCAGCTTAAAGTCTACATTGCATTTGAGAATATTGTTCTGTGTCACTAGTTCAATGACATGGGGGTGGGGAAGAGCAGTTTAATCTATTAAAGATCTTATTGATGTAGTGCCTAGTAGATACATAATGTTCCTTACCTATTGTAGCAAAATCTGCCCTGTGCTAGACAGCCTAATTCTCTCATCAGCTGCACTGATCCACCTGGGAGAAATGCAGGGTCTCCGACCTACTGAATCAGAAGCTGCATTTAAACTAGATCCCCAGGTAATTCATAGGCACAGTAAGGTTTAAAAAGTGCTGCTTTGGAGAATATTATCCATCAAACCTTGGAGATGATGAAAAGAATATGTGGATGGACTTCTGTCCTATCTTCAAGCCAATGATAATATATAAGTATTCAAAGCACAGATTGCTGGAGGAAATTAATGGTACTACTCTGGGAATTATGCTAGTTAATATACCTTGCAAAAGCAAAATTGTTTTTTTGAACAGATATGATAACTAGTTACATCTTGAGGTGGCCAATGCAATCAAGATATATCCTTTAACATAATATTTTTTAAAAAATGTGTAGAAAAATAAAGATCCAAACAGGACCTCAAAAGCATTATCCTAAAAATAATTGAACTACATTAAAATTAATACATTAAATACTTAGGATATGATATTTATAGTAAATTTAACTGATAATGTATTTGAAAGGTATAAAGAACTATAAACCAATAAGAAAAAAGTAGACTCCAGTATTCAAAATACCACCTAAATACAAAAGAGTCAGATCTTTTGGTATTAAATGGTACTACACAACTAAAAGGGTCTTAATCTCATCAGACATAAGGAAACGAGTTAAAGCCACAAGACCACACCACTACTACTCAACCAAATAGAATGGCTAAACAAAAAATCAGCAAAGTATCTGCCATTACCAAGAGTTGGCAAGAATGTTGAGCAGTAGAAATTGGTACAATTTTTAAAAAATGAAAATAAGATAACTATCTATAAAAAAGGAGATATTAAAAAAGTAAAGCCCATATATTGAATTTCATCTTACAACAGAGACAGGAGAGGTCTCTGTCCCTAGGGTTTTGGTGACAAATTCTATTATCTCTGTGCTCTGTTGCTACTTGTACTCCCAGCAAGTCTTCTAGACAACACTTAAAAAAATAATTAGATGAGTTTTAAATGTGCCTCAGACCCCATTCTCTCATGAGCCTCTGAACCGTGGCTTCTGGACCCGCCTCAGACACACACCCCCATTCCTCCCTCGCTGATGGAACACCTCCTAACATTTGGAAGAAGAATCCAGTCCCTGGGCTGAGACGCAATGTTTATCAAAGAGACATGACGAAAGTCACCCCAGAGACAACTTTTCTTATTAGGCAGTTCTCCTGGCCCCAGAGAAGAACAACATGGGCCTCGGCTCGGATATCCTTCGAACATCCTGCATTCTGACAGCTACAATTCTTCCTGTTTCAATTTCAATTCGTATTGATTTTCAAGATTCTCATTTCAGAGATGTATGCAGTCATTGTACTACCGTGTTTAGCAGTTTATCTGCACTGCTTCTGTATGCTAGATTGATTCTTGCCACCAACGCTGCAGCCGGGAGCATCAGCTCGCTTCCCAGGTGCCATCTCTGCTCACAAGCCATTAAACCCACATGCTTCACCCTCTCACCTGAGGAAAACGCTCAGCTGAGCCAGTGCCCGGGAGGCTCACGTGTGGTAAAGCAGCAGCAGAAGTTGGCAATGAACTACTTTTCAGAAGAAAGGCGTGGATTAGGTGAAGTTGAATCTGAAGTGGGCAAAGGAAACAGAGACATTGCTCTGTATTTCTATTCAAAATGGCCAGGTCTCCCTGGGGAAAGACACTGAGAGAACTACATCGATTGATATTTGCTTGGTTCTGGTTAGAGGGTCAAACTGGTGAGCATTTTTAAATATGTGCACATAAACAGAAGAGATTTTAGGAAGCATGGAGGAGAAGGCAAAGTAAATGAACCTGCAAGAGAATGGGGCAAATAGTGGGATTTACTTGCAGTGAATAAAGCATTCACGGTGAACACAGTGTAAGAAAAAAATGCTTCAAAATTTAAAGATTAAAACGTTTATGGATTACAATAATTACTTTTCCTCTTTAGCCCAGTTTCTACTATTTCATCTGTGGTGACTATGATAACTGTGCTTCATTTTTGTTGGTGGTGTTTCTTCATGTCAAAACTTTTCCTCACACCTTCTTCCAATTCCCTTGGCACCCTTCCCAAATTCCACATAGCATCGAAGGGCTGCTAGTCACGGGCCTCCCTCTCACCACCTAACTCAGTCCCCTGGGGCAAGTACTGCATGGGACATACTTATGCCCACCCCAAAATCATTATTTATTAGAAATTCCAATTTAACTGGGCATGTTTGGGATATGCTCATACTAAAAAAAAATTATTCATTGTTATCTGAAGTTCAAATTTAACACATATTTGGAATGCACTTCTATCAACACAATATTCATTGAAAGTTTATCTGAAGTTCAGATTTAACCAGGATCCTGTATTTTATCTGGCAGCTTTACATTGCATCTCCCCTTCCACTGGTAGGTAGGTGCCCTATTTTCCTTATGAAATGTACCTGCTGCGCTCTTAACCCATAAAGCAGCAATTGTCAAATACTATGTGGGAACTGTGGCTGAGCCAAGCTGTTCTTAATTGGTTTGTGAGTAGAGTCCTTATTCTGCTTCATCTTGGCTGTATCCCGTGAGCAACCGTTCCATGAGAGCACCACCTTGAGAATAGTTATCACCGTGAGAAAAGACACGCACTGACTTAGGGAAGGTGCAGTCTCTTACTGTGCCACTGACAGAGAATGGATAGGATACCCTAACCTTAGGATGTTTCTACCACAACATGGAGGCTGTGCTTTGGTTTAAAGAAGAGTCGCCTTTCACAACCCAAAACGTGCTGGAGAAAGAGACTGTGGAACCACGCAGGGCAGGGTAAGTGAGGGAGCTGACAGTGCAGAGTCACCTTTGCTCCTACCCTATTCCTGGGTGACCACTTTGCTCAAAAGTGATCCATCTGCAGGGCTGTTGACTTTGGATGGGAGTCTGTAAGTCTGCGTGTGAGTACATACCCAGGCATGTGTATCCTTGGAGCAGGGAGTGTCCTAGAACTGACAACCTTCTCTTTACTTTTATAAAAGGTCCTTTAAGGCACTGGGGGTTACAGTACTATAGGTCAGCTTTTCCTTCCTCTTCTCTCAGCATCTTCTATTCAGAAGCATTTTATAATCCATACATGCACATCAGGAAGACATCCTGAGGCCAGCTCTCCAGTGGTCAGTTGGTGAAATTGGCTCAGCCATGTGAATTTTCTTGACCTGCTGTATCACCCAAGTAGCCCCATACAAAGAGAGTGACATTTAGATTCACTTCTCATAAGATCCTAACAATGTGCATGGGGGATAGGTCTGCTAATGGGCTGAAAGTTGAAAAGTTTCCAGGTATTCTTTATGCAACACTGAGCTATGTGTTGCATAAATGAGCCATCTTACAAGTAAATCTTTAAGACCTTGCTCTCTGTGCCAAATCAGAAAGGCAAAGAGTTTACCTTTCCCCAGCATGTATTAAGGTACAAACAAAACAGAAACAGACTCAGAGACACAGAGAACAGATGGATAGTTGACAGAGAGGAGGAGGTTGGGCGACTGGGTGAAAAAGGTAAGGGATTAAGAAATACAGATTGGCAGTTACAAAATAGTCACAGGAATGTAAAATCCAGCAAAGGGAATAGTCAATAATACTGTAATAACTATGTATGGTGCCAGGTGGAAACTAGATTTATCAGGGGATAGGCCTTCGCAGCCCCAGCTGCCTTGTGGCCCTGGTTGCCTCACGGCCCTGCGGCCCCGCCCCCTGCCCACACCTGCCTTGGCCTGGTGCTTCCCGCATCCACTGCCACCCCTACCCCCCTCCCCCAGTTCCCCAGTTCCATGGGGTCTCCCCATCGATCGCCCCACAGAGGGTGGCCTGGGTCTCCCTCTTTGGGGCAATCACGGAGCCCTTTGATTGATCACCCTGCTGGCCAGTGGCCTGGGCCTCCCTCTGCGGGGCGATCAAGGGGTGATGGCGGCCCCCCCCACACACATCAATCATATTGCACCTGCCTTGGCTGGCCTGGCGCTAGTGCGTGTCATAGCATGGTTGGCCGGACTAATTCCACTGTTTGGCCGTTCAGTCGATTTGCATATTACACTTTTATTATATAGGATGATTGTCTAAACACTATGCTGTATACCTGAAACTAATAAAAAGTAATATTGAATATGAATGTAATTGAAAAAAGTTTAATATATATTTTTAAAAGGTACATAGTAGTGGGGAGAGGAGAAAGGAGCCAATTTGGAAATATTTGCACAAGTGGAAGATTCACAAGAGACACATGGTGAGCTCACTGAACAGAGATGGCCCTGAAATGTGGAACTTATAGAGCATGAAGAAACCTCAACTATTTATCAAAACTGTTAACTGAAAAGGCTAGACTGGGACTTTTTAATTAGGTCCTCAATAACTGAAAAGGCTAGACTGGGAGAATTTGATTCCTTTGAGAACTCTTAATTATCGTGCAAATAAGTGGCAACCTATAATACTTAAAAAATTTTATAGTTTTAAATGTCTTGTTATCCTTTATTTCCTCTTATTTTTAAAGTAAAAATTGAAATATGGTTACTCTTACGTTTAAATGTGGAGACACATTTTTAAATGATTGGTCAAAATTTCCATTGTCACAGAGATAGTAAGTAATATAAACTCCAGGTTTTCTGGCCTGAAACCTTTTATCCAACACATGTTAGAGACACTATGTCCCATGCACTATTCTAGACACTTGGTAAATAGGATCAACCAGTGGTTGGCAAACTCATTAGTCAACAGATCCAAATATCAACAGTACAACGATTGAAATTTCTTTTGAGAGCCTAAAACTGACTTCTGCGCATGGGCCACGAAGTTTCAATCACAGTGTACATGTGCGCCTGCACGTGGTATTTTGTGAAAGAGCCACACTCAAGGGGCCAAAGAGTGCATGTGGCTCGTGAGCCGCAGTTTGCCGACCACTGGGATAGACACACTCCTGCCTCAAAGAATTATACCTCTGCATTTACATGAAACAAGTTTAATTCACGATTCTAAGATACACAAGCTACATCATATATCTTCAAAAAGTAGAAACAGGTAACATAAGATATTCAATATAGTCAACACATACTGAATCTTGCGTTCTTAATGGCCAATTTAAAAAAGAGAGATAAAGAGAAAGAAGAAAGGAAAGGAAATTAGAGGCATGAGGAGAGGCCAGTAAGAGAAAATCTTCATGGGATGGGGCGGGGCAGGGGCAGAGTTCAGTTGAATGCAGAGAGACCATATTTAATACTCAGACACACTGACAAGATGGGGACAGCTGGGGACCTTCTTGCCTTTAAAGTTTTCACCACCAAGGTTCAAGCACCTTTCTCTAGGAAAATCTAGGTCTCCCCTGTGGTACTCATGCTGTAGGATATTCCCACCAGAAGTCTTAATCCCTCCTACCAGCCCCTTTACCTCTAATTGTTCTTTACTCATAACTTAGATTTCTTTCTGCTCTTACCCAAAAAATCAGCCCTCCTAAAACTGTAAACTCTTTAAGGCTAACATACATTTCTGACTTATCTTACCACCTCTTAATCCATGTAGAACAGTTTCCAGCATCTATTAGGTCCTCAATAAATCTTCACTGAATTGAGGTTAAGTTGAGCTTTCTCATTTCTAACTTACCACCTTGGGTAAATAAATCAGACTCCAACTTAAACAAGATTGATTTTTATATCGATCATGCCAAAAAACTGTTTTATTCTAATAAGTTGAGTTTTCATCAAGGAAAGGTACAGCACTAGATTCTGGAGAGGATGAAATGGCAAACACAGTAAAGGCCCTTTAAGAACTTGCACTATGTCCCTCCCACAGTGTATTACTTATATTAATTCAGAACTCACTGGGTCAGTCCTCGCTGGTAAGCCAGGGACAAAGTTGCCCATTGAACCATCAGGATTATCTCCTTCTCACCTGCCAATGAGCTTCACTGAAGACTAAGAAGAGGAAACGTCTGAGCCAAGTTGATGTGGGGTTATTACATGCCAAATGCTATGGGCTGAAAGTTTGTGTCCCCCACCAAATTCACATGTTGACATCTTAACCCCCGTAAATGATGGTATTAGAAGTTGGGCATGGACAAGATGAGGTTGTGATGAGTGGGATTACTGCTCATGTACAAGAGATCCCACAGAGCTCCCTGGCCCCTTTCACCATATGAGGATACACAGTGAGAAATCCAACCCAGAAGAAAGCCCTAGCTGACCACGCTGGCACCCTGATCTTGGACATCTAGCCTCCAAAACTGTGAGAAAGGCATTTCAGTTATTTATAAACTGCCCTGTCTGTAATATAAAGCAGCTCGAATGGACCAACACACCAAATAAGTGAAGACTGGAAGAGGCATATCAATATTGGCTCATCAATTATAGCGAGGGTAGCACACTAATTCAAGGTGTGATAACTGGGGAACCATGGGGTGGGAGGGCCTGTGACTGGATATATGAAACCTCTTTGTACTTCCTCCTCAATTTTCCAGTTAACCTAAAATAGCCTATTACTTTTTAAGAGCAGCGCTATAATAAAAATATTTAATTTACTAGAATAAAAATTTTAAGAAATAAAAATGAGTTATCATGATTACAAGCCTGTGTTTGGAGGGGAAACACAGGGCAGGGGGTGTGGCCTATAGAATTATTCTTGTTGTCTTATTTATGATAGAGGGTGTGCATTTTGTGAGGCAAAAAGGTAAGTGTTAAAAACCTGCAAAAAGATCAAACAAAGGAATATACTAGCAAGCAGCACCAGGTCATTGCATGGCAACCAGAGAGAGCGAATTTGGGGAAGGAATTCGAGCAGAGAAATAACACAAAGAACACGATAAAAGGTCACGATAGAAAGAGCACAATTGCAGGCGTAAGGAAAATATGTGTTAAGAGGGGAGGAAATGTAAAGAACTAAGAAATGTTTTTAACCACTGCATTTTCTCAAACACAGTGCAAAGGGCTTTCTTTGAGGTTTTCACGATCTTTTAAGAGTGTAGGGAAGGAGACTAGAGCAGGCTGTAACTGGGCAACTTTTTAAAACTTTCCAGTGCTTTCTCACCCCTGGTGATTTTCTCTCACCCACTCTCAATGCTGCCTTCAGTAGGAAGATTTTTCACTTTCAGATGGTTCCCAGGCACGCTCTGCTTTTGATCAGAAGACAAGGGCAATGAGATGAACAAAAACAATTCTGACTTGGTTCCTTCTCCCACTTCACCTCCATCCTGTGCATGAAGCCAGGTGAGGGGTGGGGAGAAAATCAATCACTGAAGTTGGCCCTTCTCCTGCAACTCTCTGCATTAGCTCAGATGCCCACAAATCTTTGAAAAAAATCAATAAATATGTGTTATAATAAAAAATAAATATTCAGGCTTTGTCCCTGGTTCCTGGCACAGAGCTCCTAAAACCCTTGGAATCTTGGGAAAGATAAAAATGTCTTTTGTATTCTGAAGAGATGGCTGGTAGTTGGGGGTCCCTGATAAGATGAGGGCTTGTCACAAAAAGACCAGGCATGATTAGAGGGTTGGAACTTTTAGCCCCTACACCTGAACTCTGGGAAGGGGAGGGGCTAGAGATTGAGTTCAATCACCAATGGCACAGGATTTAATCAATCGTGCCTATATAATAAAAACTCTATAACAACTCCTAGATGACAGGGTTTGGAGAGCTTCAAAAATAGTGAATACATCAAGGTGCTGAGGGGGTGACCTTTCCCCATATCTTGCCCCAAACATCTTTTATTTTTTTAAATATATTTTTATTGATTTCAGAGAGGAAGGGAGAGAAAGATAGAAACATCAGTGAAGAGAGAGAATCATGATCAGCTGCCTCCTACACAATCACCACCTGGGATCAAGCCCAAAACCTGGGCATGTGCCTTGACCAGGAACCAAACCCTGACTTCCTGGTTCATAGATTGATGCTCAACCACTGAGCCACACCGGCTGGGCTTGAACACCTCTTTTATTTGGCTCTTTCTAAGCTGTATCCTTTATAATACATGGGTAATAGCAAGTAAAGTTCTTTCCTGAGTTCTGGGAGTTATTTTAGACAATTAACAAACCTAAGAAAGGGGTTGTAACGACCCCTTAATTTATAGTTAGTTGGCCAGAACTATCAGTGACAACCTGGTGCTTTCAAATGAGCCCTTACCTAGTGGGATCTGATACTAACCCTAAGTAGACAGTGCTTAAGGAGAGACTAGGGTTTGTCACTCTGGGAAGAGAACTGGAGAAACAGCTGCAAGGATCCCTATGCTGAGTCCTGTTCCCTAGCCGCAGATGCTATCTTTCTGTGAATGCAATAGCTCCACCAGCTGGACTCCCTGTTGCCCCACCCATGGAGCTCATACCCTGCTGAGGAGTCAGCTGCCTGGGAGTGGTGGAGAGGTCCGGGCAGATTCAGGGGGTATCAGTGACTGAGTTGTGTGGCTCTAGGATGGCCATATAGCCCTCACATGTCTAACTGGGACAGAGCCCTCCTTTCACACTGCCAAATCTTAGTCTGTTCAGGCCTAATACACTCTGTTGACCTCACCCTGATGATTTCCTGAGATCGTGTTCCAACAAAACAGCCTGCAGGCATCTGGCAGGTGACAGCTAGACTTGGGATATTTGCCGAGTGGCCTCAGACCCAGCACTGGCACTGACTTTGAATTGGAATCAATCTGATGAACACCAATTGCCCCTACCTGATGACTGACTGAGACCATTCCTCATGCAACTCAAGTACAACCAAAAGCTCTTTCAGCAACAGAGTCTAACAGGCAGCTGGCCAGTGGAAGCAGGCGAAGGTGGAGCTCAGGTTGTTTTGGACCTTTTGAAGACCTGCCCCCAAAACTCAGTACTGGTGGAAGCCAGCATTGTGCACAGCTTGGTCATTCCCACATGCACCCAGGCACAGAAGATGCAGCCACAATATTTGAATCACTTTGTAGCTCCAAACAGGTTGCCCAGGGCCAGTCACAGGCAGAGTCTGACATTGACCTGCACCAGAATACCTCCCAAGAAGCCTCAGAACCAACACACCCTATGGCCAGCTTCAGACAACATCAGAGCAAGATTCAATGAGCCTTACAAGCAGGATATCCAAAGGGGGATCACTGAAGGCACCAGAACCTACTGAGGTGAATTCCTATGAGTGTGGTCAGCAGCAGCTGGTACAGTGGTTGAGGTCACTCCTCATAGTCAGCCAGGCTGAAGGTTGAACCTACACATGAATAGGCCAATAGCAACCTCAAGACATAATTACAAAAGGAGGGCTAACATAACTCACAAAGGTACATTCTTGGAGCACCCAGCTCAGGTGATCAAGTAGACTGCACCACTGGATCCCACATTACACCTACTATGTGAGGCCATCCTACCAAGACTAAGGGACGTAGCAAATTTACCTAATACATAAAAACAAACACAAAGAGGCAGCCCAAATGGAGAGACAAAGAAACATGACTCAAATGAAAAACAAAACAAAACAGAAAAAATTGCCAGGGGAGAAAAAGAGCTAAATAAAATGGAGGCTGACAATTTACTAGATATGGGGTCCAAAAAAAAAAAATGGTTATAAGAATGCTCAGAGAACTCAGTGAGAATTTTAATAGCATAAAAAAGGACATAGGAACCATAAAAAAGAATCAGTAAGAAATGAAGACTACAATATCTGAAATGAAGAATATACTAGAAGGAATAAATATCAAGTTGGATGAAACCGAAGATTGAATCAGTGATTTGGAAGACAAGGTAGTAGAAAACCAATAAGAGGAGCAAAAAGATAAAACAATTGTAAAAATGAGGATAGATTAAGGGATCTTTGGGACAACATGAAGCATAACAACATCTGCATCATAGGTATACCAGAAAAAGAAGAGCGAGAGCAAGGGACTGAGAATTTATTTGAAGAAATAATGACTGAAAACTTCTTTAACCTGATGAAGGAAAAATAGACACAAGTCCAGGAAGCACAGAGAGTCCCAAACAAGATGAAACCAAAGAGGTCCACATCATGACACATCATAATTAAAATGGCAAAGGTTAATATTTTTATTGATTTTTATAAATATAGGAAGGGAGAGGGAGAGAGACAGAGAAACACTGACATGAAAGTGAGACATTGATAGGCTGTCTCTTTCATGCCCCCTACTGGAATCGAGCCTGCAACCCAAGCATGTAACCTGATCAGGAATTTAACTGGTAACGCCCAACCATCTGAGCCACACCAGCCAGTAAAATGGCAAAGGTTAAAGACAAAGAGAGTATCTTAAAAGCAGCAAGACAAAGACAGTAACCTACAAGGGGAATCCCTTAAGACTGTCAGCTAACTTCTCAACACAAACACAATCTACACTAATAAAAGAGAAAGATGCAAATTGACCATACCTTCACGAGACCCACCAGCCAATCAGGAGTATGCAAATTAACCCAAAAAGATGGTAGGTTAATTTGCATACACAGGCAACGACGCAGGCATGCCACACTGCCCCAGCAGCTCCGGGCCTCTAGGCAGCGTGGGAAGGTGGAAAGATGGCTCCGGGCTGTAGCGAAGGCAGAAAGGTGGCTCTGGCCAGAGCGAAGGCAGTGCAGGCAGCCAGGGGAAGGAAGGCCCATTCATGCACGAATCTTTGTGCATCGGGCCTCTAGTACAATATATCGATGATGTATTATAGAATTGTACACTTGAAACCTATTTAATTTTATTAACCAATGTCACCTCAATAAATTCATAAAAATGTGAGCAATGTAAAGGGAAAAGAAAGGAGAGGAAGTAATTTAAGAGTTTGTCTCTAAATAAAAGAGTAGGGTGAGAGTCGGGAGGTGAAGGGCATCTAGCCGAACATATTCAGCTCCAAAAACTGGGACTAGAGAGTTTAGAACCTCTAGGAAGACCTCCTGCCTGCCACCTCCAACCCAGAATACTCTCCTTTACAGCCAGCTCCATGGTGACACAGATAGGAGTTTGGAGAATAGGGGGACTCAGGAATAGTCCTGGGTTATTTGGGAAAATAGGAGGAATTTGGACACTTTCTGCACCTTCATAAGTGGTTGATAAGGGAACTACATATTAGCGGTTGGCTGCTTAAGTGTGTGACTGCATGTGGCAGAGACCTGTCACTATTCTTAGGCTTCACTACAAATTCCCAGCCTTCCTGCAGGTGGATTGGTTCCCTATGTCTGCTTCTGGCTAATAGACATAGTGGAAGTAACCTGTGACACCTCTAGACAGACATTTGATGTGGAGATCTTAGAGATCACACATTTCAGGTAGCATAGCTATTAGTTGGAGCAGGGCCATTTGGGCTTTATCGTGTTAAACTCCTGAAATTTTGCTATTAATTATCCTTACACAGAAATTTCAATAAAGAAGCAGGGTACTGTCATAACAAAAACCATAATAAACACACATTAGTGTAGCTGTTGGGCAGCAGGCAACAAGGACCTGGATATCAGAGGATAGAGAGATGGTGGCCCATGTATGCAGGGCCTTGTGCTGTGCTGGCTCCTGCCATAGTGAAAACAGATGCCTAGCATGTTGGTTGCACTGGCTGCATATGGCAACATGTTGCTAGAAAGATGAACTGGGAAGAATTAGCCAGTTTACAAAATAGAGGAAATATGCAGGATCTCAAATTCAGGGCCTTGTATCCCCAATGCTTAATCAAAACTCTCAATTTGATCAAATGACTCATAGCAAAGACTAAATTAAGGGTGTGGCAGGATGAATAAATCTAGAGACCCAGTGTGCAGGCATGAATACTGTAGTTAAGAAAACTACTACTGAGCGTAGACTTCAGGTGCTCTCGTCACACACCATGTGAGGTGACTTTAACTAGCTTGGCTGTAGTAATCATTTCACTATGTATGTGTATATCAAAATCATTTTGCACAACTTAAATATATATAATTTTTATTAATATGTGTAAGTTTAAATCTATACCATGCTAATAGGTAGGAAATATATCTCATTATAATTTTTTTAAATTTGTGATGATGAACCTGTTTTTTTTTCTATTTATTGGCCAATTGCATCATTTCTTTTTGTGAAATGTCTCCTCACATACTTTGTCTTGTTTCTACTGAGTTATTCATCTTGGCCTTCCTGAGGGATGAAAGCTACACATTAGAAACCTTAGGCTCTTTTCTGAAAAAAAAAAAAAAAAATGGGGGGAGGGGACGGGGAGGTGAAATGTGACTTTCCTGCTTTTTGTTCCTAAAGCCTCAATGTGTCTAGTCATTAATTTGGAAAGAAGAAATAAGGATGAGAAGGCAAACACAAACCAGATTTGAGAACTGTGTCTGAAAAAGTTTTTAATTGTGGTTACTGACTCATGGAACATACTGGAAGCAACTATTAGACTCCAACTGAATTCTTAAGGGAAATGTATTGCCAAAAGGAACTGCATGCTGGGAGTAAAAGGCCTCTGTCTGAGGCCTACAATGACTATGCCCTCCCACAAACAGGAAGAAGACCAAGAAAGCTGTCTAGTTCTTGAAAAGGGAACGTTACCCCATGTCTACTTCAGTCATGGCCAAAGGAGAGAAGGAGGAATCCCCTAGAGGGCCAGGCCAGCGTCCACTTGAGAACAACGGACAATGGAACTCCTTTCAGAGAACCTGACCAAGGAGTCACCCAGGAGCATAGAATGCCTTCCAACATCCAGAAGATATCAAATTACTGGGGACCAGTGGCTGCTAGGTGACTCCATTTTTCCACTTTCCGAATAACAGGAAATTATTTGGAATGCCAGCAAGTGTGCTTGCTGTGATTATCTGGTCCACCATGGAGAAGGTATACAATTTATTTTTAGTTCTCAGGTCTCTAAACCAAGAGGAGCCACATCAAGACCTGAGAGACTATTTGTGGGTCATGATCAAGAGATGCTGGACTTTGAGTTGGATGCTTACCAAACATCCATACATCCCTCTGCATCCCACATCCAGCCACCCTACCAGACACTCAGGTTAGGGCCATGTGGCTAGTTTTACCAACAGACTGTGACCCAATGCATTTCCTCCATCTCTATCTGTGCTGTCATTATGTGCCCTATGCTGATGTGTCATCACCAGTTGTGGCAACTATGAACTATGGTAGTGCCCCACTTGCCTGCAATTTCTTCCCTGTTTCACTATATGTTGGGTACTTTCATTCATACTACATTTCATAGAGAATTGTCTTTGTAGTGGTACTAATAGATATCAAGACCTGTACTTCTCTTAAAGAATAGCTGTCCTTCAGCTTTCCAGTGGTGCTCTAAGAGCTGGGAAGGGATCTTGACTCTTTCCTAAAGAACCCAGATGGCTCGTCAGCTGGCTCCTTCCGAGTGTGCAGCAGACAAGCTCCTTTGTTGCTATTAGTATGTTGACTACAACTGTAGTTACCTGGTGACAGGCTGAAATTACACAGGCAGCAGTTTACCTTCATACACCCGCCCGATAGTCAATTTCCCAGCATAAGCCACTCTTCTAGTGAGGATGTAATTTTGATACGTGTTTAATTTCAATGTGCTCTTGTTTGACAGAGTGATTTTTCACCCTTTTTATATGGTGCCATGAACCCCTCAATTGGGTTTCTTCTCCCTGCTGTTATAGCTTGTTCCTGCCTGAAATATTTAAAGAAACAGTTCTCCAAAAGCCGTTAATTTAATTGCCACTGCATACATACACACATACAGACTGTTCTTTTCCTTTTTCTGACACACAAAGGAACTGTTTCCATGTTTTTATTTCCTATTTTGTTAAATATTTATACAAGGGTGGGCAAAGTAGGTTTACAAGAGTGAGTATGTAAAACACACAGTTTATTCTTGTATTATTATTTATTAATTATTGTGCTACTTATTTGTACACAACTGTAAACCTACTGTTGCCCACCCCTGTATTGTATTCTCACAAAGCAAACTTACATACATAGGAATGAAACTTATAATGTTTAGATATTGTTCAAGGGACATCTAAAGATAGAATTGACCAATACTAATTTTCTTCTGAATTGAAATAGTCTACCATAAATAAGAAAGTACCACAATTTGTAACCTACTATTAAGTTCTTTTATAAGTGACTAGAGGCCTGGTGCACAAAATTCTTGTACGGGGGTGTGTGGGGGGGTTCCCCTCAGCCCAGCCTGCACCCTCTTCAATCTGGGACCCCTCGGGGGATGTCTGACTGCCTCTCACAATCCGGGACCACTGGCTCCTAACTTCTTGCCTGCCTGCCTGCCTGCCTAATTGCCCCTAACCCCTCTGCCTACCTGCCTGATCTCCCCTAACCACCTCTGCCTGATCACCCCTAACTGCTCCCCTGCTTGCCTGATCGCCCCTAACCACCTCTGCCTTGTCCCGCACCTGGGACCCAGGATTCCCTCCTCTCATTGGTTGCAGGCACCCGGAACCCAGGCTTCCCTCCCTCTGGCCGGCCACAGGCACCCAGGACCCGGGCCAGCTTTTCCCGGACCAGCCACAGCCGCAGGGGACCATGGGCGGGCAGCTTCACCCAGGCCGCAGCCACAGGCGCCCAGAACCACAGGGTGGGTGGCTTGTCCCTCTCCTAGGCCGCAGGCGCTGGCTCCCAGGACCGCAGGGTGGGGGTCTTGTCCCTATCCCAGGCCGTAGCCTGGCTGGTCCCATTCCTCTCTCGTGAGCTTATTTGTGCCTGGCTGGTCCCCATTCCTCTCTCCCCAGTGTTGAGTATCTGAGCCATTACAGCTTGACAGCATGAGGGCGTGACAACCATTTGCATATTAGCTCTTTTTTTTTAAAATATATATTTTATTGATTTTTTACAGAGAGGAAGAGAGAGGGACAGAGAGTTAGAAACATCGATGAGAGAGAAACATCGATCAGCTGACTCCTGCACACCCCCTACTGGGGATGTACCCACAACCAAGGTACATGCCCTTGACCGGAATCGAACCTGGGACCCTTGAGTCCGCAGGCCAACGCTCTATCCACTGAGCCAAACCGGTTTCGGCTAGCTCTTTATTATATAGGATTCTTGAAGATCCATAAAATCCAGCTTAGTGATTCAGCAAAGCTCTCAGGCCTTAGGTCTATGACCAGGTCCTAGCCCTGCTACTAGAGAGCAATCAGTATCATTCTGGGAGGCAGAATACCTGAAGTAAGGTGTTGAGTAAATGATGTACATGTGCACGCGCGCGCGCGCACACACACACACAGAGCATGTTACTTTTTTTATGGAATATATTCAAATCAGAGACAAAACTAAAAGGACAACCCATCCAAAAATCTTTCCTGATCTAGAAGTCTCATTCTCACTAGCAACGCATATGCTTAGTCTCACAGCTCATTTCACTTTTGCTCCTTTTTTTGAAAAGGAGGTGCTGGTTGGAAGAAAACATTTTCATGAATCTCCATGAGCAGGCAGCTGACTGGACAGCCACTTCATTTTCCTGTCTCTATCTCTCTAATAATATCTCCATTTGATTGTATCTTTGGGAATGCCAATAAAGAAATTCGTCTTCTGCAAAATCAACTTCAACTTTTTTTGGTTCTAAAAGAGGATTTTTTTTCCCTTTCCTCAATGTCCTATCTATCAATCATGTGTACCAAGTAACCTGTATACAGCATGCTGAGGAGGGGATGTGTGTGGTGGAGGTGGGAGTGTGGGGAATCTATGCTTGTGTAAGTCAAACACAATGTTGGCCCCATGTGACTCAGTCCCAGTTCTGTCACATCAAAGAGACTCAGGCCCATCAGCCCAAGCACCTAAGAAGTCTCACTGTTGCTGCTCTCCAAGAACATTAATGGAACCCTAATTTATGACACAGAATGATACTTAAAATCCTCTTTCCTTTTATCTTCAATTCATAGACTCCACAACTACTCCAAAACCTCTCAAATTCCTTACTTTCAAGCTTTCACCAGAAGTTCTCTGTAATCTCTAAGCCACATGATCCTGAGAAAAAGAGACAGACATATGTCTACATAGAAACACACATATACACACATGTATGTCTAGACATACCACTCTTAAACATATGCATACATGCATAAGTGTGTATCTCTATACACATATACATGTGTATATTACACATAGACACAGTCCCCAAGTTCTGCATCACAGAATCTTATAAACTGGACCAGCAAAAGAGAAACTCTCCTTATGGTTGAGAAGAGGGGAAAGTGAGCAAGCTTATAAAAGGGTTTCTTTAAAGAGCTGGGGGATGGCAAACAACACACACAAAAAGCAAACTCCCATGCTGGTACATGTTTGTCCCCGTCATAGCTATTCAGCCATTCTTTCTCACTTTTTTTCTGTAGGTTTTCAAGCTACTATTTCCACACCAGTTTCCTCCCCCATGCCTGTGTAGCTCATGCTGACTTCCTATTCTACCTCACTTTTGCAAGGCACACCATTTGTGGGAATATAAAGATAATCATGCAAGTCTATGAGAAGTGCTCCTCAGGAGAAGAGTACAGCTGAGACAGCCAAGCTTCCAGGCAACAGGAGGTATCCCAAAGACATGTCACTGTTTACATTTCACACGAGTGTTTGTATTTTGTCAATTAGCCTCTATATCTTCATTGCTATCTCTACAGTTGGATTTTTGTCTTATTTACAGATCCCTCCCCAATCATCAGGAGACCTTCATAGACACACTAAGACCTATTTATCCATTATCCAACATGAATTATCAACAGGTCGGATACGATGATTACTCACTGCACCAGAATGATGTCTAGTTGGGGTCTCTTCTATGTCTCTTGTAATAGGAGTAATCTCAAAGGCAATAACAATTTATCCATTCATACAGCCACACAGCCTGCCACTGCTGGGGAGAGTCCTAACCCTCATGGGCTGCCCTTCATCCAGGAGTAGGGGTGTCTCTGACTCTTGAAGCCCTGAGTTTAATCCATCAGAGTCTATCCAGGACAATAACTTAGACCAGCATCAGCTCAAAGTGTTGACGACTAAAGCTCAACCCAGCAGTGCCACTCTACTGAGCTCACTGTGAACCAAGCACAGGGAGGCAGCTTGCCTTCTCCAATGAAAACATTTGTCAAGCTCACTCATGCAAAAATAGACAGAGGGCAGAGACTTTGGAGTTGAGTGCAGGCCTGGCAGAGGCCATATAAGGATGACAGTGAAGATCAGGGGTGAAAGAGAACACAATTTAGCAGACTCTGAAGCGAGAACATCATCATGTGACTGGACCACACTCTGCAGGTTTGGGAACAAAATTACTTGTAACCAAGGTGCCCCTTAGGCTAGCTCAGTTGATTCAGCAGGGCCTTAAGGGTCTGGCATGAATGCTTACCTGGCAGGAAATCTGATGGAGTAGCAGCCCTGAAGTCAGAATAGCTTTATGTCCAGCTTTGTCCACTATGAGTTGTTCAACAGTGGATCAGGGGCTTGCCTCTTCTGAAACTTCGTTCCCTCATGTCTAACATGCTTAAGACACTAACTGGATACTAAAAGAGCTTGTAAGGATCTGATGCATTAATACTGGGAAGCATCTTCCTCAAAGTAGGGACTCAACAGTGATGGCTGCTATTCTGAAGGGCCAGGCACTCTGGACCCAGAGCAGGTGGCTAGTCCGATCCCAACAGGCAGTGCCACCCACAGGGTGCAGCCCTGTCTGTTCTCTGGGGAGGGAGTTCACTGCAGATTTCTAAAGGAGTCAAGCCTTGAATTTTTAGCAAATTCAACCAGTGCCTATGCATCTAAACTTTTAGATTCTAAAGGATGAGGTATGGAGACTATGATTGGACCATCTTTAGTGCTGACATTATGTTATCATGCATTCTTTTCTGATGGCTTATAGAGTATACCTCTCTCTCTCTCTCTCTCTCTCTCTCTCTCTCTCTCTCTCTCTCTCTCTCTCACACACACACACACACACACACACACACACTTTAGAGCTTTAGCAAATTTTTTTGTCTTTTGGGATTTTTTTCATTTAAAATATCCTATGTTTTAAAAATCCATGATTTTAAATCCACTTTAAAAGGGGTGTTAAATACTCAGGAACATTTCCAAAGTCCTTAGGTAGCCAAATTACAGTACTTTAGTTTGCACTGTTATGAGTTAAAAGGGCTTTTTTTATATATGACATTAAATAATCAAAACTGAACATGGCATCAAAGGCAAAATAACACTAAAGTAAATGGCGCATCCCAATTAAGAACTGAGGACTTCTGAGCTCTCTGGCTCACTGCTCCTCATACCTTCAGTATTTGTTGTAAGTGTGAATGCACAGCTAAGGACATGAGGTCAAAAAAAATGGCAGGTGGTTCCATGGGCATCTGCCCACTCTGCTTCTGGAAGCTGTTTACCACTTCGAACACTGTGTAGTGGAGTTGGTGGATTTAAAGACCCCTTTTAAAAAGAAAAACTTTCACATGCAAAGTCAATGCCAGCTTCCTTACTTTGTAGAGTCTTAGATATATAAAGTATCATAACCATCATAGCTCTCATATAACTATAAAACACTTAAAATGAACAAAATTGCAAAAGCAACATAATTAAAATTAAATTAATGAAGCAGGATGTTTTTGTTAAATGAAATTGCCACTTGCAATGTGAATATCAAGTGCCCTCTTGTGTGTCCTTGTGAATTTAATGGCTTTATATCAACGTTTTGTTTACAAAATTCCATGGAATCACTTGCCTTCAGTCCACCAAACACACGATAGATGTAAAGTCCATTTCTGTTCCTTTTGTCATGGTTACATGTTGGCCACTATTGGCTCTGGGGCAAGAGGAGACCCACAAACCTGGAGACTCTGAGAGAAAGTAGACAAGAGACCCCAAGACCTAGTCTTCCAAATGCCTTCTGCCTTCTGCATGGGGAAGCCCAGCCCTGTATGCACAGGATCCTGGCCAATGTTTCATACATTAAATAAATAGTCATGGAGCTTTTTATGGAGATGTCAACAGAAGGAAAATGGGAGTTTTACAATTCCTCCTTCGGAAGCAAAAAGAATAGCCTTCCTCCCTATCAGGAGAAAGAAATTGCTGCCTGATGGGGGAAGCCTGGTCAGGCACCATGCTAGGCTCCGGGATGCTCAGACCTGAGGCCAGCCAGGCCTGCATGGTCTAACACACTGGGACTGAGCACTTGAAAACAGAGCTGGTATGAACTGCAAAGGCTTATAAATGCAAAACAGACACTGAATTTCAAAGGCTTACCATGAAAAAAATAAAAAAGGAGTGTGAAATTTTCAGTAATAATTCTTATACTGATTACATATTACAATATATTTTATTTAAGCCAACATGTTTAAAATGTTATCAAAATTCATTTTATTTTTAATGTGGCTAGTAGAAAACTTAGTTATAAACATGGCCTGCATTCCATTTCTAAGGGGCAGCACTGCTCCCAGCATTATTTGACTCCTCACACTCCAATCCATCAGTGACTCCAGCATCCTTACCCCAGATACCTCCTCTCCTCAGGGCACCACCACAGTCCAAGCCACCATTGCTCACACCTGGACAAATGCAAGACCCTTCCCACTGGCCCGGAAAGTCAGTTTCTATACAGCTGTCATTTGATCATCTCAAGCCTTGCACACTAAGTTTTCTTTTGCTCAAAGTCCTTCACTGGCTTCTGATTGCTGTTAGAATAAAAGCTCAACATGCTGCCATGGCAACAAGCTCCACAGGATCTGCTCCTGCCTACCTCTCCACTGTAACCCTGTCAGAATCTTCTCATCAAGGACCCAGCCATATTGGCCTTCTCTGGGCTCCTCCAAAGAACCCACACTGATGCTACCTCAGGGCCTTTGCACCAGGTTTCCCTTGGCCTGGAATTCTCTTCCTCCTATAGTCACATGTACGGCTTCTTATCATTAAGATCATAGTTTATATGATGGCTCCTCAGAGAGGCTGATCTTGACCTCCCATCAAAAAACAGGCAAAATTAGCTATATCCTTGGGATTTTTCTCTGTTGCATATATCAATTTTTGAAATTTTATTCATGTGTTTACTTGCTTACTACATTTTTCCTACCCTAGAATGTGAGCTCCATCGACCAGTATCCCTGATTATACAGTACATTGATCTTTTACTTGTTTACTGGTATTTCTAGTATATAATATATAATAAGATATCTATCTATCTATCTATCTATCTATCTATCTATCTATCTATCTATCTAATTCAGGCCTTTCTACAGGCTTGAATTTCCTGCCTACAAGCATATATACACTAAGTGGCCAGATTATTATGACCACCCCATCAGTACTTCATTGGGCCACCTTTTGCCTTCAATACTGCAGCGATTCTTCTTGGCATTGACTCCATGAGATTTTTAAAAATATATATTTTATTGATTTTTTTTACAGAGAGGAAGGGAGAGGGATAGAGTTGGAAACATCGATGAGAAACATCGATGAGAGAGAAACATCGATGAGGAGAAACATCGATCAGCTGCCTCCTGCACACTCCCTACTGGGGATGTGCCCGCAACCAAGTTACATGCTCTTGACCGGAATCGAACCTGGGACCCTTGAGTTCGCAGGCCGATGCTCTATCCACTGAGCCAAACCGTTTAGGGCTCTATGAGATGTTGAAAGGTGATGCGAGGAATCTGACACCATGCCTGACGAATAGCACTGTCCAGTTCTGTGAAATTTGATGGTTGTGGAACCAGCTGCCTGATGGCTCTATTAACTTCCTCCCATAAGTGCTCAATTGGATTAAGATCTGGTGATTGTGGGGGCCACCTAAGCAAGGTAAAGTCTCCCTCATATTCTTGAAACCACTCCTGCACAATATGAGCACCGTGGCATGGCGCATTTTCTTGTTGGAAGAAGCTATCTCCATTGGGATACGCCATCAACATGATAGGATGAACTTGATCAGCAATGATACTTAGGTATGTTGTGCTATTCAGATGTTGTTCCACATGAATTAAAGGGCCCAAATCATGCCAGAAAAACATGCCCCAAACCATAACACTGCCCCCACCAGCTTGAAGGGTTGTACTTATGCATGTGGGGTGCATGCTTTCATGCTGTTTCCATGAAATTCTTACTCTGCCATCTGCATGATGCAACTGGAAACGTGATTCATTGGACCACATGACTTTTTTCCAATGCTCGACTGTCCAATCCTTGTGTTCCTGTGCGAATTGGAGACATTTTATCTTGGTAACTGCAGACAGCAAAGGTGTTCGAACAGGCCTTCGGCTTCGATTCCATACGATGCATTGTACGGCTAATTTGCCTACAAATGTCAGGTGGTCATAATAATCTGGCCACTGTGTGTGTGTGTGTGTGTGTGTGTGTGTGTGTGTGTGTGTGTAATGATTAAAGTTACCTTGGGCAGAATTAAGGCTGTTTTGTTCTGTACATTGGAGGAGGGTTGGAAATGTACCCAGAACACACAGTGAAGATTCCCTGGGCATCCAGTCCAAAGGGAGTTGCCTCATAAAGTAATTAAAAATCCTACTATTTGAAACATCTAGTATTTTCCCTGTCAGAGCCTGGGAAAAGTAGGAGGCAAGGGCTGTCTGTAAAGGAGTGAATGGGGAGTAAGGCTGGATTGTTTGTTTAGCCTAATGTAGGGCTCTTCCCCAGGATGGCATAGTGGCGTGGGACATGATATACCTGATCAATACCGCAGAAGCATGCTCCTGAATTTTTCAAAAAACATACCTAAATTCCTCCCCACCTATTCTTACATATATCTGGTTTAGTTTGAAGACAAAATGAAAGAGTAATTAAGAATTTAAGATTTACAGTTTCAAATCTCTCATATTTTATAATCCTGAGATCACTAAAGGTTCTCTGCTGGGGGTCAGCAAAACTGTGGACCTTCTTATACCCTCTTACACCGTCAACTTTACTTCAAAGTTCTGTGTGTTCAGGGGCAGTAATTTAAACTATTTTGATATCAATTTTGAACAAACATGGATACAGAATAGAACAAAATGAGAACACTGCATGATATTTTTAGCTAAGCACTGACCCTTTCAAACAATTTTGTACTTGGCCAGCTGCTCCTGCTACTCTCCCAACCCGACCCTCAGCGGTAATTTTTCCTCTTTCCAGCGTTAGGGGACTGGAGGTGAAGATTTCAGAATCATTAAGGCAGTTATTCCGCCCAAAGCATGTCTGCTGGTCTCTCACCAGTGAGCTATAGAGTTTGCCAAAGTGGGGGGATGCGGTTGAAACATCTGACAAATTTAGAAAGCAATGAGGCTCATTAGCAGGAAGGCAATTTAATTCTGTTTGCAGAGGGGTAACAAGAAATAGGCATTTTTACCTGCTACTCTAAAATGACTTCAGATTTAGGCCACTAAAATACAAAGGTTCTACATCTATCTCCACCCCACTCCAGATAAACACAAACACAAAGCACAAAATATTTAAAACAAGCAGTAAGATCATCAAACAGCAGATGGAGGCATCAAAATGCAAGGGCTGCAGTTTTCGTCTCCAGTTAAAGAAGCCACATGGAACCTTTGGGCCCAGGGAAGATGCATCACCTGAGATCGTGAACCGGGATGTGTGAGACAGAACGGTCAGAGGAGGGGCACTCTGGCTCGGAACCCCAGCACCTGTGCCTGCCTGAGACTGGTCTACACGTGATCAGATCCCATCTCCAAACACTTATTCGCACCAGTGGAATCTAGGGCCTTCGCTCCTAACAAGCACGCTGCACAGTCTCCCTTACAACCATGTGTGGTGATGGCTACTTGTTGAGACTTCATTACCCACCAGGGCTGTGCCAAGAGCCCTACATGCACCTTCTCTCAGGAGCCCTCGCGGAGCCTGAGCAATGGGTGCTGTTCTGCCTCCCACTTTATGATTAAAAACACTGAGCCTTAGCAATGCTGTGTATAGTTGTACACGCCTACGGTTTCTCTTTCCAAAGAGCCACACTGAAAGGGATGGGAAGGCAATGACCTCTCTCTCAGTCCACAACCTTCTGGGTTTATGCAGTATGTCCAGAAATCCCGGCAATGCCACCACTTCAGCATTGGGGACATTTCCCTGTGTGAAAGGTGCCCCTCTGGGCTCAAACACAGAGATTCATAAGAGCAATCCTTTTTGTCCTCACACAAAGGACAGGGGCTCATTGCTGGGGTGAGATTTTGACCCTTGACAGAAGGCTCCGGGAATTGTCAAGTGCAGTTGGATGTTAATAACATCATTTAAGCCAGGACGTGGCTTGGTGGCACAGCTAATTCAGACTGCACTCGCTTTGCCCGAACAGCCTTCAATCCCGTTTCACGTGATTTCCCAAACCCTTGAGCTCTGCAGGGCTCTTCACACCGGCAGAGGCAGTAAGTGACTCTGGAGAACACTTGCAGTATGTTGGCAGAAGTCAGAAAGACTGGGGGGTGTGAGCTGTCCGAGGCCCTTCTCCTGCTCTGCACCCGCTGCGCTTGGTGTGGAGGGAGGCCGCCTAGAGGGATGGCTGCAACTCCCAACAGAAACGACTTCTCAGCTGTTGTGTGTGGGTACGCCAGCATTATCATGGAGTAAAAACAAAATGGAAGCGCCTCAGGGTCACGGCCATGGAAAGAAACAGAGCTGAATCTCCTGCCTGCAATAGAGGTGGGGCCCCTGTTCATAGACCATCATATATCTAGACACATGAACAACAATGTGCAAATGCCATGTATGTGTTTCTTAAAATCATGCCAGGAATTTACCTGGTGGGTATGTGAAGTGTCTGCACTTCAGGAGTGGAGATCTCTGATATCTTTCCCTCTCCTGCTACCTCCCAACCATCTTTTAACTCAGACTTGCTAATGAAGCATAGTAACCTCCATCTTGGGTAAAAACTGCTGTTTAAAATTTTAACCCTGCTATTCTGGATTCTGTAAACGTTTGCTTGCTTAAATAATAAGGAAAAATAAGACTACTCCCATTCCAGAGAGGCCATAAACTATGCCCCAGACAGAGTTGTCAGTGCTGGCACCAGGCCAGGCCTTGAGATACGGTCTCACGGCCCTGTCCCAGCACACAGACCTCTTTCTCAGAAGGTCTGGAAGTCTCATTCCAAATTTGGAAGACAAAGAACTGAAAAAGATATAAATAGGAAAGACTTCCTCTATTTGGGGCCCCAGAATTTGAGAAGCAATATTTCCTCTGGGCCTGCTAGCACTAGCGAAATGAAAAAGACTCCAAATAAATTTGGCTTATTGATTAAGGCGTCTTCTGATTTACAATATAACACTAAGTGTCCTGATACAAAGAGAGGCGGACATCCCACATTGTACACTCCAAGACAAAGAGAAGCCCAGACATAACTATTCAGAAATTCATAATCTGCATAGCCCCAAATAAGACTTTTAAAAGTCATTTCTTATGAATACTTTATGGTAGTGGATTCCACAGCCTATAAAGAGACTATGTCCCATAGGAATTTATTAGTAGTATAAGGAGAACTCTATGAATAAAATATACAATGTGTCAAAAAGGACAGAACTATTTGCTGAAAAATTCTGGTAAACAGACTTAAATCATGTATTTTACCTGTGGATTGATAGAGCAGATAGAATTCCCTCATCCAACAAATATTAAATGCTAGGCACCAGGAATAGAGGTAAACACCATCAGTAAGGCACCTGCCTCGTGGAGTTTAGGCTGGTGGAAGAGGTAGTTAGCAGACAAGGAACACACCTGGGCACCACTGGAATACAGAGAGTGCTGGGAGGGGCTGCAGAGCCGCATCTTGTACTCAAACGTGCAAACTCTGCTCAACGATCATGTCTCTCTTAATGCTTCAGACTACTCCTCAGGATGTAGCAATGAACTTGTGTTATCTTTAAAACATCTATCACTGCACTGAAGGAGTAGTGGATAGAAGCTATGAGATACTCACAATGTCAGATCAGCCTAACCAGACACCTCAGCACAATGTCTTGAGAGGCAGTGAGACAGTAGAAAGAGAGCAAGACCTGGATGCTTCGCCACTCACCATCCAGGTGTCCTCTGGTGGTGACATGTTAAATGGGGCAGTTGTACCTACTTCAAAGGGTTCTTGTCATAATGAGATAATAAAATATAACGTATCTGTCCATTGTTGGTCACATAAAGTAGATATTCAAAGAGAGAGCTGTGATTCCCTTTGAGGAAAGTCAGTCTCTCACTCTTAAGAGGGACTGTGTAAGAGATCCCCACACGCTTCCCCGAGGTGGGCTCGCTCTGGAAGCCAGGATAGGCATTCTCCTGTCCTCCTCGTCCTCTTGTAGAAATCAAGGTATATCTTTTCACCCCAAATTAAAGACTCAAGGCAATCGCATACACTAGCACTTCTCTGTCCTCCACTGCCTTTAACATAAGAGAGAAGGTAACGCCACTTCTACCATCTTCCCTGAGTTACCAGTTACACTCCTTTGATTAAGAGGAAAAAAGATGAGTCCTTATGTTATCAGAGAATTGCCAAGATGGAATTTCTCTGTTGCTAAGGGGAACGGGGGTTTTACAATATCTTGAGAAAAACAATTTTCTAAGACTCACACAGGAGAATGAGTGATTTTTATTTGCATAGAGTTGTATCTCTCTGTTTGTAAAGCTCCATTTCCCTTAAATCGGTCCTGGAAAAGGTGCAGCTGGGGGTTCAGCAGAGCTAAAAGCAAAGTCAGTGTCCAGAGTGTCTGTTCCATGGTGGAGCTGAGTCCAGCAGAACATTAGGCCAGTTGTCATCCATGAGTCCACTGTGTGTGGAGTCCACATGGTGGGGGCCATCTAGGCAAATGAAGAGTGTGAGAGCACACCCCCTGCAACAAGAGTCCCAAGAGAGCAAAAGGGCTAGGAGAAAGGAACTCGCTTTGTTCAGGAGCTTATGCATCTCAAATTCCATGCCCTTTTAGTGGCCATGCCTATTCTGGCCAATGACCTGCTTCCAGGTGTGATTGACATGTAATCACCTTTCCTATGTCATTCACACCTTACTGGGCATGCCTATAATATTCGGCCTCCCTTTGCTCCTTTCCTGTTAATTATTTAACAACTGGGTTAATTAGAACTGCCTCACTTATGCTAATATGACAGTTGTAAAATCTCTTAGGGCAGGGGACAAGCAGAGAGAGAGTTTACCACAACCCAGAAGGGGAGACCCATGTAGAACAAGCCACCCAAAATAAGCAGTTGCCTTTGGTCAGGATACACTGCCCGGCTTTGGGGACCCTGCAAGCGGGGAGGGGGACAAGGAACACAGCCCAGGATCCACAGCTTCTCTCCCTCCAATACCCTGCTGAGCCCCACTGAAAACCATAAGGGAAGGGGTTAGCCCATAGGCTCAGCCTGCTTGGGGCAGAGAGCTAAGAGAAGGGAGGGAAATGGATCTGGAGGGGCAAATAGAAGATGACTGGAAAACTCAGCCCCTTTGTAAACACAGGGAGAGCAGGCCTTGGGGCCTACAGCCTCAGGCAGTACTATGGAGCTAGAAGATACTACTTTTGTTTTGTTTTGCTTTCTTTGTATTTATTGTTAGCTTCTATTTATGATAGATGATACTGGTTTTCCATTTACTTAGAGATAAAGTTTCCTTTTAGAATACATTTAACTTTTTTTTTAAAAAAAGCGAGTCCATTTAAAGATAAATATGAAGTAAACAGCAGCACAAATAGAAGGGAAAAGAGCACAGATAATGGAGGTGGTATTGGAATGACTGATGTCTGGGAACCGCCTTCCAGAAAGCAGGGACTATCAGTTTCTGAGCGCGATAGGATCTAGGCTGTGCTTCGGGAAGCTGAATGTGGCTGCAGCCACAAGACAGACAGCAGGGCAGATGAGGCCTTGGCTGTAACAATGGGGCTGCAGAGGCAGGATGGAGGGAAAAGGTAGAGGAGAAGGGTAGAATCAACAATATTTGGTAGTTCATTGTATGGAGGGCAAGCAAGATATGAGGCAAAGATAATAGCTGCTACCAGCATTGCCTTGAAAAAGCATCTATTACCAGGAATATTAGACTGATGTAGGAAAACAATGTGACAACAATCGAGATCTGCTAACAGGTAGAGGTTTTCTACAATTCAACTCCTCTGAGGCCGTCTGCTATGAATGGAAAACAAGAGCGGTGTATCTAATGTGTGCCAATACCCGCTGTTGCTCCTGGCCAGCTGCGTTTGTTTTTCAGATTTGTAGCAGAAAAACTGGGAAGGTCAACCAGGCTTGGCATCTTGCACCAGGAGGGCAATTTCCTGCCTTGGATCAGCATCACGGAGGACGTGATTCGAAAACACAGAGCTGCTTTGGGTGTTTATTTAAAGCTTTGAAGTAAGCCAGGAGATCTATTTCCTGAAAGGACTGTTTAGTTAGAAAAAATGAAGTCAAATAGACATAATCATTCAAGTGTCACATAAAAATAATTTGAAACGAGAGGTTAGAAACAGTAACAGCTCATCACAGGTGAAACAAAGCTTTGGTTGGGCGAGGATTCTGAGGCTAGTTGCTTACTTTATCCTGGATTTTTTTAAAAATCAGACACACAATGAATTTCTAGATCATGCTTCATTTGTATGAAAATTACCTTCAATTAAATTCTCAATTTCTGGTTCCCCAAGGGTTTTAAGCATCATGTTTTCAGATGAGCAGGCACTGAGAGAAAGAAGGGACCTATCCAATGATCAAGTCCACCCCAAAAGATACCCATTGGAGTGTCTCCTGCCATTCATGTCTCATCGCTTTGGCCGGTCCGGCTTCCAATGACTCCAGCAATTGGACTCATCATCAGTCCAAGAAGCCCAGGTAGCCCTTTCTCAGTCTGAGAGTCTTCATTGAAAAAGAAAATTCTGACATTAAGTCTTGTTACACCACTCGCCCCTCCCAGTGGAGCTCCTCTGCATTCTGCCCTCCAGCCCCTCCAGATGCTGGAAGTGGCAGGATCTTTCCCCACTGGTTACTCTGTCCTTCCCCTTTATCATTTCTTATTCCCTTTTTAAATCCGAAAATGTCTATGCTTTTATCTGCTTCTCTGGTCCCTATCACCATAGTAACTGAAGACTTTGACAAGGCTGTCATTTTGACAGAGGCTCTCAAAGGCCAGGCTCAGTCTTGTGCCCTTCAACTCCAGTCCAGCATGAGACTTTCCAGAATCCTGAGCATTTCAGACCTAAATCCGCTCCCTGGTGACCAGGCATTGAGCTGGTGGCCGGGGCCTGCCCCAGAATTACACATGACCAAAGGTCTGTGGCCCATGTGGTAGAGGTCCCTACCTCTCCAGAAGAGGAGGAAAATGAAAACGTGGCTGTATATGTGTGCACATTTAAAAGCATTAGAAAGAACACAAAATCGGGAGTCATCCAGTGTCTGCAGTTAACCAACTCTGAGCTTCTAGATCTCAGTTTCCACATTTGCCAAAAGAAGGGGTTATATGGCATGCCACTGAGGGACAATTTATGCACCAGATCATGACAGCACAATTCCAGGCTGAAGAAGTGACAGCAACATCCCTCACCTAGGATGGCAGATTTAGCAAATACAAACATCGGATATCCAGTTACGAAGTATTCACTATCTGAAACCCAAATTTAATATATGTCTGTTGCAGTATACTTATACTAAAAACTCACTCATGGTTTATCTGGGAATCGACCTTAGCTGGGTGTTCTCTATTCTACCTAGCAATCCTCCTCTTGCCTCCACATGTCATCATCTTGGTGGATAGCTGGCCGGTAGGTGGGCTGAGCAGAAGATTCTCATTCTCATTCCCTCTCACCCAATGTCCTGTTGGAGCTCCCAAGCCTCGGCTGAGCTCCAGCCTCAGATATTTGCAAATATGTGCATGCTTACTTGCTGCTCCAAATTCCTGAGCAATCCAAATATGACCGAGTGAGTGAGCACACAGTAAGAGAAAAGTACTGTGCACATGCATTAGTAACACTAAGCATGAAAGCACACATCAAATGTGAGGACAAAGGGGTCGTAAGTCAGCAGTCCCGCACAATGAAAGCCACCAGCCTTCCTCTCCATTCCAGCCCTCTCCACAGTGGGGTGGCTCCATGCAGCTCTAACAACAATAAAACTACTCATTTACTTATTGAAATTTCCCCATGTGTCAGGCACTGTGCTAGGGATTTTACATGCATTCATTCATTTAATCTTCAGAACAATTCCGTAATAATGAAACTACGCTGCTTCCAATTTATAGATGTAAAGACAGGGCAGAAAAGGCAAAGTGACTCCTCTGAGTCCACAAAGCTCAGCGTAAGCATGGAAGGGCCACCAAAGGATTTTCACAAATAGGACAAACTAATTTTAAAATTTATATCTGAAAGCAAAGGGTCAAATATACCAAAAAACTCCTGTAAAAGAAGCAAGCCAAGGGTCTTGCCCCATCAAGTAAGAGGCTTAACGCTATTGTAATTAAGACAGTGCGGTATATGAATAGAGGCAGACGGACAGACAAATGGAAGAGGAGAGAGAGTCCAGAAACATCCCGATGTCTGTAATGGAACCTGACTGGTCCCCAGCAGGAACCTGCATGGCTGACCTGCAGAGCAGGGATGAAAGGGGCTAGCCAGTAGGGCATTAGAGAGCTGGTTAGATGGAAAAATAAAAATACTGCAACACACAAAAATTGAGTCCATTTGCATGAAGACCTTAAATGTGAAGAACAAAACTTTAAAACTTTTAGACAAAACAATAGACAAGATTTCTCAAACAAAATGCAACACAGCACTAAGAAAGACTGATCCAATGCAACTACATTACAGTGGAGAACTTCTGTTCATAAAAATAAACCATAAAAAGAGTGAAAACACGGATAAGGCAGGAAGAGAAGGTAGTGGTGAGGGCTCGGCCTCTAGATGCGCTGCTCTCCACAGCAGCCCGAGACACATGGCTGTCCAGCAATGGAAGTGTGGCTAGCACAAACTGAGGTTTACCAGAGGTATAAAACACATGGCAAATTAAGACTTCATTAATAAATTTTAATTGATAATATTACTATATTTAGATAAATAATAGAAGCTAAATTAAATGAAATAAAAAATTGTTCAAACCAATTATGCCAGGTGTTGGTTTTTTTTTAATTTTAATGTGGTTACTAGAATATTTTGCATTGTGTTTCGGCTTGCATTATATGAAATGTATAAAGAGCTCCCATGAGTTAATAATAATGAACAAAACTCCAAAGAGAAAGGTCATGAAGAGGTTTTCCACAGAAGAAACAAAGAGCCAACTGGAGAAGATGCTCAACCTTACAAACAATCCAAACTAGTTACAAACTAAAAGTGCAATGAAATATCTTTTAAGCCATCAGATTAGCAAAGCACAAGAACTCTAACAACATCTAAGGTCGGTGAGCGTCTGAAGCAATGGGAGTTCAGATTCTGGGCTCCTGGGAGGAAAACCACTTGGCGTTAGGCAGTGAAACCAAGCATGCAGGTACCCTGTGCAATACACACACACTCCTTGTGTCCACCTGAGTACCCCTCCTGTGGGTGACATGCGATGTCACAACAATGTTTGCAGCAGCATTTGTGACACTACAAACTGGAAATGGCCCAAGTTTCCATCAACTCTAGAGTAGCTACATCAGTTGTAGTTGATTTATAGGATGAAAAACAATACAGAAGTTTAAAAAGGAATGAACAGAAGCTACACGAAGTCAAAAAAATTTAGATATATGTGGAGACAGGTATCTCTTGAAGACAAAATGATCACAGAAAACTCGGAGAGCGCAGGGAGGCGGCGTGACTGGGATAGAAGGCGTCAGTCACGTTCTATTTCTTAAACTGGGTGGTGTAAACATACCTCGTTTATCCTGATTTCAAAGTGTGCTATTTCACAACGTAGAGCATTGCTCTGTGAATGTGCAACACCGCCGTCCATTTGCCGGTTAATAATGGTACCTTTAAGTGGGCACGTTTCTGTTGATCATTTCCTACCATTTGGCTCATCTCTCTCATCTCCTTTTCTATGTCATCTCCAGATTGCACAGGATATAAATTACATCCTTGGAGAAACAATAAAATAAGGATTGCTGCTCCTGTGTTTTGACTCATCTCAGTCACTTTCTCTGCAAATAGCACCGAACAGAAGGGAGCAGAGAGGGCCCGCCATGCCGGGGAGCACCTGGCATCCAGGAGCCCAGCGCCTCCAACTCTCCCAAACTCTCCGTACCCTCAGTCCGATCCTGCTCTGATTTCCCTATTGGCACTGTCACAGTTATTGCATGGCCATTGGAGACACTCTTGAGGACTTGTGTCCTCTTGTCAGTATTCTTAGAGATGCATAAGAAAATAAGAAGGGGCAGACTTGTGGCGATATGTTCAGAGTGGCCAGGTTTCACAGACGGCTCTGCAGCCCTCAACCCACACCAAGGCGAGGGCATCACTACAGCACATTTAGGCGGCCTGAAAACTGGACCTCCGTCCTGGTCCCAACACAATTATAAGATTAAAAAAAAGTCAAACAACCTTAGCAGATATTTCCCCTCAAACTATTTAATTTATCCATTCCCCTCAGAAATGCCAAATTGAATCCTTAATGGAAATGTCCAGAATATCAGGTATAGCTCCTCTTCCTTAGATGAGAACAACAACAAAAATATGTGTGTGTGTGTGTTTAAATTCTGGCACCTGCAGCATCCCTGAGTCATCTTCACCTTGAAAACATCATTCCCTCCACCTGAGGGCAACTGAGGCCTTCCCTGAGCTGGAGTAGGCACTCTTAGCAGGGAGGTCATGGCACCTGCTGACCTCATCATTCCAGGCGGCCTCCTCTGCAGCTCCCCGAACCTGATCCGTCTCCTCTAGGTGAGCCCCACCTCCAGGACAGGAAGAATCAATATACAAACCATTACTCTCATGGAGGAGCGGAACAATTACTAAAATCTATTCGCTAGTAAATGTGCCCTGTCTTGTAAATCATTGGGTCGTTAACCTTAACAATGGCACTGTGCCGTCTCTATCCCATTCAATTAAAGTAGAGAGGAAGGTAATGCTTAAGAATACATTTCAGGCAGAGGAATATGCTATTATAGTATTAGATGCTCATAAATTAAACACCACATTTACTACCCTCCTTGGAAGAAGAACACTGCACAGTAAGCACAGGGTAGAAAAGAACACAGACGATCTCAAGAGGACTATAGAAAAGAGAAGAATCCGAAGGCACAAGCAAGTCACCTACGTCACCCCTCCCTCTGGCATCGCCGCAGAAGTTCTGGGCCAGTGAAGGCCGGAACCGGACGGTGCACTCATACTGCGAGGGACTTGGAGCTGGAGATGCCAGACTTGTACCAAAGGGCAAACAGTTCCCTGCCTGCTCCTAGTCTGGCATGACTGCAGCTGAGCAGTTCAATGCCACCAGCAAGTGGAAGGCTGAGTCCTGACCGATTCTCCATAGTAGGGAGGGAGCCCGCTCTTTCAGATGCAGTTTGAGAGGGAAGCACTCTCTCTCCATTTCTTCAGGGTTCCTGTTGTAGGGGTTAGGTACAGATTAAGGGGGAAATATTATAACATTATGGTGTCTGCCACACGATTAGATAATACAGATACATCCATTCATTGTCTTCACAAGGGGCTCTACACGAAGTTTCCCTGCCATCTTTTCTCCCAGAATCCCTCCAAGGTGGCCACTTTCTAGCTGCAACCATCATGGTTTAATACACAAGATATATTCATTTTCTACTGCTGCCCAAACAAACAAACTTAAGGGCTGAAAACACCACAACTTTGTTACTGGCAGCTCCCCAGGTCGCAGTGCAAGGCAGGCCTCACAGGCTAGTCGGGGGTGGGGGGTGCTGTCTGCACTCCATTCTGGAGACTCTGGGAATAAACTGTTTCCTTGCTCATGTGGGTTGTTGGCAAAATTCAGTTCCTCAGGTTTGCAGACTAAAGTCTCACTTTCCTCCCTGGCTGACAGCTAAGGGCTGTTCCCAGCTGCAGGAGACCACCTGCATTTCTCAGCATAAGGCCCCTTCCCACTTCTAACCAGCAACCGCGGCCAGGCCTCTCTCAGGCATCAAATCGCTCCTGGCTGTCTTTACTTGAGGAACTCTCCTTTTAGCCAGGAAAGGGTTTCTGTTTTTTAAGGATTTACCTGATTCGATCAGGTTCAACCAGATAATCCAGGGTAACCTCACCATCTCAAGACCCATACCCTTAATTCTACACAAAATCCCTTTTGCCATGTAGGGTAACATAGTCCTAAATTCCAGGGATTATGGGCATGGGGAGCAGCATGACTAGACCTTCCATGTAAGAACAGGGCTCATCTGAGCCGATGCGAGGAATGAAAGGAAACATGAAACCTGACCATCTCCTCCTTGTCCTTTCCCACCCCCTTCCCAGCACTTCCTTTCTTTACTTTGAAAGCAAAGCTTGGCTACTCACCACGTTCCCATTCTTAAAAGGATGGCCTGGCTGCAGGTGTCTCCCTCGGGCCGCCAGGAGGACCAGTGTGCGTCTCTGCTTTCTCTGGGTGACACGTTTTTCCAGCATCTGTCCATGTGTCCCACACATTCTTATAGAAGAGTCACCTGGGCCCGTGACTAATCTAATTCCCAATCAGGTTCCGATGTGCTGCTGTTGGAAACCAGTTCACCTGGCCTTCAGTGACCTGGAGCCGGTGGTTTGGGAGTCTCTGCTGGCATCCTGCTCCCAGCGGGCTCTGAGCAACTGAGGTACAAACGGGCCCAGAGGAACTCCACCCAGGCGGGTGCCTTCTAGTCCATAGGCTCCAGAGCCCCAACTTATCCTTTTGTAGCCTCGGGAGACTTGTCCCTTCCCAGCAGCCACAAGGTTACTTCTAGAACCCCAGCCCCCCAGGAGAGCTGCAGGCAAAGCCTCAGCTGGCACACAGGACGCTGGGGTGCTATGGAGTCCTCGAAGCTGGGGTGCTATGGAGTCCTGCAAACGCAAACTCCCGGAGGAGTCAGCAGGAGGCGGCGTGCTCTCGGGATATTTCCTAGTCGAGGCTTCGCTTTTATCATCGATCACATGGGGGTAATAACAGTAATTACCCCGGGAGACAGTTAGGAGGATTCTGGGAAATGCTGCCTGCAAAACACAGAACTCTTTCCCCTGTGACCTCATCAGGGCCTGAAGGTTAAAAGGTACAGATCATTATGAGAAACAGGTGGTAAAATGGGAACTGCAAACACTGAGAAGAAATGTTGCTTTTAGGCAGTGTTTTAGTCTGTTTGCGCTCCTGTAACAAACTATCACAGACCAGGCGGCTTATTAGTACCAGACATTTCTCTCTTGTCCTTCTAGATGGAGGGGCCAGCAGATTGGGTGTGATGACCGCTGCTGCCCCGCACAGACTGCGGTCTTCCTGCTGCAACCTCACAGGGTGAAGTGGGGACAGAGTTCTCAGGGGCCTCGAAAAAGAGATCTAGGGCCTTTCTTGAGGCTCTGCTCTCTTCATTGGATCACCTCTCCAAGTCCCGCCTCCAAATACCATCTCCTTGGAGATTAGGTTTCAATTTATGCATTCTGGGGGAACAAACACTCAGTGGCAGGCAGCCTATACAATTCTCTTTTTGTGTGAGTTTTTCTCCAAATTTTAAGAGTTAAAAAAACAAATAAGCATATTCTGTTTTTTAAAAAAGCACAGAGCACCGTGCTTAAACACTGGATAAAGGTGACAGCTTTGTTATCACTGGTGTCATTGTCACCCAGTGTTGGCCCCAACCTTGCTCCAGGGCCTGGGGGCAAGTGGCTTGGCCCCTCCAATGTGGGTTCAGCCTTCCCAGTAAAGTAAGAAGGGGCCTTTACTCACAGGTGGTAAAATGGGAATTTCACCAAGGCATTTATTCGCCCTGGTGGTTTGCTTCATTGTCAAAACCTGAGGAAACACAGTAGGAGAAGCTATAGAATTGGGGGAAATGACATATGTACTATGTTTATGGTATTAGTTTTGAGGTTTTTTTTAAAATATATGTTTATTGATTTCAGAGAGGAAGCAAGAGGGAGAGAGATGGAAACATCAATGATGAGACAGAATCATTGATTGGCTGCCTCCTGTACACCCCCTACTGGGGACTGAGTCCACAACCCAAGCATGTGCCCTTGACCGGAATCAAACCCAGGACCCTTCAGTCCAAAGGCCGACCGACGTTCTATCCACTGAGCCAAACCAGCTAGGGCTGGGGTTTTTTTTAGACCTGTGGTCGGCAAACTGCGGCTCGCGAGCCACATGTGGCTCTTTGGCCCCTTGAGTGTGGCTCTTCCACAAAATACCACGGCCTGGGCGAGTGAGTCTATTTTGAAGAAGTAGCGTTAGAAGTTTAAGTTTAAAAAATTTGGCTCTTAAAAGAAATTTCAATCGTTGTACTGTTGATATTTGACTCTGTTGACTGATGAGTTTGCCGACCACTGTTTTAGACCAAAGTTTGGCAAATTTTTACTTTTTTAATCCTTACCCAAGGATATGTTTTTATTGATTTGAGAGAGAGAGAGAGAGAGAGAGAGAGAGAGAGAGAGAAACATCAATGTGAGAGAAACATGGATCAATTGCCTCCTATACTCACCCTAACCCTGACCAGGGATTGAACCCACAATTTAGGTATGTGTCCTGACAGAGAATCAGACCCGTAACCTTTTGGTGTACCAGATGGCAGTCTAACCAACTGAGCAACCCAGCCAGGACAACAAACTTTTTCTATCAAGGGTCAGATAGTAACTACTTTTGGTTTTGCAGACCATACAATTTTTGCTTTAGACCAACATCTAGAACTTTCAAGTTTAGTTCTAGTTAGAGCAGGCGTCCTCAAACTACTGCCCGTGGGCCACATGTGGGTGTTTTTGCCGTTTTGTTTTTTTACTTCAAAATAAGATATGTGCAGTGTGCATAGGAATTTGTTCATAGTTTTTTTTAAACTATAGTCTGGCCCTCCAACGGTCTGAGGGACAGTGAACTGGCCCCTGTTTAAAAAGTTTGAGGACTCCTGAGTTAGAGAATCTCTATTCTGCCCCTTATTTTATTGGGTTTTACCAGATATTTGTGAATTTATTGTCCTTAAAAGCATATTTCAATAAATGTTTATATCCATGAACATGCCTGGAAATTTTTTTATTGAAATTCAAGTTAATGCTTAGGACATTCTGAAACCCATAAAAGACAGTCCTAAAGGACCAGGTGTTTTGTTAAATAATGATTTTCCCTGGAAGATTTTGAAAACTATAGAGATGTGTGATTTTAGATAAGTTACTCACCTTCTCTGCCCATCAGTTACCTCTTCGGTTAAATTCAAGGCTCTAGTTCTATCTATGTCATGAGGATATAAAGAAGTGAGTGTATAAAATAAAGAAGGAATATAAAACTCTTAGCCCAGTGCCTGGTACATGGAAAACACTCAATCATCACCATCGTCCTTGCCTATCACCATTAGAAACCCTCCCATCAAGAGCATTTCTTACTTATAACAAATAAGTCAACATCTGTTTGGGGAAACTGAAAAATAGTCTCAAGGTTAAAAGTGATTCAGTAACCCATTTCATGGCTTATAAACTGCAAGCCCACTAGTTAGGTTAGGCTTAATTAACATAGTATTTTTTTTTTTTTTTTTAATGAATGAATTTGAACCACAACTTTTCAGGTACCCACAGCTCACTGCTATCTTGATAGGAAGTAGCTACACAATGCCATGTTATCATTCTGGCCCTGAAGGCATTTGAGTATCTGACCTCTTGTCTGAATTTGTGATGCTAGGTTTTACTATTACAACCCTGGCTTCTCCTGCCATGATCTCATTGCCATCAATATATCTGGAGGAAGAGTCCTTATCTTTTCAGAAACATATGGCCAGTTCCCAGAACTAATGTCATCCAAGGCTGCCAACAAATGATGTAATGAGACAGGTTAACTACAAAATGAGATGTTTCCTTCCTTCCCTGCTTGTAGCTGCCAGACCTCACATATAAAAACTGTTTGAGACAGTTTCTCACACATGCACCTGCACACGGACACACACACACACACAGAGAGGGGGGGGGGGGGATTGGTTCCTTTAAAAGTATTCATTTATTTTGAAAGTTATTGCTAATATCTAGGACCAAGGGGTCTTTGAGGACATACTCACAGGAGATTATCAGAGGAAACAATCTTCATTGTGGGGTAACCTGACTTTGGCGATGGCTCAGGTGGGACCTGAGGTTTTCTCTTCCATGATCAGAGTCAGACAAAGAGGCAAATGGCAGAGGTCAGCCTGGCTGGGGTCCTGGGTGCATGTCCCCACTGTATGATTTTCTGGGCATTACTCCTAAAATTGCCTTCAGGTTGAGCAGATGGTGCAGCCATTCTGGGCCCACCATCACAGCAGGCAGGATGAGGCCTGGCTGATACTTGCTCAGGTCTTCTTGCTGCCTTACTTGGCCCGGACCTTTCAGCTGGTGAGTACTCGGTGGGTGCTGGTGTCCTGGAGGCCACAGACTGGTCATTTGATGAATTCACTCCACACAAATAGCAGAGTCTAGAGAATGGTAACATTGGTGATTACAGCCTTAATGTGAGCAAGGAATAATAAGCAATATTTTGAGAATGTAAATTAGATCGTATCACTTTCCTGCTCTGAAACCTCCAATGTTTTCCTGTTTGCCTGAAATAAAACCAAACTCTCTGTGAAGTCTAAAGGACCCTGCAGGATTGGGCTGGCCCTTCCCTGCCCACCTCTCCAGTCTCACACCCCCCAACCCCCATAACAGTCTTATTGAGATATACTTCATATTCCATCCAACTAATCAATTTAAAGTATACAACACAATTGTTTTTAATATGTTCACACAGTTATGCAACCATCATCACAATCGATTTTTGAACATTTCCATCATGCTAAAAATAACCCCATACCTACCTAGTCACTTCTCCTAACCTCATAGCCCTGATGACCACTGATCTTCTTTCTGTCTCTATAGATTTGTCTATTGTGGATATTTCATATAAATGAACAATATGTGGTCTTATGTGACTGCTTCCTTTCATTTAGCACAATGTTTTCAAGGTTCATCTACGTTGAAGTATGTGTATCAATACTTCATTCCTTATTATGGCTGAATAATATTTCACCATAGAAATACATCATGTTTTGTTTATCCATTCATCAGTGGATGACATTTGGGGTATTTCTACTTCTTGATATTATGACTTCTGTGGTGGTGGACATTTGTGAATAACTTTTTGTGTGGCTATTCTCTTGGATATGTATGTACCTAGGAGTACTATTGCTGAGTCATATGGTAATTCGGTGTTTAAACTTTTCATTGATTTGGGGAAATTTTCAGCCATTATTTCTTCATATATTCTTCTTGCCCTTTTTTTTCTCTCTTCCAATATGCATATGCATAAATAACTTGGATTTCATAAAAATTAAAAATTTTTGTCTTCAAAGGACTCCATCAAGTAAGTGATAAGAACTGTGTCCCAAGGTGGCTGCACCATTTTACATTCCCACCAGCAGTATCTGAGGATTCCGATGTTCCACATGCTCACCTACATTAGTTACTAACCACCTTTGTGGTTAAGCCATCCCAAAACTCTCTTAGGGCTGCCTCCCTCTTGGGAAAAATCTGAGTCCATTCCCCAGAGCAGGTATCAGGGACAGTGATCCATTTCTCTGAGTGACACTCCTGCTTTAGGAGCAGAGTGCTGGGTGGGGGTGGCATCTAATCTTTCCAGCTTGCCTCTCCTGGTGTGGAACATCCACTTATAAACAAGGTGGTGAAGGTAATAGGCCCTGTAGGGGAACTCATTCAGAGATGCAATACGTCTCCAGCAGCAAAGGTGTCTGGGAAACTCTGTTTAACCTTCTGTGACTGTTTAACTCTCTGTAGCCTCAGGTTTGGCTGACTGCCCAGAAAGCCAGAATGCCACCCAAATATAAATGTCAGGCCCCAGGAAGGAGGTTAATGAACTTATAGGGTGTGGATAACTGCCTGATATTATCTGTTAACTTAGAAATTCATTGTTCTTCCTGGTGGCCTACGTGACTCCCCACAATATAGTTTTACTATTAACCCCCTAATAAGAAAAGAGCTTGTCCTGGGAGGGGGTGGATGTCTGCCGGGCCGGCCAACACTGGTAGCAAGCAGTTGCTTTGCCTGTGTGTCTAAGTTTCTCGTATTAAAAGCCCTTATGAATTTGAATAGGCTACTTACTACCTCTCAGTTCTTCTGAATTGATCCTAAATTTAGACTTTTGGGTCTTTCCTCCAAAAGGCCCCATATTCTCAGCCTCTACCCTATGAGTAGGAATTGGATGGAGGAAAGGAGCCCCAACATCTTGGCAACACTCACCTGAATTTTAACCTCTGCAACATGAAGCTATGGGGGATGGGAAGGAGAGGATGAGTCCTGGCTCAAGTGCCATAGAAGCTCACTGTTCTTACCAAAATTTAACAGTGTTGTAAGCATTATATATATACTAGAGGCCCGGTGCACGAAATTTGTGCATGGGGGTGGGGGACTGTATGTGTCCCTCAGCCCAGCCTGCACCCTCTCCAATCTGGGACCCCTCGAGGAATGTCCGACTGCCCCTTTAGGCCAGTTAGACATTCAGGTGAATCAGGCCTAAACGGGCAGTCAGACATCCCTCTCACAATCCAGGACTGCTGGCTCCCAACAGCTTGCCTCCCTGCCTGCCTGATTGTCCCTAACAGCTTCTGCATGCCAGCCTGTTCACCCCCTAATCACTCCCCTGCTAGCCTGATCGATGCCTAACTGCTCCCCTGTCAGCCCAATTGCCCCTAACTGCCCTCCCCTGCAGGCCAGGTTCCCCCCCAACTGCCCTCCCCTGCAGGCCAGGTCCCCTCCAACTGCCCTCCCCTGCAGGCCCGATCCCCCCCAACTACCCTCTCCTGTAGGCCTGGTTGCCCCTAACTGCCCTCCCTTGCCAACCCAGTAATCCCTAACTTCCCTCCCCTGCCGGCCTAGTCACCCCTAACTGCTCTCCCCTGCTGGCCTGGTCCCCCCCAACTGCCCTCCCATGCAGGCCTGGTCCCCCCTAACTGATCTCCCCTGCAGGTCTGGTTGCCCCCAACTGTCCTCCTCTGCCAGCCCGGTCACCCCCAACTGCCCTCCCCTGCAGGCCTGGTCCCCCCTAACTGCCCTCTCTTGCCAGCCTAGTCACCCCTAACTGCCCTCCCCTGCAGGCCTTGTCCCCCCTAACTGCCCTCCTCTGCCAGCCCGATCACCCCTAACTGCCCTCCCCTGCAGGCCTGGTCCCCCCTAACTGTCCTCCCCTGAAGGCCTGATTGCCACAACTGCCCTCCCTTGCAGGCCTGGTCCCCCCCCCAACTGCCCTCCCATGCAGGCCTGGTCCCCCCCAACTGATCTCCCCTGCAGGTCTGGTTGCCCCCAACTGTCCTCCTCTGCCAGTCCAGTCAACCCCAACTGCCCTCCCCTGCAGGCCTGGTCCCCCCTAACTGCCCTCCCTTGCAAGCCTGGTCACCCCTAACTGCCCTCCCCTGCAGGCCTGGTCCCCCCTAACTGCCCTCCTCTGCCAGCCCGATCACCCCTAACTGCCCTCCCCTGCAGGCCTGGTCACCCCTAACTGCCCTCCCCTGCAGGCCTGATTGCCACAACTGCCCTCCCTTGCAGGCCTGGTCCCTCCCAACTGCCCTCCCCTGCTGGCCTGATCGCCCACAACTGTCCTCCCCTGCTAGCCATCTTGTGGTGGCCATCTTGTGTCCACATGGCGGTGGCCATTTTTGACCACATGGGGATGGCCATCTTGTGTGTTGGAGTGATGGTCAATTTGCATATTACCGTTTTATTAGATAGGATAATATATATATATATATATATATATATATATATGTGTGTGTGTGTGTGTGTGCGTGTGTATACATATATATATTTTTATATTTACAACTATATATATTTTTATATATATAAAATATATATAAAATTTATATATATAAAAATATTTACAACTATATATATTTATATATATATAAAAAAATATATATATTTCATATTTTCAACAACCCTGTGAGATAGGTACCATTATCATCTTCATTTTACAGAGCAAGAGAAGTGAAACACAGAGAGGTAAACAAACTTGCTTAAGGCACACAGCTAGTAAGAGGAAGAGCTAAAATTTGAACCCAGGCAGTTTGTTTTTAAACTCTCGTCATTAATCACTCACTATGTGGATATATTTATTTACATACTGGTTTTATTGTGTAAATTGCCCATCTCAGATCTGAGCTATGATAAATGCCTCCTGGACTCAGAGAGAAATGTTTGTAGCTCTGTACACCTGTAGGTAAAAGGCAAATACCCCAACAGTCATTAGAAAATAGCAAGTAATCTAACTTATCTGTATAGGATGCACTATATCAACTGCTCTGGGTAAGCATTTTAAATTTTTCATACATGCTTTGCACACCCCCCTTTAGTGAGTTATAGTATTTGAACAATTTCTTAAACTTGTTTGGGACAATTTGTTGTTGATAAAAGCAGATTCTGGGTGAGACACAAGAAGAAACTGAGAATTACCACAGGCAAAGGAAGGAGGCTTGCTCTAATAAAGGCCACATTGTAATGCTGAACACCTTAAACACTGCCATTGTTTTGTTCTTTGAATGGTAATAAGCGAATGTCCTAGTCAATCTTGACTCTGAAAATTGGAAGAAAACACACAACCATGTGCCCTGCTACATGTGTTCAGGGAAAATGAGTACATCATGCACAGATCTTCTGTACTCATTGATAAAATAATGAGAACAGAGAATAATGATCCCCAAAGTTATCCCCGCCCTAATCCTTGGAACCTGTGACTATGTTAGGCTACATGGCAAAGGGAATTGGGTTGCAGATGGAATTAAAGTTGTGAACTGGTTGACCTTATTACCCTGCATCATGCAGATGGGCTCAGTGTAATCAGAGTCCTTCAACGTGGACGACGGAGGCAGGAGAGCCCGTCAGTGAGAGGAAGACATCACTATGGAAGAAAAGCTCGGAGAGGTATGACCTTGCTGACTTTGAAGATGGGGAAGGAGCCATAAGCCAAGGAATGTGGGCAGCTTCTAGAAGCTGGAAAGAATAAGGAAATAGATTTTCCCCTGGAGCTTCCAGAAAAGAATGTAACCCTGCCAACTTCTGGACTTTAGCCCAGTCCAGTGAGACCCATGTTGCATTCCAAGACTGTGAGAAAGTAACCTTATGTTCTTTTAAACCACTACGTTTGTGGTAATAGAAAACTATTGATCAGAATATAACCATACCATCATGGTCTGAGGCAAGGCAAGAGCTAAGAATGTCCCGCCTAGGGAAGTTTATAATCCGCATGGCTCTTTCTTCCTGGCTGAGTATGACCAGAGAGACCAGGTGTACACTGATCTTGAGCATCCCTCCTGCCACTGGAAGACCTTTCTCACAGCTTCAGTGCAAAATCAAAGGTACAAAATACATTTCCTGCCACAGGTTGAGCCTTCTAAATTGTAAGGACCATTTAACACAAAAACAAAACAGCAAAGCCCACGTTTCTGATTCAAGGAGCTGGAGTTCCTGAGACCTAAATTATCTTCCGCTTTGCCTAATAGACAGCTTTTGGAAAACCCTATGGGTATAGCTAATGGCAGAATCCCTTTTCTTCACTCTGGGGCCAGTGAGATTGGTGTGGGGAGCGAAGACTTATCCACAGGGGAGGCTAGAGCCCACAGATGACAACTATCCTGCCTGCTGGCTGCCTACAGAAAACGTTCAGGTAATTTCTTTGATCAGGTGCTGTTTGCAGAGGAAGACAGACTTAATGGAGGGGAGAGTCTGCTGCCATCTGACCTCGGCTGTGTGCTTTTCTCCGTCTCCTGTCGAGTTTAGTCCTAAGAGCAAACAATTGCGGATGAGCTGGTACATGAGAACACAAAGGACAGTCAGCAATGAGGGAACTCCCAGGTGAGGCTGAATCGGGTCCTAGGAAATGTTCTCTCTTCTATCTGCCCAGGGGAGAGGGGCCTGTTTCCAGAGAGTCTAAGGGCACATGCAAGGACCGGGGTATGGAGGTACGGAGCCAGGCACCGGGGTGTGGAGCCAGGCACCGCTGCATGTGAGTTGTGTGATCCCAGGCAGGTTATTCAACCTCCAGGAGCCTGTCTCATCAGTTCAGCTGACGTGGTTACACCTGGCCGATGAGTTATGCTGAGTGCTCTGGGAAGGTACTGCAGCCAGCTCAGGTCAGGGAGGACGCTGGGAGTGATGCAAAGATACACACAGAGCCTCAAAACACCCCAGAACACGACTTCTGATGGGTTCTGTGTTCAGATTCTAGTTCATTCCAGAGCCTAACTACCTGGAGTCCATGAAACTTTTTTTTTTTTTATCTCTTAATAGATTTCTTCTCCCTTTCCTGTTTTTCTTTTCTTTCCTCTTCTTCCCTTCCTCCCTTCCTCCCTCCCTCTTCCTCTTCCTTCCTTCCTTCCTTCCTTCCTTCCTTCCTTCCTTCCTTCCTTCCTTTCTTTTTTCCTCTCTTTCTTTTAACTGAGATGTAATTGCTATACAATAGAGTACCTAAATCATAAGTGCTCGGCTCAGTGAATTTCTACACACACCCTTGTAATTGCCACCCACATCCAGATACAGATGAGCAAACTCAGGCCTGTGGGCGAAATCCCCTCTGCCATGGTCCTTGCAAAAGTTTTATCAGAATATAACTGCACCATCATTTGCATCTTGTCTAAGGCTATTTGAATAATTGCCACAGAGGCCCTATGGCTTCAAAGTCAAAAATCTTTTTTTTAAATAATTCTTTATTGTTGAAAGTATTACATATGTCCTCCTTTTCCCCCCATTGGTCCCCTCCAGCCCGTTCCCACCCCAGGCCTTCAGCACCCTATTGTCTGTGTCCATGGGCGATGAATATATGATTACCTCCCATCCACCCATCCACCCTGCCTTCCCTCTGAGATTCTGCACTCTGTTTCATGCTTCCATGTCTCTAGATCCACTCTGTTCATCAGTTTATTTTGTTACTTAGATTCCACATATGAGTAAAGCCAAAAACTCTTAACTAGCTGGTCCTTGAGGAAAAATAGGCCAACCCTGAGATAGAGCCACTGCGCCTCCTCTGCCCTGCCTGTCAGGGTCCCTCCAAGACAACCACTCTTTTGACCTTTGTTACTGTAGGTAGTTCTGCTTGTTCTAAACTTTATACAGTTTTATTCACTCTACACTAGATGTGGGAACCTTCCACGGTGTGCGGCACTGTCACTCCAGAGCATCTCCATTCATGGGACTTGGTGACAGTCCAGGCCTCCTCCGCTCTGTCCCACAGGAGGGGGCTGGCTTCTCCCACTGACAGAGGAGCTTCCCTCCAGCTGCCTCCCAATAGGCCCCAGGGCGCTCTGGACCGCTCTCTACAGTGCTGCATCCTCTCTCTCTCATCTATTTCTGAACCATAAATACCACTGAAAAGCTGATCAGAGCTAGGACCCTGTTCTCAGATAAATCCAGTTGGTGAAATGCTCAGCTAGATATTACAACTTGTTGGTTTTTTCCTACCTGTGTCAGTCGGAGGGATGTCGGAAGCCCACCTTGATTCAGATGCTTTGGCTCTATTAGAAAAGGAAGGGGTGGGAGGGAGATTATCTGCTGTCATTTAGCTCCGCCTCAAAGGGCAGATGCAGGACATGTACCCTGTGGTGGGGACAAAGGGCTGGGGCTGGATGCTTTGTATGGAGGGCCTGGTCTGGGGTCACGTTCTCTGGAAGACATGAGGACAGTGCACTGACCTGGCCCCCTAGTTGCTGCAGAGCCGGGAGCGTGAGCCTGGCTCAGGTCCCCCGCCAGGCCTAAATAGGTGTCATTACAGCAGGAGGAGGATGGCCGGTGGCTGATGGTGGGGACCGGCTTCAGCCCAGTCTGCATGGCAGCAGGACGAGCAGCAGCCACTGGTTGGTTCTCAGAGTTTTCCTGGCCTGCAAGCAGGAGGTGGACTCATCCCTGTAGGACGGGGAACCTCAGGCTTCATGGATTACTCTGAGGTAAGGGAGCCTTAAGAGGGTGCAGAAAAACTTCAGTGAAGGAGGTAAACAGAGCAGTTCATCAGTAAATAAAAGATCAGATCATGCTTACAACTCAAATTAGTGAAGCTGTTCATACCATTTAACACACACAAACCCCAAATTTCACACAGAATCTAAATGGGTTTGTGGACTCCAGACTGTCTCAGTTCTGATCCTCTCTGCCTCAGCTCCCCCTGAGAGCTGGCGGAGCCCAGCTGTGCTTAGGTCAGGTTCCCAAGAGAATGTTATTGGCCAAGTTAATGTCTTTAATTAGGCCTCACAAATCACAGTCTCTAGCCGCTCCCTGGAGCGTTGTCCTTCCGTCAGGCTCTCAGCCCTGGTTTCACCAAGCACGTGGCTGGGGAAGGGGTGAAGCAGTGGGGCTGGGTATGGGCAGCTCCCCTTAGAAGCAGGGGTGAGCAGGCACACCTGTAACCCTCATATCCAGTCTGGGAGCCTTGGAGATGATTGATGGACTCTGCTTAGTGAACGCAATGCTGGAACCAAGTGTAGTCAGTAAATGAACTCTGAGCTGTGAGAAGGAGGAGGAGGAGGAGGAGGAGGAGGAGGAGGAGGAGGAGGAGGAGGAGGAGGAGGAAGATTTATTATGACTCAAGATATGAGTCAACCCCCAGAGTCACTTCCATCTGGAGGACTCTGCTGCTCTTTCTCTCAGGGGTGCTGATGGCGTTGGCAAGTGTCCAGAGTGGATGTTGAATGAACACAGTTGAGAGGCTTGTGAAATATGGGCATTTGGTGAGGGCCCTATTTAAAGAAATCAGAGAAGAGAAATTAAAAGAGCCCCTTAAGTCATTAAAATGCAGGTAGGTTTGTGGGGTTTTAAAAAATGAATTGTTTTAATAAATACCTAACTGATGGCACAGCCATCAGAATAGAAATATTATCTAAATGATTATAAAAGTTGTTCCTTTCATCTCATAAATTTAAGTAATTAAACTAACGCCGCAGTTTCCTCTTGCATGGTGGCGACATGACAGAGCCCGGAACTTCCACCCCACTGCTGGCTAATTAGACGGTGTGTGACTATTTCTTATTTTCAATGTTCTTTTGAGTTCTGTACTAAAACCCTCCCCACTTCCTCTTTCAAAACCTGATGTCTAAGTAGTTATAAATAGACCTCCTAAGTCAGAACTTGAAACTATTTCACTCTATTCTCTTTTCATCCCAAATGAGTTAGGCTTTAGTAACGATTAAAAGAGTTCACAAAGGAAGACGGAACCTGATTCTGGAGAGGACACAGGGAGGCCTGCTTCACTCAGGTCTCAACTAGGAGGGACCTAGACTGGTTCCATGATGAAAGAGAAGTCCAGGCATCTGGGGATTTTATGTGTATTCTCTTGCTTTGGGGAGTTCCTTTTAGAGAAATACAATTTTCTTCCAAAGATGGCAAGATGTTGTAGAAGCTCAATGATCATCTCTACTTGAGCCCACCGCACATGTCATTTATCCCATCTCAGTCCTGGTTGGATCTGTGGCGTGAAGGGCCTACACAGATCCATCCATCCATCCTCTGGTTCATTAGTCCTGCTAGCATTCCCTGAGTGCCTGGAGCTTTCAGGCACCCATGAATAAAAGATAAGTGTTTGGCTTCAGAGAACTCACTAGCCTGACAGAGAACACTGCCCAGAGGTTAAGAGCCCAGATTCTGGAATTAGATGTCCTAACTCAGCTCCCCCTTCTTGCAATCTGTGAACACCTAGATAAGTTCCTTTACCTTTCTCAACTGTTTCTTTATATTTAAAACTAGAGGCCCCGTGCACGACATTCTAAGTTGGACATCCCCCGAGGGGTCCTTAAGCACTGCTGTGGAGGCAGGAGAGGCTCCCGCCACACTGCGCTCGCCAGCCTTGAGCCCGGCTTCTGGCTGAGCGGCGCTCCCTGTGGGAGTGCACTGACCACCAGGGGGCAGCTCCTGCATCAAGCCTCTGCCCTCTGGTGGTCAGTGAGCATCATACTGACCAGTTGTTCTGCTCTTGGGTTGATTTGAATATTAGCCATTTATCATATAGGATAGGATTATCTATAATAATAAAAGAGTAATATGCTAATCAGACTGGACATCTTCTGGAAGTCATTTCAGACATCCTTCCTGATGGAGCTGGGGTGGGAGGGAAGCGAGCCGGGTCCTGGGTGCTGGAGGGAAGCCGGTGTCAGAAGCCATGGGAAGGCATACTCTTGCACGAATTTTCGTGTATCGGGCCTCTAGTGTTAAAATAATATCATATGATAGCTGTAAAGGTTAAACAGAGTGATAACCTAAAAAACACATTGCCCAGCAGAACAATGCATATTAGCTGCCCAACTGTTATTGGTAAATATGTTCAAATTGCTCTACCATAGCTATGTAAGTAGTGCTTGAGGAGCACTGAGAAGGGAGGCTTTCATTCTTTCCGGGATGGACAAAGGAGAGCTGGCGGAATTTCAGAGGAGATGATATTGAGTTGGGTTTTGTAGGATGAGTAGGAGTTTGTAACATGAAGAGGAAGATAGAATAGTGAGGGCAGAGAGGGCCAAATGTGAAAATTCACAGAGAATAAACTAATATTTTTTAAAATATATTTTATTGTTTCATTACAGAGAGGAAGGGAGAGGAATAGTTAGAAACATTGACGAGAGAGAAACATCAATCAGCTGCCTCCTGCACACTCCCTATGTGCCTGCAACCAAGGTACATGCCCTTGACCAGAATCGAACCCGGGACCCTTCAGTCTGCAGGCCGACGCTCTATCCACTGAGCCAAACTGGCCAGGGCTAAACAGTAATATTTTAAGGCTAACCCATTGATACATACAGGAAACCACAGAGATAAATCTAGAAAGGAATTCAGAACTACTTTATAAGTAGCATATTAGTCAGAGGCTTTTAGTTGCTAATAACAGAAAACCCACTTTGGCATAGGTACGTTTATAGCTTAAAAAAAAAAATGAATACATGTATGGTAAGGTTTAACACTGGTGTAATCCCATGACTCAGTCATGTTCCCAAGGAGCTGGTTTCTTTACATTTCTACTCCTCACTCCTTTCTTTTATCTCCTTCATCCTAATACTGTGCCTCTCACAGTCCCAGAGTGGCTGCCAACTGCCCAGATTAAATGCTTCCCAAGAAACATCCAGGGAAGCAAGAAAGCCTGTTCCTGAGGCCATCTGACAAGAGTCCTGGGCTTTTTGGTGACCAGCCCACTCCTGAACCAATCTCTGGAGCTGGAGAAAGACATGGGCCAATTGAATTAGGTCTGGAACATAACAGCCAATCAGTGACCAACAGGAACAGGGTTATCCTTTTGGCCTAGGCCAATCAGAGCCACCTTTGAAAATGGATAATCAATCTTTGTAAACCATGGGGATGCTACAAAAATGAGAGGAATGGGATGGATGAGAAAGGCTGACTACGTGGTTCACCCCAGAACACTTGTAGGCCATACTTTAGGGTTTGGAATTTATATTGTGGAAAAGAAGACCCTTATAGGCAAGGAGCCACATCTAGAAATAACTTTGGAGGCAGTTTGGAGACAAATAGGGGCAAGGAGGCCACATCACACCTAGTTCATTACTTGGCTCTCCTGAGCACATGCCACGCCCCTCGGAAACCTTACTGCTCAGGTGGAATTTCAACCCAGAGTGTGTAACTGCTCACAGCTCCTAAGCTGCCCACAGTAAGCATCTCTGGTGATCAGGATGACATACTTTTTACACTTGTCACACTCACACCAGTGAAGATGTGAGGATTATCCAGATCCTCTGAGGTCACAGGCAGAAGGCACAGTGGTCACATATAAAGTCTACTGGCATTTATTCACTCCCTTGGTAAAGAAGACGATTCAGGGTTCCTCACTGCTCCCCTAATCTTGGAGTGACCCAAGAAGTCCTCTATTTGATTCTCACCATTGTGCCATTGAACTAGCATTTCAACAATACGCAAAGAATGAGCTTTCTCACTTAAGAAAAGCAAAACAACTTTGATGACTTGGATTTTTCTACCCATTCTACTCAGGGCTGAAATGATGTATTCAGGGTAACATGTTTCCAGAGAACTTGGACAAACTCACATTTTTAAAATAGACCAGTTTGCTACTGTGCTGTGCTCACAGCAGTGCTTCCTCCGTGTGTTTCAAATGATGGCCTTGCCACCACCCCCACCCCCAGAGCCCTGACGAGAAAGCCTGGGAGATGAACGAGCTCCATGCTCCACAGCACGCGGAGAGGGTTCCTCCCAGAGAAGGATGTTCAAGGGGGAGGGGGCTCACACATCATTTTTCCTCCGTGTACTAGCACCAGGGAGAAGCTGGCTTAAAGTGCTATGATTTGTGATCAGGAAATGAATATGTATTTTATTGCCATATTCATTATATAGAGTACAACGAGTTTGCTTAAAGCAATCCCTATATCATTGGGTATGAATGTTATATTGTATTTTGCAATGCACAACTTCTTGAAGAAATATTTTACAAAGAGATTAATAATGGGGAGTTTTAATGTATGCTTCCAGCGCTCATTGATGAAACCAGTCTATTTCCATCTTTCTGCCTGGAGCCAGTTTGACACTGGGATGACATGTTGATGACAGTGCTTCACAAAAGAAGACTTTGGTGCTCTATTATAGCTCTACTCTGGCTGAAGTACGGAGCCTAAAATTGAATGAGAGAACTCAGGGAAAGCAGCAATAAGCTGAAGGCAACACTTTGTAGCAGGATAATGGAAGGGAAATGTGTATACCAAAATGGCATTATCTTTAGAATGAAATGATTAAGTGAATTAGATTTACCCCAGTTAGGTGCAAATCAGGAAACACAAGAAATGAATTTTCCCACCAAAAATGTGTATGAGGTAACATCCAGAACTTTCCAGTCACAGCATCTTTCCTGCCTCAACTTCCTTCTTTTGCTGAAACTGCCCTGTCCACAGTCCCGGCTAAAGTAAGCAGCACAGCCCCTGGGTACCTCTCCTGAGAACAGAGGTGGTCACTGGCCCAAGGCTGGCTCATTCACAGGCTGGACAGAGACTGTCTAAGTGGCCTGGTACAAAGGGATCGGCCCGTTAACCAAGAGGTTGTCTCTGTCCTCAACAGAAACAGAAATTCCCGGAGGCCTGGAGAGGTAGGTGGTAAATGGAGGAGGAGCAGCTGGTGCCCTCAGCAGCGGAATGCCAGACTGATTGGTAGATGAGAGAAAGGGATCAAGGAGTCCCAGGTAAGAGAGTAAATAATGCCATCTGACTAGGAGAGAGGGTCAGGGTGGCTCCCTGGGATGAGGCATCTGAGTGAGGCTTGGAGATGATGGAAGTTCACTAGGCAGACAAAGGAGCAGGGTCAGACCCCTGGGAACAGCATTCCAGGCAGCATGTCAGACATGAGCAAAGCCCTGGAAGTGGCACAGGTTCTGCAACGCAATGGGAGGCCTGGGTCGCTCCGGGGGGGGGGGGGGGGGGGGGGGGTAGAGGAGAGGAGTGATGGGGTGACAAAGCTGAGCCACGAAGAGTACAGAGCAGAGAAGGAACATATTCTGATCTGGGTTTCAGAGCATTATTTTGGCAGCTGGAGGGAGGGGCAGAGAATGGAAGCAGGGAACCCGGAGGGGACTTGGTGCTGAGGGCTGGATGAGCACCCTGGGGTGGGAGAGTGGAGGGGGAAGGGCTCAGAGCGGGCAAGTCTGTAGCTTCCTGAGCAGGACGAGCAGGAGCAGCTCTTGAGAGCTGACTGCGCATCTCTCCCAGCTCGTGTGATTTATGCTGGAAGCTTGAATTCCACCATGATGGGAGTATTTAAACCACAGAAGTTGGCAAGCTCTCGGGCCTTCCCCCCCACCCCCCTTTCTTGTTCTATATTTCTGGAGAGCCAGCATACCACTGCCAGGAAACCAGTCAGCAATTCTGGAGAAAAGGGGAAAATGTATTTGTGCTTTGCTCTCTTTCTACTGCTTTTGGGAAGGTTCCTACGTGGCTCATACTTTGGGGGAATTCTGAGTAAACTGGCTGCACAAGAGCTGGTTGGCGCCCATCAACACGAAGAGAAAATAAAGGTCTATCTTCTTAGGAAAGAGGACATAGTCCAGATCTAATTCACTGAGCCTGTCTTCTCAATTCTTTATGCATTTAAATATAAATTATAACTAATAATTTCCCTTATTCTGAAAGATATGGAGGGGAGAAAGAGAGAATGGGAGAGAGATAGGTATAGAGATACATAAAGAGGAAAAAGAAAAAAATGAAAGAAAGGAAGAATGAGAAAGAACAGAGAAAGGAAGGGAGGGAGGGAGGAGAGAAAAAGTAAGGGAAGGGACAGAAGGAGGGAGGGAGGGAGGAAGGGAAGAGGCAGCTGTCCCCATCATTCTGAACTATACACAGCATCCTTGCAGCTCTCTGGTCACTAGGGGAATACACCAGCCATGTACCCTGAGGCCACTCTATATGACAAGTGAAACATCTTGCTTAACCTCAAATAGCAGATGCTATTATTACCTGTCCTCCATTTGACAGATGAGAAAACTGAGGCCCACAGAAGTTGAATAGCTTGCTCCTGTCACAGAGCCAGGTTTGGAGGGGGATTTGAACTCAATCTGTATAACCCCATGACCCACTCTCCTAGCTACTACACAATAAGGCTTTTACTCCAAACAAAGCAAAGTGGGGTTCTCAGAGAATACATGTGAACACCCACTCTGGGCACACAGGCACGTGAAGAATACAGAACAAGAGAAAAAGTCCGTGCTCAGGAATTGGCCCATGGTGCATCCACAGGCAAAATGAGTAACAGTGAGGGAGCTTGGGGACAACACCCAGCCCAGCTGAGGGGAGCTCCTGAGACTGGGGACCCTGTCTTTCATCTCTGCATTGGGGTGCCTAGCTCAGAGCCTGGCTCAGCACACGTCTGCACAGTGAAAGCGTGGACTTGTACTGCAAGGCTGGACTGGATGCTTCTTGCCAGACAGAAGTCTACAAGTCCTCACAGAGGGGACAACAGCGGAGCCAAGGTTGCTTCCTGTGTGTGTGAGGAACAGAAAAGTGACAGCTGGGTCCATCCAGAACAGACCTCACTTTCTGGACGGACACATTTCCAAGTCGACTGAGCTGTTTGTCACCAGGTGCCCTTTCCTTCGGCTCTAAAGTCCGGATGACAGTAATGACTCCATTACCAGCGGGTTACAAACCTTCTGAGGACTGAGGAACCCCTGATGGATTTAGATGGCTATAGCCAAAGCTTGCTCAAGGGAAAAAACAAGAAGAGAGGGCAGAAGGATATTTTTAAACCCTGATTCTTTGGTCAAATGGAGATAATAACTAGCAGAATGACAAAAGTGGCTCTGGGGTGATTTTAAAATAAATATTCCTTTCCTTCGGGTTCTAAAGCTTAGAGCCATCTTACACTCACTCTACTTCATTGCCTTCTCTGTGCAGTCAGCCACCAAGTCGTATGTGTTTGTAATGTTTCTCGCAGCCACCCTTTCCTTCTGCTCCCACTGTCCTGCACGGAAATAAAGCCTTTGCTGGAGTCCAGGGTATGGTTCAATGCTTGCTCAAAATTTCCTTAGAAATCACCAGTGGGGTCCCTTGTCAGAGAGACGACAGCGAGGCCCAACGGTGGAGGACGTCCCTGAGATGGCAGGTTAGGGCGGAGTTGGGGCCTTTACCAAGATTTCCGCTCCCAGGTTTATTTTCAAATGTATCAGCCAGGGTCTTGGCTGTAAGCAGGAAAGTGACTGATGATCTCACTGAGTGGAGATTTAGTGGAATTCTATACAAAATGCAGGAGGTTGGGGGTCCGACTCTGAGAACAGGCAAGAGCCAGAGGGGACCTGACAGCCAGGGCCACAGTCATGCTGCCTGTCTGCTCAGGGCGTGCTGCCCTGCACAGCTGCCCCTGCCACACTACAAAAGTGATCCTCTAATCTCAACTGTCCCCTCCCTGGCACCGAATGCTTGAGTCCAAGGTCAATGCCTGGTTCCCCCTGCAATAGAAAGGAGACAGTGGAAAGACCACAGCACCAGGCATCCAATGGTGAGCTGACCCCCCCCCCCGGCCCCCGACCCTCCCCCCACACACCTTAGGGATCTGAGGATGAAGAGGGAGGCTGTGAGAAGGGAATGGATGCATGGATGCTGGCAGCCAGAATATCAGGAAATGTTGTAAACATTGAACATTACCTGTTTGGGGGCTCTTTCCCAAATGAGCCTTCTGTCTCTGCACTTTGAACCCATCTATATACTGCTTTATACAACTTACAATATAGGGCTCCAAAATCTTGAGTGCTATAGAGGTAAAACTCCATTAACCACCATTCAAAACCTGCTTCATACTCTCCCGACTTTACCCTCATCCCAGCGAGACCTCACCAAGGCTGTTCTCACCTCATGTTCTCCACTTCAGTTAGGCTAGTGTGATAGTTAGCTATTCTTCTCACCTTCACCTTTTTCCCCATGCTGTTCTCTTTACTGGCATGTACTCCCTTTTCTCCCGGCATCATCCAAGTCCTACCTCAGATTCAAGGGACACTTTGAGATCTACTTTTTACAAGATCTTCCCAAACAGTCTAACCAACACAGATGTCTCCTCTGAACTCTTACCTAATAAAATAAAATCTCTCATTTGACAGTACAGTATTTGCTCTCTCAAGCTCACTGCCGGCCCAGAGAAGGCACTGAGCACATATCTGTTGGATGAATAATTTCTTACTCATTCTTCAAGGCCTAGCTCAACTGTCCTTACATCTAAAAAGCTCTCCCTGATCCCCAAGCACAAGTTCCCTTCCTCTTGGAGTTTCCACAGCATTTTCTCTATAGCTACACTATAGTACTTACCACGTCTGCTAATAATTTGCTTGTCAGACTGTTCCTCCTCTAAACCATAAGTTCCCTATAAATGGAAATGAATCTTCTTTCTTTTATCTATTGTATCTGGCACATACTACATCTGTCTGTCCAGTATGGTAGCCAATAGTTACATCTGGCCATTCACATTTCAATTGTAATTAATTAACATGAAATGAAATGAAAGATCCAGTTCCTCAGTTGCACTAGCCACACTTTAAGTTCTCAATAGAGGCTAAAGCATTAGACGCATTAGACGATACAAAGGTAGAACATCTCCATCATCACAGAATTCTAATGGACAGTATTGTACCAGGCATTCACTGTATAATAAAAACACCCATCTTTTCAGAGTTCATTATGCATCATGCATTGTGCTGAGGGTTTTCTGTGTGTTATCTCATTTAATTCTGACAGCTACACTCAGTGGTCAATAATAGGATCATTCTCATTCCATGAATGAGAAAACTACAGCACAGAAAGGTTAAGTAATTTGGCCAAAGTCATACAACTAGTAGATAGCAGGGTCCAATTTGACTATTCTCATGGGCAAGTCTATGCCTGTAACCACGGTGCTATGTCTCTTTTGTACGGTGTAGAGTAAATACAATGGACTCAAGTCCAAATTCAAATCCCCCATGTTAGCTATGAGACCTAAAGAGTTAATTATTTTCTCCCTAAAGTGAAGATAATGATGGTTATTTCTCAGGATCATTGTAAATATTGAATGTGTAATGTACATGGCGGAACCCATATAGTGCCCAGCACATCGTAGGTATCCAGTGAATATTAGCCATGTTCTCACTTAAACTTTTAACTTCCAGGGTGTCAAAAATGTCTTAGTTGAGTTATAAGTACACAGTAAGGCTTTATAAGTATTATTTTAAGAGATTGATTCTGATTCTGAGATATTACACTTTGCTCCTTAACAGTATTTTTTACTTTTACAAACCCTTTGACTGACTGCCCACTCAATTTGTGTCCTGTTATTACTGTAACATGACGGGGCAGGAGGGTGAAAATAAATGCTGCCTGCCACATCTAGGAAACAAGAGCTCTATGGAAAGGAGGGAACCATCTCAATCAACGTAAACAGAGGGAAGTGGCAGAGTTTTAAGAGGAGAATTTCAAGCATCAGCCCCAGGAGCGGTACAGGGACACCCTTCCCAGATGAATAACTTAGTGCCCTAGAGTCTTTGAAAGAAGGCAAACCTGATTCTTACAGACCTGAGAAGAGCTTGCAGTGAATAATGAAGGCCACAGTTCCATCAGGACATTACCGCACCAGCTGGAAGGTGAGCTAAACAAATGTGAGAATGGATTGAATTACACAAAATCAAGGAATAGGTCTGCCACAGGGAGTAGGTGGTAAGAGGAAGGGATGGTTTGGTTTCCTAAGGCAAAGCATTTGGAAAAGGAAACTTATCTCTCTAGGCTCTTTGTATTGCTTTTTCCCAGTGTGCTATGTTTATCCACATCTCTGGGCCTTTGTTCTTAAATGTTCCAAGATAGTTCTGAATTGGGAGAGTTTCAGCTGCAAGTAACATAAAATCTACCTCAAACTTGTTTGAATAATGTCAAACTTGGCCAACATTACTGAATTCCAGAGGTCAGCTAGAACTTCAGGTTGATTTGATCTTGTGGCTCCAGTTTTCCTGGGGTCCTATCAGAGTCCCTGTTTTCTCGGTGTGTGTTGGCTTTATCTACGGGCTGAAAGGGAGGTGGGTTGCCATTCTTCAGGGTCTCACTTCCAAGCATGTCCCTGTGCTAGATGAGATTATTGTTTAGAAGTATTCATCACCCTCCCCATCATTCCGAGGAAGGGGCAGACTTCCTAATCCTTGGATGTTGGTCTTGGCCATGTGATCTACTATGGTAACTTAGTGGGCAGTCTTGATGCTAAGCTTGGTCATGTGACTCTCTTTGGCCAGTGAGGTGTTGGTAGATGTGATGAAGCCTAGGCTTGTGATAAGCTCATACATTTCCATTGGTGCTCTTGCACCTCGGCCATTGTGTTGAGAAGAACATGCGTAGGCTAGCTCACTGGTTCTGAAAAGGAAGGGGAGACTTAGATGTAGAACATAAACTAACGCAGCTGATCACCAGACTCATTAGTGAGCCCAGCCAACATCAAGAGAACTGAATTACCCTAAGTAGAGAGTCCTAGATAAAGTAAATAAATGCTTATTGCTGCTTTATGGTGCTAAGATTTTGTGAGATTTTGCTATGAGGCATCACTTCTGAACATTTTCACATAAGCTCAAAGTAAAATTGTTTCATAAGCTCCCCAGAAATCTTCTTACATCTCATTGGCCCAAATTGAATCACATGCCCAAATACTGGTAAGAGGGATAAGTTTATTCTTAGACAAATAAGGTCTTTTCTTGGAAGTCAGCCACCCCTAGCACATGGGCCACTTGGGGAAGGGATGGATATAGGAATACAAATCAGGGATCTGTTTAAAGGAGAAAATGGATGGTAAGATGGTAACATCCTCCATCTCTTTCTTTCTCTGGCTCAATTCATCCTAACTCATCTATGAAAACTTCCAGGACCCTCTAACCCACCTTATTTGCTTCTTCCCATAGATTCTTAACTAGACTGTGCTCTAGAAGTAATATTCTCAGGTAGCATCCAGAGTTTGCTTTCAACCATTGAATTTTGGTTTCACCCCAAGTACAACAAAATGATTGAAATCTTGGATCTGTAGTCACATCTGGGCCCAAGTATTGGCTTCACCATTTACTAGCTCTGTGACCTAAGGAAAGTTATTTACCCTCTCTATGCATCAGTTTCCTCATATGTAAAATGGGTCAATACTAGTATTGACATTACTGGTTGTTGGGTGAATGCATCAGTTAGTAAATATAGTGAGGTTTTTATTTTTTTGCTATTAGGAAAATTGGGAAGATTTTTCCATGGCAGACCATTCAACACAGTTTGGGCTATATTAAAATTGTCTAGTCAGATGTTGATGAAATATTCTTTAAAAGTCAAGGAGACATGTCATTCTCCCCCGCCCCCCAAAAAATAGTGACTTTCATAGTGAGTCCACAGGAATAGAAGACATGGCTGTGAGCTGATCAACTCTCCTGGTACAGCCATTAGTTCTATATTTGGTTAGGCCCCTTTTGGTGGCTGGCAATGAAAATCTGCTTTAGCTAGGTTAGGAAAAAAAAGAACATCTACCACATAGGACATACACTGTTTCATAAAACTCCAGGATGGAAATGCAGAGACTGGAGCCAGAACTAGAGAGTCATTGCAGTGTTTGCTTTTACTCTCAAATCTTTAAGAGTGCACCTGTTTCATTCTACTTCCTCTCTGAAGACCATCATTCTCTACTCTTTCTTTTCATGTCACAATTCGGTGCCCCACTTTTTTCATGTCATACTTGAAAAGAGATGAACCTGTGTCTCTAAGTTCCATAACCAAATTCTGGGAAAAAGACTCTGCTTGGCCTTAGATGGGCCTAATGTCTGTCTATCCATGATGCTAGTGCCAACCTACATGGCAAGAACCCACCTCTGAAGAATAGGTGCTATTCCCATTAGAAAGGGAGACCTGTTAGCTGGGCTTGCACTTCATAAAGATCCCAATAATTTATTTATACTGTTTGAGAATGGTAATGCCTGCCCAAGCTACAAGCCACTTTGCTGCTATAATTCTTATGCAGGAAGTCTGAAGAAGGATGTGCAATTTGCTATGTTTAGAAAGTTCTCCAGATGAGTCTAATGAGTAACAACTTTAAATAAACTTTATTTGATGAACACTCAATATGGCAAAAAAAAAGGGAAAACTAGACTTATAAGAGATTGCAACTGGATTTTTCAGCCTAGATAAAGTCAGACCAAGAATCTTTGAAGCTTACGGAAGACTCACCTACAGATCACACCCAGCTGTTTTCTGTCTCCACAAAGAGCAGTACAAAAGCATGAGGTTAGATATAAGGAAACACTTCTTAATAGGAAAAGAATAATTTTTAAAAATAGAAGAGCTCTTTACTCTGGGGCAGTCTCAGTGTACCTGAGGGTATGTAAGCAGGCCAGGTGACCTTTCAGAATACTATTCAGTTCAGAGTCTATGATCCCAGGGCCAGGATCAGAATCAAACCAGGCTTAGAAATGGAACACCAGCTCTTCCAGATGGGGGTCTAGTTACCCAGAGAAAGAAAGGAGTGAGAGAAACAGCTCATTCTAATCTCCTCTGACCCATCTACTGGGGTCAATCAAATTGCACACTTAACTCCTTTAAAGAACTGGAGACATATCTATGTGAGTTCATTCAGTAGTCAAAGAAGGGGACAATGGCCCCGACCCTGTCTCCTCTCATCTCCCAGGCTTGGCCCAGGGAAGATGCTTTTATGGAGCAGGGGCAATTCCTCCAGACAGGAGCTGGTGATTGATGTGATGTAGTGGTTACCACAGGGACATGGCTTGGTCTGTGTAGGGCTTCAGGTGCTTGCATGTGAAAGGTAAGCAAGGGGTGGAATCAGGTCCCCACACATCATCCTATGAGCAGGGTCAAATCTGCTGACTCTTATTTTTCTCTTTCTTCATATCAGAGGCTCATCTGTACTGTTATCTTCACATTTGTGCCCCCTCCCCCAATTCATATGTTGAGATCCTAATGCCCAATGTGATGGTATTAAGAGGCAGGGCCTTTGGGAGGTGATTAGGTCATGAGGGAAGAGCCTCAGGAATAAGATAAATGCCCTTATAAAAGAGGCCCTAGCTTGGTGAAAAAGGTGAAGGGATTAATCAAAACAAACAAACAAAAAAAACCCTCATAAACACAGACAACACTATGGTGATTACCAGAGGGAAAGGAGGGAAAAGGGGTGGGGGGAGGTAGAAGAGAATAAAGGGGGGATAAATGGTGATAGAAGGAGGCTTGACTTGGAGTGGTGAATACACAATACAATATACAGATGATATATTATAGAATAGTACAATTGAAACCTGTACAATTTTACTAATCAATGTACCCCAATAAATTCAATAAAAAAGAGGCCCTAGGAAGCTCCCTTGTTCCTTCCACCACATAAGGACACAACAGTCTGCGACCTGGAAGAGGATTCCCATAGAACCTCACCATGCTGTCACCCTGATCTCAAACTTCAGAACCCAGAACTGAGAAAAGTTTTTGTTGTTTAAGCTAGCCATTGTGTGGAATTGTGATATTGCAGCCAGAATGAACTGAGACAATCTGCCTCTTAGTTCTTACATCAGATGGGGTAGGGCCTATTTCTTACAGGCTTGATGCTGACCTGCCAAACTTCCCTCTTGCTTTTCCAGCTCCTCCATGCTCACAGCTGGTGACTACACTGAGCTGAGCGTATTCTCCAGCCATCTTGCTCCCCCTCCCTTTCAATGTCTTCTTCTGGTGGCTGGACAGTAGTAACTGGGACTTAGACCTGTGAAAGCAAAGGAACTAAGAAGGCCCACTTAGGTCTCAAGTTTTACCAGAGCTCAACAGCCAAGGAAATATGGTGATAGCTTCAAACATGTTCTTTTTTTTAATGTTTTTGTTTGTTTTCATCTGAGGATAGTTTTTGCATTGATTTTTAGAGAGAGTAGAAGGAAGGGAAGGAGAGGGGGGGAGATAAACATTGATGTGAGACACATTGATTGATTGCCTCATGCATGGGCTGTGACCAGGGCTGGGGATCAAAACTGCAACTCAGGTCTGTACCCTTGACCAGGAAAAGAATCTGTGACCCTTCAGTATAGGGCCAATGTTCTAACCACTGAGTAACACCAGCCAGGCTTCAAGCATGTTCTTGTTCCTTAGGAGTATAAGCAGTCTCCAGAACTTCGTCGGGGAGAACAGTGGAAGGTGATTGACAAGGCATATTTCCAGCATCCTAAGTCCCAGGGGACTATCATCCCATTCAAATCCCAGCAGAGTCAATGTTTGTAAACACTAGGATTCCACCACTCTGGCTGAGGTATTTGGGGGGAAATGTATGTTTCTTAATTGTACTTCCCTTTCACAATGTGGATAGACATTGGGCATTTGTTTTCTGATCTTCACGTTCACAAGGGAAACAACTTCAAAGACCTCAAACTTCAAAGAACACAAGCAAATGAACCTGATATTTTGGAGCTGTAACCTATGCTTCCTCCTGTGGAATCACTGTGGGTTGTTCTCTGAACATTAAAAAGGAAAAAGGAAAGCAGTGGTTTCCCAAAGTGCCAGCCCAGGTGCCAGACCACTGAGTGCCTCAATAAGACCTATAACACTGTGGACCTCACATGTCCACTCACCACACTCCCCTCCAAGGGCCTCCACAGAAGCAATACAGGAATTTCCCCAAGGGGGTTCCAGAGCACTGATCCCTTAAACTGTTCCTCAGAAAGACTTTCAAAGTTCCATCAAGTTTGGGAAGTGTTCCATCCAATGTTCTCAAAGCAGTCTAGCAAATTAAAAGCACTGAGATCCCCATACATCTTAACAAAAGGAAGATAAACCATCCAATAAAAAAATTGGCAAAGAACCTAAATAGATACTTTTCAAAAGTGGACATACAGAAGGCCAAGAGACATATGAAAACATGCTCAAAGTCACTAATTATCTGAGAGATGCAAATCAAAATGACAATGAGGTACCACCCTCACACCATCAGAATGGCTATCATCAACAAATCAACAAATGACAAGTGCTGGCGAGGATGGAGAGAAAAAGGAACCCTCATGCACTGCTGGTGGGAATGCAGACTGGTGCAACCACTGTGGAAGACAGTATGGAGTTTCCTCAAAAAATTAAAAAATGGGCCGAAACCGGTTTGGCTCAGTGGATAGAGCGTCGCTCTGCGGACTGAAAGGTCCCAGGTTCGATTCCGGTCAAGGGCATGTACATTGGTTGCGGGCACATCCCCGGTGGGGGGTGTGCAGGAGGCAGCTGGTCGATGTATCTCTCTCATCGATGTTTCTAGCTCTCTATCCCTCTCCCTTTCTCTCTGTGAAAAATCAATAAAATATTAAAAAATAAAATTAAAAATGGAACTCCCATTTGACCCAGTAATCCCACTTCTAAGAATATATCCCAAGAAATCAGAAACACCAATCAGAAAGGACATATGCACCGCTATATTCATAGCAGCACAATTTACAATAGCTAAGGCTTGGAAACAGCCTAAGTGCCCATCAGCAGATGAGTGGATTTAAAAACTGTGGTACATCTACACAATGGAATACTATGCTGCTGTAAAAAAGAAAGAACTCTTTCATTCGCAATAGCATGGATGGACATGGAAAGCATTATGCTAAGTGAAATAAGCCAGTCGGAGAAAGATAAATATCACATGATCTCACTCATTTGTGGAATATATTGAACAACATAAACTGATGAACAAAAATAGACCCAGAGACAGAGAAGCATTAATCAGACCTTCAAACCTCAGAGGGAAGGCAGGGGTGGTGGTGCGGGGGGGCGGGGGGGGGGGGGGGTGTGTGTGTGGGGGGGGAGAGGCGGGGTAAGAGATCAGCCAAAGGACTTGTATGCATGCATATAAGCATAACCAATGGACACAGACACTAGAGGGGTGAGGGAATGTGCTGGGGGGTGGTAGTGGCCAGGGAGGGGTCCATGGGGGCAAAGGAGACATATGTAATACTTTAAACTATAAAGAATTAAAAAAAAACAAAGCACTGAGATCCCTACAATAAGATAACCCTTTGGCTTTGTTTAGCTGAGAGAATCTTAAGTTTACCTTACCACAAAGCCCTTCTTATTTATTTTTAGCACTAGAGGCCCGTTGCATGATATTCATGCACTGGGGGGAGGGAGGATCCCTCAGTCCGGCCTGCACCCTTTAGCAGTCGGGAGCCCTTGGGGGATGTCTGACTAACGGCTCAGGCCACTCCCCGCACTCCCTCAGACATCCTTAGCATGCTGTGGAGGCAGGAGAGGCTCCCGCCACCACTGCTGCACTCGCCAGCCATCAGCCCTGTCAGCTAGGCTTGTGGCTGAGTGGCGCTCCCCCTGTGGGAGCACACTGACCACCACGGGGCAGCTCCTGCATTGCGTGTCTGCCCCCTCATGGTCAGTGCACGTCATAGCAACCAGTCGTTCTGCCATTCAGACAATTGCACATTACCCTTTTATTATATAGGCTAATTCCTATTAAGATTCTGTGAAGCAAGCATGCTACCAAACACAACTTAGAAACACCAGCTCACACCAATGTCTTCAGTTCAAATAAGAAGCATCCACCTTGCATGGATTTTCTGCGTGTCCCACCCCCCTTTAATTTGACATCTGTTGATATCACTATAATACTTGGCGTATAGATTTTGTAGTGTTTTATAAAGTGCTCTAAACCAGTGGTCACCAACCTTTCAGACCTCATGGACCACCAGTGGTCCGCAGACCACTGGTTGGTGACCGCTGTCTAAACTACCAGTTTTTCATGCTTCATTATTAGGGCTTTGATGGTAACTCAGTCTGTCTACAGCTGGTCAGCTCTAGAGTTGGGACATTTAAACAAGGCAACAAGAAACCCTTCATAAAGACATGCAGACTTCGAAAGTTAAGGCAACACACTCTTTGAAATCCATTTAGAACTACTTGTTAGCCCCGCCCATGTGGCTCAGTGGTTGAGGGTCCACCCATGAACGAAGAGGTCACCGGTTCCATTCCTGGTCAGGCACATGCACGGGTTTCAGGCTGGATCCCCAGTAGGGGGCGTGCAGGAGGCAGTCGATCAATGATTCTCATCATTGTTTCTATCTCTCCCTCTCCCTTCCTTTCTCACTAAAATAAATAAAAACATTTTTTTAAAAGAACTACTTGCTCTCTTATTTTACTGCTTAGTTAAAATACTATGTCTGAAGGAAATATATGCAATTTTCATTGTCAGTATAAAAAAAATGGCAGTAATTGTAAGTTCCACAGTGGAACAATCTGTTATAGAAGAAATGTTAATACTCTTAAAAGTCTAAAGCCTTTAGAGTGGGCACAGCCTATAATTTGTCTCTGCGTTTGAATGCTTTCATTTAAATTCACCATATTTATAACTCTATACACAGATGCAGACACCCCTGTTTTTAATGTGTCTCCTGAAATTGAAATTTGGTGCCATTTATGAACAAGAGGTAATCATTTTTGACTAGTGACCTATCACAGTCCTATCACAGTCTCCCTAATAATGAGGGTGGCAGGGTGATTTTTCGCAGCTTCCGCTCACTGTGGCTGTTACAGATACGTGGGCACTAACTGAGGGGCGAGCGCGTGCTCCCAGCTATGCATCATGTTTGGCTCTTAATAGTGTAAGCATGTGCGGCGCATTGAGAAGCGACTGCAAATCACTCGCCCACACAATGTTGGCAAGATAAGGCGATGGCGATGATGCGTCAGAGATGGGGGACATCATGTCTGAAAATGGACGGTTGCTAAATGGAGAGGGGGGACCAGAAATTGGTATTTATGGCAGAGTTTGTCCCCAAGTATAACTCTGACAAAGAGTTTCACAATCGTCCATTTATTGTTTCTGTCAGCCTTCTTAGGGGTGCTGAAAGGAAGCCTGCTGATCCCCACAGAATCAAAATGTCCTACTAGGGGGGTAAGGGCGTGAAAGGGAGTGGGGTGGGGGGGCAATGGGGGGATAAGGACACATATGTAACACCTAATCAATAAAGGAAAAAAAATGTCCCTTGAAACCGGTTGATAATGGGCTGAACTCACAGTACTTGGTCCCCTACACGTGCCTTTCTGTCGGAATGTAAGCTGCAGCAAGGAAAGTGGCTGTATCTGTGCATCTTCCCAAGTCTGAACTTGATGGAGAAATTCTCCAGGTCCCACACAGATTGCTAGGAACACTGCTTCCTTTATCTTAACCCTCACCCCACTCCCATCCCCATCCCCACCCTTACCCCACCTCCCTACCCCCACCCCTAAGGGACCTCAAGCCTTTCCTCTCAGCATAGAACATACTGTCAGAATAACAGAAGGGAGAATTGAGGTCTGTCTTGGGTCTCCTCAGCGGCTGATGGAGTGAGCACAGCTTGGTGGATTTTGCAGATGAATGGGGCGGGGAGGGGTGCCTGGGCTCCTACAGACAGAATAGAGGGGAAACTGCCATGGGATCTGGGTAAAGTGGAACCACCTTGAGGCCCAGCCCAATCTGGACTTTAAGTCAAAGGGTCTACAACTGAACACCACCCCCTGCCCTAAGTAATTGAAAGCTGTTTAAATTTCAAGAAAGCACTAAAAAGATATTACATTCATTTTGCATAGCAAAGGTTCACAAATCTTTCCCAAAGGCAAGACCAGCTTCATAACTTGGCCAGTATAAAATGACAATGTAGGGCCCGTTGTTCAAAAACCAAGAATATCTAGAAGACATTAGCAGAGCTTTAAACCTAAGCCTGGGGCCCTGTGTGACTGCACAGATAACCAACCGGCCCAGGAAGCTGGTGCTGCCCTAAGGGTCGGTCTCTCTCTCTCTCTCTCTCTCTCTCTCTCTCTCTCTCTCTCTCTCTCTCTCATACACACACACACACACACACACACACACACACACACACACCCCACACACAAACAAGGGCTATCTCCAAGTTTTTGTCCTCTCCCTTGTCAAGGTTTCCCCAGGTTCTTTCCGAATCCAGGTCTGCAGATCCCACCCCTTTCCACGTTTGTCATGCAGCCCCACTTACCCTCTTGTTTCCTTCATTTCCCTTCACCAGGTCCACACTCGGTGCTGCGAAGGATGCTGTTCCTGAAGATAACCTGCTACAGCCTTCCTTCCGACAGAGCAAGTCTTCCTCATGGGGACAGATTTGAGACATTTAACTTTTAGTATTTTTATTAGTATTGCATGTATTTGTACTTATTATTGATACATGTCACCGGTTAACAGGTATCATAGGCTGTTTGTAACCCATAAAATGCAACTGTCTCTGACCTGTAAGAATTTATATTCTAAAACTGGCAATGATGATGATGATGGTGATAAGATGATGATATGATGAAAGAAAGCAACTCTTGTGCTAGGAAATACGCTGGATCTTTTCTCCTCATTATTTTCTGTAGTCCTCACAGCCATGTGAGGTAATCCTATCTAATAAAGAAGTAATATGCGAACTGACCATCACTCCAACACACAAGATGGCCGCCCTCATGTGGACACAAGATGGCCACTACAAGTTGGCCAGCAGGGGAGGGCAGTTGGGGGGAACTAGGCCTGCAGGGGAGGGCAGTTGGGGGTGACCAGGCCTGCAGGAGAGGGCAGTTGGGAGCAACCAGGCCTGCAGGGGAGGGCAGTTGGGAGGGACAAGGCCTGCAGGGGAGGGCAATTGGGGGGGACCAGACCAGCAGGGGAGGGCAGTTTGGGGGGACTAGGCCGGCAGGGGAGGGCAGTTAGAGAGGTGACCAGGCCTGCAGGGGAGGGCATTTGGGGGTTAACAGGCCTGCAGGGGAGGGCATTTGGGGGCAACCAGGCCTGCAGGGGAGGGCAGTTAGGGGCGACCAGGCTGGCAAGGGAGGACATTTAGGGGTGGGACCATGCTGGTAGGGGAGGGCAGTTGGGGGCAATCAGACCTGCAGGGGAGGACAGTAGGGGTGACCAGGCCGGCAGGGGAGGGCAGTTAGGGGCAATCAAGCCAGCAGGGGAGGGCAGTTGGGAATGACCAGGCCTGCAGGGGCGGGCAGTTGGGGGCGATGAGGCCTGTAGGGGAGGACAATTAGAGGTGACCGGGCTGGCAAGGGAGGACAGTTAGGGGTGACCAGGCCGGCAGGGGAGGGAAGTTGGGGGCAACCGGGCCTGCAGAAGAGGACAGTAGGGGTGACCAGGCTGGCAGTGGAGGAAGTTAGGGGTGACCAGGATGGCAGGGGAGGGCAGTTAGGGGCAATCAGGCCAAGAGGGGATCAGTTAGGTGTTGATCAGGCTGGCAGGGGAGTGGTTAGGGGGTGATCAGGCTGGCAGGCAGAAGTGGTTAGGGGCAATCAGGCAGGCAGGCAGGTGAGTGGTTAGGAGCCAGCAGTCCTGGATTGTGAGAGGGATGTCCCAGATTGGAGAGGGTGCAGGCTGGGCTGAGGGACACACACCCCTACCCGCCATGCACAAATTTCATGCACCGGGCCTCTAGTAATAATAATAATTATAATAATAATAATAATAATTATTATTATTATTATTATTATTGCCAGGTACAGATGAGGACCTGGAGCTTAGAGAGGTGTCTGTGCACCCTTCTCATTTGGCTCTCTAGCCTGGGTTCTTTCTACTACCAAGCTGAGCTACGCAAATGAAAGAAAACAGTAGCTTTTCTCTCCACATTGCCTCTCTGCTGGACATACAATTAAATCCTTAATTGACATTTGCTGAATAACTTAGTGTGTTGGTGATTAGGTAAAGAAAAGAGATGACGATTTTAAAAAATGGAAAAGAATTGACCAAGTCTGGTCAGAGAGTCTGAATACGATTTGCAATATTGCCTTCATCCTAAAGTTTATGTAGCTTTAAGCAGCAATTGCTGAATAGTCACTTAGCTTTGGGGGGCAGAGGCCTGGACCAGTTCATTGTTATATTCCCAGCAGACCTACCATGGTACCAAGTAGTTGCCAACAAATGTTCCTTGAATTGGATTAATTTGAACCGAATGGAATTAAATCAAAACATTTTTGTAAGAGCCTGGCTTTAATCTGGGAGAGCTATAAATGGAAATTAAACACACTCAATTGTTCTTTAAAAGTGCACAAAGTAGCCATAGACAAAGCCCAAACAACCAGATACCCGAGCCTCAGCCTGAGGGAGCCTGGGAGGTCCTGCGTTCCCCATCCCAGCCTGTAGCCTGCTTATTTCCAACTGTGATGAAGGAATTAAACGAAGTCTTTAAATGCTGCCACACTCTCATGGATGGGTATTAAATAACGTTCCTTTAAGCTACTGAAACTGCTGCGTGGGGATTCTGCCTGGTCTTTATTGATGCCTTGTCATAATTTCTAGAATTATAGAAGCCATCCATGACTCCATAGATCGCAAGGAAACATTATGTGGAGTTTTTCTTCCTTCTCAGCTTGGAGCACGTAAAATGGTTTTTCACTACGCTGAATCAGAGCAGATGAACTTAAATACATTTGCCACATACAGTTCTGAATTGGGCTTAGGAGAGGAGCTCACCAATCTGGCAGGTCTCAACTCCTGAGAAAAATCATGAAACCTGGGATGGATGTCCCACACACAGAGACCGACATATCCCTCACAGCACATGTTGTCTCACCTCTCTCCCTGAACAGCACAAGAGGGGGGAGGCAAAGGTATTCTGATTACCTGGTAGTTGGAGCTACCCTTCCCTCTTCCCGCCCTCCACATCCAATCCTCTGATGCCTTACCCCTTCATTTTTCTCCACAGGAATTTACAAAGCAAGATCCAACCCAGGTTCTAAGACTGTCCTGTGAGGTGGGAGCATCACTTGTTCTGATTGCTCTTACCCTCCACATCCAAACATGCTGTCCCAGTGCAGAAAGCAAAGCTCAGCCCAGTGAAGTGGTCTCACACTCAGGCAATAGCAAAGCTGGGGCTCCCACCATGAACATTTGTCTCTATTTCAGTAAGTTGGGGTTTTTCCCCAATCTGAACCTTAGATTCAAGACCCAAAATCCCACAGAACCAAACTTAGAAAAGATAGTAGGAATACGCACCACATTTGTCTCTCCCAATTATTGAAAGTTTACTGGGTATGAGGAGAAATAATATGCTCAAGGTCACATATGTAGCACAAGGTCACATTGGTAGCACAAGGTCACATAGGTAGCACACAGTGGAAAAGGAACTCAAGTCCAGGTCTGCCTGATGCCAAGGCTGTGAGGGTAACCACTCAGGTACATTGCCCTCTCTAGAGACACTAACCTTGCTACTGAGTGGTTGTATGTGAAACTCTGATCTTGGAGGAGAGAGAATAGGACAATCATTTACAAAGGAAAAAAAAACTCATCAGCTGGTTCGTCCCTCCTGTGGGTTCTGCTCACCTCCCAACTTCAATGATGGAGTGATGCAAGTACCTGTTGTCTTCCCTCCTTCCTTCAACCAGGCCAACACACATAATAGATATACACACACATATATACACATACACACAAATATACATGTACACACCAGAACCCTAAAGAGTGTTTCCATAACTCCTTTATTTCAACCTCTACTGAATTCAAAGGACGGTAAGGCTCTGAGAGTGGTGCCCAGGCTCTGTAATTGTCCCCTTGCATTTTGTAGATGGCTCTTAGCCTCACTAGAGATTTTTAGGGCATCCTCACAGGACCAACACTTGAGCTACTGGCCCTATCCACATTTTACCCCATCTCACAACCTCCCCCTTTACTTTCAACTCCTTCTTTTCCTCCACCCTGATACCACCTCCTCTTAGTGAGTTGGCAGCCATTTTTTTTCTATCAGTTCCACTCCTAAGAAGAAGGGAGCTTTAAATCAGGAGGATGAAAGTAGGGATGGTGGGTGGAGAAGACAGCATTATAGTGGCTGGACTCTAGGTGGATTGTTTTCAAGAAATAATTTGGCCTCTTGTCCCGTAAAGGTTAACTTCCTGGTAGGCTATCTGGTATACCTCATTATCTGCATTCTTTCTTGGGAGTTGTATTACATGCATTCCTTTCCATTGCTTTATCCATGAAAAGTGCCCAGCTCCAGTAACAGGGAGGACAGCAAAGAAAAAAAATCTCATCCAGACATTCTATGTATGTAAAACTAACTGGGATAGACATATATTATTTTGTGGCAACCCAAAACCATTTTTTCTTCCTTTGGAAACAGTACCCTAATTTTCTTTTATTGCTTAGGAAAGACAGTAAGGGCTTCTGACATCATTTGAATCATGTTATGCCTGAAGCCATATCTACCGGGGAATATTCTGTTGTAAGAGCAATAAAATCCTTTGCTTTAGCTGCCCTGAATTTGGAAAACGAGTCACCAATGAAATGATGCTTCCTTGAAATTGTAATACTGGCCAGATCTTTCTGGTCAAGACTCTATGGATGTTTGCAAGACTTTAACTGTGACATAATAGACTTGGGCAGAAAACCAAGGTTGGCTTTTTTGGTGGTTGCAATTGTGGGACCAGCAGTGCCTGATCAGGAGAAAAGGGTCCTTAAGCCAGTAAGATGGCTCTGATCCTAATAAGGTTCTTCTCCTGCAGTAAACAAGGAGCATTCACAGAAGGGCTCCTTGCCACTTGGGCTAAGAACACATTGTATCGGGCCCAAGATGGGATTCCCTGCCCCAGCAGGCAGCTGCAAAAGATGAACCTGGGAAAGAAGGAACAAAATGAAAAGACTGCAGTGCTGGCTTCCCAGCACTCTCAGAATACACCCGCACTGTTCTGAGCAACAGAGGGCCTGGAGCACTTGTCAGACCAAAGGCCCTAATTTAAAGGGAAAGGTCACTGTGCCCATCCATTCTCTTTCTCTTCTTCCCACTGTTCTTTTTCTGTCAAGCCTCTCTACTCTCTGAAAAGGCCAGGTCTACCTCTAAGGGGATGATTTCCAGGATAAGGGGCCAGGTATCTGTTTGTTTTATATTTAGCCATCATACAAACTTTCTCTTCCTTTACCTGAAAGCCTGGTTACCAGAAGGAAACAATGCAAATGCAAACAGTGAAGCAAGCCCCATGGGGCCTATTGCTTAGTGGGCTCAGCTAGAATCAAACTGAGCTTGGAGACATGATTCAACTTGTTTGGCAGATAATTAAGTGCTCCTGGAGTCTTCTGGAAGGAAATCCAATAGTGTCCCAAAGAAAAATCTGGGAAAGAGTAAGGAATCTTTGTAAGAACCCCTGGATGGATTTTTTTTCTTTTATAGGGAGAGAATTAAAAATCTATGCTTATGTATTTGTTCAAATAGCTTATTTTTTATGCTCGACCTGGTGACCAGAAGAGGTTTGAATCATTTGTTGGAGAAGGGAAATGGAAGTGAGGGGAAAAACATTTTAAAAATAGCAGTAGAAGCCTTGAAAATATATTTTCAATCTAGATGTGGGAGGATTACAGCTGGCATGGGACCAGATTATAACATACTAGAGGCCTGGTGCACAAATTTCTTGCACGGGGCCGGGGGTTGGAGGGTCCCTCAGCTCAGCGTGCACCCTCTCACAATCCGGGATGCTGCATGCACCAGTGACCATACTTTTCATACAGGTGAAAGGCATCTTGCTGTTGTATGGGCAGCTACATTTTTTTGCCCTGAGTATAAAAAGTAGTGCATAACATGATTCTTCTGAGGCAGTAGTAGCATTTTCCCCATCTTGTGGGTGGAAAAACTGAAGCAGAGAGAAGTTAAGTAATTGGCTTTGTCACACAGCTTTAAGTGTCAGAATCAGGGCTGACCACAAAATGTGCAAGCCAGAGTCCATGCATGTCATTGCTGCATCATCCTGTTTCTTCAGTGTTAGAGTAGCCTTGCCAGGTTTTAATTTTTAAATCTAAGAGACTGTTCCCAATATACAGGATAGGGTCCCTAGGCCTGGCCAGCATTTAGGGCCAATCTGTGGGGTGACCAGTGGGGTGATGGGGGGGCCCCCCCCCACTGCCACCTTCCTTGACTGGTGGCCTGGCACCACCTGCTGGCCAGCCCCACCCCCTGTTGCCTCTGCCAGTCACCTCCCGCAGAGGGAGGCAACGGGTGGGGTGATCAGGGAACTGCGCTGCCTGCTCGCCAGCTGGCCCCACCCCCTGCTGCCACCGCTGGTCCCCTCCCTCTGCCCCACTGGCACCCGCCTTGGCTGGCCTGGTGCTACCCACTCGCTGGCCTCGCCCCCTGCCGATCAGTCTTTCCGCAGGTCATTCCACTGTTCAGTCAATTTGCATTTTAGAGTTTTATATAGATAGATAAGCATTTGCGATTATTTTTATTGTCACCACATTCCTTTGCTTGGTCAGCATCTACCCCTCTTTCAGTTGTCAGATAAATGATCTTCTCTAAGAGAGGCCTCCCCTGGCCTTCCAGAAGGAACCAACTCTTATCATTTTCATAATTCCTCTCAAAATTATCTTTTTAGCTCCTGTCACATTATAATTTTACATGTACTTCTGTAATTATTTGACTAATATCACTGTTTCCCTCTATTTCTATTGAGATCCCTGTGCCTAGTACAGTGGTTGACTCATAGTAGACATTCAACAAATGTTTGTTGATTCAATAAATGAATAATAAAAAATGGATGGGTGGATTAAATTGAACTTCATTCTTGAGCCTGTACTGGAAGACTTACTCATATATTGCCACCTGAAGCCCCTGTGATCTGGGCAAGGCATCGTTTATCCTAGGTGGTCATCATTCCTATATAATAAAAGGCTAATATGCAAATAAACCAAATGGTGGAACTACCGGTTGCTATGATGTGCACTGACTACCAGGGGGCAGATTCACAACGCAGGAGCTGCCCCCTGGTGGTCAGTATGCTCGCACAGGGGGAGCACTGCTCAGCCAAAAGCTGTGCTCACAGCTGGTAAGTGCAGCAGCAGTGGCGGGCAGTGTTAAGCCGTCAGTTGGACATCCCCTGAGGGCTCCTGGACTTCAAGAGCGTGCAGGCCAGGCCGAGGGACTCCCCCCAAGTGCACTAATTTCATGCACCGGGTTCTCTAGCATGATAATAACAAGTTCTGTACTCAATTTGAGCATCAATAAAGTTAACAGGTTTTTTTAATAAAATTATGCATTCCAGTTACTTACTATAAAATAATATCCAAATACCACCATTTTGAAACTCTTGATTAATTAGTTGGTCGTGCAGATTATTTTTCCCAAAAAAGCCATAACAATATTTAGGTCCCCAGGTCATGGCATCAGATGAAATTCATTTCCCCTCTCCTTGAACTTGGAGGATGTTTATGGAGGCCTCGGAGAACGGAAATGAGTTTACCACCCCAGCCCACCCCCACCCCCATGCCCTGCTCAAACTCAAGGAAGCCTGAAATTCAGAAATGGGTATAGGGCACAGAGCAGTCTCCAGGAGATGCTCTCTAGTTCTGATATGAGAAGTAGGAAAGTCAGAAAAAGAGGCGGGGAGTCCCCCAGTTTTCCTTCTTTTCTTCCTCTCTCTTTTCTCCATTCTCTTGCACATGGGCTGCAGTGCTCTGTAGTACCCAAAACTCTGAGTAAAGAAAGTTTCTTCTCTAATAAAAGGAGCGGTGGTTTCCAAAACTTAGGGGCAAACCCTGGTACTGGTGTTTGTTTTTGTTCTCTGTCTTTCTGCTGCAGGGCCCTGGACAACACATTCACAGGACATTGCAGGAGAACGGGATAAGTAAAGCCTCCGTTTTCTGAATAGAAGATGGAAAGAGGAACCTAGGGAACCAGAAAGTATTCAGGAGATCATGGGGAAAAAGAGCTTGGGGAAATGAATCCATGAAGTTGCTTATGAATTCTAGAGTTAGCCCAGGTGGCTCATTATAGCTCTGAGCCTAAACAACGTACCATAGTCAACCATCCAGGTTCCAACCTGGCTTTACATATGGACTTGGCATTGAAACCAGTCTCCAGATGGCTGGTTGGAACTTGTGACTTGAACCTAACCAGTTTAAAGGTCTGCTAAAATTTACCTATTAACATTCTTTATAGGATTTAAACAAGACCAAGAGTCTCATAACATTACATTCAAATGTCCAGGATATGATACAATATTACTCAACATTTATGAAGAACCATAAAAATCTCAACTCAACAGAATACAGAAAATAGATCAACAAAAGTATGACCAGTTGATTTTTACAAAGGTGCACAGAGAAAGGTTAGTTTTCTCAACAACCGTAATTGGTAAATATTTACCATATTTATAATTGTGTTGGAACAATTGGACATCATATGATAGATAAATAGATAGATAGATAGATAGATAGATAGATAGATAGATAGATAATTAGCAATCTAAATCTCACACATTATGCAAAATTTAACTATAATGGATCATAGCTGTACATGTAAAGTATAAAACTTTTAGAAGAAAGCATAGGGGGAAACATTCAGGACCTGGATTTAGGCAAAGAGTTCTTAGACATGACAATAAAAGAATGCTATGAAAAGCTGACAGAACTTAATAGTAATAAAATAGCCCAATTACGAATAAATAGAAGACTTGAACAGACACTTTATCAAAAAGGATATACAGAGGACAATACATACAAAGATGTTCAGTATCATTAGCCATTAGAAAAATGCAAATTAAAACTATAATGAGCCCTAGCTGGTTTAGCTCAGTGGATAGAGCAATGGCCTGGGGACTGAAGGGTCCTGGGTTCAATTCCGGTCAAGGGTACATGCCCAGGTTGTGGGATCGATCCCCAGTAGGGGGCATGTAGGAGGCAGCCAATTAATGATTCTCTCATCATTGATATTTCTCTCTCTCCCTCTCCCTTAATCTCTGAAATCAATAAAAATATATTTTAAAAACTATAATAAGATACCACTACACATTTAACAGAATTATTAAAGTAAAAATTATGATAATCTCAAGTTTTGGTAGTCAAGTGAAACATTGCTAGTGAGAATGCAAAATGGTAAAGTCACTCTAGAAAACAGTTTTTTATAAAATTATATATTCCATTGCCATGTTACCCACTAATCCCACTCCTACAAATTTACCATAAAGAAATGAAAATTTATGTTTACTCAAACCCTTGTATATAAAAGTGTATAGTGGCTTTACTTATAATTGCCAAAAGCTAGAAACAACTCAGATAGCCTTCAGCAGGCAAATATATAAAGAAACTGTGGTATATCCATACAATAGAATACTACTTAGCAATAAAAATAAATTAACTACTAATGCTCACATCACCTTGAATACATCTCAAAAGCTTTGTGCTGAATGAAAGAATTTAGTCTCAAAAGATTATATATTATGACACTCTTAAAAAGACAAAACTATGGTTATGGAAAAAGATCAGATATTAAATGAGTTAAGAATGAGAGGAGATATAATTATGAAAGGATAACAAGAGGAAGATTTGGAAGAATTGTTTGGTATTTTGATAGTGGATTATATATTATATTCATAGATACGTGTACTAAAAATGGTAATTTTCCAGACCATTACCTTTCTCACTAACAGGTCCCTAAGTTATTACCTTAGAAACACTTAGAGTTTCTCAAGAGATAAATATAAACAAATGTCCTCATTACTATCCTACCTTCTACTCCAATATATGCTAATGCTCTTTTCTAAACTTTGATTATGAACTTGTGATTTGTTTACATTTGTCTTATCATCGAGAACCACAAAATTAGAGAGATGTGCCTCTCTGGCCTCAATCCCTAAAGTAAATGTCAGTCCACTTATCCTTGCTCTTCCAGGATACCATCCTCATGATAATGAAAATATGATGATGGGACGTTTTAAAACCACAGGGAACTGCTCTATTTGAGTGGAGGAAAATGTTTCAGCACATTGGTTCTCCAGTGGCTAAGACAAAATCAGCTCAAATAGCAATAGGAAAATAGTTAGAAGCAGAGATTTGTGCAAATGGCTGACAATATACCACAATAGTTCTAATCTAAAGCAAGGGACTCTGCACTTTAATGATAAGAGAGAAAAGACACCACTGCCATTGAGACCTCTTTTGAAGACACAATGTTTGGAAACTTTAACTGTCAAGTACAACTGGGCTAACTTTAATGTGTATACTCCTCCCTCAAGAGGTAGAGTCTAATTCTCCTCACCTCGAATGTGGGCTGGGCTTAGGGACTCACTTATGACAAATAGAATAAAGAGGAAGTGACAGTTATGTGACTTTGAAAACTAATTAATAAAAGGCACTGTAGTTTCCTGTTTGTTCTCTCTCTCTCTCTCTCTCTCTCTCTCTCTCTCTCTCTCTCTCTCTTTCTCTCTCTCTCTCATTGTCTCTTTGATCACTGGATCTAGAGAAAGCCAGCTGCATGTCCTAAGGACACTGTGGAAAGGCTCACATAGAAAGGAACTGAGGCCTCCTGCTGAGAGTCAAGTGAGTGAGCCATCCTGAAAGTGGATCTTCCCATCCTGACCACGCCTTCAGATCACTGCAGCCCTACTGACCTGCTACCCACAACCTCATTCAAGACCCTGTGCCAGAACTACTTAGCTAAACCACTCCTGAATTCCTGACCCCCAGAAGCTGGGAGATAATAAATGTTAGTCAACTAAGATTGGCGGTAACTTGTCATGCAACCATACTAACTAATACAACAACCATGCTGATGTTAAACTCCTCTTTGATTTAGAAAGAAGAGGAAAGGAAGGGGAAGCAGGCATTGAGACCAGGATTTGGTTCAACATTTTTACCAAGCCAAGTAACACTCATGTTATCTGGATTTCTTTCCCTAATTGTACAAAGATACAGGGTATTTCCAAGAAATGATTTTTTAAATTAATCATCTTCATACACAGACATCCTGAGGTTGATAACCCACCTGACAGTTGAGGAAGATACACTGAACATCTCACCTACCTCCCACCAGCAATTTCCAAAGTACTATTTTATGAAGCAGTCTTTTAAATAGGATATGTTGTATAAGTTGCCCCAAAATAGAGTCCAGCAAAGGGATATGCATAAGGTAGGCACTCAGTAATGTGTTTCGGTGTTAGCAATGGACTGCTGTGTTTATTCTTTTAATTAGCAGACACTGAGCTCATACCCAAGTCAAAAAGACCAAAACAAAACAAAACTTACAAAAAAGGTTAAAATTATGCCCGTATTTCCCTGCAATCATTAACTTTCTTTTCAAATACAGCCCTGCAGGTTAGCCTGTGCATGAAGCAGTTGCATGAAAAGTTACTCTAAGAAAAAAGTGAATGTTTGATGTTTGCGTCTTCTAACACTGAAAATCTGCCCAACAACTCACAAATCAGCGAACAGAAAATGATGCTTTGGCAGCATTGCTTGTTGTGGTCTTTTAAAGGAAAATTGAAAACATAGGATCACAAGGGTCAGATGGTTATTATTGGAAGCTGGCTCTTATAAAATGTAATACATACCATTTCCTCCGTCTAAATTGCATTGTTCTGTCCAGGTCACCCAGGATAAGGTGTTTTTCTGATGTAGATACTACCTCAGTTTCCAAAAACCCGTCTATATAAAAGTGGGGATCTGAAAAACACCAACATTGACAGGAAAATAATATTTTTTGTAACCTCAGCAACACAGAAAATGGTTCCACAAGAAATAGTTTACACACAAAAAAAGAAAACTTTACTATTAAACACACAGAGTACTATTCAGCAAAGTCCACTGCTGATGGCAGCTTCCCAAACTAGGCCATTCAGAGTTTCACTCTGTTAGGATTTTAAGAAACTCTGAACATTTTATCGATCAAGGTATCTTTATAACATTGTTTTGTGAATAGATCTATCCTACCTAATAAAAGAGTAATATGCAAATTGGCCCTAACTCTGCTACACCCACAAGCCACGCCCACCAGCCAATCAGGAGCAAATATGCAAATAAATCCAACCAAGATGGCTACAGCCACAGAGAGCAGGAGGGAGGCTTGGGTTTCCCCAGTAACAAAGGCAGCCAAGCTTTCTGCCTATTGTTGCTGACCTAAGCCTCCACTCAAGGCTACAAAGTTTCAATTATAGAAGGTAAACAAATCCAAACAGAAATGGTGGCAGCCACTGAGCTGGAAAGAGCAGGAGGCAAGGGTTGTCCCCGGCAATGGAGGAGCAAAGCTTCTGCAGCCCTGGCTGACCTAGGCCTCCACTCCAGGCTACAAAGTTTCAATTGTAGAAGATACATAAGTCCCAGATACCAGGGCCTCTGCTTGGGTCGCCAGGGGGCATGGCCGGCCTGAAAACCACCAAGGGCCTTCACCCAGTCCTCCCTACACCCCAAGGGAACCCCCACCCTGATCCAGGATACCCTTCAGGGCAAACCAGCTGGCCCCCACCCATGCACCAGGCCTCTATCCTATCTAATAAAAGAGTAATATGCATATTGACCATCACTCCAACACACAAGATGGCTGCCCCCATGTGGTCAAAGATCCTGCCCCCATGTGGACACAAGATGGCCGCCACAAGATGGCCAGCAGGGGAGAGCAGTTGGGGGGACCAGGCCTGCAGGAGAGGGCAGTTAGGGGCAAACACGCTGGCAGGGGAGCAGTTAGGCATCAATCAGGCTGGCAGAGGAGTGGTTAGGGGGTGATCAGGCTGGCAGGCAGAAGCGGTTAGGGGCAATCAGGAAGGCAGGCAGACGAGTAGTTGGGAGCCAGCAGTCCTGGATTATGAGAGGGATGTCCGACTGCCCATTTAGGCCCGACCAGTGGGATAGGGCCTAAACGGGCAGTCGGACATCCCTTGAGGGGTCCCAGATTGGAGAGGGTGCAGGCTGACCTGAGGGACAACCCCCCCCTCCCATGCACGAATTTTGTGCACCGGGCCTCTAGTATGTCAATAAGAGAAAAACATTTAAAGTACCAAGTAAATAGCAACTATCAAGGAGGTAGAAAAAGGAGGCGCAACAACGAACAATCAAACTGAGCCACAATTTCACATAAAGCTGCACTTGTGGCTAAACAGAATTTCTAAGGTCAGCTCATTACAAAACTCTGTAGGCCCAATAACTGGCCCAGGTAAGCTGTTAACCAATGACACCTGGATGCCCAGACGCTAAACACCTCTAAAGCCATCTTGGTGTGAGTAGCCAGCTTCCAGCTTTAAAACAAAAACTGAGTCTAGACTTTAGAATGTGGTGTTATTATTTTGAAAACCTGGAAGGAGAAAAACTTTTAGTGCCTCCTGCTTGACCTCAAACAACATTCAGTTGTAGAAAATTAGGAAGGAACATCTGCCACCAGGAGGTGCACAGGCCGCCTTCCCCCATCCCCACCCCCTTCCAACCATGAAGCTGCTCTTGCTGCTTCAAGGCTACTGCCATTTGCTACTGATGACCTTTCTCCTCTTCCTTTTGAGGAAGACAACTATAGCTGAGAGGTTCTTTGTTTTGTTTTTAAAGGGGGGGATAGGAAGAAGGGACATCTTATTAATGGTGTCCACAAATTTAAAGAAGCAAGAAAGATGCGTGTGGAGCCAACAAAAGCAAGTGTTGAGCAATCCATTTATTTCTAAGAGACAACTGGAATTTCCTATCTCTGAGAACAAAGGGAGAAAAGTTAATGCCCATTTGGAAGACAATGAAAGTTTTTGCTAATTATCCTGGGCAATGCTGTATGATAGAACCTTTCTTCTCAAAGCAAAACCAGCCTACTTATTACCCTTCCACGCAGTGGGCGATCCCACCCTCACCTCTCAGTGTCACATATGCCTCTCACCTCCTCCCACATTGAAATGGAGGCCCAGCTTCCTCTTTCCTGACAACACCTGCTAGGATCACACCTCTGCCTAGATTCATGCAGCACGTTGATGCTTCATCTTTCCAGAGTCAGGCACCAAGTGAATGCTTAATAAACACCATGAAAGTGAAGGCACTGAACCCAGAGGTAATCAATGGCAATAAGGTCATGAAGTGCCATAGGAAATAAGCATATGAGCTAATTTCTATGTAAAATTCCCAGAAGCCACTCAAACAGACTTGGATTCTTCCTGAGCTGAAGAATTCCATCCCTGAGGCAGTATATTCCACCCATAGATAGCTTTAATTCTTAGAAAACACTTAACTATATTAAGCTGAAATTTTCTTCCCTGAGATTTCTTCCCATCAGGTTCTGTTTTTGGCCCTGGGGCTCTAGGACAAATTGTATCATATCTATATCATATATCTGTCAATTGGAAGGCTGTTGTCCTGTCCCCCAGGAGTGGTCCTTTCCCAGATGATAATCACAGATCACCAGTGGTTCTTCTGGCAATATTTCTTGAAATGTGGTCCAAAAACATTATCATCATCTAAGGAGCACATTAATCATGCAGATTTCATGAACCCTCATTCAAACCCACTGAATTGGATTCTATGGGATGGGGCCCTAGAATCTGCCCAGACTTAGCAGTTGCCCAGATGATTTTTTATTAACTCATCACTCACCTCTGGATGGGCCTCTTTGAATCACTCAGGACATTTTCCAATAGCCCAGGTGTGGTCCAGGCATAGTATTACAAACACTCTGTAGGTAGCTCAAAAGACTATGAAAGAAATAAAACTAGACTTTGGAAAAGGTCTGTACAGTTGGAGTTGTTATGAGCTCTGATGGCATTCATCCAGTGGACCAGGCAGTGTGGTGTCAGGATGCTACAGTGTCTCCTATATGTCACGCACTGGGCTGGATAACTGGATGAGTGCTGCCTACTCAGTCTTAATGACCTGCAAGATTCTGTTATGCTCACGTTACACAGATGAGAACACTGACGCTCTGAGGGGATGAGTGCTTTATTGTTCAGTATCAAAGAGCTGGGAAATTAGAAGCCAGATCCCTCTGACCCCAAATTCTATATTTCTCCCCCACTGACCCTCCATTCCCAACCTAAAAGTACTGAAAGAAACATTTATGATTTGTGCATATTATTGTTGATATGGGTCCTTAAAGACCCTGCTAAATGTTTGAGCAGAGTACATTTAGGGAAGATTACATTAGTTTACACTCTTGTTTCTGCTTCATTCACCAGATTCCTGAGTGACATATTTAAGATGCAGTTGACATCTCTACAGTGTGATGGGCATTTACTTGCTATTCCCCAGCTTAGGACTCAACTCATCCAGGTGAAAGGGCTGAGATAAAGTGATGCTTAACATGGAGCTTGAAGATGTCAGTGCGAGGTCCAAACACATGACCCGCCATGGTGCACAGGATTGGAAACTTTCCCCTCTCACACCAGTTTTTCTACAAGGTTATTTTTAATCCCTTTATATGGCAGCAGGGGAAAAGATACTTAATAGGAGTAACTCTAGATAGCAGTAGGTACGAAATAAAATATCTGTGTTAAAGGAGTATGTGCCCTAGAAACAAGACTTTAATTGGTTCATCTCCTGATGCCCCAGGCCAATAATCTGAGCAAGCACAGAAGGCAAAGCTACCACCTACATAGGCTAGTCCATTCAACCTCCCGCCCCATGCGGGAAAACTCCAAGCAAGCAAAGACACCTACGCAAACAGCTCATATCTTTATTTAGAAATGTCCATTCCACTGTTGGGAAAAAGTTCTGAATCAAGAAAGCCAGTGGCTCAGTAGAGATGAAACTGTCAAGTGGAAAGAGAAATCACACAATTAAGAGAGATGCAAGTCCCAGTTCCTAAGGGCTCTCACTCCTGTGGTGGGCAAGAGGGGTTCTCCCCTCAGAGTATCTATCTCATCAGATCTACGAAGCTGAGCAATCTCAGTTGAGCCCAGGGCCATAAATGCTGCATAAAGGTGCTTCGGGACTCAAGAACCTACCAGCATTTCCTGACGGTGTTAAGAATGTGAACTTTGTTTCCATCCTAAATTTGTTTTCCTGTTCTTCTGGGAATAGCAAGGTTACCAGAAGAATGCTAGGAGGTGTGACCATTACAAAGAAAGCAGAAAACAAATAATTCCTGGTGCTCCATTTATTTGAAGTAACAGCCATGTTACATTATAGTATATGGACTTTGCCAGTCTCCATTCTGGCAGGGCCAAATTGGAAGTAAGAAGGAGTTGCAATGAAGAATCAGTGCAGCTATTTCTGGAGACAAAATCAGGCCAAGAGCAGCAGAGGCCATGTTAAGACAAATGGTCCAACTCTGGAATGGCGTACCGGAATGTCACTACAATTAGATGGATTAGAGGTTACAGTTCGCCATAGAGAGCCATAGGATATCCACTGATAATCACACATTTTGTTCTACTGACAGATAACAGCAGTCCACAAATGAGATGAGCTTCCTCTGTGTACACACATTACATGAAATCAATACTTAATTACAACAGGGTCTCTGTGTGTTATTGGTGGTTGGTTCTGGTGAGGAGGCAGGTACAAAGCTGTTTTTCTAGGTGGTGAGTTAAGTTGAAAGAGGTTGGTGCACAATGGCAAGGTAGTACCATCCGACTGACCATGCCTGAGGTCTAGATTTAAATGAATCACTGTTTGGACACTGGGCTTGAGTAGGAGAACAAAACTGAGACATGAAAAATTATGCCATTAGGGAAAGAGCAGATTCTGCCTGTGAGGGTAGCAGCTAAAAACCTACTGAAGATCACATTTCTTTGTGGATGTGCAAGACTCATGATATAGGAAGAAGTGGACAACATCTGAGGAGTGCTCCCAGGGAGCAGCTGTGTGAGCAAAGGGAAAGAGGAGAGAACAATCAAGTGACCTGAGATGGATCCTAGCTCTCCTGCACCTAGCAAGCAGCACAGTACCCTGCAGCTCAAGCTACTTATCCAAAAAAGGGAACAACATTTATTGTGTCTAAGCCAGAGGGCTACTGTGAGTATGGAGAGGAACCAGAGAGGCAGAAAGTACTTCATAGACTTTGAGCCTCCAGACCATTGTAAGAGATGGTCACTTTTAGAAAGTGATAAGAACTAGGTATGCAATGTCCTGAATGATCAAATAAAGAAGAGGTAATAGCTTCATTTATTAACTTCTCAGTGCAATATTAGTTGAGGTCACACTGGAGCCCACACACATAGCAAAAGCACAGAACCACAGATATGGTCAGGGGAATCTAGAAAATGGTTCCATAATTCATCTATGCCTTGCTCACGTGACTCCACACTAGAGAGCATTCTATCTGAAAGCTGTATGTTTATCCAAGAATTCTCCTATTGTCCTTCCTTGGTTAATTTTAGTTTATTTCTATAACCACTTCTTTTTTTTAATTTATTAATTTCCTATACTTTACTCAAAGGCCTGCAGCTTTGTTTTTTTATAATCATTCCTCAAAAAAGATTAATTTTGTGGGTATAGCACTGAGAATTATTTTTAGAAAATAACATAAAAAGATATGGTAGGGAAAGAAAGTTGGAGAGAACACAAAAGGAGAGATTTCAGAAGTTACAAAATAGCTAAAAAGTCTTGCCTTCAAAGAAGGAAGTGGGTTGTTTCTGGATGAGAACTCCGCTCTGCAGCAGGTCCAGTCTCATCACTTTACAGCTGTATGCCTTTGGGCCTGTGAGTAGACTTCCTGGGACCTTTGTTGTCTCACCTGCTAAATGGCAAATGTGCACATGAGGATTTCCAAAGTTTATGGTGGGTGGCCCAAATTCTTACATGTGGTTCTGCTGTTTTTCTCACCAGCCCTTTGGTGATGCCTACCTTAGTACAAAGCCTTCTTTGAAACTAACCAAGCAAATATCTCTTGATGGGATTAAGTCTACTTGCTGGACTTGTATCACTCACCCCTCAGCAAAAGCAGAGAAGTCATTTCAGCACTGAGAAATTGACCTGGCAATAGAAAGAAAAACCCTCTATTCTATTCACAAAGGTTGTCCTAGGTGAAAGCCAGACACTGTCATCAGACACAAGCATCCAGGTGTACTAAAACCAAAATTTCCATAGGAGGATCAAGAGACATACACACTGAAGTGCCCTAGCTTTACTGGGCTCCTCTTTGTATTTGCTAATTAGGGTACATTTGACAATGGCTTTGTTACTGGGTTACATCAAGTACAGCACTGGGGCATTCTAGTAGGTGTAGACCAAGCATGTCAAACTCGTGGCCAGAGGGCCTTATGCAGCACACAACAAATATTTTTGCGGCCCAGCCAATATAACGGTATGTAAGAAACATTTTAATAAAAATTTTGTAACTTAATTTTTACAATATCCTGTTATACATAATTATTAATAACAAACTACAATGTTCGCTAAGGACTGATTACAATGATCGTGTTGCATTCATTTCCCTTATGTGCCAGTACACCATTTCTCTCCACTAATACAAGCAGTGAACATTTTAGCAGCCGATGGCCACATCATTAGTCTTGTACTGACTTGTTTGGTGTGTGCAACAGGAAATATTTCGCTTTCAGATAAGAAGAAAAATAGGTGTATTTATGTTACACTTATTAATTTGTACAGTTATTCAGTGTCTGGTAAGTTAATGTTCAATAAAAATATTAATTTTTATTAAAATGTTCTATTATTTTATGTTAATGACTAGGAGCCCGTTGCACGAAGTTTCGTGCAATAGACTTTTCCTCCCGCCAGCACGATCGGCCACCCCGAGAAGAACTCCGATCGGGAGGCGCTCCGATCGGGCGGGTGGCCAGAGGAAAACTGCTGCTGGCGGAAAACTGGTGCCAGCAGCCACGCAATCGGCCACCCCGAGTTCCGCCACCAGCGTCTTCCACAGCGCCCGCCTAAGCAGCGCCGGCAGTTTAAGCCAGCGGGAGGAGCAGGGGTCGGGGACTCGCGAGTCCCCGCCCCCCGCTCCTACCGCCAGCCAATCGGCCACCCTGAGTCCCGCCCCCCGCACCTCCAGCCGGCCCAATAATGGGCATAGCAGAGTGATGGTAATTTGAATATTACCATTTTATTAGGTATGATTACTCATTTATTTCAGCCCTCTGTATTCAGCATGTCTCTATCAAAATAAACCTATGTTTTTATGAAAATTGAAGCTTTTGTTTTTTTCCAGCCCACATAAACTTAAACCTTGTTTATTTGGCCCATGTCAGCCTTTGAGTTTGACATGCTTGGTGTAGACATTAGAACGCTGGAACAAATTACAGAGCTACCGCATCACATGCAGATTTAATTCTGTGAGTTTATGTATCATAAGATACGTGCAAATTTTGAAATAATGGAACTCCAACCCCTAAGTTAAAAGTCTGTCGACAGTCACATAATTTAATCTCAGATCTGAAGGAGGCAAGTGAACTGTGGACTGAATCTATTCTGGGGCACATGGGGATGATCATTTCAGCTGATAAACCAATCTCCCTTCTATCTACTGTTAGAATTAGTCTCAAAATAGTGGAATTTTGAGTCATGCAAGGACTCCAGGAACATATTGCTCAAATAAAGTACGGCCACTCTATGTTTTTCATTTATCATTTAAGAACCCCAAATCCAGACAGATGCTTGAAGGCAGGAGTGCTGGAAACCAGTAACATGGAATAGATTGTTCTATTTTTTTAAATATGACATTGATTTTAGAGAGAGAGAAAGGGTAAGGGAGAAATAGAAACATCAATGCATCTACATCAATCAGCTGCCTCCTGCCCACCCCTTGCTGGGGATTGAGCCCTCAACCCGGGCTCGTGCCCAGACTAGGAACTGAATTGGGGATCTCCTGGTACATGGGGTTGATACTCAAGCACTGAACCACACCAGCGGACTAGAATAGATTGTTCTAGAATGAAGATGATTAAAACTTTGCTTTAAAACGTATAGCCCAAGTCTGGAAGAAAGTAGACTTAATTTAAAATCATTAAACCTATGCCGAAACCGGTTTGGCTCAGTGGATAGAGCGTCGGCCTGCGGACTGAAGTGTCCCAGGTTCGATTCTGGTCAAGGGCATGTACCTTGGTTGCGGGCACATCCCCAGTGGGTGGTGTGTAGGAGACAGCTGATTGATGTTTCTAACTCTCTATCCCTCTCTCTTCCTCTCTGTAAAAAATCAATAAAATATATTTAAAATTAAATAAATAAATAAATAAATAAATAAAATCATTAAACCTATATAATCTCTCAAGGCCACACATTCACACAGTGACACTGATCTTAGAATAGCAGCCCTGCCCTTATCCACAGGGTTACATTCCATTATCCCAGTGGATACCCTGAACCTCAGATAGTACTAAAATCTCTATCTACTATATTTTTCCTATACATACCTACCTACCTATTATCAAGTTTAGTTGATAAATTGGGTGCAGTGAAAGATTAATAACAATAACTAATAATAAAATAAAGCAATTGTAACAATATCTATATATATAAAAGCCTAAGTGACTGTCATGACCAAACAACCAAATGACCAGAATGACTGGTTGACTAGTCGCTATGATGCACACTGACCACAAGGGGGCAGACACTCAACATAGGAGATTCCTCCTGGTGGTCAGTGCGCTCCCACAGCCAACCTTCCATGGCTGGCCAACCTCCCCTGATACCTCCCCACTGCCAGCCAACCTCCCTCAGTCCCTCTCCCCATCCCTCCCCACCAGCTGGCAGGTCCCAATCAGCCTGGCCCCGAATGGGACTGGGTGAGACAGCCCCGATCAGCCCTGATCACTGGCCAGGCCTAGGGACCCCACCCATGCACAAATTTGTGCACTGGGCCTCTAGTACTATAATAAAAGTTAGGTGAAAGTGGTCTCTCTCTCAATATCTTATTATAGAGCACTCACCTTGTGCTTAAAGGACACACTTATGGCTTCTGTTTGTCATGTCTGAATTGCCAACATCACTACTCTTGCACTTGGGACATTAGTAAGTAAAGGGTGACTTGAACACAAGCACTGTGACACTGTGACAGCTGGTCTCATAACTACTAAGTGACTAACAGGCAGGTAGCATATACAGTGTGTTTACGTGGACATAGCTCACATCCCAGAAAGGATGGAGAGGGATGGTGCAAGGTTACATCATGTAATTCAGAATGGCGCACAATTTGAAACTTACGATTTTTTTTTGGTATTTTCCAATTAATATTTTTAGACTGTAGTTGATCTCCAGTAACTGAAGCCACTGAAAGTGAAACCCAAATAAGGGGGGACTATAGTGCCCAGGGTACTCAGGATCTCAAACACGCTCCCAGGCCTCTGTGTCTCTTTGGCCTCGGGCAGTACCAACAGAGGATTATCTTACTCACAGGAACATTCAGAAACCACTTTCCAGTTTTAGAAACTCCTTTCACATACATTAACGTACATTGTCCTTATTGTCTGTAATAACTTTGTGAGATAGGCATGATAAGGGAACTAGGTCACAAAGAGGACAAGAGAGTGGCAAAGTCACAAAACGCAGCAGTATGAAATTCAGATCTTCATACACCCACCCAGGAGCTCATTCCATCGCACCAAGCTGTGCTCCTCTTTGGAAAGGGTCTAAGAAGAGATGGTCACTCAAGGCTAGGAACCTTTCCCCAAGGAGTGACATTTATTCACCCTCATGTCCTGGACTGTTTGCTTGCTGTGTTTGGCTGCCCAACACCTGCCCCCACCATTGGATACAGGCTTGTGGGACAGTAGATGGAAGTGCTCTCTTCTCTTCTAAAGGTGAGCATGTGAGTACATAGGCCAATTCGATGCTTGTGCTCTTCTAGGAATCTCCATTTCAACCAAGAAAGGCACAGGATGAAAATGGTTGGGGCTCATCCAGTGAGCCCCAGCACTGATGCTACTAAGTAATTCCTGAAAACCAGAGCAGTCCTGGCTCATTCAATCTCCAAGCCTGCTTCTCAGCCTCCCACCAATTCTGTAAGCAGCCCCATTCCTTCCAAAAAAATTTCTGCTTGGTTAAATTAGTCAAAGTTCATTTGGTTATTTGCAATCCAAGAAGTCTAGTGGTAAAAGCCAACTAAGTCTACATTTTTGCATGTGAATTGGTACCCAAAGAATGAGAGATCAGAGTTCCAGTGTATGCGTGTGCGTGCGAGTGTGTGCACATGCTCTTACTCTCAAAAGTTTGAGTACATATCCAAAAATGCTTTGCATTTTTTATTTCTAATACATGGCATCTTGTACAATTACTGAAAATAATATGCTAACTTTTGAATGTGCTAAATGGAGACTTAAGATTGCTCTTGTGAAATGAACAAGAGGTTTGGCTTAATCTGATGTCCATTTACCCTTGATATATTGTTTTATTGTTCTGATTCCTCTCTTTAAATTTTTTCCACACCAAAATCAAAGTACTTACATTTATGTAATAAGTGGATTATTTTTTTTTTGAGATGGCATATTGTTCCAAACTACCGTCAAAATTCTGGTAACACATTATGTGTGCCCTTTTGTCTGTGTTGAGAAGCAATAACAATAAAAATGGGTAAAAATATTTCTCTGGCTTTGCAAAGGTTAAAGCAGTTACCTAGAAGTTGTGAATCACAAACCACAAGCTTTCTGTCAAACTTAAATTGACTCCATCACCTTTCCCCACTCTACAGCTTACTCTCTCGATGGTGTGCTTTTCCCCATGATCCCAGTGATTCCAAAGCAATTACATTTCCAAGAAAAGAAATGCAATAAGCAAAGTAAATTCATAAAGTGAGGCTCTGAATGCATTCCTGCCATCTTTGGCTTAATGCCTGATCCTGGAAGATGTACCCCAAGCAGCAGGGAGATCATTTGTAATCTTTATTATGATGACAGCCACAACTGCTGCAAATGCCCTTGCACAACTGAAGATGCTTGCTGAATTCTTTGAAATTTTCCAAAAAATATTGTATTGGGTACCGATATATGCACAGCATGGCATCAACATATGCACAGCATATTCCCTTCAAGTTTATGACCATGTTCTTAGCAGGTTTAGGCTACAAATGGGCTGAAGTACTTCAGTTCCCGTGGAGGTGAGCTTGTCAGATGCTTCCCCAAGGTTGACACTGAACATTTCTGAATATAAAATAAACAAATTTAGATTAGAGAAGAGAGGAAGGGAGGGAGAAAGGGAAAAAAGGAGGAAGGGAAGAAAAAGGGAAAGGGAAGAAGGAAGGAAGGAAAGGAGGAAAGGAGGGAGGGAAAGAGAAAGGGAGGGAGGGAGGAAATTTCTTCTTTTCAATTTATGACATACTAGAGGCCAGGTGCATAAAAATTCATGCACTGGAGGGGGGATCCCTCAGCCCTCAGGGGCAGGAGGCAACCCGGTGATCAGGGGAAGGCAATGCCCCATCACACATCTGCTGCTGCCACTGCCGGCAGCACAAGCCTCAGCCGGCCCTGGTTACCTGAGCCTCAGGCGGCCCTTGGAAGCTGGGCAGCTGCCAGTCAAGGCTTGCCTGTGCCTCAGGCCAGCCCTGGGTGGTTGGGCAGCCACCATCCGAGGCTTGCCTGTGCCTTGGGCTGGCCCTGGGCAGCTGGGGGGCTGAGGGGACTGGGTGCTGCCAACCTTGAGGGCATGGCAGTCAATAAGCATATTCCCTCCTTATTGGCTGTGGGTGCAACCAACTTTGAGGGCGGGGCAGTCAATTAGCATATTCCCTCCTTATTGCCTTGGGCGCCTCCATCTTTGCGACTGCATGAGGGTCAATTAGCATATTCCCTCTTTATTAGATAGGAGGATGAGCTAATGAGTTATCTACATATCTACTGTCACTGGAAAAATGACCATCCCAACCAGACTTCCCTATCCCTGCTGTATTATCTTCCTTGATTTATGTCAGCCATGTTTTTCAGGGATCAAGCTCATGTTAATATTATCCCATGAAGAGCATCACTAGAAAAGCAAATGCCAGGCATTGCCCAGGGCAGACTTGATCACATAGCCCAGTGGAGATGGGTTTCAAGCTTTGGTTCGGGGAATTACTTATGCTGTTTTTTCCTCTCATTAATGCAGACATTTAAAAATTAACTATATCTACAAAATGTACTTTTGTAAAAGAAGCATGCAGAACTTAAGAAGTTAGCTGTGATTGCTACTGTAAAAGAATTACTATTGTGTCTAATGTGAAAGGTTTGAATTTTCCCCATCTAGTTTATTCATTATTTAGGTAAAATTATGATAATCAGGTATTATATACCAGATTACACAAAAGAATTGTATAAATGTAAATTTTTAAAAATTATCATATACTCCAGCTTTTCATTCTACCAAATTTAGGTCATAAATATTGATGAGGCTTTATCATCATTTAAACTTGCCAACTAACTATAGACAATTATTTGAAAATACAGCTCTGCATTCAAGCTACCTTGATACTGCCAGCAAGTCTCCAGCAAAGCGTATCCTTACTGCTTACAAATGCCACCCCGTCAGCCCCATCTCAGCACAAGGAGGCTCTCTGCAACTGCCACTGCCTCTGGGAGCCTCCCCACCCTCTCTCGCCCTGGATTTGGGAGCCCTCATATTGCTCCCTTGGGGAGCCGTCCTTCCTCCCCAAGAGCTCATGATAGGGTGGAAAACGTCTCTTTCCGCTGGTGGGCAGTGCACTCAGTGTACAGTGACCAAGCTGCCTCCCTGCTGTGCCCCATGCAATGAATAAAATAGTGCTCAGTGCACCAGTGCTCTGAGAGTGGCTCTGGTCAGTGTTTGCTCCCCCCCCCCCATGCCAGAAGAGTTAGATGTATTCCTCTCAGCTCTACTCATCACCTGCAATAGCAGCCTGCCATTGCCCCCTGGCACCTGCAGTCTGTTCTCCACACCACAGCCAGAATATCCTTTAGAGAAGTATGTGGATATCCGAGAACCCACTGACTTAAAACACCACACTTGGGAAGTCCTAGCACACCCCGAGGCCTCACTGAGCACTCCAGGCTAACTCCCAGGCCTCACTTCCCACTGCCCCCACTCTCACAGGCACTGGCCTCACCACTCCATTCTCAGAACAGGTTCACCACGCCTCCAGCTCAGATTCCCTCTGCTGATTACACTCCAGGCTTTCCTTCGCCTGGCTTCAGCCCCTGCTCAAATGTCTTTCCTCAAGAAAACCTTTCCCTCATTACCTCATCAGAAATAGTCTCTACCACTCTTCATCTGCTTGCTGGCTGCATTTTTCTTCAAATCACCTATATTATGTGTTTATTTGTTTAATAGGGGCCTGAAGCACAAAATATGTGCAAGAGTAGGCCTTCCTTCCCCCGGCTGCTGGCACTGGCTTCCCTCTGGTACCCAGGACCTGGGCTTCCCTCACAGCCCTGGCTTCATCTGGAAGGTTGTCTGGAAGGATGTCTGGAAGGTTTTCTAGAAGGACGTCCGGTCTAATTAGCATATTATGCTTTTATTATTATAGATTGTCTATGTCACCTCTTAGAATGTAGATTCTATTAGTGAAAGCATTTGATCTCTGTACCTTAGGGCCTAGAACAGTAGTGCCTGGTCCATAGTAGATACTCTCTCATATGTAAAATGAATGGATACGTGCCCTGCATGCCAAGGTGCCTGACCTGGTTACCCTTCAGAGTATCACTTCCTCCTGGTTTCCCAGGACTGTGTTATCCACATCAATAAATCACCATGATGAACTACTGCTTGCCTACACCTGCACATGTGGCGCCTGAGCACCTGAACCCTGGCTAGTCCTAACTGAGATGTGTTGTAGGTGCAAAGTACACATCAGATTTTGAAAAATTAGTATGAAGAAAAGAATGTAAAATATCTCATTGAGAATTTTTTATTGGATGTTAAAATGTTATTTTCTATATATTAGGCAAAATAATTACTAAAATTTATTTCAACTGTTTATTTTTTTTAAGTGTGGGAACTAGGAAATTTAAAGTGACACAAAGACTCACATCTGCAGCTCGCCTTATATTTCTACTGGAGAGTGCAGCGCGAGACCAGGACCATGCTCTAATCAGGAGCTGCCAGGTAAAGTATAAGGGCGCAGGCTTTACATCAGATAGACAGGCTGAGATTCTGGCCTTTCGGGTCTAGGCTCATGGCAGGATGCTTAAATTCTCTGAGGCCCAGTTGCTCATCTGCTCAGTGTGTGTCAAGGAAGTTACTTCAAAGGGAAGTTACAAGAAGTAATAAAGGAAATAATAATGACTCATGAAAAGGCCTCATGGGTCCCAAGGCATTCAGAACATGCTGCTCCTTTCCCTTCTCCCATGAGCTCCAGATCCCCACCATCCGGACAGCAAACCTTTTCAGTCATTTCCCCAAGCTCTACCCCTTACCAGCACCTAATGGCCAGACTGAGTTTTATGCTGTGGCAAGGATGAAGCATTTATGTGGTCATTTCACAAACATGTTGGAGTATCAACACTGTAGAAAATCGACTAGAAGCAGTGGGGGTGAGGTAAGCTTTAAAAAGATAAACCCACGGAAAGTAAGGAAGAGGGGCTCTGAGTGTCCTTGTTTGTAGTGAGGTGATAGAGCTGACTATGTGTGGTGTGCACTGGCCACCCTCCTCCAAGCACCAGCTGGAGGCTGCCCTGCGATGCCCTAGCCCTCCCTTCACTGGTAGCCCATCACCAGGCATGGCCCACTCCTCTGGGACTGTGGCATGCCTCTCAAGGACTGTAACTCACAAATTTCAGGAGAGCTAAGTATACAAACAAGCAAAAGCCAGGGTTTCCCAGACTCTTACCTGGAGGTGTTAGGGTAAAACCCAGGAGTCTGCATTTTTTAAAACTCCACAGGAGATACTGATGTATACACTCAGAATGAATGAAGATTCCAGGAAGGGTGCTCACAAATCAGGCATTAGTATTTGCATGACCTCCCACAAAAGGAGCTCCCTTGGGTCCTAGCCGGTTTGGCTCAGTGAATGGAGCATTGGCCTGAGGACTGAAGGGTCCCAGGTTCAATTCCAGTCAAGGGCATGTACCTTGGTTGCGGGCTCATCCCCAGTAGGGGATATGCAGGAGGCAGCTGATTGATGTTTCTCTCTCATTGATGTTTCTAACTCTTTATCCCTTTCCCTTCCTCTCTGTAAAAAAATCAATAAAATATTTTTTAAAAAAAGGAGCTCCCTTGGGCAAAGTACAGAGCCTCCTGACCTTCTGATTCCTTATCTGTAAATTGACACCTATGAAGGGGGGTAACTATCAGGATCAAGTGGCCTGTGTATGGGAAGCCCTTCCATACCCAATGGACTACATGACTGGCAGCCATTCCATATTGTTGTTAAGAAGCCAAAGAGGGAACAATGGCACCAAGGCGAACAGGAGCTCTACCATCATTGCCTCTGTTCTCTGGCATTTTTTACTTTCCTCCAAATTTCAAGCCCCCCATTTTTGTCAGTTATACTGAAGCATTTGGGATAGATGTTTTAAGTACTGGCCTACCTGGACATTTCATAGTGGTCCAGCAAAGTAATTACCACCAACATCCAATTGAAATGTCAATATTTTAGTCAAGAACTAATGAAGACATTTCTCCTGTGGACACAGTTCTTTTTTCACGCTGTGCATGGTTTTAACTCTCCAGTTGAAATGTGACTCCCTCTCCCCCAAGGAAACCTTCATGTACCTTCCCCAAAAAATGTACATGGGCTGGAACTGAGTTTCTCCACCAGCCATAAGAGAAATGGGCTGCAGAGTGGTCAGAAGCTACCCTGGAATGGTTAATTCAGAATTGTTGTGCAGTAGACAGCCTGAAGTTTTTTAACTTCCCTGGAGATTTCAGACAGGAGTTTCAGCATGCCTGGCATTTGCTTCATCTTGAGAGTGAGCCTAGAGCCTAGCTTCTCTCCCAGCTCCTGGTCCTGGGGCTTGGCCAGGAACCCATAGAGCTTAAGAGAGAAGAGGGGGAAAAATTACAGAATTCCTCTGAGATTCATGCAGAGGCTCTTCTCAGCTCTCAGAATTGTCAGAAAAATTCCTGGAGAATCAGGTGCCATCTCCATCCAATTATTCCTTTATGATTTTAAATCACAGAGAAGTTGCTTAACCATGTTTACAGCAATTTCTTGAAACGCCTCCTCTCCTTGTTCTCTCATGAATTTCTTACATATACTGCAGGTGTCAAAAAAAAATCAAGTGCTTTGTTTCTTTCCTAGGTCCATTGTCTAGTTAATTATCGGGTAACTACGTGGCCTGGTAAAGAAAAATAAACACACAACCATGAAACCATCTAATTTTTATGCTGAAAAATATAGAGATGAGAAATAACAACTGTATTATTTTCCCTGGGATGCTAATACAGATGTAACAAATGTGACATGAGATATACATATATATAAAGGCTATATGCTAAGTGTCCCTCCCACCATCCAACCACTCACTATGAAGTGCATTCACTACCAGGGGGCAGACGCTCAACACAGGAGCTGCTGAGCTGCAGTGACTTGGCAGCAGTGGTTCTTGGGTGTCGCACCCTGAAACCAGAGAGGAAGGAGCCTGATTCCTCACAAGGCCTCACCATTCCACCTTCGGCCATGGGTTATGTTGTTGCCGGGGCACTGTCGGGCACGAATCTGGTTTACTGCACACTTGCATTTGCATTCCACACCCTGTACCACAGCAACTTTGCAGAGTGCACTCTCACACTCTGGGACCCCTCAGGGGATGTCGGAAAGCCAATTTTGGCCTGATCCCCACAGGCCAGGCTGAGGAACCCCACCTGCCGGAGGGACCCCACTACTCTGCCGCAGCGCTGCCCCAGGTGCAGCCGGCTGGGGAGAAACCGGGGGAGGTTGGCTCCAGGGCATGTCCCGGCCTGTCTTGCCCAGTCCTGCCCCACCGGCCACCTTCTAATTAATTTCCTTTCAATGAGCATGAATCCGTGCACCTGGTCACTAGTCAATACTATAACCACTGAAGCAGCCAATCAAATACTTCTTCCAGAACACAATTATCCTGTATTGTGATGGTGACAAGTGCCTGTCAGAAGACTTCAATGCCAATCAAAGCTCTCTGCAGGACAAGCAGCATGAGGCAACTTGACAGCAGGCACACCACCTGGCTGGCGCAGGCTCTAAATAGCTGGGAAAGCCACCGAGGCTCCTCAGTGTTCCCTTGTCCAAAGCTTGGGCTCACCATTCTGATTTCCTTGGTTTAATGTCCTTAGGTGACTAGTTTTCATGAACATTCTCACTATTTCATGATATTCTTTCTTTTGCTGTTTTATTTTCTTCTATTGCTTTGGTAGAGCAAAGGAGATTTTCTAGAACTTCAATTTTTTAATGTAATTTAAGTTTCTTAGTGGAAAGAGTCCATTTTGGCAGGTGGCCCCAAGGACTGAGGTGAGTTCCCAGGCTAGATTGAGAAAGCGGCTAGATTTCATTTAATAAGAGCTCAATACCTGAGTTCCACTCCTGTGGCCACTCAAGGGCAATTAAAATGGATTTTAAATGTTGGGCCCATTTTTAGCACTCTGACTTTTGCTTGAAGTTTAAGCAGCTGACATTGATCCAATGAAAAGTGTTTAATATTTTAAAAGAGTCAATATTTCTTGGGCCTTAAAGGACAGAGTAGTATACATATGATGAACTAGATGGATACTTAGTTCATTTCCATATAGCTTTACAGCACATAGAATCTAACAACATATTAGTATTGGAAATCGCATCGAAGAGAAACTGTGCATACTCTAATGTCACTTTTTAAAATAATTTCATTTGGATTGAGATATAATTGTGATCTGTAAGAGAAAAGGTTATTCTTTTTAGGAATTTTTTTAGTAGGTTGAAGAGTAACCACAGGGAATAAGTAATGTAGAACTGAGGCGCTTCCTATGTCCTCATTAGCCATTCCCTTGCCAATTGGGTTAAAAAAAAATACAGGGCTGGGTATTAAATTAAGTATGTAATACTCACAGCAAAGGGTTGTGTCTATCCTCACCTGTCTGCCCGCACATGGTAAGAGAGTTAAGTACAGCATTCCCTAGTCAGAAAGCATTGATCCCAAATGGCTTCATGTTAAAACTGATCAGTGACACCCAAAAGTAGATAAGCATTGGGATGATTGGACATGGACAATCTGGAAGCCCCTAGGCCAAAAGACGAAGGGATTATAATTAAGATAAAACAAACTAATAATTTGAGAAAATACTGGAATAGAACCAAAGATATCTTTAAATGTCTATGAAGTTTTTTTCTTTCACTCTTGCTTTCATCAATTGTCTATTTTTTAAAAACCTTCTTACAGAATGTACTTATCAATGCTTTTATGTGTGTTTTAATAAATTATTTAGACAAGAAAATACAAAATTTCTGTTGACTCAGTTTTCAGTTCCTGAGGAGGGTGAGCCAACTTATCTATTTCCATGACCTATTACCACGTTCTACTGAGGAGGGGATCAACACTTCCTGAGTACCTACACTATGCCAATAAGTTTAAAGACATGAATTCCTTTAACTCTCAAAACTATCCTGTAACATAGGTTGTCATCTCCATTTTGCAAGTGAACTGGAGCTAAAGGAGGTTGGGTAGTTTGCTCAAGAGCATGCAAGTGGTAAATGGCAGACATGGGATTTAAGCCAGGTCTTTCACAACTCCAAAGCTGTGTTTTTAACTACACCAAACTACAGTCACAAGTCCTTAAAATTCTAAAAAATCTTTGAAAAAATATGTCCTATGGAGCTGACCACATAGAGTGATATACATCTTACAGTAATACTACAAGATCCTATGTTGGAAATGTTTCTCATCTTCCTAATGTTTTCAGAAATCTCAGCCTTGTATTCCAGACCAAAAAGATCCTATATTCAAGGAAGGAGTAGTTCTTTTAAGTCAGCAGAAGCAAGCGCAGTGCTTGTTGTACTTTTCTAAATTTACTGTTTCTGCTAATTTTCTTTGACTTTTTTTTTTTTAACAAAAGAGGCATAATGAGCCCTACCAAAATCTGAATTCAAAATCATCTCTTTGTTTCTTGTTGATTGCAACTTTTCAAAAATGAACTCATCCTCCTTTTCACTGTAGGAACATATTTGCAAAACCAACTTTAACATCCAATGACCATATAAACACTGCCTGAGGAAGATTCAGTTTCTATTTTATTTGTCCTTTGAGACCCGTCAAATCCAATATACTGACCTCCATTACAAATCAACACATCTGACATTATCATTGTCATAAAGATTCCTGGATTATAGAGAAAAGGCTACCTGAATACCCACAAGACAACAATTTTTTAAATTTGTCAGATAATTTCTAGGATATCCCTTGGTACTCATCTGAATTTGTGTTGTATTTCACACTGGCCATCACACTATTAAAATTCAGTAAGACACTATTTAATATTCAAGCAATGTCATAGAAGAATGTTTAATAACATCTAAAAACAATTCTATGCTGATAAAGGAAAATAAGTCTCAAAAGGGTCTTAATGGTATTAAATACTGTAAATCTCATTAAAAGGATCTGGAAGGATATGAAGTAAGCTATTACTAGTGATTGTCTCTGTTCAAGAAAAATTAGTGGGTTTCTTTTTACTTTTCTGATTTTTTAATTTAAAGAACATGGAGGGCTCTCAAAATAAGATTTAATAATTATTTATGAATTTAATATATATATTAAATAAATTATATTCCTTAGTACCAGGAAAATTACCTTCTTCTTTGGCTGTGAGGTAGGCAAAATGGGTGTTAGTAACTCCTTGAACGTGTGGAGAAATGGACATTAAGTAATTTGCTACTAGCTCCCAAGTGGAAGAGGGCAAAGTGAAAGTTAGGCCTGGTGCTATTTCCATAAATTCTCCATATGTTGATATGATTACAATATTAGGACAGTTGGCTTTCATCACAACTATATGCACCCCTTTATTCCAACTTTCTACCAATATGGGAACATTAGATATGACATGACATAACGTTTCTACCTTTCTATCAATTCTGATACAGTGGTAATAGGAGACATCATTGATCAATCACAGTACTCCATCCTACTGGCACAAGACACAACTTTAGATCCTTCTCAACTTACTTTCCCAGGCAGGCACCTGCTGGTTGGGGTTGGCACATGAGAAGCATTTCACCACATGCACCAATAGGACCACGAAGGCCTTTATGGCAGGAATTTGCCATCCCAGTGTATCAAATAATGCATCAACAGCAGATACACACACACACACACACACACACACACACACACACACACACACACACACACTAGAGGCCCGGTGCACAAAATTCGTGCACGGGGTGTGTGTCCCTCAGCCCAGCCTGCACTCTCTCTCCAATCTGGGACCCCTCTAGGGACACCCCTCTCACAATCCAGGACTGCTAGCTCCCAACTGCTCACCTGCCTGTCTTCCTAATTGCCCCTAACCACTTCTGCCTGCCAGCCTGATCACCCCCTAACCACTCCCCTGCCAGCCTGATTGATGCCTAACTGCTCCCCTGCCAGCTTGATTGCCCCTAACTGCCTTCCCCTGCAGGCCTGGTCACCCCTAACTGGCCTCCCCTATAGGCCTGGTCCCCCCCAACTGCCCTCCCCTGCAGGACTGGTTACCCCCAACTGCTCTCCCCTGTAGGCCTGGGTCCCCCCAAACTGCCCTTCTCTGAAGGCCTGGTCACCCCTAACTGCCCTCCCCTACAGGCCTGGTCCCCCACAACTTCCCTCCTCTGCCGGCCTGGTCCCCCTAACTGCCCTCCCCTGCAAGCTTGATTGCCTCCAACTGCCCTCCCTTGCAGGCCTGGTCCCTCCCAACTGCCTTCCCCTGCTGTCCTGATCACCCACAACTGCCCTCCCTTGCAGGCTTGGTCTCTCCCAATTGCCCTCCCCTGCTGGCCATCTTGTGGTGGCCATCCTGTATCCACATAGGGGCAGCCATCTTTGACCACATGGGGGCAGCCATCTTGTGTGTTGGAGTGATGGTCAATTTGCATATTACTCTTTTATTAGATAGGATATATATATATATATATATATATATATATATACACACATATATATATATGTGTATATATATATATATATATATATATATATATATAGAGAGAGAGAGAGAGAGAGAGAGAGAGAGAGAGAGATGTATACACACACACACACACCTGCCTTCAAATCCATTCATCTAGCTGCCTGATGTGTGTTAGACACTGAGGAAAAGTGAGTATAATTCTTACCTCCAAGAGCCTACATTGTTTAGATGTTATTAAACATTCTTCTACGACATTGCTTGAATGTTAAATAGTATCTTATTGAATTTTAAGCCTGTACTGCAGAGGGGAGAATCTAAGCACCAGACAGCCTCTGTTCAGAGAAAGCCAAAGGAATCTGGAGAAAGGCAAGGTTGCCCCTAGCTAGACTCTAGCTCAGGGGTCCTCAAACTTTTTAAACAGGGGGCCAGTTCACTGTCCCTTAGACCGTTGGAGGGCCGGACTATAGTTTAAAAAAAACTATGAACAAATTCCTATGTACACTGCACATATCTTATTTTGAAGTAAAAAAACAAAACGGCAAAAACACCCGCATGTGGCCCGCGGGCCGTAGTTTGAGGACGCCTGCTCTAGCTGCTAGAGGGTGCACAGATAAAGCATTTGAGCTGGGTGCTAAGGTAAGGAGTTTGTGATTTATTTCATGGGCAATGAGGAGTTAATGAAGGCTTTGAGAAGACGGGCACCAGAATGAAAGCTGTGCAACAGAACACACCTGGCAGTAGCACAGAGTGGCCTGACTGGAAACAGGCCGGGAGGCAAAGGCCATCACAAAAGGAGAACGGCACCTCCCAGGCCCAGGTTAGAAGATGTGTGTGCCACTTTTAGACAGCACAGCTGCAGGAGAAATAAGCACCTATGACCACTGTTAGTGCCTGATTCTCTCCTGCATTCAGACTCTGCATTGACCTGACCTGGAGGGATCCGGCTGCCACTTAAGGGAAGATAAAATATGGCCAGCTCAGTAATGGAAACCAGGCACTCCAATGCAGCTTGCTTCCTTGGCTGCAGGCCAAATACATCAAGGATTCTCTCTGCTTTACCTGAGCGGGAGCCCAATATATCTGCCAGCTGGCTCAGGGCTTCCCCATCCTTACAGAACTGGAAAGGAGGAGGAGGAAAAGGAGAAACCGGAGGAGGAGGAAGTCAGGGCAAGTCTGAGTGCTCCACTCTAGAGAGCTCAGGAAGAGATGGCAGATTCCAGAGAAAGGGCAACTAGCATTTACTGAACACTTTCTGTGGATTAGCACTTTACAGGTGCTATCTCACTTAATCCTCAAAACAACTTTATGGGGAGCATATCTTATATCTACATTACAAGCAAAGAAACCCAAACTCAGCATCAGTGCCACTGAGCAGAACCAGCTGAAAATTTCTCTATGAGCAGAGAAGAGAAGCTGTTTGCCCACGATACTAAATCCAAGTGGCAAGTCGGTGAGCTGGGTCTTATCTCAGGTCTGCCATGTTTCCAAGCTGCACAGCTCAGCCTGTCAACACCAAACATCTGTACTTGCTGGGGTCCAGGTTACAATCAGGAGAGAGGGCAGGGATGGGCACCATCCCTCATTAACTTGTGTTCACTCATTCCCTTAGCTCATCTCTCTATGTTGATTTGGATTTTTTTGGCCTTTCAGAACAATGTGTTTATTTCCAAAGAGTTTCCCAGCGCAGCATCAAAATGACTTGTCAAGCTCCGCTCCCTTGTCAGCTGCCTGACACACTAGAGCAGCCCTGCTCTCCCCTGCAAGGTCTTTTCAGGCGGCTGATGCTTACCTCTCTCATCTAGATTTCTGACATGAGTATGACAGCCGTGTGGACCAGTCGATTTCTTTTATGTGCTTTACTTTCCACTCCACCAAACTAAGTTTCATGAATCCGTTTCTTGGTGTGCGCAGTAAAGCCCTCCAAGGAAGCCCTGGCGGCACAGGCTTATCACTGTTATTTATTGCTTGTCTCCTCCACCCTGGATATGGTAAGGGATATACCACCATTGCTGGAATGTTAATGCTGCATCCTAGGACTCTGAGGAAGCAGCGGACAATGGGCAGGGGAAAGGTAATGCAAGCTAGGGAAATAAATAAGTCAGGGGATGGGCCAACTGCAGACCCAGAAGCCCAGACAACAGGCCATCAACCATCCCATACAAATAGCACTGTCTTTTTGTTGTTACCGTGGTTAATTCCATCCTATCCTAGTAGCCTCTAACCTTGGGGATCACAGTGCTCCCTCCCGGCAACTCTTACATTTGCTCCAGCTAGGAAGATAATTCCCTGAAAGGTCTGCAATGGGAACATTTTGATGAAAGGCTATCAGGTCAGAATAAAAGGGCATTTCATGCTTAACCGCAGGATGCCTTGTTAGTGGCTTGGATCCTCAATCCCATGATGCAACAAGGACCACAGAGACCTGTTTTTTTTTGTTTTTCTCCAAAATGGAATTATCTTCATTGATTTCTTTACTAACTTAGCAAAGTAATTCAAGCCCATTATAAAAATTTCAGAATTATATACATCCTCTCCATTCCATAAAATAACTTCAGTTATCACTGAGATAAGTACTCTTAGTAATATGTTATGAATATAAAGTATATTTTTAATGCAAAGTACTGTAATTTGCTTTTGTGTGTTTGACTCTATATCAAGGTTATATCTCCATGTCAAAACAGTGGTCTTTCAGTTAGAGATAAGAGAGTGAAGACATTTTGATTCCACTTTTCTCCCTCTAAACCCATCCAAAACAACTTTAAAAAATGAAAATGGAAGGGAAGTATAGCCTTACAGTAATGATAAAGGTAAATATACAAAATTCAAAAAAAAAAAAATATAATATATATATAAATATATATATATATACAAAATTCAAAACCACAGGCCATGAACCACAAACCACAAACTCTAGGATATGCTTTGAAACCTGGCCCCAAATATGAAAAGCATGAGGGCTACACATAACCTCCAGAGAAATTAGGCAGGAGAGAGCATTCCCTCAATATGCTAATGACCCAGGTCTGAAAGGTCAATAAGAATTCACTGATAGAAACAATGAGATCTAGGGACACAGGCAGGCCACAGAAGTGGGGCAGTCCCTGAAGAGTCCCATCCTTCTACAGAGAAGGAGGGCTCAGCCGGTAGAGCTCAAAAAGGTACATGACATTTTTATTGTTGACAACCCAGGCTTAGAAACAAGGTGATTTGAGGACCTGGTGTGTCTGCTTTGTACCTTCTATCCAAATTCAGTTACAAATAGCACCTCCTTTCACTATGGAGTGAATGGTCATTTAACAATAAATTCCATGGTCTCTCTACTTATTGCTGAAAGAACTGCTGGAGATGATGTGGGGTAAACAGGGGAGAAACAACATTAGCCACTGGATTACAAACAAAAAATTTTGTACTCTGAGCCCCAGTATAGTAAAAACAGTGAAACCCAAAGAGAGACATCATCGCTGGGCAGAGGAAGCTTAGTGGTGAAACCCGAATCAAAGGGGCTATAATTATCCATCTCCATTCATTACCACACATTCTTATGTTTAAGCAAATACTTGGTTTTATATGAATTTCTAATTTACTCAATTACATTGTTGAATTATTTGATTATTAGTAATAACTGGAAAGAACTCAACATGAAAAAAATCCTATATAATAAATGCTTAATATGTTAAGTGTCTGGTCATCTGTTCAGCCATTCAACCAATCAAAGAGTAATATGCTAATGATATGCTAAGGCCACTCAACCGCTGGCTATGATCTGCAATGACCACCAGGAAGCAGACAGTCAACCAGTCGACCAATCACTATGATGTGCACTGACCACCAGGAGGTAGACGCTCCAACTGGTAGGTTAGCTTGCTGCTGGGGTCCAGCTGATCAGGACTGAGTACAATGGACCGAACACTCTCTGGACCTTTCCTGTGGCCCCTCCCTGGCTGGCCAATCTCCCCTGTCCCTCCCCGACCTCAATCATGCCCCAGTGGGGTTACTCAGCCTGGCCTGTGCCCTCTTGCAATCTGGGACCCCTCAGGGGATGTCGGAGAGCTGGTTTCAGCCAAGAGCGGAATGACTAGTAGCTATGACATGCACTGACCACCAGGGGGTAGACGCTTAATGCAGGAGCTGCCCCCTGGTGGTCAGTGTGCTCCCACAGGGGAGCACTGCTCAGTCAAAAGCCGGGCTCACAGCTGGTGAGCGCAGTGGTGTTGGTGGGAGTCTCTCCTGCCTCTGCCCTCAGGCATCTTGCAAGGGCTCCCAGACTGCGAGAAGGCACAGGCCAGGCTGAGGAACACCCCCCTCCCCCGTGCACGAATTTCTTGCACAAGGCCTCTAGTGTATAAATATTTAGTGGGGAGGTTGTGAAGAGGATGAAGGGAAAAAATATACACCAAGAAATATATAAAGAGGAATTGGCCTCTCAAAGAAATTTCCACCAACATGACGTCTACTCAAAGAAGAAAGTTAAGATGCTTCAATTATCTAATGCTGTATAACAAAGAGTCTTGAAAGTCAGTAGCTTAAAATGTATGTTCTCACAAATCTGCAATTTGGACAGGACTTGGGAAAGACTGTTAATCTCTATCCCACATAACATCAGCAGCGAGGCTCAACTAATGCTGGTGAATCCACTGACAAGTTCTCAGATGGTTGGCCACTGGGTGCTGAGGTGCTGAGAGCTCAGCTGGGGTTGTTTCCTGGGCCCATGGTTCTCTTCCATGTGGTATCTCTCTGACTAGTTTAAGTTGCAGTATCTCTCTGACTTGTTTAAGCATGGCAGACAGTCTTATGGCAATTAGACTTCTATGAGTACACAAGTGGAAGGTGCCCAGACCTGACCCTGTGTAACTTCCAATATATTTTACTGACTAAACTGACTGACTGTCAGCCAAAATCATGGAGAAGAAACTACACTAGGGCACAACTACTGGAAGGCATGGCTCATTAAGAGACACTTAAGTAATAGTCTATTGCTGTGAGCGATATTCATTACAACATCAGATCTAAATTTAAAGTCCAGGATATTGTCATTTAAATCAGTTCCAGATGTGGATGAGGCACCTCAAGTGCAGCTATTGATATGAAGGTGCATGAACTAAAGAGACAAATTATATAATGGTGATATAATTTCTATAAAAAAACGTTGTGGAATTCCTAGCCATCAAATTAAAATTCATTCCATTAGACAAGAGCAACATTCACAAAATTGCTCTCTACTTTAGGTTGAGTCAGAGTGCTCTGAGATTCAAGAGTTTTAAAAATCCTGTTGTCTGCCCTGGCTGGTTTGGCTCAGTGAATAGAGTGTTGGCCTGTGAACTGAAGGATCCTGGGTTCGATTCCAATCAAGGGCACATGGCCGGGTTGCGGGCTCGATTCCCAATGTGGGGTGTGCAGGAGGCAGCCAATCAATGATTCTCTCTCATAATTGATGTTTCTATCTCTCTCCCTATCCCTTCCTCTCTGAAATCAATAAAAATATATATTTTTAAATCCTATTGTCTAGGTGGAGGGTCTACAAGTCACACTCAGAAAAATACTGAGTCTTTTTTTTCCTTGAAGAGAAAGGGTCTACAAGGTACTACCTCTTATCTTTCTAATGTCTTAACAAAGAATCTCATAGATTCTTGACCACAAAGCCACATTTCACAGGCAATAGTCTGTATTTTATATTAGTCCACTTAGTATTTTGAGAAATTTTCCCTGGCTAAGAATATTAAAATAAAAAATAGTTTTATTTTTGAAATGAGCAAATTCTGGTTTGAAGATACTTCCTCTAATTCTGTTATAAAATGAAACAGTTCCTTTAGTCCTTCTCTCTGTAACTGTACTTTATCATATATAAATGAAAGGATAAGTTGGCACTTTTTAAAATTCTATCTGAAAATGCCCTTAGACAAATACATAAGTTAACTAGGTACATTTTCTATTTTCCATTTATTACAGGCAATAGCCTAAGCAGTTTTCCTAATGGAATATGTGGTTCCCTTTTATAAAGCTTCCAAGTGTTTCCTTTCTTCCTTTGAAGACTCCACTGACAGTCTCCCAAGACCTTCTGATCTCTGCTCACTGCCAGGCTCCAAGAAGTCTTTTGAAAGAAATTCCAAAGGGACAATTTCCAATGGGCAAGAATATTTTCCCGAAATAAAGATTTGAATCTACAGCCAAAAGAACACACTGTAACTCAGGAAAAAGTAATACGAAAGAAAACATAGCAAGAAATATCTCGATAAAGCTATCAAACTTCACAGATATACAGAAATGATTCTAGGGATATATAGGCCAAAAAGTAGTTCATGTACAAAAGGGAAATACTAGACTTCTTTCAGACTTCTCCATAGTAACTTTAGATGATAAAAGGAAATCGAGTGATATGTAGAAAGTTTACATTCAGACAAATTTCCTGCAAGTACAAGGCTAAAGAGAGAAACTCACAAGCCTTAAGGATTCAGAATACTCTGCTCTGAGTCTTTAGTGGGGAAAGGAAGATTGGTGATACATCTAGCCAAATAAATAATAACTTAAAATGAAGAACTAAAAAAACAGACATGTTGTGATAAAATACCAGTCAGAATTAAGTCCAATTCAACATAGGACTAAGATATATCACTATCATGAACTGGGGTTACAGAGAAGAAAGCAATGTTATACACTTTAATGATGTATAAGTAAAAATATAAAACAATCAGTGGAGGAGCAAGATGGAAAGAAGTAGAGGTATTTCCAACCTCCTCAGCTTTTAGGCTAAAGATTCTATAAATGCTAAGTTTGATATATGTAATTAAGAACTAATTACTTCAAACTCTTAAGGTTTTTCATATTTTTAAAACTTAGAGTTATCATTTAAAAATTGCAGCTGTTTTTACCCAAAGTTACACAACATCTTTGATTTTTCATCTGTTAAATTCAACTTTATATGCCATAATAAAAGGGGACTTATTCTAGGGATGCAAGGATAATTCAATATCCACAAATAAGTTAATGTAATACAAAATGAAGGATAAAAATCATATAATCTCAATATTTACAGAAAAAGCATTTGCAAAATTAATCATCCTTTTATGTGGTATAGAAGTGGGTATAGAAGAACATACCTCAACATAATAAAGGCTATATATGACAAGACCATTGCTAACATCATGTTCAATAATGAAAATCTGAAAGAATTTGCCCTAACATCATGTAAAGTTAAGGATTCCACTCACACCACTTCTATTCCACATAGTATTAGAAGTCCTAGCCAGAACAATTAGACAAGAAAAAGAAATAAAAGTCAATCAACTTGGAAAGGAAGAAATAAAACTGTCACTATTTTCAGATGACACAATAATATATAGAGAAATCTCTAAATACTCCACCCAAAAAAACTGTTAGAACTAATAAACTAACTCAGTAAAGTTGCAGAATACAAAATCAATATATAAAAGTCATTCCTAGACACTAATAACCAACTTAATTTCAAGAAAGAGAAATTAAGAAAATCTCATTTACAATTACATCAAGAAGAATAAAATATAGAGGTGATATATTTGTGCACTGAAAACTATACAACATTAATTAAAGAAATTAAAGAAGACACATAAATGGAAAGATATTTCATGAGTATGGTTTTAAATAATTAATGTTATTTAAATGTCCATACTCTCTGAAGCAATCTACAGATTAAATGCAATCCCCATCAAAATTTCAATGGCATTTTTCACAGACATAGGACAAACAATCTTAAAATTTGTATGGAACCCCAAAAGACCCTGGATAGCCAACACAATCTTGAGGAATCAAAGTAGGAGCATCACTACAGATTCCATGAAAATTAAAAGGATAAGAGAAAATTATATATAAACATTATATGCCAATCAATTCAATGGACAAAAATCATCAAAAGATGCAAATTACCAATGCTAAGACAAGAAGAAATTAAAAATTGAATAACCCTAAATCTATAAAGGAAATTGATTCCATGATTTAAAATTGTCACACAAAGAAAAGTGAAGGCCCAAATGTCTTCACTGATAAATTCTAACACCTCACTAAATTAAACTCTTCAAATGAACTCAAACCTGAAGTGCAGACATGACCAGTCAAAGAAGGAAGAATTCCCTGCTACAGTCGAAAGACCAGGAAGAGCATGGGAGTAAGAGGACATGAGTAAGTGCCAGTGCGGCCTCTCACTTGCTGTCTGACCTGGCAAGACAGTTCCATCCCCTTCTCTGGGCCTCAATATTGTCTCAAACTCAGTAATTGATGTCCCATCTTCATGGTATTTATCATGTCCATGCATTCCCATACTATGATTGTTTTTCTCTATTTCAACTAAATCAGCAAATTTTCTTTACTTAGCCTTGTCCTATACAATAATACCTATTATATAATAGCACTAGTACACTAATTATATTTGTTCTATTATACAGTACATCATAATAAATATACACATATCTATTGAAATATCACCTATAACTATTATAACTCCTTAAAGGTTTGTATAAAAGTTGGCAATAAAGAGGAATAACTGGAAATCCCTGAAAAGACATTATACCACCCACCAGAAAGCCAGTCCTGACCTTCCAGCCTGTTTTCTCACTGTGAAGACTGTACTGGTTCCAGGGTGAGGTCAGCGGCTTCCCTCCAGAGAAGTCAACTCATTTAGAGGGTGTTGAGTCACCTAACCTTGAGCTTTTTGCTGTCCCCTAAATCGGGCCTTGTTTTTTGGCCCTCACAAACACTCACTGATAAATTATCTGGCTGAATTACTATAAGGAAAGTCATGGGACTCCAGGCAACTTCAAGCCATCATTAAAGCAATATTTTTGATAGCATTTCCAAGCCTAATGCTATGTTGAATCTGCAGTTATGGAGTTCATTCCAAAGCACTTGATTGTGCCCAGAAGAGAAATAGTCTCACAAGTAATTTTCTAATGCATGCTTGAAAAGAGGGTAGTGCATGGCTCAGTAAATACAACAGCCTGGACAGTTATGAGCTACCAAACTAGGCTGAACTGACTTACTGACATAACCTGCATATAATGTGTTCTAGCTATGAGAAGCTCTGGAAAGCTACAGAGCCTTTATTTTATGGATGTGCTTATCAGCTTATCAATACATAAAAAGACTGATGCTGTCTGATATTTGAGGAGAGACTACAGGAACTACACGACTTTCAGTTTAATTTTTTCATGATTAACTATTTAGTACCATTAAAATTACTTAACTTTTAATATCATTATTTATTTACATAGTGATTAGCTCTTCTCTTTATTTACAATGTAACTGATAGAAAAAAAAGATGTACCTTGATAATAGATTAGGAGGAGAAGAGGGGTGTTTTGTAGAAACTCTTTCATGTTCTTTCACTTGTTATGGTCACATGCCGTCCATTATGTAACCTAAAAGTCTCAAACTATTCAGCACTTCAAAGTGTGTCCAAAACTCTAATGGTGATTGAGCTGGATCTCTGAGTGCCTTCTTAAGGAGGTCAATTCCCTGCAACCACAGACCTTACAGAGAAAGTTGAACTTCTTAGTAAAAGACATTGGGATCCTGTGTCAATCATTTTGCCACTCACTTCTCTGAGTTGAGTTCTGCATCATCCTTGCCAATTTATAAGTCATCAACTGAGTGCTAGAAGGTTCAATGCAGAAACATATTCACATTATTTCATTTTATCCTCACATGAGTGCTCTGAGGAAAGTCTAGATAACATCCTCCTCTAACAGTTGAGGTTCAGGAAGGTTGAGTAATTTTTTCTGCAGTCACACACCATTGTGAGCCAGGATTTGGGCCAAGGTTATCGGATTCCATAGACAAAAGGTATTAACTAGGCTAAACCACACTGGCTCAGCTAATCATTCAGCATTTCCTCCATCTCATGGGGTTTTACCAGAGGCAGACCTTACTCAGCCTCAAAAACCAACAAGAGTGACTCAAAACTGAAACATGTCCCTGGGTGGGGTTGCAAGGCAGGTGAACATGAAGAAGAGTTTAAGGGAATCAGTTTCTAGATCCTCAACTCATTACCAAGATTAATCTAAGTAGGCACCTGAGGCTAGGGTTCTCCTTTCCCAACCAACCTCTCCTACAATCTAGATAGAGATCTCTAAACCTTCTTGAAGAGAAGCTTTCTTTCACCTCCCTAAGTGAGATTGTTCTTGAGCAAGGGAGAGGCCCTGCCCTTTCTGACCCCCAAATTCCTTCTGAAAAACCTGTTCTCTGAAAAGACACCATGCAGTGGCAACTACCTTCACCTTGGGGAACTGAACTACCTGTGTATGTTAGAGGTGAAACTGTGGCAAAGCACTGTCTGATGGAATTAGCATCACTATTTCTGTATTTAGCAGGTCAATGCTATCTTATTTGAGTGTAGGTCATAAAGACAAATGCATCCATTGTACCAATTTTACCTTCTGCCCAGACTGATCATTTCTTAGGATTTAGTTAACATGTATATTACGTTCCTTTATAAGTATTTTCATGTGAATCATAAACCTACATTGGTGCTCTTCTCTTTTAAAATTAGCCTCTTTAGTTGGGGTTTTCCAGGATTAAAATACCAATAGGCCATACAAAGCTAATTTAAGTAGTTTATTTTCATTCTCCAGGCAGCTGATAGATTTTCTATCACTTCCTCCAATTAAGAACTTTAACTCCTTATCTTAGAATCATTATCCAAATCTTAACATTTATTAAAAGAGTTATTTTTTGCCCTTTGTCTTGTGCCTTTTCACCTTAAGTAAAGGTGGAAATGGACAATTTAAATAAAGAATATTGTTCACTTTTTTCAGTTTTGGTTTTTTTGAAAACTTTCAACTATTTCTTAACACAGAAAAGAAAACTAAGGTATATTAGACTGGTTCCTATCATTCATTTAGGAAACAGATACAATTAGCAGAAGCTGAGTTAATTATTGTCCAGGTTAACACCACTAACTTCCTATAGAATGAGGCCATCAGTCATGGTTAATTAAAATTGCAGATCACCAATTACAGTGACCCAGTTGATTAACAGCCACTACTAATTTGCAGTTAAGTCTAAAGTTTGGCCCTGTGCAAAAGACTGAGAAGGCAGCTACAGGCTGCTGAAGCATTTCACCGGGTCAGGGTGAGCTCATTGTGGTCATAAGGAGCGGGCTACTTTTGAGCTCTCCTCAGAAGTGTTTGCTGGTGTGGTGTCTGTCTCACAGGCATCCTTTGCAGACTGGAAGCATGCACCATCAGGAAGGGCTCTGGATAAGAGCAGCAGAAATTACTTCTCACTTAGAGGGAGGGTTGAGGTCTCCAAGGACTGGATTTTGTTTGAGTTGCTGTTCTCTGAGTTGTTTTGTTGGCCATCTTAGTAAAGAGAGTAGGAAAGGGCAGAAGAACCAGGATATTGAGCTGGGGATGCAAGAGCTTCTTCTCCCTAAACAGTATCCCTTCTACTAGACTCGGTCAGTTGGGAGACCTTAGGAGTCAAACAGGCTAGACTTTGACTTCCAACTCTGCTGAGTGACCTTGCAAATGTTACTATACTTATCCTCTCTAACCCTCAGTTTGCTAATATGAAAAATTATGATAACAACAGTATTCATTTCTTAAGGTTGCTGTAAAGAACAAATGCAATCATACACATAAAGTGCTTAAAACAGTGTCTGGCATGATGTGAGGATTCAGAAAAGGAGTAGCTATTATGCTGTTTCTGACATATGCCTCTAGGCCACCATCCTGACCAAGAATAGTGCATCCCAATGCTTTTTCTTGATTTGTCTGGACCTCCTCAGAAATCATAAATGCACGCGTTTCCCATCTGGCCTAGAATGCTCAGAGGCCTGCCAATCTCCTTATTACACACATTTACCTTTTTTCCTAACCAACCTTTGTTATTCCTGTTCATGAGGCCAACAATGTGCTTAGTTATACATTCCACAAAGCATTGTTGGGCACCAGGATGGGCCAAGCATTGGGATAAGCCCAATGGTGAGCAAAGCAGACAGAGCCTCAATTCTTTAGGAAATTAAAGTTTAGCAGGAAGCACAGAACAGTCAACAGAAATAATAATCAAGTCAGGAAATACCAGCTGCTATGGGAGCCCACAGTAGGGCCACCTAGCCTAGTCTTGGGTGGGATGGGTGGGGAGTTAAGGGAGCTTAGCTTTGCTTTCTTCTATCACAAAGTCTTTCAGCCCTCTCCAAAGCATAATCCTCTGATTATCAAAGGGATAATCAAGTGGAAGATGTGCTAATATATGTACATTCCTTGTGTAGTTGGCAGCACCTTCTTGCATACAACGCACAGGGTATTAATGTGATTATGTCTGATGAGTCAACAGTTATTTCTTATTAGCAAATACATTTTCAACTTCACAGCTCAAATATGAGTCCTCACAGAAATGCCCTGGGTGATCTCATGATTTCTAATACATAAATTTAATGTGTTTAGACGTTTAATTAACATTTCTATAAATAATGGAAAATAGGGACTTTTTTCTTCCCAGACAGTCAATATTCCCACATCACTTGGCAAATAATCAGCCCATCTTTTCCATATCTGTTGTAAATGCCAACTTTCCCATACACAATATTTCCATTTATTTATTGGTATATTGCTTGATGCTCTGTTCTAGTCCATTTGTCAATGCTATACTTTTCCAATTGCTATAGTTCTAGAATGTGTTTTCCTACACGATAGGGGAAGTTCCTTCTTTGTTCTTTAAATTTGTCTTGGTTGTTCTTTGAGATCCATATTAAATGTCTTTGAAAAGAAGCTGAGTCTCAAAGTCTATTGTTTTACATATTTCTTAATGTCAAACTCTAATTTATAGATTATGATTGCTTTTCATTTTCTACTATTTCTAGCACTATCCTGTGCTTTTCATCTCAGATTCTTTTTGTTTGTGAAATAAAAGTGATTTGGTAAAAACACTAGCTTAATAATCAGAGGATCTGGACTTGAGATTAGTCTCTGCTATTGGCCATGTCCAACCTAGGGAACATTATTTTCTAAGCCCCAGTTCCTACATTTATAAAATGGAGATAATAACTTGCCTCACAAGGCATTGTTTGGATTACATAATAAAAGGCAATAAAGATTTTAGCAAACTTCCTGGCACATACTCACAGAGATGCTTACTGGAAGCTTCAGATGTGATAAACAGGCTATGACTTTTAGAATGCAATGTAGTATTCAATGTCATTATTGGAGAAACTGGCTTGAATATCTCACAATTGGATCAAAGCTTGTCCTGGAACTTAGAGTCTTTGTAGTCTTTGGTTTTCAGGCAATGGAAATTTTGATGGCCTCATCTTTTTGTGTGGCTTCTATTTTTCAAATGGTGAAGTAATAGGCCACATGTCTAAATCCATGGCTTTTAGCTACAAGCTGCAAAGGAAACCCCCAAATTGCAACCTGTGTATCGGCCAAACTCAATTGGGCAGTGGGTCTACATGGGGCAACCTGTGTATCGGCCAAACTCAATGGGGCAGTGGGTCTAATCATGTGAGATTAAGACAATACATAATGCAACATGTGAGCAGAATAAACCAAGGGGCCAGAGTCTTCATCTCAGGAAAATTGCCTTATTAATTGATTATCAGGAAACCAATCATCTTGGTCTATAAATAACTCCACGTAAAGTAATGTGGTTGTCACTTTATGTTTGCTCTTGCTCAACTAGAAGAAAAGGAAAATGCAGAAGTGTGAAAATGAGTTCATAAATATCTCCAAAGAGACTACTGCAAATTTAATTACCTGAGCAATTGAGTCTGACTTCTTTAAATTTATATCTGAAATATGAAAGGTTCCTCTGGAGCTTTGTTCTTATTGGAATATGGCACAGCTGAGTGGGATAGGGAAGAAAAAACACATAAAACAAAAGAAAAAGCTCCACTAAATTTTAGCTCAGTGTTGTCTCATCATTAAGAAGGGATTAAAAGAACAAATCGTTATGTCCCCTATAACCCAATTGAGTATGAATTTTAATGGGTCCAATAGAGTACACATTCTAATGGGTCTATTTCTTCCAAGAAATTGGACAGTTCTCAGTAAACAGTTTTACCATATTAAACAAACATCATGATCCCTACTAAGTATAAAGCACTAAGCACTGTGGGAAATAATATGGTGCCTAGCACACGGCCCAGAAACCCCCAAAGGTGCAAAGTCTAGAGGAAGATACAGATGTGCTGCTGTATGTGGGTCACGGGTTCATAGGGCAAAGTCCCCCTGGTAAAGGCACAAGTCCCATGGAGAGAAGAGGACAGAGATGAGGAGAGGATCTTCAATCATCATTACAGAGGTGGAGCCTCATTCCAGACATAGTACACCCCCCTGCGACCTCTTGCTCCACACAAAAGCAAGTTGGGCCACCCACACCCACTGACAGACAATGGGTGGGGGTGGGAGAATCTTATATTCTCTTCCTCAGGCAGCAGGTTGGATAAGTGACCTTGGAATTGGCAATGTAGGTTCAGATCTTCTCCCCCTCTCTCCCTTCCCCTCCTCTTCCTTTCTACTTCTCCTTTTCCCTTCCCTTTGTTCGGTCTTTCCTTCCTTCTAATTTTTCAAGAAGTCAAAAATAAATAAAAATCTAGGGCATCTTTAATTAATTCCTGTGCTGCCTGAAATCACTCTATAAATTCCGCATCTTTGAGTCCTTTACTTATGTCAGGTGAGAAGACTCAGAAACAGTGCTAGGAACATATTTATTCCCGGTTTATTTGGGTCAATGTTGCCATAGTGATACTTGATATCATGACAAAATCTGGATAATTCACAAAGAAGTACCTACTATCTGAGTCTGAGAGTTCTCAGGACACTTCTAAATTGAATATTTTGAGCATCTGCGTTAAGCATCTCGGTGATGTCTATGTCATCCATCTCAGGCCTCTGGGAAATTTTTTGGGGGCCTTATGGTCCTAGTTTAGGACAGTTGCCAAGAGATGATATCATCAGCTTGTCAATAGCATTTGGCGACGGAGTGTGTGTGACCAGGAAGAGGGGCACTTGCAGAGCTCTGACCATGTGCTGGGCACTGGTTTTATATTTCATCCTTACAAGATCCCTGGAAGCTAGGTACTGCTAGTGGGCTCCCATTACAAGCCAGGAAACGAGGGACATATTGATTGTTAATCACTCAGTCAACTGGCTTAAGGCACAATGTCAGGTCCATGAGGACAGAGATCTTTATTCTTTTCCTTGTTTCGCTAGCATCTGCACAGTGCCTGGCCCATAGTAAATGCTCAGTAAATACTCTGTGGGTGAATGAAGTGGCAAGACTATGATAGAAACTTAGCAGTCTGGCTCCAGTGGCTGTGCCCTTGTGTTAAAGGGGATCAAAATATACCACCCCCAAATATGACACTTTGGCATGAGGATTATTTTGGATGGAAGGTAATCTATCTAATCTAATAATAGACAAATATGCAAATTGACCGCACCTTCGCTACACCTAAGCCACGCCCACCAGCCAAGCCACGCCCACCAACCAATCAGGACGAGTATGCAAATTGCCCCAACAAAGATGGCGGCTAATTTGCATATCAAAACAGTGTCGAAAGAAGCCAAGAGCTGCAAAGGGGAGTAAAGCTTCGAAGAAGCAAGCAAGCCAGGGGGGCGGAGGGAGGAGAAGGGAGGAGCGAAGTCAGGGCAGTGGGCGAAGGGAAACGAAGGCGGGCTGGAGGAGAAGGCGGGGCCGGCGGCAAGGGCGGGGCGGAGGCGGGGCCGGGGGCAAAGGGAAACGAAGGCGGGCTGGAGGAGAAGGCGGGGCCGGCGACAAGGGCGGGGCGGAGGCGGGGCCGGGGGCGAAGGGAAACGCGGGCGGGCCGGAGGAGAAGGCGAGGCGGGCGGCAAGGGCGGGGCGGAGGCGGGGCCGGGGGCGAAGGGAAACGCTGGCGGGCCGGAGGAGAAGGCGAGGCGGGCGGCAAGGGAGGAACGAACGGAGGCGGGGTAGAGTGCAGCAGGAAATCCCATTGCAGGAATTTTCCTGCAACGGGAAAGCTAGTATATATATAAAAGGCTGTGTCCATCCATCTGACTGGTAGCTATGACACACACTGACCACCAGGGGGCAGATGCTCGACACAGGAGCTGCCATGACGTGCACTGGCCATTTAAAAATAAATGGCACCGTGGACCTGGCATTGACAAACCAACACTCAGCTTCCACCAAGTGGGACACAGGCCCCACCACCACCCCGGAGCAACACCCCACCAAATCAATGCTGCAAAGACCCCATGGCGCAAAATGCGGCCCACAGCCCAGCCCAGCCCAGAAATGGTGGCTGTGGGCACCAGGTAATGACGTCATGTAGCAATGCCCAGCTTCTTCTTCCTAGCGACTAACCTCCTTGGAATTTCTTCAGCCCAGGAACCCGACTTACTTTATAATCAGGTGCAAACATTTTACAGTTTAACCAAATGTTTGTGAAGTGTCTTCCCATGCCTCATCTCATTCGATCTGCACAGACGTCCTGGAGTAGGTAGATAGGAGACTTGATAGAATCCTATTTTCTTTGCATTAGCAAGAGGCGAATAGCAATATTAAAACATTTATTCTAATTAATTTCCTTTCAATGTGCACGAATCTGTGCACTGGGACACTAGTTAAGAAATAACAGATGCAGAAAGCTCTCCCTTTCCTCATAAAAACATGGTATTCGTTTCCCTTTGTGAAAGTGTGTCCTCTCCCCTCTTCCATACCACGAGTAAGAGACAACTCATGTTACTGGAGACAGCATTGACTTGATTCTACATAAATAAATCTTACTGAATTCCTGTCTTCCATTACATCCCTCCCTGTATTTTTACTTTCCCACAATTTACTGCCCCTAGAAGCCCAAACTCTTTTCCTTTGTTTTGTCACTTCCCACAAATTTATGGCTCTTTGTTAAAATGGTATATAAGCTCACAGGCCTATCTGCTTCTTTGGCTTTTCACTTCTTTTTCTGTGAAACCCCTGTGATGCCCCCAAATTAAATATTAACATCAAGTAAAGTTTTAAGCATTAATGTACATAGCCCCAGATTCTGAACCTAAGATGACAGAAAAAATATTTGTTCCTCCCCATAGGGCACAATGCCATTTCTTGCTTCTCTATTATCCTCTACATTTCCCCATCCTCTCCCTAGACCTGAGGGTTCTCAAACATTGGAATTACCCAGGTGCTTCTTACATTATAGATTGCATTATAGATTGCTGGGCCATCCCAGGGTTTCTAATCAGTAGGGCCTGGTAATTTACATTTCTAACAAGCTTCCTGTTGCTAATGCTGCTGCTGCTAGTCTGGGGACTACACTTTTGAGAATCTCTGCCCTAGGCCATAAAAATCCCTTTTAAACACCACATTTTTGTACAAACACCCTTTTCCTTTTCCACTACAAGAAGGAAAACTTATCCTAGTCACAATATTGAAGGAATGAAAGAATAACTGAAAATTGCTCCATCTCCATTTCAACAGAAGTAAACCCCAGAAGGAGATATTGCTATAGTAATAGGGAATAGCCAGAATTAACAATTAGAACACCTGGAGTCAGGTTCTAGCTCCTCCTTGCTCTAGCAGCATGGCCCTGGGCAAGTCAGTTGATCTTTCTGCTCCTCATTCTATAAAAGGAGCAGGTGGGTAACCCCTGCTTTTTCTACATCTCAGGGCTCTTGTGAGAAGGGATAAAACAAGGACAGCACTTTGCAGACTCTAAAGGACTATAGGACGGGTGCCAGTTAGTCAGCTCATGAAGTCACAACGTTGGTCTTGAAGCTAGAAGGAACGCTTGTGGGTGATGGGTGAGTTCAGAAAGAAGCTGGGCTCTCTTTATAGATTGTACAGCTGAAACAAAATGAAACAGCAAGATGTTTGAAAGTAGAACATGAAAATTAAAGCTATACACTTCCAGATGAAATATACTTCATTATCACAGGCTAACCATAAAGTAAATAGGGCAGAAATACAGCTATCTGTTCCCATAAAGAACAGAGAGGAAATTCGGGGAACAATTCCTGAGTAACTTTAAATGCCTCTTCTATCTTTTTACTGCAGAGCCAAGAAGGGCAGAAAATTATGACAAACTAATTATTATGATGGATGGGGAGCCAGTCCCTTCCTTTAGCTACAATGCTGGAGCAAAGAGCAGCTCTCCAGCCCGCATACTTCAATAGACAAGGCACTCTAGATGATAATGGGCAATACAGATTAACAACATTATGTTAAACAGGATAATTACTCTTTTTCATTCCCTAGTTCTTTCCCATGAGCCTGGTCCTGCCTCCCATTTTTCTGTTTCTTATTTCCAAGGCGTTATCTGTGTATATCAGGCAGGCTCCTCTCCTGCTAATTAAAGGTGATGTGGTGCTTGCTTTTCCTACAGTTTCCAACAGCAGCAGTCCAGGGACCAGAGACTGATGGAACCACTACCAGGGAACCACCCTGGTCATGGGAGCAGGGATACAAAGAAAATAAACTCTGCAGAAACAAATTCTGTTTCTTTTTCTAGAGTGCTTTTTAAAGAATTTTAACAATGCATTCAGCAATCTGGTGTGAGGGTAATGAGCTTAGAATTACGAGGTGGTCTTTTTACTTCAGCCGAAGATAAATTCCAAACAGTATCACATAATTCCAAACAGCATCACACAATTCCAAAGAGCATCACACAGTTCCAAACAGCATCACATAATTGACCTATGCAAAGTAATAAACCCATTTCTTCATTCATTCAGGTAATCAGTCAGTCATAACCAGTATCTGATAGGTACCTATCCTGTGCTAGGCACTGAGGACACAACAGTGAATAATAGAGACATGAGCTCTACTATTCTAAAGGGGCAGAGAAAAGAAAAACAGACAAATGTGCAGAAGGCTGCAACTTGTAACTGAGTGCCAACAGGGGAAGAAACAGGGAGCTGAGATGGAGACTGACAGAGGAGCCACTTCAGGTAGAGCACTCAGGAGGACACCTCTGAGGAGGTGAGGGATTCACTGAGACTCGAAGGACTAAGAATTCCAAGGGGAGAACTGTCTAGGCAAAACAGCGGCATTTGCAAGGCATGCTTGAGGCCTTGACGGCCAGTGTGGCTGGGGAAGAGGGGCTGAGATATTCAGGGACCGGTTTTGGCAAGACCTTGTGGATTGTCCTAGGTGTGTTGAGTCTGGCACTTATTCTCAGTTTAAGGGGAACAAGTGGGAGCTTTTCATCAGAAGAGTAATGTGATCTGTCTTCTGGGTGCTGTGGAGAATAATCAAAGGGTGCACAGTGGAAGCTGGGAGCCACTAGGGGGCAGTAGTCCAAGTAAGGGCTGGCGGGTGGTAGTGAAGAATGGAGGAGCCAGGAAGACTGAAGATAGAATTTGGAGGTGTGCTTGATGGGACTTAATGATGGATTGGGTAGAGGTGGGACTCAGGAAAGAGGAGAATCATGATAACCTGGTTGCTGGCTTGAGTAACCGGGTGAATGGAAGCTCCTTTTACTGAGGTTGGCTAGAAACAGATTGGGGGGTAGCAGGGGAGAAAATCAATTTCTAGGGTAGAAATCTCTCACTGCTTTTGGAATCCACAGAAAATGTCAGTGTTCTGACAGTACGTGTTGCGTTCACATAGACTTTAGGCCACTCTCATTCCACGTGAAATTGTATATGGTTGTTGGCTGGTCCTAGGAGAGCATTCCATTCTCACTCATGAGGCCCCTCCACCAGCAGCAATAAAGCAGCCACATTTCACGCAGATGACACCCCCAATGGTGGCAGAGTGGTTTGAGCCCAACAGCCTGGCAAAAACGTGAAAACACATACACAAAATGCTGGATGTGTTTCCATGACAGTAACTATATTAATGACAGTTTCTAATCTTTGTATCTCACTTTATAATTTACAATGTATTTTAAGACAGTGCTTCTAAAAATTTAGCATACATACAAATTACCTGGGCATTTTATTAAAACACAGCTTCTGATTCAATAGGTCCAGGGTGGGGCCTGGGTTTTTTGCATTTCTAACACACTCCTGAGTGATGCTGAAACTACCAGTCTGCAGATGACACTTTGAAAAGCGGGATTGGAATGTATCTTGTTTCATTTGTTCAGGAAAGTTTAACCATCTCTATCATAATGATGAAAAAAACTAAGACTTAGAGAGTTTTAAATTTATCCTGCCTAAACAAAATACAGTCATTAGGCCCTAGGATATAAACCACAGTTTACCAATACCAGTTACAATGAGAAAGTCTGTGAGAATATGCAGGTTTTCCTCCTTATTTAATCAAATTGTCATTTGACAAATAGGTCAAAAAAAGAAATATTTAAACCAGAATTGATCAATATATTTGCACGACAGTCAATTCAGAAAAAATAACAATGTTTGAATCTAACTATATTTAACAGATATCTGTGAGTATATGCAATTTTATTCATTTTTTTAATTGAGATATAATTTACATACATTAAAGTGCACAAATCTGAGTGTTCAGTTTTATTCATTTTTTAAAAATATATATTTTTATTGATTTCAGAGAGGAAAGGAAAGGGAGAGAGAGTCAGAAACATCAATGATGAGAATCATTGGTTGGCTGCCTCCTGCATGCCCCCTACTCGGGATCAAGCCCGAAACCTAGGCATGTGCCCTTGACTGGAATTGAACCCAGAACCCTTCAGTTCGCAGGCCGACGCTGTATCCACTGAGCCAAACCAGGTAGGGCTTATTCATTTTTAATTAAGATTAATTTGCATACATTAAAATACATGGATCTAAAGTGTACCCACCACCCAAAACAAAGTATACAGCATTGCCATCATCCCAGAAAGTTTCATCATGTCGCTTTCCAGTTATTCCTTAATTGCTATCTGCAGTAACAAATTTTGCCTCTTCCTGAACTTCATATAATTTATCATATAATATGTACTTCTTTCACTCAACACAACATTTTGAAGTTTATAACCAGTATTTTTATCAAGAAATATCCTCTCTCTCACTGTACAACATCTGTAGTTTTTCTTCACCATGATTTTATGATTCTCCCACAATTAGAGGTTTCCCATTTAGAAGTGAAATTATAGAAATTACACACCTAGCAACCACTGAGCATTTGACTGCAATAATAAAGTTTGACCAAACTTTATTGAGTAAAAAACACTTTTGAAGCTAGTTTATTTTGTCTTTTGCTGACTGACCTTGTGAATATATTGTGGATTTTTCACAGTGCCTCTTAATATTGAACCCACTAAAGCAAGACATTTTCTCAAGTAAATATAAACAGGAATAGCAGCAACATTTTTAAGACAAAGAAGTATTATTCAGTCTACTTGCATTCAAGCATGCACTTTTTCCCAGCTACCTTTTTTATTGTTGGCAGTATCCCTAGCAAAGGTAGAAATTGTATTGAGAAACACACACACACACATACACACACATATACAGAGTGATTAGTATATGAAAAGTTGGCAGAGCCCCTGGCATTTAACTCCTCCCATTTATCTGAAACAAACCCTGGATCTCTTGCTAATTGACCACCACCATCCATGTCAGGGTCTATCACTTTTGCATTTGTTTTTGTGTGTGTCTCTGAGGGAAGGTTGTAAATCATATTTCTCCATTTACCATGTAAACTGAGGGATAAACTTCTGTAGGAACTAGTCCTATAGTGTTGGATCATTTTAGGGGCTAGCAAATTTTAAGTTGTCTGTCACTGGAAAGCTTGCTCTCAGAGGCACGTAGTGGCATTTCCAATAGGATACACATTTTGTCCTATTTGTCTTGTACTCCTGACACCTACCCAGGGCTGGACATGGAGTAATACTCACTAAATATGGTGGTATCAATGGCATTTTATAAACCTAAAGTAAAGTAAAACAGCACAAATGTTTAAAAGGTGTGGTCAAGCAAACAATCCCTTCCCTGACAAAGTATAGAATAATTTTGGAAGAAGCAGGAAGGCAATAAAAATAGACTTTGAGGAAAATTTTATATCAAGAAATTGTCTTTCAATTCATCCTAATGCTTTGTAAGACAAAAAAATCAAGCTATAATTTTTATACTTTGTTTCCATTTCCAAATTTAAGTATTCATAGCACATCATTTTACTGTAGACAATTGCTGAGTAACAGTCACATACACATATATTCAGTACCATTTAGTCAAAATTGGCTCCCACTGCACATGCTACTATATTAGAATCACACTTTGGTATTAGATTTTTAATCAAGAAATGATACCCTTCTCATCAATACTGATTTTGATGGCACAAATAATAAAAGATGTGAAGAAATACTATTTTGAACGGTATGTTGCATTTCTCATGGTACTTCATCTGCCATATTTGTATTAACTTTGCTTGATTTGGTCCTCTGTTTTCTTACAGAGCCATTGGACCAACTGAGGCAGGGAATGGCAGAGAAGGGAGAGGGAGAGAAGCACAATGCCTCCTTTCTGTGTCTCCAACATGGCAAGCAAGCCCTCACCTGCTTCTGGGCCCTTGCATTTGCTTTATCCTCTCTCTAAAATGTCCCCCACTCTTCATGGGACCAGATCATTCTCATCCTTCTGGTTTTTGCTCTGATTTTCTCTTTACAGAGGCCATCCCTGACTGCTCAATCCATAATAGCGGACCCTCCACCTCATCACATTCAGCTCCTGGGTTGGGGAACCTTTTTTGTGCCAAGGGCCATCTGGATAACCATAACACATCATTCCAGGGCCATACAAAATTATCAACTTAAAAGTTAGCCTACTATATTTGTTCAAACATTTAACTAACTCACCCCTAATGCCTTGGCAGGACCAGACCAAATGATTTCATGGGTCTTATATGTTCCCCACCCTTGACGTCTATGCAGTTGTCTTATCTATCATCTGTTGACTTGTTACTTGTCTGTTTTCCTCATTAGAATGGAGGCTCTGTGAGGTCAGGGCTTAGGTATATTTTGTTCACTAGTGCTTCCCAAGTTCCTAGCCCAGTTCCAGGCAATCAATAAACATTTGAAGAAGGAATAAATAAAGATATGAACTCACCATTTCTATTTACAGAGCACTTTAACTTGAAGAATCAACATAAGGCAATGTATAAACATAAAGCTTAATGAATGCAGGAGGCAATTAGCTGCAACCTTTCAGGTTCATCGGCTATTTCTTGGCATCCCTGTGGTGACAGGACAATTACACAATAGAGAGCTGCTCAGATGGCATGGGTTTGACTCATGTAGCAACTTGGGTGGGAATCAAAGTGCTGCTTCTCTGCCATTTCTGGGGGATTTACATGGGTATCGTGCCATAAATCATAGCAACTGCAGTCAACTCTGTGGTTGGCAAACCAGATGTGCTGACAGGAGGTTAGAGTGGGTGGCGGCAGTATCTGCCTTTATTTAAAGTGCCTAGAGTGTCTAAATGCATTCACAGTATTTTTTAGTTACATTAATTATCAGAGTAATTCACGCTCATTATATAAACTGAAACCCCAAAGCATGAAGATGATTATAACATGTTTCAGTAATATAACATGGCTTGGCAATGAGACTACTTAGATTCTAATACCACCGTGGCCACCTATTGATGCTGTGAGTAGCTAGATTACAAATGGCCACAAATTCTTCCCATCTCTATATGCATGTCCTCTTGCAATGTTACTATGCCACTCTGCCAATCAAAAGGGACATCTATTTCTCCACCGCTTGCAATAGGATTTGGCCTGGCTTAGATTATTTTGACCATTGGGACATTAGGGAACTTGACACCAGCAGAGGCTTGAAAAAGTGCTTAGCTGTTTGGTATAGCCTCTCTTGCTACTGGGAACTCCTCCAGTACCATGTGAGCAAGCCTGGGGTAGCCCTGGAGGATGAGTGACCACATGGAGAGAGGCCCAGTTGTGCTATCATCCCATGAAGGCCCAGAGATGGAAGTGAAGCCATCCTGACCATCCAGTCCAAACCACATAGTCCTGGTCCAGAAGACTTGCAGCCAAGCCAAAAGATTATGACAAACAATAAATATGTCTTTTTATATGCTATATGTATTTTATTAGCAGGAACTAACCAACACAGTGATTCTAGGAAAATTGCCTAATCCCTTTAAGCCTCAGTTTCCTAATCTGCAGAATAAAGTTAATAATATCACTTTTCGTATAGGCTTTGTTTCAAGTACTAAATGAGATAATGTGTGGAAAGGACTGAGCATCATATACCCAGCACACATAAGTGCTATATACGTTTTTATTGATTTCTTCCAGGCTTCTTGGAAAATGAAGAGTGTGCTCTATTATTTTCTTCTCTGCTTTGTTGACATAATATTATACTACCTAACATATAACTGTAACATAAAATCATTTCCTCATTATTTATAGTGTAGGTTGTTTCCAACTTTTTAAGGGTCTCCTAGAAACACTCCTTCTGCCATACTGAAAGGGAAGATGGTTTTTCCAGAGCATTCAAGAACTTCCAGGAAACTGCTTCAAGGAGAAATAAGGAAGAGTCTTTCCGTGGAGCAAACAGGAAGATTCTGGTGTATCCCATATAACAGCTCTTTTTAAACAGTTGGCTGGCAAAGGCAGGGGTCCTCAGGTCTGAAAGTGATGTTTTGGGAAGACCTGTGCTCCACGTGGCACCGCAAAAATAATCCCTACTTGTTCCACATCATGTGCATTTGTTTTAGACTAAGAAGCTTCTGCTAGGGCTTGGCTTGTAGCAACCATGGAAGAAGGAGCTGTTCCCCAAATTAGAAAAGACAGCTCTACAGACTATTGGAAAGCTCCTGCCTGGGATGAGATACTTGTACCAGCTGCCAGAATGTTTGCAGATCCCTGTTGGTCAGCAGTGCAGAGGCTGAAAGGCTGGGGCTAAAGGTTGCGGCCACAGCTTGCTGCACATCAACTTTCTGTGGTGATTCTAGTTACCCACATTTCCTAGGGTCCTGATGGAAGCCACACTCCCCTGGTGCAGGCTCAGAGAATCCCAGAAAGTGCACTTCAGCTCCGACGTCTCATAAAAGTGCTCCCTGAGATTTGAAGCAGCAGGAAACAACCAGCTACTGTCCAGAAAAGAAGAAAAGGTGAGGACCCCGCAAGGAAGGGAAAACTGTGAGCTTCATGACAAAGACCAAAAGAGCTGGAGATTATTTTATCCTTAGGATTAAAGATAACAGGTTAAAGATAACAGAGATGATGATACAAAACTAGACATTCCATGCACTCATGAATTGGTAAGCTGGTTCTTAGCATGGTCTTCACTAAATCATTTTAGCTCCAACTTCTTAGCAGCTTGTTATGCATTCCAGAAAAGCTATCTGCTTTGACCTACTTTTCTTACTTTGTAAGAGGGCAAAATCTCTGCAGGAACTAGACTCAATCAATATCCAAGTTCTAACCAATTATCTAGTCTGCCAAACCAGAGTTTCTGCCTCCAATTTTTGCAGCAGACCTTCAAGAAAAATACAGCCTCTTATTCTTTGGATTTATATCGGGGTGTCATAATTTGTGGAATTTTGCTGGTAAATCCAGTACAATAGAAACAGACAATAGTGGATTTACTCAGCAACTGCTATTCTTAGTTCTCCTTAGACAGTAGCTTCTCCAAAAATACCAGGTCGCAAACCCAATGATACAACTGTTATTGTCAATCATATTGCACTTACATGGCCACTTACTGACACACTTGCTGAATATTTGCTTTGATGTATTTATTTTATTTGAACATTATTCCCTGCTTATTTTAAAAATATCTGAAGCAGCCTAGCATAAGAGATGTATAAGATAATGGAACAAACAAACAATGGAAAGGGGATATCAAAAACCTTACTGAGAGAGTGGAAATAGAAATATTACAGCTTTATCTTTGACGGAACAGGAAATACTGTGATCTTTTGAAATGGTCAAAAGATTTAGATTCAGACAGACAGGGTTTGAATTCCAGGAACTTCACTTGAAGTGAGAACTCAGGCATGTGGTAACCCTTCCTGGCTTCCCTTTTTTCTATCCCACGGCTTATAATATACATGTGGAATAAATATAAATACATGGGTGATAACTATGTGCCAGACACTATTCTAACCACTTTACATATAGTAATACTGCATTTAATTTTGACACGGGTTATATGATCTTAGACTAGTAGTTCTCTTGTAGTAATTTGAAAACTGAGGCACAGAAGGAGTACGACATGCCTGAGGCTATGTAGCAGTGATGCCAATATTTGATGCTGGGGTCTGTTTCTAGAGTCCATATTATTAACTACTCTGCTATCCTGTCTCACATTAACTTAAATGAGACAGCATCAAAATAAAAAGTGACTAGGTGGTATCCCATTAGTCTTATCAACTTCCTGGCAGCCAAAGCAAAGAGGGAAGTATTTCATATACAATATACACATTATTCTATAAAAACATGTATAATAAAATAAAATACTTTTAGGCAATACCTCACTCCCCATACTAGGATTAATTACTATTCCCTGAGATGCTTGCTCACCAAAGTCCTGGTCCCCAGCCCTGACCTGGTAAAGCTGTATCTTGGGGAAGAGGGTGGAAGGATGATGCCCCTGATGATCAGGATATTAATAGGTTCCACAGGATATTCTTGGGGATGTGAAAAACTCAACCACCAAGCTCTGCCCTTTGCCAGCACTTGGTGTGTTGGTGAGTTGGAACACAGGTGGACTAATCCACATCCACAGCTTCACTCGCTGAAAAATAGCTTCCTGGACTTCCTCATGCCACAGTACTCCCCACAAGATGCCCTTATCTATGGCTGCTCGTCAAACAATGTTTCAGCGAAATTCTACCATTGTTTAAGTGGTATGGAGGCATAAGATGAGGGGGTTTGGGGAGAGGGAAATTTGACAACTTCTGCCAGGTGTAAAACAGGAATCCCTCTCACCAGCAGGAGGATAACTCAGCTCAGCACCACCTTTGGTCACCATGAGCCACGCTGTGGGCGTAGTACAGAGACAGCTTGGCACTACCAGGATGGACTTAAACATCATTTCTTCTGGACCAGAGGTCTGTACTATGCCCTTGAGGGTTTTCTAAAGAACTGAAGGTAAGAGCAATTCATTTGCCCACTCTCTCCAAACTTACAAAATCTTGGATTTCAGCATATCTGTGTCCAAAGGATTATTGCTGGAAGAAACTGAGTCAGCTCTTTCTCTTAGGGAATTATTCAAGGGGAAAGGAAACATCTGTACTTGATGCTGCTCTGGACAGTGTGGTCCCCAGTGATACTGCTAAGCAGCATGCCTAATAAATATTTCCAGTTCAAAGAAGGAACTGACATTTTTTTAAATCTCTCCCAACCCCATTCCAACACACACTCACACTCACAAACACACACACACACTGATTATTGTGCTCCATTTAAGCTTTAAAATATTAAGAGAGAACAGAGAGGTTCGAAGTTCTTGCACATTTTGAATTTACAGCAATAAAAAGAGTTATTTAAAAAGTCACCAGCAAGTATGGGTCACCCATTAAGATCTGCTTTGCACCTTAAATGTGAATATAGCCCAACCTAACCCAGTAGTTGACCCATTAGGCAATTAGTAAATTATTGTTGAACAAATGAATTAGTGGATACCACTTATTTATTAGGCAAAAATTTAACATATAAATAAAAGACAAAATTGAGAAATTTATATAATCTCTAGGAAGAGGGTGCTGGTTCTTAATGTGGTAAGAAAGATAATTTGGTTTAGCTGCTTCCCCTATTATGCTGGGCATGCAGTTATACTATGGGTATAATTATGTAGACTATAAAGCTTTAAAAATATGTAGGAAATAAAAGAAAATGTCTTCACCATAAAACATCACTGGAAGACTTGGAAATTCAAAATACATTAGAAAATTTGCAAAAAAAAGAAAACACCCTCTAACACTAGATCTCAAAACCATATTCTTTAAATGTTAAGATGGAACTACTTGCTGCTTTTTTCAATAGTTTGATTTGATCCTGTGACTGTTCTTTCCTTCTGATAGATTTCTGTCTTTTCTCTACATTCCACCCCACTTATGACATTTAAAGAGAATTAAGAGAAGAGTTTACATCAAAACTGTGTGAGACACAACCATAAGGGAAATTTCTATAACATATCAAAGTTGTCTCTTACACTCTCTTTATATTTAGTGACATTCATTTATTCAATACATCTTCTTTATACTTCATGAGTATCTCAACAAATATTTACCGAGCCCCCACCAAGTGACAGGCCCTGTGTGAGGCACTAGAGATGGGACAGAAAACTCCCCACTACATTACAGAGATCATAGACAGATTAACATGAAGTGATCACACAATTAGTTCATTGAGATTGTGAAGTCAAGTATAGATCGAGTCCTTTAAATAATAATGTCACTTGGTGAAGGACTGTGACCTTGATCCTAGAGTTATGGGCAACCACAGAAGGGTTTTCAACTGCAAGTGACATGATCAGATCTACTTTTATAAAAGGCCACTCTGGCCACGCTAAGAAGAAAGGATTTACATTGAGGCAGAGGCAAATGCTGAGTGACCAATGAGGAGCCTATTGTAGTATTAACATCCAACAAATACCGTATTCCAGGTGATAGATGATTGTGGCATGGTCTAGAGTGGCACTGAAGATGGTGAGAGTAACTATTATAATGATAACAGTAACCAAGGCTGCCATTTGCTGTGCCACTCTCTGTGCTTAAGCATTTGCAATGACTGACTGGCTGACTCATTTAATCTTCAATCCTGTAAGTGAGGTACTAATATCATCCCAATTATATTATCAAGGAAATTGAGCACAAAGAGATTCAATGAGCTGTCCATGGTCACACTTCTAGCACCTCGCAGGGACAAGAACTCAGAGTCAGTCTGCAGAGCTCAAGCTCTTAACCATTCCATTAGCTTGCTAAACTGAATTAGATCTTCTTCTGGATGCTCAGACAGCTACCTGGTTTTCCATTGCACTGGCAATTTATTGCTTTCCTGCCTGGTCCTTCCACTGTAATTCAACACATTAAATATTTTCTCGGGTCAGTTCAAAAGAGCACCTTCGGTGGGAATTCTCTCTGCCTTGTTCTTTATTTCCTATGCTCTTCCTAGTCTCAAAAACGAATGTCTTGAAATTGTATGCATTGACCTGTTCTGAAAATAGGCCTTGGAACTTCTTTATATGAAATTCTTTTCTGCACCATAACTATAGGTCATAGAATAGAGCCCAGTTGTGAATTCTTATGCCTCTATTTGAAGCAATCTCTTAATGTTGAGAATAAATACAACTCAACTATCTTGGGTAGTGGATGTGGGCTGAAGAAAATTGTTAATTTATAGGGTCACTTCACTATGGGAGCCTGAATAAAAATGTCAGTTTAAAAGTTGTGACTCCATTACTGAATTGACTATTTTAGACTGTGTCCCATTAGAATGGACTTGATGGACAGGGACTGGGTTAACTGTTAGTCAGGTCAGAATTTTGCAGATATAGGGGACAAAGAGACTCATAGAGCCTTCCAGGTACTTGAAATGCTCCTGATGGAGTCAGAAGGGAGAGTGTCACAGAGGTCTTCTGGTCAGGGAGGGGTTGAGGAGGGATGAAGGGAAGGGAAGGGAAGGGAAGGGAAGGGAAGGGAAGGGAAGGGAAGGGAAGGGATGTCAGGCAGTCAGAGATATCCAGGAAACTGTCACTGAGATTCACTTACTGAAGGGGGCCTAGGCAGGAAGATGGTTCAGACCTGGGCAGGAACTGGATCTTGAAGAAGAGAGTGTTCCAGACAGTTTCATGATAGGACTGATACACGTGAATGAAACACACCCCTGCTTTAGTAGCTGCAGTAAAAACTGGAACTCAGTTACATTAAGCATAATCATTCGTGCAATTAGCACTGTCATGTGCCAGAAATCACGCATAGGCTTTGAGGTTGAGAAATGAACCAAGACACCATTTCTGCCTGGGAGAAAGTCACTAGGCTAAGTGGGGGAGAGGGCTCCTTTCTGAGAACTGAGGCACATCATCAAGGCAGGACTAACAGTAAAACAGGCCTGATTCAGCACCACCTCCTGCCCATCTTAGGGTGAGGATAATGCTTACTCAGTGGCTAAGTGGCCCTTGCTCAGGTTCTAGATTCCAAACATTTACCAGTTCTTTTGGACAATGCCTTTACTATGAAATGAAGTCAGACCAGGAGCCCAAAGCACTCTCACTGAAGATGAAACTCTGTGGAGGGACTGTGATTCTTACTGGCTCCCTGTTCTTGGCCACTGGGGTGACCCTACTTCAGTCTCAACTCCTCTGAGCCTGTCTCCACCTCTGAGATTCCTAGACTTGACAAAGGGGACAATTTATGCATCTCCTCTGACATGGTTTTCCTCCGGATAGCCCAGCTCTTAAAGTCCATGGGTTCCCCCCACTCCTCCACCTTCTCTGCCACCTGGCTCTGGGGCTAACTAGTGGGCATGTTCTCTGGCCTTGCTCAGTGGCCCTCTTCTGCTCCCCACCCTGGCTCTCTGCTGCCCCCGCTTGACTCTGAGGCATCACAACTGACCTACTAAAATCACCAGCAGAGCGAAGATCCCTCCTGTTCCAAAGCTGGGCAGGAAGTGCATCCTTGGGAAAATTTCTTGAGGTCCAGAGAATAGACATTTTGAGTTATTAGAACTGGCAGCAAACAAATGGCCCAATATTCTGAAGCCCAAGGTCAGAGGGAACATGAGGCAGAATTAGTCTAGAACTCAGCTTCCCAGACCTCTCCCCACAGGCCCTGCTCTGTCTATAAAGGAAACTTCTTGGTAGTAGTTGCGACAATCCCAGCAAAAAGGCCCCTGTTCAGCGGCCATCTTATACTCCCTGCTCTCATTTCTCCTCCCCATCGAGCCAGTTTCTCACCTGAAAGCCAGAATGATCTTAAAAGACCCATCAGATCACCAGTCAATCACAGGCTCAAAACTCACCATAAAACCCAGATTCATGACTAGGGCCTACCTGAGCTGCACTCCCCACCCTGCCTGGATCTTCCTACAATGTCTCCTGCCACTGTCCTGTCTCACTGTGCAGCAGCCACAGGAAGTCGCTTTCTCTCTAGTCCTCAAACACACCAAGCTGACCCCCACCTCAAGGCTGGGAACACCCTCCGCAGCCTCCCCCCACCCCACCTTTCTCAGTTACTTGCTTCACTTTCCACAGAGCTGAGCACCAGCTAAGCTGGCTTTATGCATAGTTTTTTATTTGTCTTGCCCTCCTATCAAGTGTGCCCCACAGGGCTGGAATCAGGTCTCACTAGCACTGTGTCCCAGCACGGAGCAGTGCCTAGCCTAGCAGGCGCATGAATAAATACTTGCTGAATAAATGAATCACAAAATGACCACAGACTCTCCTCTGGAATGAATGTTATGATAAGGTTTCATATGGAGTCAGTTTACAAGTTCTGGAAATAGACCATATAAAGAACAGAAACAAGCTGGGGGGGGGGGGCAATGTGTCCATGTAGTTGTTTTAATAAGAACTAAAATATGTAGTTACTAAGCCCCATCTTGTACATGATATTTTAACTCCATACTCTATAAAAAGAAAATTGTTGCTGCCAAAATTACAGAAATGTGGTTTTGATTTATAATAATGTAGAAACAGTTCTAATAAGTTGTTAAATCTTGTTTATTTCTAGGACTTCACTGAATTTTCCTTTTCATGAAATTATTATTTAAAGTTCTAGTTAGTGAATTAATGTCAATAATTCAAATGAATTTCTTTATATGCAATTATCTTGGACTGGGAGGCAATAAAACAGTTGGAAGTACTTTTAACAAACTGCACATTCTTTCCCTTCGTGTACTCTACTGTTAACAGTAGAGAAAGTTACTGCTGTAATTTCATATTTAAAGTGGAAGTATTTGGTTTAGAGGAAAGTATAGAGGAAAAATATACACATGCTCCTCACATTCACCCTAAAAAAATAAAAACATCAAGAGGTCAGACTTTCCTAATAACTGGCATTCAATCACACTCTATGTATTTGGATTTTGTTTTAAAGAAATTAGATTGGGGAGAAAGCATCCCAGAGAGAAAAGCTGAACTTTAAGAAGATAAATAAATTAATGCATAATGCATTTTAAAATTCATGAATAGTGAATCAGTTTCTTAACCTGTAGATGTACTGGGCATTTTCCCTGGAAGAGGTAGGGTTTCTTTTTTCCTGGGAGGATGGGTTTACTTAGTGTTTGGAATGTAAATACAGTTATGGGAAAGAGTTAATGATTAAAGGAGAAGAAAGTAGATTTCTGCCTCTCAAGAACTCACACATGAAATTTCTAATTTTAACCAGTGACTGACTTAGTCAAACTGGAGATGATATTAAAATGTTATAGACAACAGCTGAGAAGTTGATGTACCATTAGGCTGAAAACCATGTTCTAGAAATAGCAAAAACTAATGATGACAAAGTCAATGAGCAAATGCAAAGAAAAAGACTTGAGAAACTGATTTATCTTCTATGAAAAAGTAGAGTAGACAATTTATTTACTTATTTTGAGGTATCGACATTGATCGTTTGGAATTCAGAATCAAAATACAGTAAAACAAACCCTGAATATGAAACAGGACAGCAAAACTGATTTTTTAAAATGGGGCTCTGGTTTGGGCACCCAGCACATGACAGCTTTTGGTGAACACAGATTTCTTCTGTTAATAATCATTCCTACCACTAAATTACCACGGGCACATCCTACTCCACCCACCCACAAAATGAAAGCCACAAGTAAAACAGAATAACGTAACAGATTAATGAAAGCAGCACAGATAACAGGATAATGTAAAGGATAATGAATGCCATTTGGATGCTCAATCTGGAGCCAAAATTAGCCTAATTCCTGAATCAACCTCTTCACATCATTTAACATAAATCATATGAACTCAAAGCCACAAAGTATACATGTACTTCTCAACACAAAATCTTGCGGGGGCATACAAACATCAGTCAAATGCAAATAAATCCAATCCTGAATCTACTTGGATTAGTAATGATGAAACCTAAAATTGCTCAACCTGTGGAGTAGACACCAATATTACCCCCAATTTGCAGAGGGGAAAACAAGATACAGAGAGTTCAGGAACTTTCGTCAAGAACAGAGAGCTGATACCCGGCAAAGCCGTATTTGCACCCAGGCAGACTCCATACTTCATACACTTAACCATGATGCAATTACGCCACCCAGAAGGAGATTTTGTGGTTGTTTAACAATTGTCTTTTTTACATGAATAAAGTTAGATTTTTATGGGAAGCATGGAACCCTGGTGCACAGGCCCAGGCAAGGGGGTTGGAGCACTCTGCTCAGCTAAAAGTTCTGTATGCCCACCAAAGCACTTAGTGGGCCTTCCCCCTGCAGAGCACTGCTCTCAAATATTCACCATTAGTTAAAGTATTTTCATTGAATTTTCAATTTTCCAAAAGAAAATTTTGGCCATAAAGATGTTTATCTCACTCACATGCACTGAATTTGCACCTGAAACTTAGAGACTGATTTGATAGCACTTTTATGCACATAATTAAAAATCTTAAGGATTCAATTATTATTTCAACAAATATAGCCAATGTCACTATATTTAAAAAAAAAAAAAAAGCGACCTGAAAGTCACAGTGTGGCTCATATAGTGGCACCACAAACGAAATAATCAATTCCCGATATGTCCAAAGAATCTAGGTAGCCTTTAGGGTCTGTTGTAATGATACGTAAGCTATATTTAGTGGAAAATGTTTGAAATGTCCTTCAGTTGCATTTGACCAATACAACTCAACAACTTTCAACAATATAAATTAAGTGGGCCTCTGAAACTAATGTGGGTGTTGATTAAAATGGAACTGCCTAATGTGTGGCATTCAGTATACCTTTAAAAATATTATTTCAATTATTCCTGGAGGAGGGAGGAGAACAAAAAGCCCTTTCAAGAAGGTGCACACAAAAGCAGAGCCTCTGCTTGAGGTCTTTCTTAAAAAGCTCTGGCTGCACAGGTCTCTCCCGGCTCCTGTGCTCAGGCATCTCTGTAATTCTGGGAGAACAGAGCGCATATGTGCCATAGCTACTGACTTTGATAAATCACCTGGGCTCTGTGGAATGCAAAGGATATTGTAAGGAGAAATGCAATACTGTCTGTGATAAAACTTTGAGGTCTCCAGAGAAAGGCACATATTTAAATATGGAAAGAGCCTAGTAGTAGAATATCAGAATGGCCAGGGTCTAGTTTCAGCTCTCCCAAGTGGCAGGTAATGGGAGATGGTGGCCTATCTGTATTCATGTTTCTGAAAACTGACCACATGCAGACCCATGCATGCATTTGGCTTATAGATGGTCATCCGGCTAATCTTCTCTAAAAAGCTTGTTTGTTTTACCATTTGTTTTAACACTAAAACCATAGAGATGGATTTCTATGTACCGGTTTGTACTTACAGTAGCATGTAGCCAACTCCATCTTCTTGCCTTGGTCATGAACTCTTCTATACGTTAATGAGGTTGGAGAAAGAATGTTGCACTAAGGGTCAAAATATCAATTCAGGTCCTAACTCATCCACTAATTAACTGTATGACCTTGAACCTGGCCTCTCTACGGCCAATAACCTCTGCTTCATCTGCCTTTCTGGGGTATAAAATGATCTAATGAACTAATAATGCACTAAAAGTACTTTAAAAAGGTAAAGTGGAATTTTTCAGTATTAATGCTGCTATTGAAAAAATACTGATTAAACATAAAAAACTAATCTAAAATATGTCCCATATATAACTTTGCACATTAATACACATGCACACATATAACTGAAATATAAGTTTATAATGTAGTCTCTCCATATGCACTCATATGTCCTGAACATGTTCTGAGCTCCAGGTCTTGTACATTCTGTGCAGGTATAACCATGCCCAGCCCAGGCTATTATGGAAAATTTTATTTTCAGAGTGATTAACAGTCATTTTTCTCCCTAACACTGATATTTAACTGAGCTAGAGATCATCTTCTCAGGGAAAAATAAATAAATTTCCTTAAAAACTATTCATTATGTTCAAAAATAGCCACGGTCCACTTTAGAACTGAGTTAATGATAGATTTTCCTGAGCAGAATTCCCCTTTTAGTAATTTAGTAGCAAAATGTTTACTCCTGGAAAATGCCTGTTTCCCAGGGATTATTAATCATACTTTATTGGGAAGTAATCAGTTACATAGTTTGTTTTCCCACCCCTTTTAGAATTTTTAAATGCTGAGCTACTCATTTTTGCTATGAAAATCTACCCAGTAATTACCATATTTACTTTTCATTTATGGGGGAATAATCTGTTTTAATTAAGCCTAACTGAAGAACTTTTATCAGATGTAATTATCCCTTTCGATAAATATGTCTCCACTAATTACATTTAACCATGGGATTTATAGCTCTTAAGTCATTTAGTAGGAAACATAATAAATCTTTAGTAATACATGCTAAATTACTATAAATTAATTCAGATCATTAACATAATAAACAAATTAGGATAATTTTGCTTAATTAGTTTGCCTGGTTAACTCAAAATCCCATGTAAGCTTCATGGTAATTTTGATTTTCACCATTATTTCTGGAATGACAAAGTTTGAAACAGATCTATTTTAATATTTAAATATAAAGCAGATCCTTTCTCTTGTCTTAATCCTTTGATGACTGATTATTTTCCAAGAAAAATATACAATTGACTGTTGTTTTTGTAGGTTTGAAATTTATAAAAAATTTGGATAAAACTTTACAACGTAAATGTAATTCAAGTAAAACTATTTACTACTGGCCGAAACCGGTTTGGTTCAGTGGATAGAGCGTCGCCCTGTGGACTCAAGGGTCCCAGGTTCGATTCCGGTCAAGGGCATGTACCTTGGTTGCGGGCACATCCCCAGTAGGGGGTGTGCAAGAGGCAGCTGATCGATGTTTCTCTCTCATCGATGTTTCTAACTCTCTCTCCCTCTCTCTTCCTCTCTGTAAAAAAATCAATAAAATATATTTTTTTTAAAAACCAAAAAACTATTTACTACTTCCTCCTTAAGAAAGCTGATATTTTCATTCTCTGCTTCAATAAATGTATTCCAATAAATATATACAGATTCGTCAGTGTGTACAATAATACATTTTAGATACTTCTTCAGGAAGCTTGGGTCTCAATTTAGGTTAAAGAAGGAAAAGTAGCAACAGGAAGGGAATATTAAACTAGGAAACACTTAAAGACATTTAAAACAAATAAAAGGAAGTATGTCTTTCATAATGAATGGAAACTTTATCGAAATCCATTATCCCAAGAGGTGGTGCAGACCAAAAATGCAAAGTAGCTCAGCTAAATTCAGAGATGCTGGCATTCGTAGATGTCCAGTTCAGTACAAGTAACTAGAGAGGCAATAGGCCATGTTCTTTCACATTTCTGCCAAGCATTCCCTCTATTCTTTGCACCTATTTTCACCCAGGCAACTCCTAGGACACTTTAAGATTCAGCTCGAGTGCCACCTTCTCTAGGCAATGTTAGAGAACAATCTACTAAGTGGCTTTTCACAGTGCTCCCACATTTATTCTGCATTTTCTCCAACACTGGATGATGACCTGCAGACACAAGTGGTCCTTCCAGATAAATATCTCACACCACAATGAAGAGAGGGGAATAGGATGAACTTGCAATGACTCAACATGCCTGCTGTTGGCTCCTTTGCTCCAATTCTCCTCTTCGATGTAGAGAACTATCTGGGTGCCCTCCTCTGGCTTGCATCCCTCCCCATCCTCCTGATTTCAGAAGGGTTCACCTCAGATATGAGACCCTTCCTCTACCTTTACCTCCCCATGCCCACTCTAGCTTCATGAATCTCTGACCAGGGCAGCCCTCCTGACTCCTGTAAGAGGAGAGGGGATTCAGCAGCATCTTAGGCACACAATAGTTTCTCAATATATATATTGAACGAACGGGAAACTCAGGATTGACATCTGAGAGAGCCACCCTACCTTGATGCTGCCTAAGTATGGTGCCAAGGCATTTAGGTGTGTTTTAGGTACACCAAATATATGTTTTTTTCATTACTTCATTCAATCATTTATTTTAGGAAACATTCATTTGGTAGGCACTGCTTTCTATCTTTTCCCCTTAAATGATTTTTAGATTTTCAATGATCTCTCAGATTGATGTTAGGTGCGGGGGGCGGGGGGAGGGGGTTGGCGGAAATATGTATACGTAGATTGTACCCTTAATGAGCTTGTCATCAGCTAGACTTCCCATACCGGCCTACCTGAAAAAAGGCTTTCCCTGGCTCCTAGAAGAGGATGGGGCCTTTGACTTTTAGAACATCCAACACTCTATGCACTTCCTTTAATCCATTCATGATATTTGATTAATGTCTTTCTCCCCTACTCTACTGCATGAGAGCTGCAGGAGAGCAGGGACCACATCTGTTCACTGTGCTGTCCCCAATGCCTGACACAGGGTCTTCCCATAGTAAGCACTCAATGAATGAACAGTCTGGGGTAAGAAGAATCAAGGAAGGAAACTGAGTTAGGTTATATCATTGTTACATATTGTAGCTAATATTATGTCTTTTTAAGATACTCTTTCAAGCACTTTACATATACAAATTCTTTTCATCTTCATATTCACTCCATAATATTAGTTTTTACATATAAAAAATTCACATTAATCTGGTGACCCAATACTATTTCTATTTTATAAATGAAAAAACAAAGAGAGATAATTAACTTGTAAATATGACATAGTTAGTAACAGGAAGATTTGTAGTTTCAAACCATGCTCTTAGTCACTACATGCATTGTCTATATGCATTCTCCATCCCACTAGCCACAGCAGAGTGGGCTGGAAATCAAGACTATGTCTGGTTTTGAAAGCTTACCAAATTTTTCAAGTATTACCATATTGCATATCTGAGTAAAGAAAAGACAGCTGGACCCTTACCTTACAACAAAGACAGAAAAATCAATTCAAGATAAATAATATATATAGACTTAAAACCAGAGTTATTAGAAGAAGTAAGGGAATATCTCTGTGACCTTGAGGTGAGCAACATTTCTTAGAGAAGAAACAGAAAGCAAAAACCATAAAAGAAAAGCTTGATAACTTGGATTTAATTCAAATTAAAAGTCTCTGCTTATCAAAAGCACTGTAAAGGAAATGAACAGACAAACCACAGGCTAAGAAAAAATATTCAAATGCATGTATCTGACAAAAGATTTGTATCCAGAATATATAAATAACTCTCGCAACTCAATAATAAAAAGACAACCTAATAAAAGTCAAGCAAAAATATTTGTACACTTTATAAAAGATATACAAATAGTCAATAGGCAGGTGAAAATATACTTAACATTATTGATCATCAGTGCAATACAAATTAAAGCCATAAGATACCAAAATCCACCCACCATAAAATAAAAAGACTAATAATATCAAATATTAAAATGGATATGGAGCAACTGGAAGAGTATAAAATATACAACTTTGGAAAACTGTCAATTTCTATTTTTAAAATATTTTTATTGTTGATAGTATTACAGACATCTTACATTCCCTCCCTTACCCCCTTCCAAAATTTAGATATACAATACCCTATAACACAGCAATTCCATTTTTAGAATTTTATCCAAGAGAAATTAAAATATTTGTCCACAATAAGCCTTGTACACAAATATTTATAGCAGCTTTATTCATAATAGCCCAAAACTGGACACAACCAAATGTGCATTATCAGGATATTGGGTACATAAATTGTGATATAATCAGACAATTTTATTAAGCAATAAAAATGAATAATCTACAGACCCATGTAACTACATGGATCAATCTCAAAAATATTATGCTGAGTGAAAGAAACCAAACAAACAAAAGGACATTTTGAATGATTTCATTTGTAAGAAATTCTAAAATAGGCAAAACGAACTTTTAGCGAAAAAAAATAGATTAATGGTGATTTCTGCTGAGGGAGGGAAGGAAGAAGAAAGGGGAAAGGTCATGAGGGAAGTTTCTGGGGTGGCATAAATGTTCTATGCCTTGATATACATTCATTAAAACTGATTGAACGATATACTTCAGATCCAAGGACTTCACTGTCTATAAATTATGCCACAGTTTTTTTAAACAGGGAAAAGCAGCTAGAAAATCTATGATGATTTTAATAATCAGATACAGCTTCGCACAGATAACACCAGTTTTAAAAATCAGTGTGAGGAGGTGAAAGGATAGAAATAAATAGCCATTAGCCTATGAGGAAAGAATGCTGGGGTTGTTCTGAATGTAGAGGCAATTTTTATTTTTATCTTAACCCAGATGCTTATATTAACATCCTTTTGACATTTTATGATGAAATATTGTTAATTGCATGGCCTCCAGCTAAGAACAAATATTTCACCCTGAAAAGAGATGGACTCTGGGATGAGATGTCTCCCCTGGCTTTCTCAGGGTGATAGATACTCCCAAGAACCCGAACCAGAGCTGCTATTTATTTCTGAAGATCACAGAAAGTGAAGTCATGGAGGCAGCCCCAGTCTTACAGACAGCAGAAGTTACAGTCTGGCTTGAAAGGACCCACATCCCTTACCACCTGCCTTCAGGCCTAGTGTTCCCACCATCGTGCATGGAGGCTCACTTGCTATCCAAGTGGTGGAAGCTTTTGTCACCTATAACTCATGGTCATCGATGCAGCCATCACCCAGCTGTAAATGGAGACATCAGTCTATTCCCTCCTTTGTGCTAGCTTCCAGAACTCTTGCTTTGCTAAAGCAAATACTTTATTTTCCAGCTTTCCTTATAGTTTCGGGATTTACGGGGAAGTCTTCACTAATAAAAAGAAAACAGATGCTGCTGGCACCACCCTTTCCCTCATTTTCCATTTTGAATGTGCATGGGATGCTTGGAGCTATAGCAACTATATTATCACCATGAAGCAGCAGCCAATAAGCTAAGGAGGATGAAGCAGAATCTAGAAGGAAGATAGCTTTGATACAGGATTAAGCCTCTGCACCAACTCTACACTGCATACTTCTAGAGTTCTTTTTCTGATGGCTGGGAATGCTAGTTGGGAAAGTTCAAGGGCATAGCATGCTCCTAGAGAAGACGTAGGCACATAGGAAAGATTTCCCTAAAAGAATGTAGGAAAGCACAAAATGGAAGTGGATAGCTCCAAAAATTAACTTTGTCCTGAGCAGACCCTATAGCCAAGGCTCAAAGAATTAGTAGCTGAAATCAATGAAGAAATCTAAAATGTTTTGTTGCCCAGAATTTAAGAAAGTATTATATTTGTTTCCCAACATGGTAAATAACTGACTTTTCACCTTTTAGAGCATGTGTATATATGTATATTTAAAAAGAAAAAGAGAGAGAGCACGGTATTGAATACTCTGTGCTTCTTTTCTAAATTTCTGAGCTTCCTTTACTACATTGTGCTTTGCTGTACTCCATCCAAGGGGCATCCATTAATCATCTTTCCATTCTTGGCAGTAATAATGTAGACAATGCATCATGTCAAAGATGTTCCTGTTAATAATTAATGATAATTTCCATAATGGTAGTGACATTGCATTATACCCAAACTCAAGATGACTGGACCTGCCGTCCACTCTTGTTCTGACCTATGTGATGAGCATGGCAGAGTGAGCCTGATGTGGAATAGAATTGGAGGGGCGGGACACAGAAACAATGATTTCACCCGACAGCTGAAGAAAGCCACAAAAACCATCCTGATTCCAGGAATCCATGGGATCCCCCAAATAAGAGAAATTGTGATATTTTAGAAAATGAAGTGTTTACAATTAACCAAGTAGCTTCTGAAATAAGAAGCTAATTTATTCCGTAGAGAGGTGCCTGAAGGACACCCTCAGAAGACAGTGGTCTGCACCTGCTGTCCCGTTAATTGGTCATGAGGTAAATGGTGACATAGAGGCATTCTTTTAAGCATTGAGGAGGAACAGGAAGCCCTACACAGCCCATTCCTTGTTGTCTACAGACCAGCTGTCCTACAATCCTAGCTTTCATTAGAATGAGGGGCACCATCAGCCTCCCTGCTTTCTCCTTCCCCACACCTTCTCAATGGAAATATCTTGGAGTGACAGACATTGATATCTAATCTAATAATAGACAAATATGCAAATTGACCATACCTCCGACACACCCACAAGCCACGCCCACAAGCCACGCACACCATCCAATCAGAGAGAGTATGCAAATTAACCCAAACCAAGATGGCTACAGCCACAGAGAGCAAGGTTTCCTAGGTAACAGAGGAGGCCAAGCTTTCCGCCTGCCATTTCCAGGCCTAAGCCTCCACTCAAGCTACAAAGTTTCAATTATAGAAGGTAAACAAATTCAAACAAATGGCGGCAGAATGGAGCTTGAGAGAGCAGGCCAGGGTTGCCGCCGGCAACAGGGGAAGCAAAGCTTTCCACACACTCTGGCCAGGCTCACCTGCTTAAGGCAACATAGTTTCAATTATAATCCCAACACAATGGCTGCAGCCTCGGAGGGAGCCCCAGGCTTGGCTTGGCTCCGCTCCAGGCTACAAAGTTTCAATTGTAGAAGGAAAATAAATTCCAGATACCAGGGCCTCCCCTTGGGTTGCCAGGGGGCGTGGCCGGCCTGCAAACCACCACAGGCCCCTCACTCAGGCCACCCCACACCCCAAGGGAAACCCCACCTGATCCGGGACACCCTTCAGGGCAAACCAGCTGGCCCCCACCCCTGTACCAGGCCTCTATCCTATCTAATAAAAGAATAATATGCAGATTGATCATCACTGCAACACACAATATAGCTGCCCCCATGTGGTCAAAGATCCTGCCCCCATGTGGACACAAGATGGCCACCACAAGATGGCCAGCAGGAGAGGGCAGTTGGGAGGCACCCGGTCTGCAAGGGAGGGCTGTTGTGAGGGATCATCCCTGCAAGGGAGGGCATTTGAGAGGGACCAGGCCTGCAAGAAAGGGCAGTTGGAGGTGATCAACCCTCCAGGAGAGGGCAGTTAGGAGTGACCAGGCCGGCAGAGGAGGGAAGTTGGGGGCAAACAGGCTGGCAGGGGAGCTGTTAGGCATCAATCAGGCTGGCAGCCGAGTGGTTAGGGGGTGATCAGGCTGGCAGGCAGAAGCGGTTAGGGCCAATCAGGAAGGCAGGCAGGCAAGCAGTTGGGAGCCAGCAGTCCTGGATTGTGAGAGGGATGTCCGACTGCCCGTTTAGGCCCGATCCCACTGGGTCTCATATTGGAGAGGGTACAGGCTGGGCTGAGGGAGAACCCCCCTCCGTGCACGAATTTCGTGCACCGGGCCTCTAGTACATTTATAAATAGAATGCCAAGTGCCCCTTCTCTCTTGCTAACCTAACCCAATTTTGTGCAGTGCTAATGTGCCTAGCTAAATATTCTATTTTCCAAGTTCCCTTGCAGCTAAGGGTGGCCAGCTGACACATTTCTGGACAATGAAAATAAGTGTAAGTCTCTGGTGAGAGCTCCTAAGAAAACTTTTGCATTCTTGATTAAAAATAAAGTTTCTGCCACCAATCTTCTCACTTCTTCTTACAAAATTATTTAAATGTGGACATTGAAGTCTGGAGCCAAGCCACTATCTTATAGCCTTAAGGATAGCATACTAGAGAACCATGAAGAACTTGGGGCTTTGATGACACAGCTGAGCATCTTCTCTGTGGCACAAGTCTCTGTACAGGCTTTATGTGAAGAAAGTCAGCCCCTATTTTCTTCAGCCACTTCTACTGGGTTATTTTCTTACCCGAAACCAAATATATTTCTAAGTGACAAAGGTAGGTCTGAGAACCGGTATTTTAAAAAAACTGCACAAGGGACTAGATGTCTAATAAGTGTTTTCAATTTAACATGTTTAACATAGAATACGTGATTCCCACCTGCTATCCTCTCCCCTAGAACCCTCCCTCTTGCCTTCCTTCATCTCAGTAACAGGCAACACACCCTTTACCCTGTTGCTCAAGAGTTACCCTTAACTTCTCTCACCTGACATCTACTTCATCAACAGGAGTTATTAACTTTATACTAGTACCTAAAGTATGTTCTCTTATAAAGAACTTAGACAACCTAACATCAGAAAAACAACCAACTCAATTAAAAAGTGGACAGAAGACCTGAATAGATACTTCTCTAAAGATGACATACAGATGGCCAATAAACATATGAAAAGATGTTCAATGTCACTAAGCATCAAAGAAATGCAAATCAAAACCACAATGAGATACCACTTCACACATGTCAGAATGATTATCATCAATAAATTCACAAACAAGTGTTGGCCAGGATGTAGAGAAAAGGGAACCTTAGTACACTGTTGGTGGGAATGTAGATTGGTGCAGCCACTATGGAAAACAGTATGGACTTTCCTCAAAAAATTAAAAATAAACTGCCTTGTGACCCAGCAACTCCACTTGTTTGAATATATCCAAAGAAACCCAAAACACAACTCAAAGAATATAGGCACCCCTATGTTCACTACAGCATTATTTATAACTAGAAGCCCGGTGCACGAAATTCGTGCACGGCGGGGGGTTGTCCCTCAGCCCAGCCTGTACCCTCTCCAATATGGGACTCCTGGAGGGATGTCCAACTGCCCGTTTAGTCGGACATCCCTCTCACAATCCAGGACTGCTGGCTCCCAACTGCTTGCCTGCCTGCCTTCCTGATTGCCCCTAACCGCTTCTGCCTGCCAATCTGATCACCCCCTAACCACTCCGCTGCCAGCCTGGTTGATGCTTAACTGCTCCCCTGCCAGCCTGTTTGCCCCCAACTTCCCTCCTCTGCCAGCCTGGTCACCCCTAACTGCCCTCTCCTGCAGGGTTGATCACCTCCAACTGCCCTCCCTTGCAAGCCTGGTCCCTCTCAACTGCCCTCCCTTGCAGGCCTGGTCCCTCACAACTGCCCTCCCTTGCAGGCCGGGTGCCTCCCAACTGCCCTCCCCTGCTGGCCATCTTGTGGTGGCCATCTTGTGTCCACATGGGGGCAGGATCTTTGACCACATGGGGGCAGCTATATTGTGTGTTGCAGTGATGATCAATCTGTATATTACTCTTTTATTAGATAGGATAGAGGCCTGGTGCACAGGTGGGGGCCAGCTGGTTTGCCCTGAAGGGTGTCACAGATAAGGGTGGGGGTTCCCTTGGGGTGTGGGGCGGCCTGAGCGAGGGGCCTGTGGTGGTTTGCAGGCCGGCCACACACCCTGGCAACCCAAGGGGAGGCCCTGGTATCTGGAATTTATTTTCCTTCTACAATTGAAACTTTGTAGCCTGGAGCGGAGCCAAGCCTGCTGCTCCCTCCGGAGCGGCAGCCATTTCTGTGGCAGTTAATTCACCTTCTACAATTGAAACTTTGTAGCCTTAAGTGGGTGAGCCCAGCCAGGGTGTGTGGAAAGCTTTGCTTCCCCCGTTGCCGCCGGCAACCCTGGCCTGCTCTCTCAAGCTCCATTCTGCCGCCATTTGTTTGAATTTGTTTACCTTCTATAATTGAAACTTTGTAGCTTGAGTGGAGGCTTAGGCCTGCAATGGCTATGGAAAGCTTGGCTTACTCTGTTACCTGGGAAACCTTGCTCTCTCTGGCTGTAGCCATCTTGGATTGGGGTTAATTTGCATACTCGCACTGATTGGCCGGTGGGCGTGGCTTGGCTGGTGGGCATGGCTTATGTAGCAGAGTGATGGTTAATTTGCATGTTACCACTTTATTAGAGAGGATAACCAAGATATGGAAACAACCCAGATAACCATTAATAGACAAGTGGGTAAAAAAGCTTTGGTACATATACACAATGGAATAATATTCTGCCATAAAAAAGAATGAAATCTTACCTTTTGCAACAGCATGGGTGAACCTAGAGTGTATTGATCTAAGTGAAATAAATCAGACATGGAAAGACAAATATGATATGACTTCACTTATATGTGGGATCTAAATAACAAATAAACAAAATAAAAACAGACTCTAGATACAGAGAACAGACTGACAGTTGACTGAGGGAGGGGGTTTGGGAACTGGGTGAAAAAGCTGAAGGGATTAAGACATGCAAATTGGTAGCTACAGAACAATCACCAAAATGTAAATTATAGCATAGGGACTATAGTCAATAATATCATAATAACTATATATGGGGCCAGGTGGGGATCACTCTGGAAAGTAAATGATTATCTAACCACTATATTGTATGTCTAAAGCTAATGTATACTAATAAAAGGGTAATATGCAAATTGGTCACGACGCCCTCACAGTAACAAGTGAACAGCAGGCTGCGTGGGGTGACAAGGCTAGCAGGGGGGTTAGCGAGGGACGACCAAACCAGCAGAGGGGGACAGTGAGGGGTGACCAGGCCAGCAGAGGGGGGCAGTGAGGGGCAACCAGGCCAGCAGGGGGGGAATTTGGGGGCGACCAGGCAGGCGGGGTGGGGACAGTTTGGGTTGACCAGGCAGGCGGGGTGGGGGCAGTTGGGGGTGACCAGGCTGGCAGGGGGGCAGTGAGGGACAACAAGGCTGGCAGAGGCGGGCAGTGAGGGGCAACCAGGCCGGCAGGCAGGGGCAGTTAGGGGCGACCAGGCCGGCAGGGGGGGCAGTTTGAGGTGACCAGGCCAGCGGGGGAGCAGTTAGAAGCAATCAGGCTAGCAGGCAGAGGCGATTAGGGGTGATCAGGCTGGCGGGGGGGCAGTTAGGGGTAATCAGGCAGGCAGGCAGGCAGGTGAGCAGTTAGGAGCCAGCAGTCCCGGATTGGAGAGGGTGCAGACTGGGCTGAGGGGACCCCCTCCCCCTGTGCATGAATTTCATGCACCGGGCCTCTAGTACAGAATAATATTAAATGTAACCTGTAATTGATAAATTTAAAAATAAACATTTTTAAAACTCAAGTATGTTCTGAATCCACCCACTGTGTCGCCATTCCCACCCACTACTTCAGTCCAGGCTGTAACGATAGCCTCTTAACTAGTTCTTCCCTAGCAAACAGTCTTTAAATATTCATGTCAGATCATGCCATCCTCTGATCAAGCCCCACTAACAACCTCCCATTTATTATACTTGAGCTAACTCCTTAAAAATGGCCAAGAATGTCCTACACAGTGGTTGGCAAACTCATTAGTCAACAGAGCCAAATATCAACAGTACAACGATTGAAATTTCTTTTGAGAGCTAAATTTTTTAAACTTAAACTTCTTCTAATGCCACTTCTTCAAAATAGACTCGCTCAGGCCGTGGTATTTTGTGGAAGAGCCACACTCAAGGGGCCAAAGAGCCGCATGTAGCTCGCAAGCCGCAGTTTGCCGACCACGGCCCTACAGTATCTGCTCCTGCTGCCTGAGATCTTAGCTTATGCCACTACCCCTCACACACTGGGCTTCAACTCTCTGGCCTTTCCGCTATAGCCTGCTCACTCACCTCCTCAGACCTGCTTTCCCTGACATCTCTATCTAAAACAGTCCCCACTGTTTTAGATGCTCTCTATGACATCGTCTTTTTGCTTCATAGCACTTATTGCAATCTGATATTTTATTGTTTATTCATATGTTAATTGACTTATTTTCTGGGATCTCTCTCATTAGAATGTAGGCTCCTATAGAGCAAAGATTTTGTCTGTCTAATTCTTCGGTGAATCTCCAGCATATAGAATGGTGCCTAAGTCATAATAAGCTCTTATAGAATGCATAAACACATTTATTGAATGTATGATTTTATATCCACATGGCAGAACCACTTAGGTAAAATATCCAGATTATTTATTTCATTTCTTCTTTTGCATAGGATGTCTTCATCACAAGAAATGCACTCCTCATTGAGTGAAAGAGAAATGTTGATTTCAGTCATAACAAATGTTCATGATTTCGCTGACCTCTGGTAATGTGGACCTGGCTCTGATGGTAGCTCACTCTTTCAAGAACAAAAAAAGGACATTTTACCGTGTATTCTATTGTATTTTGCAAAATTTTCCTCCCCCATTGAACGCATTCTGAATCTTCCTCTTTGTTACTTATTAGTAAAGCCCCTAGATATAGTTTCATAAAACACTCAGAGGTCAAAGGTCCTGAATTTGCAGAGTGATAACTTCCCAGGGCTCATTCTAAAGTCTGCCACTCCACTTGCCAATAGCTATAAAAACAAAAATCTAACAGAGGAGCTTGGGGATAAGTAGAGTATTTAGTCTGAAAAATAAGTTCACCCAATAATGTACATTACCACAGGCTGAAGACTCACCAACCTGCTTTAGTTCAACGTTGTTACCAAATTACTCATCTTAATTACTGCGTTCTTCTTCTTCTTATCTCATTTTTCCCTAGTCATATTAATGGTCACATAATAATATTAGACAATGTTCACTAAGCTTAACTCTAAAAATAATGGCTGTCTTAAATCAGAGTTAATTAGTATGTCAAGAAGTTCAGGTGATTATGAGACCATGTGATTTTTTAAAAAAGGCATTGGGGAAAAAGTTACTTTAACAAATGCTACATTCATGATTCTATAAAGTATTTTTAATCTTTTTTCTAATATTGTCACTGAAAATTGAATAATGTGATTCTTCAGTGATCATTTGAGTGAGCTCTCCCTAATCCTGCCATCCCTCTGGAAAATATATTTAACATTAATTTATGAATCTTGGTGTCCTTCCTCTTCCAGGCTTAATAGCGAATCATGGTTTATGCTATTTTTATTTCATCATACATAAGGAAGGCTGTCAGGAGCAAAAGATCAGAGTAACATAACTCTCCTCTCCTGCACCCTCGTCAGCAGCTCCTGGAGAAAGCTTTGTGGTTTGAGGGGAGTTAGAAGGCATACTGTCCTTGGCTGTATGCAGAAAATGTTCTGGGACTTGAAGGGGAAGGAGCCAGGGTACTAAGGGACGTCTCTGAGAACTGCATGCATATGTAATAAGCACCGTAAATAAAAGACTTGCTATCCTGAGTATCATGGCCTGAAAACTTGCCCATCTGTAGGTCCTGTGAGGGTACCACGACCTCCCCCTCAATCCTTCACAAGATAATCAGAATATCAGTGCAATCGAGAAGAAACAGAAAAAATAGTTTGCCTTTGTTTCTCTGGTTCCTGAAATACATTTAAGCATGAGCAATTAAGGCCTACCGCCTTAAAATCAACACTAGCAAAGAAGACAACAAAGAGAAGTGGGCAGCAAAGTAAACAAAGAGAAGTGGGCAGCAAAGTAAACAGGGTCTCTCAGTACATGAACAGATTCTCAAGTATATTAAGCTTTGAGTCCTTGGGTTAAGCTGTTATTAGGGTAGTCGCACCTGGGATAGGCCTGGTGAGGGCAGTGCTGTGGACGCTGAATGAGGAGCAGGGAGATGTCCATCAGTCTCCATGATCTAATCTCTGATGAAGCCTGACCTCAAGTCGAGAGACACCATCCACTGCCTTTTCAACTGTGCCAAGTTTCCAAGGGTAAAATTATAAACATTATAATTAATATTTACAGAGCACCTACTAAATCCAAGGCACTATGGACTGCATAAAGATGCCTGAGCTCCTGTCGTCCCCTTCCTGTCCCCTGTAGTAACATGCCACACTGATCATTGTTGATTATCTGTCCATCTTCCACACCCGTCTGCCAACTGGGGACTGGGACCTTGTTTATCCTGACCCCTCTACTTCTCCAGTGCTTAACACCTATTAGGTGCTCAAAACTGTGTTTGAATAAGTGGCTAGAAACTGTGTTTCAATAAGTGGCTAGAAGCTCATAAATTAGTTTCAGAGATAAGGTATAAACACTTGAAAAGTTAATAACACAAGAATAGGTGTCACAAGACAGGACATGACGAGTTCCTGAAAGAAAAGTAAGACAAGTGCTATAGAGGAGGGAGCACCACAGGCTGCAGCAGGGACTTCCTCGGCTGTCAGAGGAGCCCTGGCACTGAGTGTGCTCATGCTTACCCAGCACAGAGGCAGACATACCCATCTAATGAGGGAGGATAGCAGGAGAAGGGAGGGACCAGTTGGGTGACAAAGGGAAGAGGTGTTCTATCATTGGGGTCTCAATTATCACTATGTTTCTATTTGTCCACATTTTAAGTATTTCATGTATTAATTACATTGGGGTAGCCAATAAGACCCTGGGGCTACAATCATTTTGAGGAAGGATTGAGAACTGATATTCATTTGTCATTAATATATTAATACAGGGTGTCCCCCCCAAACTGTGTACAAACTTGGGATAACTATAAAGGTAGTGTTTATTAAAATACATTTCATTTTCAAATGTAATGAAATCTACAGGCATTAGGTGTATACATTTTTGGGGAACATCCTGTATATTTTTAAAGTTGAGGTGAAAGAAATTGATGGCCATTGATGATAGTAAAATAGCATTTCTTAGACCAAGTGGTAAATCTCTAAATGAGGACTATCAGATGAAGGTGATAGGGGAGATCATTTTAGCAGGTGTTTGTTGGCAAGACTGAAATCACATCATGGAGGGGACCCCATCCTTTCCTCTCATGCCTGCTGCTTCCTACCCTCTTAGACCCTGCACCACCTTGAAACAGTCTGAATTTGGAGTCATTGCTCTACCAGCTTTTTGTATTTTTAGGCTAGTTTATTGTTTTCCAGGCTTCTCAGAAGACCATAGTCCCTCAGCACTATAAAGATTTCCTCATATCTTGAATAAATGTAGCTTGATTTCCGCTTATCATCTACGAGACTTTTAGTCAACATGTTGGGTTCAACAGGAATAGCATCTAACTATGTCATTTCTTGGAGTGAAATGGGAGGCTATGTTTGGAAGTCAACTGTTCTGGATTGTGGTTGGTCTATTTCAGATAACATCTCTGAGGCTTGGTATTCTCAGCCATATAGTTGGGATATGACACCCCTGTAGATTGTCCTGTGGATTAAATGGGAGCATGAAGGTAAGCACTTGGTCCTGAATTACAGGGTATCTCAAAATATGTACACACACTTTGAATATAATTATAAAGGCACTGTTTATTAAAATACATTTTATTTTCATTTAACAGCTATTGTCTACATTTGGGGGGACACCTTGTATATTATGTGCTATTCAGTTTTGTCTCCCACATACCCAGTTAGATTGGCATAGACAGAATAAATAGACCAACAGCCATTCAATGCACCCATATTTAGCATCTCTGGGTATATGGCATTGGTAGGCATTCACATGTCCTTTTGGCTAGCACCTAGGATGGTGGGATGTCAGTCTAAGACAATTCATAGTGATAAGGGCAGTGTTATACAAGCGAAAGAGCTCATTAGTGTTCAGTTGACATCATTTTATTAACCTATATTGACTGCTTTTTAAATGCAAATTGAATGCCTTAGTGAAAAATAAATTGAAATATTACTTTGGAAATAGTCTTGAAAAAGCACATTACAGATTGATGCTGGAACCATCACCTGCACAGCTATAAATTACCAGTGCATCAAAAGCCAACTTGATTATTGTCCCTCAGTTAAACAAAGACAATTTAAGGTTTCAGCAAAACCAATAATTCATTAAGAGACAGTGAGCAACTCTATAAATAAAAGAGCTAAGGAGTAAAATGTGATACTCATTCTGTAGAATAAATTAACACAAATATATCAATCAAGCATTCTTAGAATTACCACCCAATTTTATTTGAATAGCTAATTAGCAAAGAGGTCAGAACCACCTGGGATGTGAAAAGATGATAAAGTCTCTTTTAGAATGTACGATAATTCTAGTGATCATATGGGGAAGGTGTGGGTAAAGATATCAAATAGTATATATTTTGGATGAACCCATTTTGCACTAACATCCATCATATGTTACAATTATTAAACAATACAGCCCATCTAACCTCCAAGCAAACTGAGAAATCTCATGTGATCCCACTGTCCTTGACTCCAAGGAGAAATCAAAGCTCCCAGTGGAGAGAAACCAAGAAATATGTATATGTGTTTGCGTTATTATTATTATTGATGTAATGCTTCAAGTGATGCACTCTTTCTAGGTTAAAAAAAAAAATCCATAGGGAAGTTCTGATTTATCTCATCACTGCAAGGTGTCCTCCATACTTGAGCAGAATATTTATCTGTTTATTTAAAAAGGAAGTGCTAATTGGCCAATCTAGTTAATTCCCTGAAGGGAGAACTAGATGAATGGAAGGTTGTTAAGAGGTGTAAGCAGATCAGAAAAGGTAAACCAAACTGTAAATCAAAACCCAAATAATTGTTAGAGAGCGAAAAGAGAAAGTAATTTATGGAGCAGAAAATGCCCTAAACTACATGTGTGCTAATACTGACAGTGACAAGGTTGGGAAAACCATCCAATCCCTGATTGGCCAGGGATCTAATTGCAAACAAGTTTCAGTAATTATACTGTAGAGTCTATGGAATGGAACTGCACTAGGCCATAGTCCCTGAGGCTTAACTCTTTCATTGCACCAACTAGAAATATTTGAGTGTCTACTATAGCAACACACTGGGCCAGGTAGTGTGAAGATGAAAAAATGAATCACAAATAAATCCTGACCGCAAGGGGTCTGAGAAGAAAATATAACAGGAGTAAAGAGAGCAGTGATTTTCAAATTTTTAGCAAAAGTAATCTCACACAGAACTCCACCAGGTAAAACAAACAAAAATGTAGCTCTTCTGGTTGAAGTAGAAGACCAAATATATGGATTGCAGCTGATTTAGTGACTCCTGCTCCAGCACTGTGGGACCTTGAGTCATGCCTAGGGACCCCTTGAGCTCTACATATCAGCATTTGAAAACAATCACTCTGATACAGCCAATCAAGGTAGAAAGTAACAAGTTCCATAAAGGAACAAAGAAGGCTCTGTGAACAGTCAGAAAAAGTTGAGCGTATATTCATCTGGAATGTTTGGAATAGCACAATCCTAAAAGAAACATTATTTTTCAAAAGAATTCATGTAATACGAGTTAGAGCTTTTATCTTTGAGGTCTTTAGTTCCTTCTTTCTAACAATAGGGGACTGCCATAAATTTGGCTAACACATAAAGGACATAACTTTCAAGATAACTACTCAAAGTTTCACTAATCAGCATCAAATAGAGCAAAAACAAAGAACAAGAACCATAACCATCAGTCCAGGAATAAGAGACTTCAGGACTGAGGTAGGGAATATTAAGGACATTTGCCTTCTGATCTACGACAACTCCATGGGTCCATGGGTTCACAACCATTTACTACCATACACGTACAGGATAACCTGGAACAAATCACACAAACTCGCCATACTTCAAATCTTTTTTATACCTAAACATAGAAGCAAACATATGTACGTTTTTAATCCTCATATGAGGACATGTTTTTATTGATTTTAGAGAAAGAGGAAGGAGGAGAGAGAGAAACATTGATGTGAGAGAGTAACATCCATCCATTTTCTCCCATATACACCCTGACAGGGGATTGAACCCACAATCTAGGTATGTACCCTGACAAGGAATTGAACCTGCAACCTTTTTGGTATATGGGACGACACTCCAATCAACTGAGCCACCCAGCCAGGCTTGAATCAGCCATATTTTTCAGTCAAATCATTTCCACCCACAATGATCAGTATCTTATACTAGAGGCCCAGTACACCAAATTGTGCACTGGTAGGGTCCCTAGGGGCTGCTGACCAGGTACTCCCTCCCTTCCCTCAGCTGCCTGCTGCCACTGCCAGCCAAGGGCCTCCTTCCCTTCCCCCAGCTGGCCCCAGCCCCTGGTCGAACTCCCGGGCAACTCCCAGTTGAGGGGACAATTTGCATACTATACTTTTATTATCTTATATGATTGAAGTTCAACCAATCTGATTCAGCTGAGATTTATTTGTGAAAGATGAACAAACCATAAATGATGTGCATCACCAAAAAGTTATGAAAGAAAACTAAGAACTATTAACTAGTTGTTCCCTTGTCTTGCAGTTGTCCCTACCCTGAAGTCCTTAACCAATCCGAGCCTGATTCTCAGGTTGATCAAGTTCAACTAACAAGGAAGAGAACAAGAAAATACTTGTGAATCAATAAAAATCCCATTGAACCAAACTGTCAAGGTCTCAATGATAATAGAAATGTCCATTTAGAGTTTACTACAGCAATCTTGGTATCAAGCACTTTGTAACTTTTATTTTCCATTCTCACAACTCCACGAGGCATGAACTATCATTATTCCCACTTAACAAACAAAGTAACTGAGGCTGATGGAGGAAAAGCTGACCCCTAGCCAATCTCACTCCAAATTTAGCCACTACATTATTTGTTGTTTGATTGTAAGACCACTTTCAGCCTCTGCTTTCAGTAGAGGAAACAAAATATAGCATTTGTTGAGTATTTACTGCTGCTTTACTTTCTTGCATTCATTCATTCAACAAACATCTATTGGTGCCTACTCTTCCCCAGCACTGTTCAATGATGATGAAGGCAAGCCCCTGACCCTCTGGAATATGTTCTAGTGGACTGACACAAATAAAAACAAACCATCAAATAAGCACACAAAGAAATAACTTAGGATAGTGTTAAGTGCAGTAGTTTAAAATAAAAAGTTTAGTAAAATAAATATATAGTAAATATTTTTTAGACATTCCAATATAGTAATTCTTTTGATAGTAATTTTTTTTAAAAGGTGGAGGGTGTCCTGGCCAGTTGGTTGAGCATCACCCCGTGCATGAAAGTGTCACTGGTTGATTGGGCACCTACCTAGGTTGTGGTTCAATCTCCTGTTGGGGCACGTACAGGAGGCAACTGATCGATGTTTTTTTTTTCTTCTCACATCAATGTTTCTCTGTCTTTCTAAAAAAATCAATTAAAAAAAAAGGTAGAGAGCAATAATATGATAGAGAGTGACTGGGACAGGGATCTACTTTAGATAGGGAGCTCAAAGGCCTCCCTGAGGTGGGTCATATGTTGAGCTTTGCGTTTAGATTCTAAAACCCAAAGGATGAAGAAAATATGGTCAAAAGCTCAGAGATGGCCAGTGAGATAGATGTGGGGGAAACGAGCAGAAGCAGTATGAGATACATTCAGCCATGCAAGGAGTTTGTTTGGATTTGAGTCTATGTACTCAGGAAGACGCTGGAAGATCTTTTTTTTTTTTTTTTTTAATATATATTTTTAGTGATTTCAGAGAGGAAGGGAGAGGGAGAGCTAGATAGAAACATCAACGATGAGAGAGAATCATTGATCAGCTGCCTCCTGCACGCCCCTTACTGGGGAACGAGCCAGCAACCTAGCATGTGCCCTTGACCGGAATCGAACCCAGGACCCTTCAATCCACAGGCTGCTGCTCTATCCACTGAGCCAAACCAGCTAGGGTGCCATTGAAAGATCTTAAGCACTAGAGTCACATGATATGATTTCCATTTCTGAAAATCATAGCTGTAATTTCCATTTTTGAAAATGTTAGCTGTAATGTGGGGACGGCTGTTGCAGTGCCCAGTTAGGGACCACATTGTTTGAAAGCATAAATGGAGACTAAGTGGACAGATCCATGAAGTATTTTGGAGGCAGATCCCAGATACAGTGGGATGAACTAGAGGGTGGGGAGGACAATGGGGAAAAGAAGGAATGAAGGGGACACCTAAGTATTGCCCTGAACAACCTAGGTGTGGATGGGGTACCCTTTGTTGAAATGAGAAAGGCTGGCAGAGAAGGTTTATGAGTTCGGCAAGAAGGAGGAGAAATGGAGTTTGAGAGAAAAGATTCTTAGCTCATTATTTTATTTAAGCTCATTATTTTATAATAATCTTTTAATTATTTTATTTAATTATTTTATTTAATTAGTTCTATAAAGTTATTCCCATTTTTCACATGAAGAAATTGAAATTCAGGCAAGTTAAATAACGTGCATAAGTACACTCAGCAAGAAAGTGCCAGGGCTGGGATTTGAGCTGAGGCGTCTGATTATAGAGCCCACCCACGCAGTTACTGTGTACCACACCTCCCAGTGCAGAAAGACTGCGGTTTGGGTACTGGTTTTGTCTCAATGAGCTCCTCTTTCCATATTTTTAAAACTAGGCAAATACTAGTAATACTCACTGCGTAAGAGTGGTAAAAAGCAAAGTGATTAAACAGGGAGTTCTCCCTGCAGTGCAGAGTCCTTCATAAGGATAGGACATTACACCTCCAGACATTGAATCCTGGCAAACATTCTTGATTCTATTAACTATGAGTACTCTGGTTTGACCATGGCCACACCCTAGCCTGGTAGATTCCTGCTGCCTTATTTAGCTTCCAGTCAAAGAGCTTTCCAGGTCCCAGGAGTGGCACTCAGAGATTCTACCCCAAGGGTGGGACAGTGCCTCCTCTCAAATATCACTAGAGAACTTTGGGATTCTCCCTGCCTCCAGGTTGCCTTTTAAGATTTACCTTCAAGAAATGATGTGTCATGCTGAGTCTGGGGCTGTTGTCAGGGACACAGTTGCAGGGACCTGTGTCCTCTGCAGGAGGCTTTCTCGTGACACTTTACAAACTGTGGAAGATGCTCTAAGCCTGCAGCTGAAAGAGTCCTGACCACTGCCCAGCCCCTGTCCCTTTGAGCTAGAAAGTGAAAGGAAGGGGAGGAGAAAGGGGAAGAGAAGACCACCCACTGTGAGCTCTACAGAGTTCTGGGTCCCTTGGTGGGTATTTTTATTCATATTATCTTCTTTACCCCCCTAACAATCTTAGGTGGTAAAACAATTAGTATTCTCACTTAACAGAGATCCTAAAGCTCAGAGTGTTCACTTAACTTGCCAAAATCTACAAAGCAGACTAGAAGCAGAGTCAATATTTTGCCCTACACATATTCAACTCTAAAATGCAATTTTTTTTGTTTGGCTTGGTTTGTTTTGTTTTTCACTAGTGCCAAAGTACAGAATCATGTAATAAAGGAGGCAGACAGCAGGACAAAAGTGTCTCCTTAGAGTGTGCTCAGAATCCTACTGAAAATATGAAGTCACGAGACTAGAGAAACTAAAAATTAATCTGAATTTCAGCTCAGGCATGTCAGAAAAGAAACCTAGGCTTGGTTATTGTTATACATGTCATCAAACTATAATGGAAAACATCACCATATTTAACCAGTCAGATTTTTAGTTCCCAAGGCCATGATAAGGAAGATGACTGAAATTTAGTTTGCATAACTGTAAAGAAACCATGTTAGCAAAAGGAGTAGAAGGAGCTTATCCCATTTCTAGGAGAATCAATTCTTCCATCCAAATGAGAATGCCAAGTGGGAAACGGGGATTTACACGGCTGCCTTTCGTGGGGATGATTTGATTTATGTAAGTAAATTCTGTACCTTTCCAGCTCTGAGCCCAGACTGGTGCGTTAAGCTGATGCATATCAGAGCCGACTCACTTTCTCATTCCAAGTTGATAATTTAAATGCTTACATTAAAGTTTCTATGTTAACTTTCAGGGTTTTAAAAATGAAGTAAGTTCCTGTTCTCCATCAGACCCGGGAGCAATGGGAATTAATGTGATAATGTCTTCAATGAAACGTGGTGGGGACATGTGATTCATGTTGGTTCCCGATCCTTTCCTTCTCTTTAAAACGCCATAAAATGAAAAATACAACAGCTGTTTCATGTTAAAGAGAAATGCAAATGTGCATTAATGCAGCTGAAGAAATATTTTATATGTTCTGAGAATGTATTATTTATATGAATGGAATCAATCTACATTTCCCCCATTTAATAAAATGGCACTTACTGGAATGGCTTTCTCAACTATTTAAGCCAAATACACAAAGAAGAATGGTCTAGGACCTAAGTCAAAGGTATATATCTTTTTCTCTCAAAGTATAGAATAAACAAAACAAAACAAAAATCTGATACTGTTTGCCCACCAAAGACACAAAAGCACTACATTCTCCTTATACCTTGGTTAGTAGATTAACTAGTTTCAGTTGCATATTAAACAATGTCATCAGAAAAGACAGTTATTTAAGTTTAGCTCTGTCATAGGGCAAACTGTGTTCAAACCCAACCTTCTTGTGCTAGTAAATTGTTTTTGGAAAGGCCTCCTGGTGAGCAGTAATGCTTCCTCATTATCATACACCTTCTATTACCTACTTTGGATGCAGATATAAATTATTCAAAACAGGAGAGGTTTCCCCTGCTAATTAGTGGCAGGCTGACTGACCACCTCCCATCAATGCCTAAGGCTTCATTCTATACACAGTTCTCCAACCAGCATAATAGCCCACTTCCATGGTGTGGCTGGGTAATTTTAATCAGTCGTTATGTGTTCCACCGAAACCCAACAGCTGTGCACTTGGATGACCTTATTATCATTAGCAGCAAATTGGCTGTTGAGCAGGGAATTTTCATCAGGAAAGACCACGTGATTTCATAAACTTGGGAATGGCCAGGTTCTATTTCTTTTTTTTCTGACTATAATTTACAACTTAGGAAATGAGCACATTTAGAGTGAAATTCACACTTTAATGAAGAGGGATATATCTAAAATTTCTTTCTGACACATTTTCCACATTCCTTTATTCTCTTCCAGGGAATAAGAGAATTGTCATCATTTAGAAAATGTCCCAATGAATGAAGGAGTAGTTTTCCATGAGTCTTACTTTTGGCTTTGAAAGTATCAAAGTTGCCTCCTGGTGGCTATGGAATCAACAATTCTCTGGGGTCTTAGGGAAATAATTCAAATAATTGCCCCTAAAAGGAGATCTTTAGATCCCTCTGGTGGAAGATGCACATTTTTGGTGCTAAGAAAAAGTAAACTAACCTGCTGGAGACATGATCAGTCACAAAAGCACGTTCCAAACAGGTGAGTAGATGTTAATTTTAAACCCCTGGTGCAGCACAGATGGTACTTTTTTAATAAGGCATCCCAGTACTCCATATATTAGAACAGACCTGCCATTGTTTTAGCCTCTCAGACTTTTAAATTTTCCTATATTACCTTTAATTTATTATGTAACCAAGTTCTTATCTTAAAAAAAATACTCCTAATGGAAGAATTCACTCTCTTCTGTAAGGGTAACTTCTCTAAAGGAGACAGTTTTGTCATAATTAGTCCCTTAATTCTTTGATAATTACCAAAAGCTCATTCTCCTCGTTATTAGCATCCACGCGGTATGTAGATCAATTTCTTTGTGCTACAGTAGTGCTGCCAAATGGGATGATGACCTTGTAGGCATTAAAGATGATGTGTAGATGTGCAGTTGACCATAGAGAGAATGGCATAGAATGCACAAAGGTCTTTCCCTTCCCCCATGGCCTGTGAGGTGATTTCCACATTTGTTATACCAGCCTCAGTTCCCTGTGATGTTTATGGCCTTACCTCTTGTGAGTGTCCCTGGGCAAAGCTGTAAAGGATGTAAAGTAAGACTAAAGCCTTCTCCTATGGTCCCTGTCTGGTTCTCTTTCTCTTTTTCACCCCTATCTGCCCCTACAGTACTGCACTCTAAAGCAGCGGTTGCCAACCGGTGGTCTGTGAGGTCCGAAAGGTTGGCGACCGCTGCTTTAAAGGAACTAGGGCCACCTGGATGGTTCTAAGAGGAGACCTTTGAAGGAGGGTACAGTGGATACTGTGGTGCCCTAGGGCTGCTCTCGAAGGCCAACACCCTATTTCTCATTTCCTGGGGAAGCCAGCTAAGGAAGGCTTCCAGCAGCATCTCTCACTGCGATAGGCCCTCAGCCTTAGGAAACTACTTCACCTAAGTTTATGCCAACTCCCAGGGAGCAGCCAGCAATCAATGACTGGCTAATGCTGGTATACAAAGACCCAGCTCCCGGCCTCCACTGAAACACTCCAAGGGCCATGCCAGCTCTAGAGTCCACATAGGGCTGGCTGAAACCTCAGCTGCAACCTCCCTGCACATCTCTGCTTCTTTCTCTGCTACATCCTGATGTCCTTGCCTCCTTACCAGTGTATTTCTTGAGAGCACCCCCAACCCAAAGTAAAATAAAATGAGGTTTAAGAGACAGGCAGAATCAAGTGTTTTAGAACAAATTCCAAGAGCAGAGGGAGTTTTCAAACAGTTTCAACATTGGAATCTGCCATATATGCTCAAATGAGCTGGTTCCCCAGGGCATCTTCTGGCTGTTCAGAACACTCACCAATGTTTGCTTTAATAAACCTCCACTCAGAAGCCCCTACAGCCCAAGCACGCTGGTCATTACTAGTTCTATAGAATGGCACCTGGCAAACACGCTACAGCCCAACATCCCTCTTCAGACTTCCATCTGAAATTCCAAGGCCGAGTAGTCCAACTGTCCCTTATTGCTACATCCCAACCCTCTGCCCCTCTCGTCACTGTTTCCCATAATCCAAGCCATAACTCAAATCCTCTGGACAGCTGTCAATTCCCTGAGCACTCTGGAAGCTCAGTTCATTGCCAAGAAGTTACCTTAGATTCTCAACTATGCTGTTGTACATAAAGGTGAAGGGGTGTGTGTTTTTTCTTACAAGTTTGCTTTAAATACAGACATATTTTTCTCCAGGCACTTGTTTCCTGCCCTCACAGGAAGGAGAGTCAATATTCTCCTTCCCATTTTATAGATGAGGAAACAGAAGTACAGAGGAGTGACCGACCTTCTGAGGGCCACACCATCAGAGTGGTAAAAACAGGATTCAAACTCAGCCAGTGCTCTCAACCAATAGCCCTTTGGCCTTGCCCCATTCCCAGCATCCACCAACATATACTCTGAATGCTGCTGTAACCCAATAATGGAATACCAATACCCCCAACTAATGACCATGCATCTGAATTAAAGACCCAAATATGCAATAACTTAATCTCTATTTGAATGGCTGAGAGGAACCTAAAATTCACAGTATTAAAAACTGAGCTTATTTTTATCCCTACAAATGCTCTTTCTCCTTCTAAACCTCAATAACTAGTGTTATTATCCATTTGAATGAGCAAGCTAGAAACCTCATTGTCATTCTTAATTTTGCCCCAAGCAACTTCTATACCCAGCCAACATTTATTTATTGATAATGTCTAATTAAAGATTACCTCTTTAATCTTTCAAATTAATTCATTTTTTCTATTCCCACTCTTTCAACTTCATTCTAGTTCTCTTTGTTACCTTATTTTACTGCAATAGCCTCTATTTAGTCTCTGCCAATAGTGAGAATCTATATCTGTGCTGAAAAAGACTCAGAGGCCATGACCAGAGCAATGGAATTAATGTTGTGGTTGATTAGTCATGTTTGCCAGGGGAATGATGAGCAAGTGATGCACTAGTACTAGGACTTACCACCTTTTTCTTAGCATCCTAACTTAATACTTAATACATGGAGGGCACATAATAAATGATGCCAGCAAAAATCTTCGACAATATATTAGCATACTGAATTAAACAATACTTTGAAAGGATTACACATCATGATCAAGTGAATTTACTCCAGGGATGGATGCAAGGATAGTTCAATATCTGTAAATCAATCAGTGTGATATACTACATCAACAAAATGAAGAATAAAATTGTATGATCATCTTAATAGCTGCCGAAAAAGCATTTGACAAAATTTAACATCTATTCATGATAAAATCTCTCAACAAAGTTGGTATAGGGGAAATATACCTCAACATAATAAAGCCCATATATAACAATCCCACAGCCAACATCATATTCAATGGTTAAAAGCTGAAAGCCTTTCCTCTAAGATCAAGCACTGGACAAGGATAACTATTCTTGACACTTTTATTTAACATAGTATTGGAAGTTCTAGCCAGAGCCATTAGGTAAGAGAAATAAATAAAAGGAATCCAGATTAGAAAAGAAGAAGTAAAACTATCACTATTTTCAGATGGCATATTATATATAGAAATCCTAATAAGTCTCCCCCCCCCAAAGAAAACCTGTTAAAACTAATAAAAAATAATTTAGCAGTTATAGGATATAAAATCAATATACAAAAATCTGTTGTATTCTATACACTAATAACAAACCATAAGAAAGATAAAGAAAACAATCCCATCTATAACTGCATAAAAAATAATAAAATATATAGGAATAAATTTAACCAGCAAGGTGAAAGATCTATACACTGAAAATTATAAGACAATGATAAAAGAAATTAAAGAAGGCACAAATAAATGGAAACGTACTCCATGCTTAAGGATTGGAAGAATTAATGTTATTTAAATGTCCATACCACCCAAAGCAATCTACAGATTCACTGCAATCCTTATTGAATTCCATTTTTCACAAAAATAGAACAAATAATCTTAAAATTTGTATAGAGCCACAAAAGACTCTGAATAGCCAAAGCAATCTTGAGAAAGAAAAACAAATCGGGAGACACAATGCTCAGATTTCAAACTATATCCCAAAGTTATAGTAATCAAAAGAGTATGGTTGGGCATTAAAAACAGACACATAGAGCAATGGAACAAAATAGAGAATGTAGAAATAAACCCTCGAATATATCATCAATTAATTTATGACAAAGCAGCCAAGAATGTGCAATGGGGAAAGGAAAATCTCTTCAATAAACAGTATTGAGAAAAATTGGGCAGCCACATGCAAAAGAATGAAACTAGACCACCATTTTAAATGATACACAAAAAATAACTAAAAATAGATTAAATACTTAAATGTGAGACCTAACACCATAAAACTCCTAGAGGAAAACATTGGCAGTAAATTTTTTGACTGGTCTTGGTGATGATATTTTGGATTTTATACCAAAAGCAAAGACAACACAAGAAAAAATAAACAAGTGGGACTACATCAAATTAAAACCTTTTGCACAGCAAAGGAAACCATTAACAAAAGGCAACTTACAGAAGAAGAAAACATATTTGCAAATCATTTATTTGATAAAGTATTAATATCCAAAATATAAAAAGAAACCACAGCCCTAACCAGTTTGGCTCAGTGGATAGAGCGGCAGCCTGCGGACTTAAAGGTCCCAGGTTCGATTCCGGTCAAGGGCATGTACCTTGGTTGTGGGCACATCCCCAGTAGGGGGTGTGCAGGAGGCAGCTGATCAATGTTTCTAACTCTCCATTCCTCTCCCTTCCTTCCTCTCTGTAAAAAAGCAATAAAATATAGTTTTTTAAAAAAAGAAACCACATAAAACTCAATAGCAAAAACAAAAAACAAAACAAAACCAAAAAAAACACAACAAAACAACACAAACAATTCAATTTTTTAAAAAATGGGCAAACGATTTGAAATAGACTTTTTTCCAAAGAAGACATATAGCTAGATGGCCAAAAAGTACATGAAAAGGTGTCAACAGCCCTGGCCAGTGTAGTTCAGTTAACTGGATTATTGTCTTGTACACCAAAATATGGCGGTTCAATTTCCAGTCAGAACACATACCCAGGTTTGGAGTTCGATCCCAGCAGGAGGCAACTGATCAACATTGATATTTCTCCCTCAAATCTCTCTCTCTCTCTCTCTCTCTCTCTCTCTCTCTTGCAAATCAAAACTATAATGAGATATCAGTTCATACCTGTTAGCATTGCTATTATCAAAAAGACAAAAAATAACAAGAGTTGGCAAGAATGTGGAGAAAAGAGAACGCTTTTGCACTGTTGATGGGACTGTCATTGGTGTAGCCACTATGGAAAACAGTGTGGAGGTTACCCAAAAAAATTTAAAATAAAACTACTATATTATTTAGCAATTCTACTTCTGGTTATTTATCCAAAGAAAATTAAAACATTAATTTTAAAAAATATATTTTTATATATTTATAAATATATAAATATTCTTATGTTTTATATGTTCATTGCAGCATTACTTATAATAGCGAAGACATAGAAACAACATAAATGTCCATTGATGGATTATTATATAGAGAAAATATGATATATATTATTTTACTTCTCAGGCAAAGCAAGTTTTTATATGTTAACTAGAGGTCTGGTGCACAAATTCATGCACCAGTGGGGTCCCTTGGCCTGGCCTGCAGGATTGGGCCCAGACCGGCTCTCCAACATCCCCTGAGGGGTCCTAGATTGTGAGAGGGCACAGGCCAGGCTGAGGGACCCCACTGGTGCATGATTGGGGTGGGGAGGGACACGGGAGGTTGGCCAGCTGGGGAGGAACTGCAAGAGGGCTCCAGGGCATGTTTGGCCTGTCTTGCTCAGTCCCAATTGTCCAGATCCCAGCAGCAAGCTAACCTACCAGTCAGAGTGTCTGCCCCCTAGTGGACAGTGCACATCATAGCAAGCAGTTGAGCGGCCTTAGCATATAATTAGCATATTACCCTTTGATTGGTTGAATGGCCGCCTGGATGACTGGACACTTAGCATATTAGGCTTTTATTATATAGAATTGTTTGTTATTTTTATTCTGCATCCTTCTTCTCAGTACAATCACTAATTCTCATTTAATTTATAAAGGTTGCAATGGTTTGCTGGGCTGCCTCCCTCAAGATTCAAGTAGCTTACTAATAATAACACAGAGCTGCTGAACCTTAGCATCTATTCGTCTGTAAAACTAAAGACATCTTAACATTTGCAGGACTCCCATCTGCTGCAATTTATTCTGATCAGATGCCCATAGTCCAGTGTTATTCGCTGGAGAGCGTCTAAAAGTGCTGGCCATTTTGAAGGTGAATCTTTGCTAATGCACTTTGTTGTTGCCAAATAATTAGGAATTAACTTTCACATTTATATAAAAGATTGTGAATGGAGAGGAAAATGTGTTTCAGCATTTAGTCAATTTTTTGCTTTTCTGGCTTTTCTTTTGTGGTGGAAACCCAACCTGCTCATATAATTCATATATGTCAAATAACATTAAGTGTCCTCAAGTAACTCAGTTGGCAGGAAGGGAGCCCATCAGATATTAGAAAGAGAACACATAAGTGAAGAATTGAATGTGTCTAAATCTCTCTCACACCAGAACATGAGTATCATGACTCACATCAGAAATGAGGTTATGGGATCCTAGGTTTCAGACAGGTTCTTCTCATTGAAGTTTCTGGGGCAGCAGCACCAGAAACACCAGGGATGTGGAACCCAAGGACCATAGGCAAAGGACAAGCAAGGAAGGCATTGGATAGTGTCAGGCCAATGAATATCCTATATAATAAAAGCCGAATATGCTAAGTGTCTGGTCATCCAGGTGGCCATTTAACCAATTAAAGTGTAATCTTATCTAATAAAAGAGTAATATGCAAATTGACTGTCATTCCAACACACAAGATGGCTGCCCCCATGTGGTCAAAGATGGCTGCCCCATATGGACACAAGATGGCTGCCACAAGATGACCAGCAGGGGAGGGCAGTTGGGAGGAACCAGGACTGCAAGGGAGGGCAGTTGGGGGCGATCAAGCCTGCAGGGGAGGGCAGTTAGGGGTGATCAGGCCTGCAGAAGAAGGAAGTTGGGGGCAACTGAGCCTGCAGGGAAGGGAAGTTGCGGGGGACCAGGTCTGCAGGGGAGGGAAGCTGGGAGGACCAGGCCTGCAGGAGAGGGAAGTTGGGGGTGACCAGGCCTGCAGGGAAGGGCAGTTGGGGGGGACCCAGGCCTGCAGAGGAGAGTTGCTGGGGGGACCAGGCCTGCAAGGGAGGGCAGTTGGGGGCAAACAAGCCTGCAGGGGAGGGCAGTTAGGGTTGACCAGGCTGGCAGAGGAGGGAAGTTGGGGCAACCAGGCCTGCAGGGAAGGGCAGTTAGGGGTTACCATGCCTGCAGGAGAGGGCAGATAGGGGTGAACAGGCTGGCAGAGGAGGGAAGTTGGGGGTGACCAGGACTGCAGGGGAGGGCAGTTAGGGGTGACCAGGCTGGCAGAGGAAGGAAGTTGGGAGCAACCGGGCCTGCAGGGAAGGGCAGTTGGGGGGGACCCTGGCCTGCAGGGGAGAGCAGTTAGGGACAATCGGGCTGGCAGGGGAGCAGTTAGGCATCAATCAGGTTGGCAGGGGAGTGGTTAGGGGGTGATCAGGCTGGCAGGCAGAAGCAGTTAGGGGCAATCAGGAAGGCAGGCAGGTGAGCAGTTGGGAACCAGCAGTCCTGGATTATGAGACGGATGTCTCAGATTGGAGAGGATGCAGGCTGGCAGTTGGACATCCCTCTCGCAATCCAGGACCTCTGGCTCCTAACTGCTCACCTGCCTGCCTGATCCCCCTAACTGCCCTGCCCTGCTGGCCTGATCCCCATAACTGCCCTCCCCTGCCAGCCTGGTCACCCCTAACTGCCCTCCCCTGCTGGCCTGGTCGCTCCTATTAACTTTTTTTTTTTTTTCAATTATCCCCTTCACACACAATTGTATTTGACTTCCTTATTGGCTTCTCCCTCTCATACAATTTTTCTCTCTCCTTTATGTAACACTTTTTCCTATTGACTCATCATTTATAGACTTTTCTTTCCTCCTTATTTCCTACTTCTGTTCATCATTCTTCTTCCCATCTTTCTCCTACCCTCCCTCTCTCCCCACATTCCTTCTTTCCTTTATCTTCACCCCTGCCCTCCCTCCCCTTTTCCTTCCTTCCCACCTTAATTTTTTTCTTTACTTCCTCCCTCAAACCTGCTTTGCTCCCTCTATTTCTTCCTTTTTCCCATTCTCCTTTTAAGCTCTACTGGCTCCCCTTTAAACTTTTCTTCCCTCCCTCTTTCTCTCTCATCTACCTTTCCCATACATTCTTCTCTACTTACTTCCACTGTTTTAATATCTATCTACCTGCCTAATTATTCACTATCATTTATCTTTTTTCTTTTCTGACTCCTACTTTTAAAATCTGTCCCCAGACTATACTTGATTTTCATTATAGCTCTTACAGTTCACTCATACATTCTCTTTCCTTAACTCTGCTCTCCACTGACTCCTTTATAAAGTTATTCCCTCCCTCCTTCCCTTCTTAAAGCTTCCATTGGGGAGGGGGGAGTTAACCCCAAGCCCAGGACTCAGCCCTGTACAGGTGTTCGCCGTCTCCCCTCCCCCGGCCTCCCTGCCGCTGTCCTGCTCCCATTCCCTGCCTGGGACGCCTGGCCCAGCAAGGGTGGCCAAGGCCCGTGTGGCCTGGGTGCTGCTGCCACGAAGCAGGAGCGCCTCCACCCAGAGGGCCTTGGACTGTCCTCCACTCCATCCCGGACCCATGGGCGCCTCCCCGCCAACTGCTGCCACCGACCTCCTCCTGCGTCGTCTGCACCCTGCCCCTCACTGGGCACACCAGCTCTCCCCACCCATCCCCCATGGTCGCCACCCCCTCCCGCATGCAGCTCCGCGTTTCCTTCCCTTTTCCATTCCTGCGTCTTTTTCTTGTTCCCTTTCTGTATTTCTGTTTCTTCTCTTGACCTGTCTGTATGCAGGCCTGCCTTCCTCTCCCTCTTCTTTCTAATGCCCTCCTATCATATCCTAACCTACCCCGAGCCTTGCAGCTGCCTGAGCAGAGGGGGGACACAGCCTGCTGATCCGGTCATGACATGATGCTGTAATGGACAATTTGCATATTCCTCTATTATATATATATGGATAATAGTTTGGGGAGTAGGCATTCATGGATAGGCAGCAAGAGTAGCGGTAGCAATCACTGTATGAAGAGTATGACTTGTAATGAAATAGAAATATCAACAAAACACCATTGGCAGTGAACAGGCAGGAGAAACCCATTTAAATGAAATGATATTTCAAAATATCCAGTCTCCCCTATCTCATTACTAGTAAATGTGAATTCCATTTGCACAGGCCAAAAATCTTGGTGTTGTTTTTGGCTCCTCTTCTTCCCACATCTCATGCCCAAACCATCAGCAAATCCTGTTAGTTCTATCTTCAGAAATACTCAGAATTAATCCACTGCTCACTGTCTCCCCCAGTACCACCTCCTTCAAACACTGTCGTCTCTCATCCAGATTCTGCAGTGGCTTCCACACTTCTCCCTGCTTCTTCCCTTTCCTGCTATGATCTGTTCTCAATGCAGCAATGACCAGGGTCCTTTTAAAATGTTAGCTCGCGTTCCCCACTGCTCAAAATCCTCCAAAGGTGCTCCTGTCTCACACAGAGCAAAGCTCTGGATCCTTAAGATGCCTGTCAGGTCCTTTTTCCGCACCCCCCCCCCCACTCTCCCTAATCAACTCAGTTCCTGCCATGCTGACCTTGATGTTCCTCAGCCACGCCAGCCGTTCCTGCCTTGGTCCTCTGTATTCACTGTGTGTGTTCGTTTGGGCCATCTAAGTAGCAGATGACAAGGGATTAGAAGAGCAAGAGATATATTGAGGGGAAATGTGGGGGAGGATTAATGGGATGGAGGAGGAGGAGATGGAAAGGCCTTGGGCCACAATGCCGGTCTGACACCTGTGAGGAAGAGGGGCAGGAAACTTTCAGACTGCAGTGCACTCCTAAGGATGCTTCCAGCAGGCAAAGAGGTTGTTTTTGAGCCACAGGTGCCTGCAGAGGTGTCCCCATCGCATGGGATAGTCCTGAATTACCAGGTGCACCGGTTAATAATGTGGATTTTGTAATCAAAGAAAATGGGATAATTTCAAGAGAAACATCAAAAGTGCTTTATTCAATGTAATGTTCATCACTACCTACACATTTCCCCCACCTTTCAGGTAATTTATGGATACCGTCCCAATAGAACTGTTCTTGTTTTGAGGCAAACCATTCAGAGACCCATTTTTCCACTTCTTTGTACGTTTTGAAGTGCTGCTCAGAAAGTGCATGTGCCTGCCTTCTGGAACCATTGGAACAAGTGGTAATCTGAAGGAGCAAGGTCTGGTGAATACAGTAAGTGGGTTAATACTTCCCAGGCAAGATCTTTTAATGTGTCTTGAACTGGTTTTGAAGTGTGTGATGGTACATTATCATGAAGCAAAATTACTTTGCCATGTCTTCTGGCACACTCTGGTCGTTTTACAATCAACACGTGGTTCAAATTAATTATTTGTTGTTGGTAGCGATCAGTATTAATGGTTTCACCTGGTTTTAGAAGCTCATAACACACCACACCTTTCTGATTCCACCAAACGCAGAGCACTGTCTTCTTTCAGAAGCGATTTGGCCTTGCAGTCGATGTTGATGGTTGACCTGGATCAACCCATGATTTTGTGCCTTTGGGATTCTCAAAATAAATCCACTTTTCATTGCCAGTCACAATTAGATGCAAAAGAGACTTTGTGTAGTGCCGTTGAAGCAACATTTTACTTATGGCTTTTCGGTTTTCCATTTGTCTTTCGTTCAGTTGATGTGGCACCCATTTTCCTTCCTTTAAAATCTTTCCCATTGCTTGTAAATGATCGTAAATTGTTTCTGCAAGTTGTTTTTGAGACTGACATGCATCTTCATCCAATAATGTTTGTAATTATTGGTCTTCAAACTTTTTCAGTTGACCTGGACGTTCTTTGTCTTTTACATCGAAATCATCACTTTTAAAGCATTTAAACCAGCATTCACAAGTATCTTGAGTTGGAGTATGTTCACCATAAGTTTCCTGAAGGATACAATAACTTTTTCTTCAAAATAAAGTAATGAATTAAAACTTCCCACAAATGCTCTTTTTTTGGCACAAAATTCGACATTTTAGAGCGTAAAAATATCTGATGTTAACACCTTCAGCAAATTTGACATATGAAGTTTTGAAGCTTGCTGTCAACACAACAAGATAGCATACATATCAAATCACATATATATCAATATATGTGTAACTCCATCTATTGAAAAAAATCCACATTATTAACTGGTACACCTATTAGTACCACACTTTGCTCAGCTACTTGCTGGGAGAGGCTCAGGGGAAGTGTGGCATCCATGTGAATGTGGTGGTGAGTCCAGAGAGTGGCCGATGGGCTGTAGTCACCTGTGTTCCTCTGGCAGAGACCTGTGGCCACCACGCTGCTCCATCTACCTGGAGTGATCCTTCACCAGATTCCAGCATGACTAGTCTCCTCGCTTTGTTTAGGTCTCTGTTCAAAGGTCACTTTATCAGTGAGGCCTACCCTGACTCCCCAAATAAAGCAGCACTCCCTACCCACCTTAACCTGGTTTATTTTTCTCCATAGAGTTTCTCTCCATCAGACATATTATAGAATAACTTTTTTTTGTTATCTCTCCTCCCACTAGAACGTAAACTTCATGAAGGCAGAGATTTATCTGGGTTTTTATGTACTGCCATATTCCCAGCTTTTAGAATAATATTAATAATACACAACACATAGAACTTGCTCAGTATATATATGGTGAATAAATGAATCTTAAAAGATATAGGTTAATTTCATCATTGCACATGCATTTAAATTCCCTGCTGATTTTAAAACCTGAATTCCCCTTAAAATCTTGTTTAATCTTCTCAGCAATAATAACAAGAAAATCTGTTAAAATGCATTCAAATTATAGAGGCTTAATATTAAAACATATATATATATATATATATATATATATATATATATATGCCTAATATGCAAAGTGTCCTCTTGAGAGTTCAACCTATTGGAGTTTGATCGCTCACTATGATGTGCACTGACCACCAGGGGGCGGCGCGGAATGAAGGAAGGCCCCAGCAGGCAGCCGGCAGCCAGGAAGGGAGACCCTGGCTGGCAGCTGGCAGCCGCTAGGGACCCTACCTGTGCAGGAGTTTTGTGCACTGGGCCTCTAGTAATGAAATAAACCATGTAGTTTAGCAGAACCTCTAAATTCTCCATGCATCTCCATTTACTATCTGAGATTTGCAAGCTATCTTAAGGATCCAGATATCTCCATATAGAGTTTTATTTTACTCCTTGATTAGTATATTTTAGTGGTTTCCAAAGTTTGGTGTGCAAAACCTACTTTTTAGGTTGTATATAGGTCATGTTGTTTGTACTTATGGGAAATATTATGGATTTTCAAAGGTAATTTTGACATATTCCATGCGATCTGTAGTGTTGGTTCTTCAGAAGCAGACCCTGAGATGATAATTTATGTGAAAACAATGTATTAGATTGTTCTCCCTAGAAAAAAATGAGTAGGGGCAGAGGAAGTCGGACTGTGAATAAAAGGAGGCCAAGCAGAGATGGGATATGAAGCAAACTCCCACAGAGGAGTTTGGCCTAATCCTGCAGGGGGTCTGACATAGTGGAGGTTGGTCCTCAGCATTGTCCTTAGGGCACCAGCCATTGCTGAGGGGCTGTGCCCAAGGGGATGTACATTCCCAGGCACTTTCACTCTAGGAGCACAGCAGCAAAGTAGGCAGCAGCAGCCTATGGGAAGCCCAGAAAAAGCTGCTGCTGCTGGGTGTTGGAAGTAAAAACAGAGGGGAGCCAGAGTACATGAGATGGTGCAAGGACCAGGGATGATGCAGTAATGGAGCAAGGACCCATGGACAGAACACAGGCATTGCCTGCTGCACGTGCTGACTACCTGTGTCTCACTGAGTACAGTTCCAGAAGAAGAAGCAGAAAGGTATGTTACAGTAAAACAAGTCAGCAATCAACTTGGAATATGCTTTTCAAGTTCTTGATTTCCCTTGTTATCCATGAGCATTTACTTATATGTGCAATTGAATTTATTTAAATCACCTATAGATTGATCCAAACGTTATTCTTGAGACCACAACATCTTGTTGCCTTTTTAAGTAGAGCTGTGTTACAAGGCCATGGAGCTACACTAACTAGTATGCTTCTTTCCCCCCACTCAATTGTAGTTAAATACTATGTCCTCCCATCATTGCGTGTGGTAGGTAACTTCTAAGATCTCAGCCAACCACTTGAGACTATAAAAACTTTTGAACAACTGCTCAACTCTGAGCCAGATGGCAGGGTCAAACATGTTAGCCAGGTCAGGTCAAATTGTGGTGCCATTCTCTGTGCTTAGAATTCTGTTCATAACAGCTTCCTTATGGTAGATGAGAGGATAAACCTGTACTGAACTCTGTAGACCATGAAACAAACTAAGAGGCGGAAGAACAGCATTCAGCAAATAACCTCAGGCATAATAATTACAAAAGGCTTCAGTATTCTTTTTTTTTTTTAACTGAGCTAATGAGATTTTCTTGAAATTTCCATTCTGCAATAAAAGCCTATTATTCAACAGTTCAGTGAGACATGCCCCAATTCACTGCTCAATAACTGAGTAGATTACCTCATAATAGCCTCTGTTTGGGGGAATACTCGTGGTCTTCTAGAGGCCTGTGATAATTTTGACACTGTTTAACATTACACCACAGAGAGATGAAAACTCACAGTTGTTAAATGCTAAGTACATATGGTAGTAGCTCATTTAATCTCCACAATACTATTGTATTAGATATGCTTCTTATAGGTGATGAACCTAAGGTTCAAGAAATGCAATAATTTGTACAGAGTCACATAAGCTAGCAAATACAGAGTAGGGATTCATACCCAGGGAGGCCTGATTCTTTCCATTCTGCTGATACAATGGGAAGAATCCCTAGAGCAGGAATTATTCCTAGGAAACAACACCGCATCCCACTCAAGGAATATCCCCTGTCTTAGTCAGTTCAGGCAGCTATATCAAACTACCCTAGATTGGGTGGCTTATAAACAACAGAAATTTATTTCTTACCATTTGGGAGGCTAAAAGTCAGAGATCAGAGTGCCAGCATGGTGAAGTCAGGGCACTCCTCTGGGATGATTACTTGACAGGTGCCCATGTGGTAGAAGGGGTGAGGGAGCTCTCTGGGGTCTCTTTTATAGGAAAACTAATGCCATTCCTGAAGGATCTACCCTCATGACCTAGTCACCTCCTGCCAATGCCACCACTTTGGGGTTTAGTACTTCAACATATCAATTTTGAAGGACACAAAAAGTTATTCCACAACATTCCCTGCTCCCAGGAAAGAGAATTGATGGTATGTGCCTGTCTGGATTTCAAAGCTGTTATGGATGACTGACCGCTACCTGCCCCCCATTCTCCTTTTGGGATGGAAGTGTCTATTGTGGCTACACTATGCCTTTCTCGCCATTGTATGTTAAGTGTGTGTAGGTATAAACAGTTTGTTTCTATAGTTTGTGGGTCTTCAGATCAAGAAGAATTTGTACTCAAGGAGCTGAGCTCAAAGATTCATATCCAAGGACACTCATCCACACCCAGATCAGGTTTCAATAAAGAGATCCTTGACAGCCAATGCTGCAATAGGATGTCATTTGAGAGGGGAAGTCCTTGGAAAAGGGTGAGTATACATATCTTTCATATGGAAAATATGTAAATAATTTGTGGCCATAAGGTGAATTGTAGTAGATACATTTTTTGCTGCTACCCCATTGAGTAGTAATCTTCATAACCTTGAATCTGCATGAGCGTTAGTGGCTTTCTCAACCAAATAAATGCTTCAGAAGTGGTATTCTGGGTCTTCCAAGACTCAGTTATAAGAAGCCTTGCAGCTTCCATCTCTTAGAATGTTTACCCTGGATACAGGAAACCATCAAACAAGCAATCTGACAACTTTGACACTGCCTTATTGCTTAAGTTTGAATATAGAAAAGAGTTGAGGGGCTTTTGAAGAGAGAGAGAGAGAGAGAGAGAGAGAGAGAGAGAGAGAGAGAGAGAGAGAGAGAGAGATATGCCTGTCCAACCTCCTAGCTGTCTTACTCAGCCCAGCGCCCAGGCACCAGATATGTGACTGAAGAAGCCCTCTTGAACATTCCAGCTCCACTAGACACATCATGTAAAAGAATCAAGGAAGCCAGCCTTCAGCTAGAAACAGGCCCTGGGCATATGACCCCAGCTGAGCTATCTCAATCACCTCCTGCCATGTAAGTACCCCAGCTGAGACCCAGCTATCAAGAGGCAGAGATAAGCCACCTTCACTATGCCCGGGCCAAATTCATGATCAACAAAATCTTGAACATAATAAAATAGTTGTTTTCTGCCACTAAGTTGTGGGGTAATTTGTCAAACAACAATGGATAAATGGAACAATACTGCTAAGGACTCCCTAAGGAAAGTGATTGAGTTGCCCATCAGTTGTTTGCAATGGTCATCTTATGAAAAGTAGTAGTATATTCAATATCATTTATTATTAGTTTGATCATTAAAGTAATACAGGATTATAAGAAAATATATAAATACATAAAAAATAAAATTATCATAATCTCACCACCAAGAGATACATTTCCCTTTTTAAAGTGTGTATGTATGTATTAGAATGACACTATGTATAGCCATTATCTATTGCTGCATAAAAGCATACCCAAATTAAAGACTTTCAATAAAAACAATTTTATTATTATTCATAAGTCTGTGGATCCAATTGAGTGATTTTATAGGCAGCTGGTGAGTCAACTGGAGCTGGACATTCCAGGTGACCTTGCTCACCTGAATAGGCTGTGGGCAGGCTGGTAGCTTTATGGAGCCAACGCTGGAATGTCTCTGCTCCACATGGTCTCTCATCCTCAAGGAGCCTAGACTAGCCTTTTTCACATGGATATCTCAGGACAGCAAAAGTGTGAGATTAACTTCAAGATCTCCTGGAGCCTACACTAGAACTCTTATGGCATCAATTCTGCCACATCCTACAAGTCTAAGAAAGCCACAAGGCAAGTCAGATTCAAGTGGGTAGAGACAGTGACTCTACCTCTTGACAGGAGGAGCAATCGTCAACTTTGCAAAGGTGCATTAGTAGGGGGTGGGAGGAATCTGTGGCTATTATTAGTAGTGTTGGTATTGTCTACAATACTATACTTGAACTCTTCTACCCACATTTTTAAAACTGTTATGCTTGGACAATATTTACCAACTGTAATCAAAACAGTTTGGGTAAACAAATTCTGTTTGTCACCCTCTAAGAAAGATGGTTATTATGTCTCAGGTAGATGAGTTCTTGTCTCAATATTGAGAATAGAGTTTGTTTTCTCTAAGGAAAAAACTTCTTGTAGGAACCAGCAGTAGTCTTCTGAGTGAACAGATCAATTAATTCAGTTTCCATTTTTCCTGCCTTGAACTGATGGGTAGTTTAACTGCCCTGAGTTAATACTGCCTAAACATCTCTTGGAGGCCCCTGGTCACCACCTTCAGGGCTCTCCATCCTCTGAACCAGATCACTGAGCGATGTAATGATAGAACAGGGCCCCTGGGCCTGGGGCTGACCTTCATTGCCATATTCTGATTGAGTGTTTATCTCAAAGACTTGTAAGTACTCTAACCTGCAATACTGCGGTCCCCAAGATTTATTTCTGAGAGAAATGGTTGTCTCCATCTTGCTTTGGGCAAAAACATCTCATGAGTTGAGGTTATACACCCTGAATAAGTTAAATCCCAGGGATGCATAAAGGTTAAATGAAAAAGTCAAAATAAGTGGGCGATCCAAGTAAGTAGACCAGTTTGAGAAACACCTGGGAAGTGAGGGTGAGAGCTGCATCCCTGTCCTCAGCCATAATGCGGACTTCTGCTCGCCGCAGACACAGCTATTAATCATATCGGTTATTTTTAGAATACCTTAGAAATGAAAGTGCCCTTCTGGGTTGCTATTGTCTTCTCTTAGGTCAATGGTACATGACAAGTGTATTATGAAAAAAAAAATCTCCCATGTTTTTGAGTCTTGAAGCACAGAAACTTCTCCCTGGCTAAGGTCCGTACTCCATTACCACTCCTTCAGAAAACTTCTTTTAAAAAAATACATTTTTATTAATTTTAGAAAGGAAGAGAGAGACAGAAACATCAATGATGACAGAGAACCACCAACCGGCCGCCCCCTGCCCGTCCCCCACCAGGGATCAAACAAACTTCTTGATCAAATGGTTTATTTAAACAGTTTGCATTGTACCCATTTCAATGTGACATGATTAGATAGCCTTGGTATTAAATGGCAACCGGAGAAAGAAGCAGTTGAGAAAAGGGATTATAGGTATGGGCCCTGGCAGGGACTAATTTGGTTTCAAGCTCTGGCTCAGCTACTTACCACTCACTGTGTGAGCTAGAGCAAGTTAACTTGCATGTTGAGCTTTGTTCCCCCATGTGAGGCAGGGCGATAAGTTTGCTAGAGAACTGATGGGGGTAATGCAAGTAAAGCATTTGGCACAGTGTCTGGCACATGGTGAGTACTGAATAACTGTAAGCAGTGGTTGTTGTTAAAGTCAGCCCAATTTGGTGTCACAGGCCTCTTTATCACAGGATGTCAGTGGGACAGATGACAACTGTAGCAGAGGCTTTCTACACTGCCGGGAGAGGAGTGCACTGTACCTCATTAAGCCCAAATAGGACATGACATGATACACAGTGGAACTGGATCCATGTAGTAGGGAGGTATACTATAATGAGTTGAATTAAATGTGTGAAATGCTAAGCTTCTGTAACTATTGAAATTTTATCATTCTCTCTGGATGCATATAATACAACTTGAAAACAGCGAAATCGAACAAACCCCAATGCCACTTATTAAAATTCAGAAAAACAAACCAAATGTAGGTATTGTTATAGCTCTGAGGAATCTAGTTAACATCAGAAGTTATTTTTCCTGACCTCAAAATATCCACTTTCCCTCCCAGGCAGAGGAATGCTGTGCATGCTGCTACTTACCAATGGAGGCTTCAAGCATAGATGTCCACAGGCCAAGTTCCCCCTCCCTCCCTCCCCAACCAACCACAAAAGAAAGATAAACTCACTAATCCAGGGTAATTAATAATTCATGTTTACCTATACCCAAACCAGTGTGCTGAAAAGTAAACATGGTGTTCTATAATTTGGAGGTGCTGTTATTTAACTCATTTGTCTTATGAATATGCACAGCTCTGATCTGGGAAATGTTTCTAGTCAATTATAATGGTGTCTCTTAGGGATAATTCTCCTGTATTGCTCCTTGATTTTAAAACCATATCTTCTAGGCCCATATACCTACCACTGAGATTCCCAACATCCATCATCTCATTACAACTATGATGTTTTGGAGATTTGAACTGGTGTCTGATATCATGGTCCAGTTTGGCTAAATGATATAAATACTCAAATTAAAGTAGAAAGAGGAGATAGAAGCATGGAAATAGCATAATGAGGTGCTAGTGTGGATGGAAATCCTGTAGGACAAGGAGTACAGAGATTTCCAACGTCGGCGGGGAGAAGCCCTGACGTGGCAAAATTGCATAGAAGAAAATAAAGGCACTAAGGGTGAACTACTATCTCCTGCAGGCATTCGGAAAGATGGTGTTTGCAGGAATTCACATGAAACTGCAGTGGAGGCCCCCTCAATTGCCTCCTCGCCAAGCATTTAGTGGATTTCTTTTCAGAGGACCCATCTCTAATTTTATACAATAAATCAATGGGGAAATGGGATTTACTTCACACAATGTACTTCACTAGCAGCTCCCTGGCACATATCTATTCCATAAAAGTAAAGGATGGCCGCCCGCCCTCTGATCCAAACTTCAAGAGGGATGTGGGTCAAACTCCATGAGTTATAATATGGTCAGAAGGTTTAACACTCCTAGAAAACAATCTAGCGCCTTAATGATGACAAATACTTCATCTTGTTTCTCGTAAATGCTGAGGCTGGAAATGCTGTCAACCAGCGTGGCAACCCCTAGATAGGGTGCAGAAGCAAGACTCGTGGTACATGCTTCCAGCACACATTTCATCAACGATGTCCAGCCTACTCAGCAAGTCATTTCTTTGCTCACTGATCTGTATCCTATTTGCCATGTAGACCCAGCAAAACAAACATTTTCAGTGACATGATTGCAAATGTTTCTGTCACATAGACCCAGAGCAAACAATCTCCAGTTTGGATTTATTTTGGGCAGGCAGGAGTCTGTTCCAGAAGCCCATGAGGATTTCCCTTACTGTCCACACGCAGAGGGAGTCTCTCCTAGAAAACACAGGAGATTTCTGCAACGGCAAAACAGCAGCACAGGAGCCTCCTGAGAACCAACGTCACACCTAAAATATTCATGGCTCAGATTCCCAAAGGTTAGTAAAGCAGTGCCTCAACTAATGACATTCCCCCTGGTACACAATCAAAACCATGGGATCCCAGGGATACGGTAAGAATGCTTCACTCTTTTGCGATGTTATTAATATTCAGTGTTTCCCTGTTACTGAGATATATCTTTTAATAAAAACATATAAAACCATGAAAAAATCATTCCAGCTCATTTTATGGACTGATCTGATCCCACTCCTCATAAATTATGAATGGTTACATCCTGTGGCATTTTAGTTCTGTTCACTTTATAATTGAGTCTGACATTTGGATAGCCCTGGCCCTTCTGCAATAAGGAATTTTGAATCGCTTAATTATAACCATTATATCTTGAGAGAAAATGTGTAACTGTAATACCTTGCCACTATTAACTGGCCAATCTAAGACAGTGAAAGTAAGTTTTTGATTCAAAGAAAGAAGAATCACCCTACTTAAAAAGAATCATCTAAAGTTAAAGTACTTTGGGTGGCAAATTACAGAAACCTAGTCAGACTGGTTTGAGCAAAATAATGGAAACTAACTGGGAGCATGGAACGGTGTGTCCAGGAGCCCAGATGCCGCAATTCAGCCCCGGCTTAGGGAACTGGAACCTAGCATTTGCAAGCCAGTAGGAACCGGAATAATCAACCTGGTCATTGCTCGATTTCTCTCTTTCCCTTTCTCAGATCATGTGCATTCTTATTTCTGCATCCTATTGTGTATCTGCTTCATTTTTTTTCCTTGCCAATCAGTGTTTTCAGTTTCCCTGCTAACAGCATGGAAATGACCATCCAGCTCAAGAAATACCAGTTCCAAATTCAAAAAGAGAGAACCCGGTTGAGTCAGCTTAGTCGGGTGTTCACCCTTCCCCTAATCAATAGGGCTGATCATCAAGGAAACTCACAAAGTTTAAGACCAGTTCATTATTAATCCTGGAATTACTTCAAAGAAAAAAGTCTATGTTTAAGGATAAAGCATGAGGCACATACACTGAGTGGCCAGATTATTATGATCTCTGAACGCATAATAATCTGGCCACTCAGTGTGTGTGTGTGTGTGTGTGTGTGTGTGTGTGTGTGTGTGTATGTATATATATGTATATATATTAGAGGCCCGGTGCATGAATTCGTGCATGGGTGGGGTCCGGCCAGCCTGGCCAGGGGGAGGGGACATGGGCGGTTCGCCGGCCTGCCTGCTGGTCAAACTCCTGGTCGAGGGGACAATTTGCATATTAGACTTTTATTATATAGGATATACACTGAGTGGCCAGATTATTATGTGTTCAGAGATCATAATAATCTGGCCACTCAGTGTATATACCTGATGAATTCCGCACCAGCGGCAGAATCTTGAGGCCCGAAAGGACAAAGATCACCCTATGGGTACTGCGGCTGGTGCACAAACCCCCTAACAGCTTAGCTTTCCTGATGCAAGGCTACTCAAGCGTCCTTGTCTTGAATTTTCTGTGGCTGGATGCCCGCTTTTTAGCAGAGGCTCATTCTACTAGTGGGCAGATTTCATCTTCAGACAGGACTGACTTCTACACAGAAACTGCCTCCCACTAATGTCCATCCATATGCTCAGGTCTGCTTTCTAGAGTTCACAGAAGAGTTCAATTCTAGCTCCCATATGGCAAACACTGGAAGATGGCTGCCCCCATCAAATCTCCTCTTCTCAAGCTCATTTTCATGTTCCCCTGAATATCCCTTTACGTGACATTATCCTGTTAGCCCTTTTCTGCATGCTGTATGGTTTGTCAAGACCCCTTCATGTATGGATATCCTACCTAATAAAAGAGTAATATGCTAATTGACTGTACCTTCGCTACGACCACAGCCAATCAGGGTGTTATGCAAATTAACCCAGCAAAGATGGCAGCCCCCACGCGCTGCCCCAACCCCCATCACTGAGGGACCTAGGCGGCGGCTGGTGCGGGGGCTGCCGCCGTTCCGATCGCGATCGCTGAGCAGGACCCAGGTGGCCGGCGGCGCAGGGCGGGGGTGATCGCTGAGAGGGACCCAGGTGGCCGGCAGCGCAGGGCGGGGGCGATCGCTGAGAGGGACCCGAGTGACCGGCAGCACGGGGCAGGGGCCATCGCTGAGAGGGACCCGGGCGGCCGGCGGGGCGGGGCAGGGCAGCGGCAGCTCCCATTGTGATCGCTGAGAGGAAAACTGGTCCCGGCAGGAAAACTGGTGCTGGCAGCCAGGTGAAGGAAGGTCTATTGCACGAATTTTCGTGCAATGGGCCTCTAGTAATCATATAAAATTTGTGGAATATCCCAGAAGATGTTGGCTAAGACTCTTACTAATTCTCACCTAGATGCAGTATTTCTATTGACGTGGCTAAAAGCTGTGTTAACTTTTTTAACAATGTACTGTAATGTAGTGTTCAAGAGCCTAGATTTCCTGGGCCCATATGCTGTCTCCTCCATGTACTAGGCTTTAGGAAAATATCTCTTTGTGACTCGGTTTCTTTACCTGTAAAGGGATACTATACATAGTGCCTATTCTAAACAGTTTGCTATGGGAATCTACACTATCTACACTAATAAAAGAGTAAGATGCAAATTGACCGTACCTTCGCAACACCCATCAGCCTATCAGAAGTGAGTATGCAAATTAACCAAACAAAGATGGTGCTGGGCGGCCAGGCGCTGGGCGGCCAGGGGCGTTCGCACCGCCCCAGCTGCTCCGGGCCCCTGGGCAGTGTGGGAAGGCGGAAAGGCGGCTCTAGGCCAGAACGAAAAGGTGACTCTGGCCTGAGGGAAGGCAGTGCCAGCAGCCAGGGGCAAGAAGGCCCATTCTTGCACGAATCTTCGTGTATCTGGCCTCTAGTTATATGATAACATATGTAAAGAGCTGAAAATAGCACCTGGCTCAGTCCATGTTAGGCATTAGTTTGGAATGAACTAAATACCATTGTCCTTTATATAACTTTCTCAAGTATTTAAATTTCATCTTAATGACTTGATCTCTGAGTTCAGTCTACAGATACCAATGTTGTGTCCTGGTTACCTCACCCAACAAATGATCCTTCTTAGGCTTGTGTTATCCACAAATCTAATTAGTTTTAATATGTATACAAATTTTATAATTATGGCCTACATGTCTTCAAGATAATGAAAATGTTGAGTAAGACAGAACCAAGGACAGAATTTGAGGCATACACAGAGAGTCTTTAAATTACAAAATGCTTTCCTCTCATCTCATTTGAGGCACCTAATAGCCCTATTTTTTCAGATGAGGCTATTAAGACCCAAAATTGTGAAGTTGGGGACACAAAAGAATAAGTGATTAAACCAAAACTGAAACCTAGGACTCCTGCTACCTCACTATTATTCATGTATAGTTGATCAAACAGCTGAAAATTCATATTAATTTTACTTTCCACATTTATAAAGGTCTTCTTTGTAGAGAATAAAATATATGAGTAAAAATGTCAGCTTGGGTCTGAGACAGATCTGCTTTTAAATCTCAGTTCCACTGCTGAGTCACGGAGATGACTTTGAACATGTGACTTACTTTCTCTAAACATTGGTTTTCTCATCTGTAAAATGGGTATAATAGTACCTACCCCATAGACTTGCTATGAGGATGAAATAAAGTAGTGTGCATGGAGTGCTCACTAGAGTACCTTTGCATCCACTATATGGTAACTATAATAATTCTCATTCTTAATAATATTATCCATGATGGACCTGGGGAGTATTATGCTAAGTGAAATAAGCCAGTCAGAGAATGATAAGTATCACATGATCTCACTCATATGTGGAATCTACTGAACAAAATAAACTGATAACATAGATCAGGAGACATAGAAGCATGGAACCACAGAGGGAAGGTGAGGGAGAGTGAGTGGGTGAGAAGAGATCAACCAAAGAACTTGTATGCATGTATGCATAACCCATAGACACAGATGATAGGGTGGTGAAGGCCTGGGGCATGGGGCAGGGGCAGGCTAGAAGAGGTTAATAGGGGGGAAAAGGGGGACATATGTAATACTTTAAACGATAAAGATTTAAAAAATGATAATAATATTATCCATGAAAGATTGCCAAATAGCTTACTAAAGTCAAGAAGTATTACTTCTTTTAGCATTATCCTGATTAAATCACTTGATTTAAATAGGAAAAAACAAACAAACCTTGAAAGTCAACTCTTAGCGAGACCTACATTTTGGATTACAATACTGCAATTTCCAAAGTTATATCACTAGATTCTCCCAAAGTTAAAGAGTAGTGTTCATTTTTAGGGATAGAAGCCTGCTTGCAATTTGTTAATTATATTTCTCCTCACCATTTCTACAATCATGATTTCAAAACTAATAAGGCATAGTCACCACAATTATTACTATTACTATTATAAACTGTAGCACAGTATGAAAGAATAGTGTAATGGCCAGATTAGGTCATAGTTTTGGACACAAGACTGTTCCATGACCAAGGCTGTACTCTACCTTTAGTCACCCCATGTAAGAGCAACTAATAAAAAAATGTATGGATGCTGCAATTACCATTCCCACAACTGTAAATATAACCTCAAAGTCATGTTCTTACCAATTTTGGGTCTCTGGGACTAACTGGACACCCCCAAATGGCAGATGACAAAGGACCCACTGCTCCAGTCTGTCTGGGTCTCAAGAAATGGAAAAATTTCATTAACAGAAACAGCTCACCTGGATACACTGTGAGAACCAAGAATTTCATATTCATCTCCTCAATATTTATTACATAGATTGTGTGTGAGAAAGGAGTAAGTCCAGAGTAACATCTTTGGGAGACAATCAAGAGAAAAACAACTACTTTTATTTGACTATGTGCTCTTATTTCTGCGTTATGTCTGAAAAGTAAATTATCACTTGACAGAAATAAAATTGTAATAACACAAATATAAATGTAATGTGAGGTTCAAACACAACTTTAATATTTATTTTGTCAAGGGATAAACAGTAGCAGCATATCTGAATAGAAGATGTATTATAAACTGTGGCGGGCTTGCACGGCCATGGCATACTCAGCCCCACACTGGGCATCTTATGCGCCGCGCCAGCTCAGCCAGGTTCCGTGAGCCCAAGTGGGGGCAGTGAAGGATTGAAAAAAGACAGAGAAGAGAATGAAAGCTGGGTCTTGGTGGGATGCTGCCCTCTCTGATGGAGAGAGACAGCGCCACGCACTACAAGCCGTGTCTTTATTTTATAGCCAGTTTCCGTGAGGCAAAGTAAGGGCGTGGTCAAGATGTTTACAACATTCTTGTGGGTTTCGATCCTACTCAGTTACATGCACCTGAACTTTATCAAGACACATCACTCAGGCACATGGGGACACATGTTCAGACCATAGGTTCAAGCTTACAACTATAGCTGTTGGCTATAATTATGCTGGGAGGGCTCTGCCCTCCAAGCTGGGACTTGCACGTGGCAATGAGAGGACTGTGCCCTCTCATTAGTCTGAGGCTTGAACCTGTCCAAACACTGTAGCCGCTCTCCACAATAAACCAGGCCAAGGACTCACAAACTACTCCCATTCTAAAGATATTTATTCAGTGTGGCAGAGAATGAAGCAGTGCCAACAATCGGGCAGGGAGGGCTTTCCTTGCAGGAGGGGGAAGGAGGTCATTGAGAATGTCATTATTCTACCTCCAGGTATAGCCGGTGCCCCAGGGGATCCTTGGAAAAAAGAAAGCTGATTCTAGGGGACTCAGCTCTGATGGTGGCTGAGCACAGAGAAATAACAAGAAGGAGAAGGAATTTTATAATTCCAGAGTCTTTTTCAGGTGGCTGCTCTCTGTGGACAGAATTGAAAGGCAATCTACCAGTGAGCAGATGGAGACATGGGAAACCTCAGGCATGCAGACCACCAATAGCTAAGGAGGAGAGCAGGTGGGTGTGGCGCGGGGTCAGTTCCATAGGAAGCACATTATACCAATGTCCTTGAGTCATAGACAGGATAAGCATTTAACTATAACAAATGAAATGGCAAGAGGAGAGAAATAGGATCCTGCCCTGGCTATCGAGAACGAGTGCCTTGGACTGCCTTGGCGTCTACCAGAGCCTCTCCCAACAGCCAGGCTCCGACGCTGCAAGCCAGTCTCTGTGAGACTTGAAATGGCCATTCTTTATCTTGGTTTCATGCGTTTCCTTCTTGGGAAACAACTTGCTATCTTGTATGATTTCCCTTCATTTCTCTTTTTTTTTCATTTCCCCTACTCGATTCCCCCAAATTGCCTGTTTTATTTACCATTACATGCCTATACTCTACAAGAGTGCCTGGCACCCAGCAAGTAAGGGTCCATTAACTATTTGTCAAAGGAATGAGAAAATTCTCTACCCATGGTTCCTATAAAGTAACACCTTGCACCAAGAATGACATCATTGCTTCATGTAGTGTGTCAAGTTTGTTCAGCACCAGCAGCTTCCAGAAGGTGAATCTATGCCCAATGAAAGCATGCTGCTTGGCTCTGCAGCCTAGAGTGGGACAGCAGGCCCCTGATGCTCTTATCTTCCACCCGTGTTAGAGCTCCTACAGTGAGTGCAACTCTGGTCACACATTAAATTGGAATGGTGGGGAGGGTAGTGGGGGAAAAGCATCTATAATTTTTAATTGCAGATATGCTTTTGTGTGATTCTGATGGGCAGCCAGGGTTGAGAACCACTGAGCTACCAGCTTCTTGGGAACTGGATTAGCCAATCCCAGCAGCAGATCCTGTTTGAGATGGAAAGAAGAAGGACTAAAAGGGGAAGGAGCCTCTAGACCAGACCCTGCCCTGAGACTCAGACCAGTCCATCTGGCCATAGAACCAGGGGCTGTCTGTACCCCCAGCAGTAATAGAATCCTCTGCTCTGCCTCTGTACCGCCCATGTGCCCTCTGTTCTCCACAACAATCACTAATTTCTAGTTGCAAAGCCATGGATTTCTTATTGCAAACTGGGAATAAGAAAAGAGCATTTATTCAGAAATTCTTGACTTGTGATAAACCAGATGCAAACCTCGAGAAGAATTAATCTCATGTGTGAACTGAAATTTTTTGTACAATCCCACAAAATGTCCAAGAAAAGTAAATAATGAGTGTCTAATTTCCCTCTGTATAATTTAGCTAATTATACAACTCTCAGGCTACAACAGTGCTTGGATAAACATAATGATATCTTATTTGCCATGAATTCCCTTAGTTTAGGAATAACCTAATTAACTTTTACTTTTAACCAATTACTTTTCTAATTCTTCAGGTATCATTAAAGCCATTATAATTTAAGAATAAGCAGATGTGTATCATAACAGAGCTCTAAATTTAACCCCAGATACCTAATAAATGTATAAAAGGGAAAAAATTACCTATTCCTAATATGCTATTTAGATACAAGGTTTGAGGAAGAAATAATACATGCTAATGATGAAGTTAAAGGCTTTAGATCTAATTTGATTACATTCTGTGAACACTGGTTATAACTTGGCTTGCAGCTCAATTTATCACGATGACTTTCCCATTCACATGGGGCTAAAAGCAATTTTCAAGCAAGAGGCTAGAGCCATGGTGGATTGTTAGTGTTGGATAACTTTTATCAAACAGCATCTCATGCTCTGGATCTATTAGCTGGTAACAAGCATATACCAAGCTAAGATGATGCCCATAAACAGTGTCATTAGCTGCTTGTATATAAGACAAAGGTGTCTAATGGACCAACATCACACACTTTTCCTCAGCCCCAGGGTTTATTTTACAATGGGTTATTATGCTAATAGATTGTAAAATAGTATACAACAACTCGGCTTTAATGTATTTACCCCTGTAGACAAGGAGGGGGAAAATGCTTTGCAAGCAATTATCGTGAATTATTACACTATCTAAAAAACAATTACTGTAGACTCATGTGTTTCAGTTTTCCAAGTTTATTACCATTAGCATACACACAGTGAAAATAATTGAGCAAGCTACTCAAATCTGCGCTTGCAAATATAATTCCACATAATTCCCTGAGTAAGGGGATGTGAGTGTATGTGCATCCACCCTTCCTGCCCCCCACTGTTCCCCACTCCAGAAAAGACTTTTCTTCTTGAGTGTACCAAGTGCTTCTAAGAAAGGGATCGAGCCCTGGCTGCAATTTAGAATGCAATTAGGTGAGCCACTTTTCCTTTTTTACCTCAAATTACCCACAACAACCTGCACACCGCTAGCACCATCTCTTCCTCTGGGTCCCAGCTGTTCCTGAAAATCAGATCAGGGTGCTGTAACTCAGCCAGAGAAGCCAAGTCTAACAGAGGTCCCCAGAGGAATCTGGCTAAACTGAAGCTCTTCTCCCCTCTCTTGCCTTGCTGACAGCATCTGTTAAACCGGTTCCCTGGGGCCTTATGCATCTTCATCGGAAAACTCTCCACAGACTTGGAATTCACGATAACTGGTCCAGCCGATGCTCTTCCCTGGCAGTTCTCAAAAATGTGTGCTTAGTGAAAGAGAATTGGCTCTGTGAACGCAGACTAAATGAAGAGGGTCTTTTCAAAAGACAAGTCTGACCATGGCCCCCCACCTTACTCCCTTTAAAACCTCTCATTATGTGCTGCAAACCCTGCATGCTCAGGTCTGCTCTCCTCTAGCCTTTTCTTATACCAAGTTGCTTGATCTCTTGCACGACAGGGCCTTTGTACATGCTGTTTCTGCTGCTCAGGAAACTCTTCACTCACCCCAAGTGTAATTAACATTGAACAAAATTTCAGATTTCAACTTGTTTCCCTTCCTCTGACCTCCCTATTAGTTTAATTATTTGCTCCACCTTCCCTGCCCTGCCCATGTTATTCTCTTGGAATTCATGTTCCTATCCTACAAACCCCTTACCATGGTCATATATTTGACCCTTATTTGTGTGGTTATTTGTTTAATACTGGTTTTCCACACCAGACTCTAAACACCATGATGGCAGTAATCCATCTGCTTTACTTACCATTGTACCCCAACTAGTACAGTGTCCAGTACACATAGCTGGTGCTCAGAGACTATTTCTGAATGAATATCTCTCTATATAAAACCTTAATATGCAAATAGACCGAACGGCGGAACAACCAAACAACCCATCGCTATGACATGTGCTGACCACCAGGGGATGCGCGCAGAACATGGCAGGCATCGGCAGCAGGCAGCAGAGGGTGGAACATGGTGGGCATCGGCCAGGGCGGGATGATGGAGCAGGTGAGCAGGGGCGCCAGACCAAGGCGGGGCACTGGTCGCTGTCATCAGGGTGAGCCTCTGGTGGTTACTGAAAATTCTTTGCTCCTGCACGCCGTGGTCCTGCTGGGTGCTCGTACTTGCTGCCAGCACCCGGGGTCAGTCCCCATTGCTCAGCGCTGTCAGCAGGTGCGGGAGGCGGCTGCTGGCCCTGATCGCCCCTGAGGCCTTCTCCACCTCCCCCTGCTCCTGAGGGGTGATTGGGACAGCAGCTGCTGCTTGCACCTGCTGCTGGCACCAGCTCCAATTGCTCCGCACTGTCAACGGGTGCGAGCAGGGCTGGCCCCATCAGTGCATGGGAGTGGCAGTGGCAAGAGCGGGGCTGCCTGCAGACAGGGGATGGGGTCACGGCGGGAGGGGCCAGATGGGGGCACAGAGGATGGGCTGAGACCTGCCCCTGTGCCCACTGCAGCCTCGGGGGCCACAGTTCCTTTCAAGGTGCACGAATTCATGCACTGGGCCCCTACTATAAATATAAAAGCAAAGTCAGAAAGATAAAAATAAGCACCCTGCCTGCAGGAACCAGGATGAGTTACATGGGGTGTATGTATTGGTGCCTGGTGAGGTAGAATGGGGTGGCTAGCATAAAATCAATTGTAGTAGTCATTGATAATACAAGATAAATTATAACCATTTAGAGGGGAAAAAGAAACAGAGTTGAGTGTATGGAGGATTTTGAAGACAGAGAGCCTAGAAACTAGGTGAAAATGAGTTTTAAACGGTGTGTGTGTGTGTGTGTGTGTGTGTGTGTGTGTGTATTGTGGGGGTAATCAACAGTCCAATATAGTGTGAACCAAGAAGAATAGCTCAGGAAAGAGCAGAGAATTTGTCCATGAAGTTAGAGAGGGACTGCCTATAGTTTTCAATGGAATAAGGGGGATAGGTGCCAGACTACAAGAACTTAAGAAGAAATAGGGTAGGGAAATGAACACATTTGCATATGAATGGAGAGACAGAAATCAACCAGTAATTACTGAGTCTTTTTACTGGAAAAGACTGGAAAGAGCTATCTGGCCAGGCAGCAGACAGGGACCGAGGTCCCTCGGAAACCACAGGGTGCAGAAGGCTGACAGACTATCCGAGGAGAGGCAGACTTGCCTCCCTGAAGCATACAAGGAAAGAAAAGAGGAGGCAGGAGCAAATGGGTGGCAAGAGGCACACAATGGGGCGGGCGGTGGACAGCCCTTGTCTGTCCCGGGAAGTAAGAAGCAAGGACTTCGGGGAAAGGAAAGAAGGGGTTGCGTGTTCCAAGGAAGTAAGCTTGGGGCGTACGCTTCTTGCTTTGTCCTGCAAAGAGAAGAGGGGAAAACAACCTCTCCTACTCTCGCTATGAAGGCGAAGGCCACCGCAAAGGAAAAGAACTTTTAGAAGTTGTGTGTTGGAAGCACCAGTGGCCACAGAAGTGCTGAGTTCCCCTGGAAGGTCACGCTCGGCCATCTGTTAGTGTTGGGGCTGAGCATCAGTAACGTGGACAGCAACCCAACTGCCTGAGGAGACCCAGCTCATCTCCACTGGCTTCAGGCGCATTCGCCAGGACACGTCAGTGCAGTAACCTCACTCTAATCAGATGATGGATGGCCAGCCTGCGAAGGAGAACCACGGTCCCTCGGCCCCGTGAGGCCTGGCCATCTGAACCGCACTTGGCACGGAGTGAGGCCTACACAGCTCTGCTCAGGTGGCAACGCCATCACCAGCAAACATGAGGGAAGGAGGGCACGCATTTCAGTCACACACAAGTGGGCAGCTTTGAAAAGGAGAGTCTGGCAGAAGAAGAATTAGCACTGACAGCCCCTGAGTTTTTTTACAAACATACTTCTAATTGATGAGCCCATTATATCCTTTCTAAAGGCATTTTTAAAACTTAATAAATGACTGCTTACTATGGAGCACAATACAATCCCTTATAAGTTAAGCTGTTCTCGTGAATCACTTGTAATTGCTGGGCATTTCCAGGCCCAGGGGATGTATAACTATATTATTGTATCCCTGTGATTTTATGAAGTCAAGACAAGGAAACAAATCACTGTAACTGGATTAATCTCTTCACCAAAGCTCATAATAATCAGCTGAAAACTTAAAAGTCCCATAAACCAAAAACCCATCACTATTAAATCATTAGGTCTTTTTCTAACTACCACTGGTTTGTTTACTCTAAAAAAGGAAGGGTAAAGGGGAGGGAGTGGGAAGAGAAGGGAGAAAAGGATGGCAGGAAGGGGCTGAGAAAGAGAGAAAGGGGAGAAGAGAAGAAAGAAAAAGAGAGAAAAAGAAGAGAGGAACAGAGAGAAGGTGTAAAGGAAGGAAGGATGGAAGGACAAGGAGAAAGGAGGAGGGGAGGGACATTATATCAGTTTCCTATTGCTGCTGTAACAAATGACCACACACATAGAGGTTGAACAACACAGATCTATTCTTTTACAGATCTGGAGGTCAGAAACCTAAAGCAAAGTGTTGGCAGCATTGTGCTTCTGCTGGAGGCTTCAGGGGAGAATCTGTTTCCTTGTGTTTTCCAGCTTCCAGCAGCCACCTGCGCTCCTTGGCTCATGGCCCTTTCCTCCACCTTCAGCGCATCACTCCAATCTCAGCTTCCTTTGTCCCATCTCCCTCTTATGAGATGCCTTGTGAATACACTGGGCCACCCATATAATCCAAAATCACCTCCCCCTCTCAAGATTATTAACTTAATCACATCTGTAAAATCTCTATTGCCATGTGAGGTAACATATTCAAAGGTGTCAGGAATTAGGATGTAGACATCTTCGGGGGCATTATTTGATCTACCATAATCATTTTTAAAAGGGGGGGTTCTAAATAATGTGAATGGTATGTCCACTGGAACCCTACACCGTTTTGATATTGAATGACCTTCAAGTCATGCTGTAGGGGTGGCCCTCTCTATAAGGAAGCAGAATATGCCATGTTGCCTTGTAACCAATTTTTTTTCAAAACACAGTCACACCTATAATCTGATTTTCTCCTCTAAAGTTGTCTTGTCAAATAAGAAAAGCAGTTTGGCCAGGCAAGTGTGGCTCAGTGGTTGAGCATTGATCTATGAACCAGGAGGTCACGGTTCGATTCAGGGCACATGCCCGGGTTGTGTGCTCGATCCCCAGTGTGGGGCATGCAGGAGGCAGCTGATCAATGATTCCCTCTCATCATTTATGTTTCTATCTCTCTCCCTTCTACCTTCCTCTGTGAAATCAACAAAAATATATTTTTAAAAAATAAGACAAGTAGTTTATCCGTGGTTGCAAATAAGAACACTGAAGGAGAAAGGATAGCTGATTAGTGGCTTCCCTCCCCCCGCTCCGCAATCACCTAGAGAACCAGTAGCAGCTAAATAGGACCAGCTTGCCTGCAGACAAATCAAAGGCTCTTAGATTTTTCAAATCATTTGAAAAAGAGATCATATTGTTTACCCTCTCCCACCCACAAGCTCTTCCTGCCAAGCATTCCTGTCACCTGGGCTTGGTCACCATGAATGGATATTTCTATGGACAAGGAGCTCATTACTTTGAAAGTTAACCCACTCATAGACATTACTGTCCAGGATCTATTTCCAAAGACAGCCCCACCAGTCCTGGGGCCTGCACAAAGGTTGTCTTTTCCACAGAAGTAAGGGCTGGAGAAGAATGGCATGCAGGTGCAGCTCAGCATCAAAGGTCATTCTGTAGGACAGTGACCCATTAATAATGCCCTAAGCATGGAGTCCAAAGCCCAGGGGCCTTTTCCTTTCTATTCTTCTGCCACTGATTCATTGACTGGTATTAGTTAAACCACCCTCCTTTTATATGGAGCTGGTCCAAGGCCAAGAGTGTCAGGAAGCTCTCATGTGATGGGTCAAGAGAAAAGAGCACAGAGCCAGCTTATCTACTCGTTATTTGATGTTAAGAAAATTCTTTAATCTCTCTGAACCTCAGTTTCCTCAGCTGTAAAAGTGGGAGAGTAACCTCACCTGCATCAAAGAATCATTGAGAAGGCAAGGGATGTGTGTCTTTGCAAATAAATGTTTTCAAAATTTTCGGGTAGATATCCAGAAGAGGGGTTGTTGGGTTATATGGTAACTCTACTCTTAATTTTTGAAGAACCTCCATACTGTTTTCCATTGTGACTGTACCAGTTTACAGTCCCACCAGCAGTGAATGAGTTTCTTTTTCTCCACAACCTCTCCAACCCTTGTTATTACTTGTCTTATTGATAATAGCCATTCTAACAGGTGTGAGGTTGTATCACATTGATGTACACTTTCCTAATAGTTAGTGAAATTGAGTATCTTTTCATATGTCGGTTGTCCATTTGTATGTCTTGGGAGAAGTGTCTGTTCAGGTCTCCTGGCCATTTTTAAAAATTGGATTGTTTGTTTAGTGTTGAGTTGTATGAGTTTTTTTATTTTTTAATGTATTTTGAATATTAACCCCTTGTCGAAGGTGTTTGCAAATATCTTCCCCCAGTCCATTGGTTGCCTTTTTGTTTTGTTTCTTTTGCTTTGCAGGAGACTTTTAGTTTGATATAGTCCCATTCATTTATTTTTGCTTTTGCTTCCTTTGCCTTTGAGGTCAAATTCATAAAATCCTCTCTAAAACCAAGATCCACAAGTTTAGTACTTATGTTCTCTTCTACGTAATTATTGTTTTGAGTCTTATATTTAGGTCTTTGATCCATTTTGGATGAATCTTGAGAATATTATGCTAAGTGAAATAAGCCAGATAGCAAGAGTAAAGAACAATATGATTTTACTCATACGTGGGATATAAAACTAAAAGCAACAAATGAACAGAGACAAACAAACAAAAATTCATAGATACAGATAATAGTGGTGGTCACCAGAGGGAAAGGGTGGTATTGGGGATAATAAAGGGTAAAGGGGGTCAAATATATTTTAACAGAAGTAGATTTGACTTTGGATGGTAAAAGCACAGTGCAATATACAGATGACATATCATAGAATTGTATACTTGAAACCAGTATAATTTTATTAACCACTGGAGCCCAATAAATTTATTTTTTTTAAATAGGGAAAGGGAGATAGTGTGTCCAAAGTGCTCAGAACAGTGTCTACAATAGTAGCTCTTACTCCAGGGACCCAGGCTCTCATTCTATCCAGCTTTTCCTCCTTCCCCTATGACATTATGACTGGATCTAACCTCCCTCAGCAAAATCCCTTTGCTCCAGATGCAACCTCTCACCACACACACACACACACACACACACACACACACACACACACAATTTCATAATTGCTATGCTTATCAATGTTCTCATGAGACTTCTAGTTCATTAAGCACTTCACTGTGGTAGGTGCAATGGGGCATACACACAAAATAAGAATCTTTCTCCTCTTAGGCAAGAAGAAGACCCATGGGCAAGTAACTATAATATGAGATAAAATGTTATGAGCTTCTCAGACTGGTTTGTATAGATAACGTGCTATGGAGCTTCATAGGCCAGAGAGGCAGCATGGCTGGGAGTGGGGGGAAAGGCAATCATAAAAGTCACATTTATTAGTCTTGACTCAAAACGCAAACATGATGGGAAGGCATCGTAAGCAATGGAGAGGCTCATAGCGAATGAACATGATTGATATATTTGCTGGAGCCCAATCTAGTCTTCCATTTTGCAGACCCAGAAAAACGATTTATTCAAAAGTCTGAGAGTGGAGTTGACACTCAGGAAAGACTCATATTAACTGCACTTAGCCTGATGTGTAACAACAGGTGGTCAATATATTGTTTCATATGAACAGTAACTTGAATTAGAGTAATCACAGCAGAATGGCAACTATATAGTTTCCCTGAAAGCAAATAATAATAAAAGAAGTTGATGACTGAACATAAAAGCAGACCAAGGAGAGTTATCTAATGTGATTGGTTCCTGACATGAGTCTAAGGTGTCAGATGCACTGATATTTCCTCTGGTAAATACAGAGGACCAAAATGCCCTCTCTCCTTTTTCTTTTCTTCATAGCCACTAACCCACCTCTTTCTGATTGACCTGTCTTTGTTTTTATTCCTAAGTCAATCATTTCAATTACACCATGATAATCTAGCTAATCTGGGAACCAGCCCATCACTTTGAAAGTATTTGTGGATCTTCACTCAGGCTTGTAACTCTCAGTGGGAAATAGAGAGCAGTTCAAAGTGGTTCTGGGAAGTGGGACTATAAAGATCTGATGAGGCCAGACCCCAGGAAAGGAGCTGGACCTCACATGGTGGGCGGTAAAGGGGAAGACTTTGTAACATCATGATAATGACACTGCTGGGCCACTGTGGTTATCCATCTGTTTCTTCCACAAGGGATTGCTCAGGGCCCAAGCCTTTTCCAGATGCAGGCTGCTGGGAGAAGTGTTTTGGGGGCAAATGTGACTTTAAGTGCTCCTAAATCAGATGACCGATTTGATATACTGTATCTTGGTTCAAGATGTGCTCTTGGGAAAGGAGTTGGGGATGAGGGAATGTAGATATAGAATGAGAGAGGGAATAATCATAAAAATGGCACAATGTTCCTGTTCCTTGTGTCTCCTGGTCAAACTCCCCCTCTTAGTCCTCCTAAGCACAGACATGATACCCCCTGGGAGCCTTCCTGACCCCTCAGTTAACCCTCCTTCTTCTGTACCGGTGGTCAGCTGACATTGTCCAGATGGTATATCTTTTAGGATTTGTGGGCCATATGGTCTCTATCGCAACAACAATCAGTTAGTCTATAACACTGATTTCAAAAATGTGAATTTTTTTCAATGTGATTAACATATTAAAGAGCAGTATGAGCATAACCCGAGTTTCACTTTTGTTTATGTGCTATTTTCTCTATCAGAAACACTAGCTGGAGGCAGAAAACTCCCTGCAGCCGAAACAAAATGCAAACGAATACACAAAATGCACACACGTACACAGCTCAAGCATCCACCATCTATCTCAAGTCACACAGGTGCTGTGACCACACCATCCACCCAGGGCCATTGCTTCCCACCAGATTTCAGCTAAGTCTTCTTCTCCACTTCACAATAGCTCATAAGCTGAAGCCCTTCTGGCAAACATTAGGTCTTTTCCAGGGCAAACTGCCATATTTATTGCAGCATTATATGTTTCTTCACCATTTAACATGTGTAAAATTGGATTGTCATCTATATCAGGTTTCTACCCATTTTTTATGTGTCACTGACCCATTTATTTTATTTTTTTAAAATATATTTTTATTGATTTTTTACAGAGAAGAAGGGAGAGGGATATAGAGTTAGAAACATCAATGAGAAACATCAATCAGCTGCCTCCTGCATACCTCCTACTGGGGATGTGCCCACAACCAATGTACATACCCTTGACTAAAATCGAACCTGGGACCTTTCGGTCCGCAGGCCAACGCTCTATCCACCGGTTAGGGCTCACTGACCCATTTTTTGAGTGTTGTCCCCCATGCCATTTTTCGTTTATGCCCTGTGGACTTTATTGCACAGTCTTACATAGCATGGTGATTTTTAGGAGCACGTACCATATTAAAGCAGAACTGACTATACTTATCCCTGCCATTTTAAGGTCACTGAGCATAGAAGTGTCCCAATAGACTTCATCTATGAAAACAGGGAGCAGTCTGACTCAATCCATGATCCTTACTTACCTTGTTCTATGCTATCTCTCTACCTTGTATGCAATTCAGTTGCTGCCCTTCACACCTGGGTTGTGATGTATTTATTTGAATGTCCCTCTCCCCAACTAGACCATAAGCACTGTGGAGGCTGGGGTTCTTTTGTTCATCGCCTTCCCCAGCACCCAGCACCCAGCCTGGATCTCCGCTCTTGAAGAATGGGCTCCAAGAGAGATCTAAGTAATTCATCTCAGAGGAGAGGTCTCCTCTCCCAGCACATATTCAACTGCAAAGAGCTTTCCTCCTCTCCAATTCCAGCAACAGGCTTTGACATTCAGATCCAGATGTAATATTTATTAAACCCTGTCTACTCAGCATATGGGAGTTAATTAAGAACATGATTTTATGTATTTTTATGCCATTCCTCAAGAGAAATCCGAAAGATACGTATATTACCTCCATTTCATGGGTGAGGGAATTGAGTCTCAAGTAGTTAAGTAGCAGTGAAGCCACACAGAGCAGAGCATGGCTTGCTCACAGGATTGTTGGCTCTGGTGAGAGAAGCTGGGGCCCATCCGAGGATGCCCTTGGGCTGACTTCTCTTTCCTCTTCACCACAACAAACGTGCTATGGAGATGGCCCTTTAGGTTTGCCTAACAAAAACAAAAAAAGAAGTGCAAAAGGAGGGAACTACAGAAATAGTTTCTTAAAACCTATTGATGATGTTACAGTAATCTAAACAAAGAAAGCTTTAGAAACAAAATAGGTGAGATTTCTGCTACCTGGGAAAAGTAAAAAGAAGGCAGCATTCAGCCCAAAATAGCTCTTAATTTTCAGAAGGCTCTAAAAGTTCTCTGGTTCTTACTCAGCTGGTTTGGTTTTATAGGATCACATTGGTTTTTACTTGGCCATAAGCAGTTCCTACACTCTGTTTACAGAATGACAGAGTTCCAGTTTCACCTGATTCTCTCTGACATATGACAGCAAGAGAGCCTGTGTCCAACCCATTCTCCATTTAAAAGGAAATATAAGCAACTATGAACAGCATCTTGCCTGAACTGGCAAAATTATCATCTAGTGTCTACAAATATGAATTAAGGAATCTCTGGGAAAAACAGAATGTTCAAAACCCACCTGGCTCCCATTATTGCTATGGAGCCTTGTTTAAAGGCCCTGGATTCAGCCAACTCCCCAAAGTTGGAGGTGTCAGTGGGGTGAACCAAGGCATTTCCTCAAAGACCACCCTGGCCATGCCTGGCTCTTTGCAGAGCATGTCCTCAACAGCCCAGGAGAGGGGAAAGTTTTGTGCTCTGTGGTGTGTTTCTGCCCTGGCTGGGTGCCTGGAGTGCAATGTGTACACAATCCATTTTATGAGACAGATGGAAATTGAGTGATAGCAAATAAATCACACGGCACTTCTTTTAGTGACTGTCTTTCTACAGGGAATCTTCCTGTTGACTAAGTATGGCCTTATCCCTCCTTGATTAGGCACACAGATGTTTTGTTGATATTCAACTCCTATGAGAAGCATTTTATTTAAAAACTATCTAGAGCTTCCCAACATGTTGGGTTTTACCACTTAGATATTGTGAGGAGTTTTGTGAACTGATTATTATAGCCACATTCATTCTGCAGACACACCAAGACAGCCACAGATACACAACAGAATCACCAGCACCCACAAATGTCCCTCCCCCCTAGCCAAATGCGAAGGTTGGGGCTTGTGAAAAGCAGGTAATGACTTGGGCATTGTTGTTTAAGAATCTTTTTACCATCTTCCAAATAGATGCCCTATCTAAATGCCAGAAGATGCTTACCAAAGAGCAACAGACTTTGGATCAGACCAATCAGGGTTGGGATTCAGCTTTACTAATTACCAGCTGTGTGTCCACATGGACAACACAAGTCTGAGTCTGAAATCCAAATCTGTGAGGTTAGAATATTAACACTACCTGGCGAAGGTTTTGTGAGACAAGCCCCTGCAGCACAGTGCCCTGAGCACTTTGTAAGTGTGTATGCACGTGTGTGTATTATGTTTTTATTTATTTTGGGGGCTAAGGGCATTGACATGAATAAATACTACTTCCCTTCCCAGGTAACTTGCACGTTTAAGTACTTTCCACACTCTGGACGCCTTTGGACTGAATATACAGAGCCAAGTAAAAGGCATTATTGAGTAGCCATACCTACTTATTGAGGGAGAAGGTAACACAGAGAGATTTAGCTATGCAATTAATAGATTTTGAAAAATAGAATAGCAAATCTAGGAAAACAGACTAACACAGATTGAGTACCCATGATGTGCCAGGCACTTAACATAAATTTATTTAAACCTCCAACCAATGAGGAAACTGAGGCTCAGGGAGATTAAGTATCTTGGCTCAAACTGTGCAGCTCATGAGCAGAAGCCCTGTGACTCCAACAAGGCAGGGGGGATTTAGTTTTGCCCGGGTGCCTCTCACCTGCTCAAAGCCAATTATCTATAATAATAAAAGTGGAATATGCTAATTAGACTGGATGTCCTTCCAGATGACCTCCCGGATGAAGCCGGGGCTGCGAGGAAAGCCCAGGTCTCGGGTGCCAGAGAGAAGCTGGTGCCAGCAGCTGGGGGAAAGAAGGCCTATTCTTGCTTGAATTTCGTGCATCGGGCCTCTAGTTTAAAATATAGGCAGTTACACAAGAGTAGCACACATGAATAGAGACCAACAACATAGGGCTAGAATTGTGCAGCAGAAGCAAGACATAAGTCGTCAAATGTTTGCACTGGGTAAAAAATACCCATGAAGCAGACCCCCTGAATAGGCACAAGTGAGTCCAGAGAAGCCCTCTCAAGATTCAACAATGCTGATGTGCATCCAACAGAGAATTCCATCGCTCTTCTGAGAGCAGAACATGAAAAGCAGCCAAACAGGTGGAGGCTTGGAGGTGTGCCGAGCCCATTCCAGACAAGACATAAAGGACATACAGAATAGCCAAATTCAAAACTTTAAAACAAAATGTGGAGCTTGACTTCTGGGGTCAACTCTTTTTGATGAATCAAAAAAGAAAAAGGAGCCAACCTTGATTAACATTCTTCTGCATCATCAAAAGGTGGCAGATCAAGATAAGGTAACCATAAGGTAATAGATTCGCACAATGCTGTTAAAGGACTCATCTCCTGTTAGGAAGGGGCAACTTTCTTCCCTGACGGGGTCATACCATAGCTATGAGCTTCTGCCATCCAATAATTCTGAATAAAAAGCTTAATCCCTCTGCAATGACTTTTAAACTCCCCTGATTTTCTCTAACAGACATGGAGGGACAGCAAAATAAAGTCATCATTCTTTTCTATTTTTTGAGCTTAATTGCTTCTTTTCTTGATTAGAGGCTAATTGCCTATTGTTTCATCTCTGCCCGGGAGGGAGACTGCAGGGGCAAGCTCTCTGACTGCACATTACAATCACCTGGGGAACTTTTGGAAAATAATGATTCCTGGCCCTGCAGCAGACCCAATGACAGAATCCCTGGGAGGGGTGAGCCCAGGAACCTGTATTTTTAATAAGCTCCCAGGTGATTCTAATATGCAGGAGGGCAAAGAACACCACACAATGCCACGCATCCAGACTTTGTAATAAGAATTGAGTCAGTGGTTTGAGATTTGAATTCTGGCTTCACACTAACTGTGTGACAATGGACAAAACACTGACCTTTCTAATAGCTTCCTCTCCAATGAAATGCTCAGGCTGCAAGGGTGAAATGACAGAGTGTGCAGACCTTTACAGGCTATGAAAAACACTAGGAAGAGAAAGCATTTCCATATGTCTATCATATATGCTAGTTAAATAGAGTATGTTTTACAGATAAATGTAATCTGTAACACATTTAATTCCGTGAGAGTTTTTGCATTTTGAGTCTCAAATAGCCAATATGGATGAATAAATCAAAAGAACTTGTATCTCCTTACACTGTTAGTGATAAGAAAATACAAAGGCTCTTTCTCTGGAAGATGGAAAGGGACACTGCCTGAAGTTGATGAGTCACTCCTTTATCCTCAGGCTCACGCTTTAAGGAGCTTATCCTCCTAAGGAAAACATTTCCCAAATTTGTGCTCCAATAAATGAGACACCCCATACTTAGTGCAGACTAGAAAGTGAGGACACTTAATTATTCCTGAACAGTCACTTATTGATCACTGGGCAGGAAGAGAAAACAGATGCTTTATCTAAATTACCTCTGATCAATTGACTTGAGAGGTGCTGAAGATTAAGTGATAGTTAGGGGTCTGCATAAAATTAGCAAAACAAAATAAGCTATATTCCTAAATGATCAGACAAAATCTCCTAAGGGGGGAAAGTCACAGATAGATTCAGGCCATGATGCTTGTCCCATTAGAAGTATTAAAATCCAATACTCAATAATACTGGATGATGGTTTGGAATAAGAAAAGAAACAAGAGGCTTATGACCTGTTTGACTCAAATGCACAACGTGAAATCCAGACAATAACTACCAACATTTAGGTGGCCGTGTGAAGTTTATAAAATGAGGGAAGCAAAGGTCCAGAGATGCTATCAGAAGCTTAAGTGCCAGCAGGGGAACTCTAGGCCTGCCAACTTGCCTGCTCTACTTGCAGTGTTATTCTATAGAATGGAAGAGAGAGAGCGTGAGAAACAGACGTATGTATATTCACATGACCAGAGTGTCAAAGGCTTTGATGGGTAGGAGAGTACTCAGTATATTCAAGGGACAGCAAAGAGTGAAAGAACAAAGTAAGCAAGAGGAAGTGACAGCTGAGGTTCCAGTGAGGGACCTTGCAAGTTGCCAGATCATGGCAGGCTATGTGGCATATACGTATATGCCATATATGATCATTTAAGGTTTTCCTGAAGTGAGATGGGAAGCCATGGGAGGGTTTTGAATAAATGTGTGATATGATCTGTTTTTAGATGAAAAGAGTCACTCTGGCTGCTTGTTGAAAATGTGCTGGAAAGGGAGTAAAAGCAGAACAGTTAGGAGTTATTGCAATAAGTCTGGTCAGCGATTATCGTGCTTGGTGGGGGTACGGGGGCTGAGAAGGGTCAGATTTTGGGCATATTTGCAGATGGAATTGACATGGTTTGATGAAGGATGTGGAGTGGGAGAGAGACTTGTCAAGGAGGTCTCCCAGGTTTGGGGAGTCACATGCTCCTGATCAGGCAGGTAGGAAGGAGAAAGACTGATCATTGGATGTGAGGACCCAGGTTGGACTGGTAGAGAAGAAACCCTGGCTGAAGAGGATTGAAGAGAGGAAGGGAGAAGAGGACTGGGGATGGAGTGTAGACAAATCTTGAGTAGACTTTCTAGGTAAAAATGAGGTGGTATGAGATGTGGGCTTGAGCAAGTGATGTAAATCAAAATGTTAATAATGACTGGTTTTAGCTAGCAATGAGTTTGAAATACTAGTACACTCCCCTCACCCCACAGTTTGTGCATTGTTTATATTTTCTAAGTTTTCTGAATGATTCTGCATTATATTTATAAGTAGAAAAAGAAAATATTTTAAGATAGTACTAGGTCCTAAGAAATATGATGTCCTGTCTTATAGGAGGTAAGATACATAGATACACAAACAAACAAACAAACAAAAAAAAACACAGAAAACTAGCTCAGAACTAAAAATAGGAAAAACAAAAGGAGGAATCATAGGCCCTCTGTGAATCAAACCTATGCTAACATTTATGTAAGTTGAAAATATATACTAAAAAATAACATTATATCTTTATATCGTGTGTGTGTGTGTGTGTGTGTGTGTGTGTGTGTGTGTGTAGCATAAAAAGTATACTGGAAGGATTTATGTATCTGTCAACGTAAGAAACGTCCAAACCTGGTAAAGAATTATTGCTGGGAAGCAAAATCTCAATGGATTGAGAGAAAATGCTCCAGAGAATGGCAGTTTTGCACATTCTTTTATATATCAGAATCAAAAGAGGAGGCATAAGGGGGTACATGAAATTCATTGGTGGTAGATTAGGGAGGCAGGAAAAAGCAAAGCAGAGAAATCTCTGAGATTGGATAAAAAGTTAAATGATTAGACAATACTTCTTTTACATTGATGGGCACAGGATAGTTAATATTTACAATATTTATTGAAGATGGTATGCAGGAAAACAAGATAACAATGACAGGTTCTGTGGTCTCCTATTCTGGTGAGAGACTGTGCCTTGAGGGACCTGGGAAAAAAGGGATTACTCTGACATTCCAAAGGTATGTTATCGTAGATGCAAAAAGACAACAGACAGGCTCAGTTAAGGTAAGATATAACCTTAGTCAGGGAAGATATCACATTGGCCTAGAACATGACTACCCACCGTGACTCACTTTTAGTTAGGAAGTTTTCATTTCAGACCATCCTATTATTATCATCATGATGAGCTAGTTATTAACATTAATAACAGGAAGAAAGCAAAGGGGAAACCAGATATTATAAGCATGGTCATCTGAGCAGCTTCACCAGGAAGCTATACTCCCCAAGGAACCTGAAGATCTCCCTGTGATCTTCAGGTTCATTCCCTGAAGATCACAGGGAGAAGGGATTGAACAAAGAGGGAGGTGGGCATATACGAATTGAAGTTAGGGTGACATAGTGAAGGTGGTTGCCTATCAGTCTTGCCTGGATAAAAGATCATTGGCTAGGAGGTGGACCCATCAGAAGCATGTGAAATTTTGGAAGAGTAAAATCCCCAAAGAGTTCCCTCTCTCTTATGCGTGTTTGCTCTTATACTCTCTTGCTCTAGGACCTGCACTTGCCCTGTGTGCTCACCTGCCATGTGGCCTTAAGCAGCTGCATGGCCCATGGCCATGTGGACCCCACATACAATGGACTGCAGCTGAGAACACAAGTTAAGCTAGACTGATGCTGGACTGAATTAAACTGATACCATTGTAATTAGCTAGTTATTAATAATAGGAAATGAGCAAAGGAAGCCAAACTTTATAGGATGTCATTTGGGCAGCTTCATGGGAAAGCTGTGATTTCAGACTCCCCAGGGAACTACCAGCCCATTCCCTGCAGAATCACTGGGGGAAGGGGTCCAACAAAGGGGAGATAGATACATGCGAAGTTAAGTTCAGGTAACTAGGGAAGGTACTTGCCTGTCAATCAAGCCTGGGGAACTATGGATTGGCCAGAATAGGTGGAACCAATGCAAGCCCATGGAAATTTGGGAATACATAATCCCCTAAACAAACAGGTTCTCACTTGTTGCTCTGGTTGTTCTTGTGACTCGGCTTGTGGCTTGCTCTTGGACTCCTTGCATTGGCTTGTATGGCCCACAGCTATGTGGACCCCACACTCAATGGACTAATGAGCTACAACTGGGAAAACACAGGCTAAGCTAGCCTGATGCTGGACTGGACTTGGCTCCAATATGGAAAGGAAACTTTGGACACTGACTGATTCTAGCTCTGCTGAAGCCAAAACTACACTTCTTCTATGGTAGGACAAAGAGAAATGGAATCTTGGAAACTCAGAGATTTAATTCCATGGAAATAAAGCTTTCTCCTATATTTAATACTCTGTGCAAGTCTCAGAAAACTCTTTTTCTCAGGATATTGCAAGAATTCCACTCTCATAAGCAACCAGTAAGGATGAGGATACCGCCCCCCCCATACACACACACTTTCTTTCAAATATGAAAAGAAAATGTTCAGCCCTGGCCTAGCCGGTTTGGCTCAGTGGATAGAGTGTCAGACTGTGGACTGAAGGGTCCCAGGTTCGATTCCGGTCAAGGGCATGTACCTTGGTTGCAGGCACATCCCCAGTAGGGTGTGTGCAGGAGGCAGCTGATCAATGTTTCTCATCGATGTTTCTAACTCTCTATCCCTCTCCCTTCCTCTCTGTAAAAAATCAATAACATATATTTTAAAATAAAAGAAAATGTTCAAAGTAATGATTTCTGGTGGTGAATACAATGTTTGTCATGTTATTATTTTCTGTGCTTTCAAAAAAAAAGTCACCAAACATAGACCAAAGAGGCATACCAACTCCTCCTCCACCAAACTCTCATCCATTCCATCTCTTTCCAATCCTCCCTTGGTTTCTCCTAGAATTTACTTATAACAAAATCATATGATGGCATCAAAGCAATCTCCACTAAATTTAGGTTTAAAAAACAGCTTGTTAGCATTATTCACTTATTCATTCATTGACTAAATATTAATTTTGTACCCATTGTACTCAAGCAAGATATTCCAGTTGTTGCATGGTAATGATTAAGACAAACAAGTTCTAAACAACAAATGCTACAGTCTATCAAGAGTTGAAAGTGAATTCAGGCAATTCTGCATAGCATACCAGATTTTGAAGTGCTATGACTTTCGATAACTCTTACATAGGTAGTAATTTAGAGTATGTATTAGCTGCTAACTCCAAATGCAAAAGGGAAAAAGTTGTCTATACCTTGCTGACTATTTTTTCCAGGATTTCTTTCTTTCATTATCAAAGTAATTGCTTTGTTTCACAAAGAAAACATAAAAATTATTTCTAGTGTGAATGACAGCTGTGGCCTTTATGGATAATCAAAGGAAGAAGAAAAACTGATCAGTAAAAATGTAGAAATGTTAAATTTGTCTTTTTTTTTTTTTTCAAAACAAAAATTAGAAGCCTGTGAATCTCAGCAGGACTTGAATGGGAATGGGAATATCTCACCATCCCCAGAATTTTAATCGCCTTCACTGACCCCTCTGCAGAACCGAATTTTCACAGAAGTAAGCACACAAGGTGGTGACTGATGTTTTCAGAACAGCATGGAGCTCAGCCAACAAGAGGATTTTCTGAAATAACATCCTACAACCTTTGGTAACAGAGGAGAAATCAAGGAAATAATAGATTTGAGGGTCAGACTACAGAGAAAGCTACAGCTAGGAGTGGGAGTCTATGCCTTCTCCAGACTATGAATACACTTAAATTTTATCTTTCCCAGGATAATTATGTAACCCAATAGCCAAACTCCTTAGTGTAATTTAAATCAGGTTTTCATAGACTAGTACATATTTATAGTCTCTCATTCACTCATCACCCTCCCCATCACTCTCACTTTATCTGCCTCTTGCTCTCTCCTTCCTAAACAATTGTTTTTCCTATCAAGTATATAGTCACAGACTACTGAAAGGACAGTCTTGTAAAGTACCCCTCTAAAAAGATTTAGTGTATTTCACAAAGATGAAAAGGTTAAAACCTAAGTAGTATATAAATAACTCAGAAGAATATTCTTAATGAGAAACACTTCCTACACTACCTGATTTTCCACCATTACAGTCAGATTCAAGACAAAGTCACTCACATGAATTCTCTCTAAGAAATTATAATTGGTTTTTCAATTCAAAAATAGTTTTCACCCGGCCGGTGTGGCTCAGTGGATGAGCATCGACCCATGAATCAGGTCACCAGTTCGATTCCCTGTCAGGATACGTGTCCAGGTTGCTGTCTCAATCCCCAGTAGGGGGCATGCAGGGAGGCAGCCAATAGATGATTACCTCTCATCATTGATGTTTCTATCTCTCCCTCTCCCTTCCTCTCTCTCTAAAATCAATAAAAACATATTAAAGTCAATAATAACATTTTTAAAAAGAAAGAAAATAGTTTTCTTTTTTAAAAAAAAAGCATATTCTGGATCTCCTGGAAGACCATTGTCTAGTCAAGTACTGCTGTGCAAATTCAGAGCCAGAATTTTTACTGGGACCCAGTAGTAATATTTTCATTGTCTAAGGCAAATGGAAAAGGAATAGAAGCAAAATTAGCAAGTATTCAAGATAGGCAAAAGCCTCTATAAACAGAGTTTGAAACGGAAAAGAAGGAAGGATTGAGTCATCACACAACAGATAGTACAAGCCTGTTAAACTCAGAAGGAATTTAACCCCAAGAGTCACACTTTACTCAAATTTTCTCAGAAATTCCATTTTCAGTGAAATCGCATCATCTGCCACATTAAATTAATGTACTTAATTTGAATGTTATTCTCTTTAGATTGTTTTTATTTAATTTATAAATTTGTATAAATATGAGGCATTTATAAGCAGTTTAATGTTTATACATATTTATGCAAAATTTTAATAAACATATGTCAACACAGAGGTAGTCTATAAAATTTTAATCCTTTCAAAAGGGGTCTATAATATTGCTGTTTTGAAAAACACTGAGCTAAAGAAGCATCTACACTGAATATTACTAGTAGCAGGGTAAATAAGGCCACCCAAAGATGTTCTCATCCCAACCCTGGAACCAGTGAATATGTGAACAACAGCAAAAGGGTATGATTAACTTATGGATATTATCCTGGATTACCCAGGTGGGACTTATACAATTACTAAGGGCGCAGTGCACAAATTGATGCACCTTGAAAGGAACTGTGGGCTGCAAGGCTACAGTGGGCACAGGGGCAAGTCTTGTCCAATCCTCCGTGCCCCCACCCAGTCCCTCCCACCACAGTCCCCCTGTCTCCTGTCTGCCAGCAGCCCTGCTCCTGTCGCTGCCACTCCCACGTGCTGACAGCATGGAGCGATTGGGGCCTGCACCAGTGGCAGGTGCGAGTGGCAGCTGCTGCCCAGATCACCCCTCAGTAACAGAGGGAGTTGGAGAAGCCCTCAGGGGCAATCAGGGCTGGCAGTTGCTGCTCACACCCACTGACGGTGCCAAGGGATTGGGACCGATGCTGGACGCCGGCTGTGGGTGTGAGCGGTAGCTCTGGAGCCGGCAGTGGGTGTGAGCCCTGGGCGGGACCGTGGTGCGGGGAACAAAGAATTCTCAGTAACCACCAGAGGCACACCCCGATGACAGCAACCAGTGCCCCGCCTTGGTCTGGTGCCTCTGTTCACCTGTTCCACCATGCCGCAACCAACACCTGCCATGTTCCACACGTGCCCCCTGGTGGTCAGCACACATCATAGTGACCTCATAGTGACCGGTTGCTCAGTTGTTCCACTGTTCGGTCTATTGTGTATTAGGGTTTTATATATATACTAGTATAGATTAAGTTCCTTGAAGAGGAGATAGCAGATCAGAGTGGACAATAGGAGATGTGAGGACAGAAAGAAGAGATTGTAATTCCACAAGGAAGGGGTCCCAAATCAAGCAATGCAGGTGGTTTCTAGAAGCTAAAAGGGAAGGAAACAAATTCTCTCCTGAAGCCCCCAGAAGGATCTCAGCCCTGCCAACACCTTGATTTGGGATTTCTGACCTCCAGAACTCTGAGAATAGATCTGTATTGTTTCAGACCATTAAGTTTGTGGTAATTTGTTACAGCAGCATAGGAAACTAATACACTACTTAATCCATTTGTATAGAATGATCTTAAGATCAATGGAGGCCACTGTGTTTTCCAGGAAGAAGATTCACTGTCCTTTGTGATCCCCAAATAGGCACTCAAATTATGAGCAAAGCAAAGTCAGATTTCAAAGGAGGAAAGAGGAGGGAAATGTGGAAGTGCAGATAAAGCCAAGTGGGTGCGCCCCCACTCCGCCCCCGAAGGCCCTTCGTTGGGAATGGAAAATGGTTTTCATTAGTGAGTGGGGATTGGCAGGGAAGGAGAGAAAGTTAGGAGCCATAGAGTCAGCCACAGGAGAAGGGGACTGCACAGGGAGGGCAGTACTGGAGACTGACTGCATGCCCACCTTTGCAGGTTAGCTTAGGCCTGACCCTTGCCAGCCTCTGAATCTTTAAATCTGCTCTCAGACTATTTTCCCAGCACTTGTTTTCAGGGGAAGTGAGGCTCCCCAAAGACCTGCTCTAGGAAATAAAACAAATTCCAACAGCACTTGAGTCAAGGCAAGTCGAAGTTCACCCCTACTGACCCAGGCCATGAGGCAGGGCCCCTGGCATGGAGGCAGAGAGGAAGCCCTTCTATTCCTGGTCCTGTCTGAGAGCTTGGGGAAGGAAATTGGGTCAAGGGCCAAACACAGCCTGGAATAATTATGCAGAAAGCAATAGAACTGAATACCAAATGCCATTATTTTGTTATTTCATCACTTAAGGAACAAGGAGAAGCAGTTATTACCTAGGGGTCTTAAACGATACAAGCAAAAACCAAACAAGATGTCACAGTGGCTGACAGGAGGACAACAGCAGCAGAGTATAAATGAAATGGTGACTAGTAAGCATGGCTTATCTTGCTATCCCTGAATTCTCTTGTCCACATTGCTGTCATTTTCTCTGCTTCATGGGCCTCCTCCCTTCTGGAGGCCCCCTACTCTGGGAGGCAGGATTAAGATGTTTTCCATTTTCAGTCTCTAATTCTCTTAGGTTTAATCTCTTCCCAAGCACAGCCAGGCCAGGGCACACTAGTTTACTGTGCAGGGAAGTGCATCACAGCTATTGGTTTGAATGAAAAGAGAGTCAACGATGTCCTGTGTTGTCACTCAATGCTCTCTCATTGCGTATCACATTGGTATCTGAACAAGAACCCATTAGAGGGCCCTGTAGTACCCTTTTACTAGGGCTATCACTTAATAATCTAAGAATGATTTATTACCTAAAGGGTAAAGATTCCAATTCTGTTCTAGAGCTTAAAGTCAGCTCATATCAGGAGCCAATTTAAGTAATGGAAAATCTAGTGACACTATAACTATTTTCTCACAACATAGACTATTTAGAATACAAATATTGCATAGGGAATCCTGAATCCATTCTAAATATGCTTCCTACCCTTTAAAATATGATCCTATTCTTCAGAAATTATTTAAAGTGGTTGATAATTACTATCAACTTTGCCATGATTTATTTTCTCATTTCAAAAGCAAATTCCTTGTATTTACTTACCTTAGAATTCATTATAAATTTAAATTCAACTAGAGTATCATAGTATTTACATCATAATATCTAAGAGGTAAAAGGTTGTGAAGAAGATCATAATAGTAGTCTGTAAAATATTTAGGAAAAAAAGGATTTTTCCTTCAGAGTGTTGGCATTTGTTTGAATGATGTTAATTACAAATGTCTGACCTCTTAAAGAAATAAATCTACTCATATAAAAGCATAGAACATTCAAATTGGAAGGGACCTAGAGTTACCTGCTTCAGTCATTCAGACATGAGTAAGTCTCCTCCACAGTAATTCAACTGATGGCCCAGACCTTCCCTGGACACCTCCACAGAAATGGATGCACTACAATCTCTGACAGCTCATTTTTCCTCGTTCTGAGACAACAGTCTCCCTTAGTGTCCCTTCCTTTCACCCATGGGTCACACCTCTGCCCTCAGCAGCATGCACAATAATGTCCCCCTTGTGAGGACTCCCCCAAGTTATCTCTTTTGACCCTTGTGCAGGCAGTATGGTTTTGAACCTCTTACCATCCTTGAAATCTAGGTCACTACATTTCTTACTTATTCTCTTGTCATCTGTTATTCACAACCCAACCCGGTATTCCAGCAGAGGTTTGTTCTTCTTCTTGCATCACTTGGTTGAGCATCGGAATTTCTGTAAAAAAGGATATAGTTACATTCATTAGATATGTTCTGTAAATCAGACTTGTCATTGAGAATGGTCTGCCCTCCAATGAATCCAACATTTGAGATTTTCTTTCTCTACTGTTCCTCAAGAGTCCAAATTGTCTTTTCAAGTAGTCCTGAGTGATAAAAGTCAAAACAAAACAAAACTCAGATATGTTTACCGATACATCTCTAGGGCAAAGGAAACTGAGGATAAGCAAATGGGACTATATCAAAATAAAAAGCTTCTGCACAGCAAAAGAAACCATTAACAAAATGAAAAGAAAGCCCACTGCATGGGAGAACATACTATTTGCCAATGATACATCTGATAAGGGGTTAATTTCCAAAATATATAAGGAACTCATACAACTTAACAAAAGGAAAACAAACAATCCAATTAAAAAATGGGCAGCCTGGCTGGCATGGCTCATTGGTTGAGTGTCGACCTATGAACCAGGAGGTTATGGTTTGATTCCTGGTCAGAGCACATGCCCGGGTTGCCGGCTTGATCCCCAGTATGGGGCATGCAGGAGACAGCCAATCAATGATTCTCTCTCATAACTGATGTTTCTCTCTATTTCCTATGTGAAATCAATAAAAAAATATATTTTTTTCAAATGGGCAAAGGACCTAAATAGACACTTCTCCAAAGTGGACATACAGAAGGCCAAGACACATATGAAAAAATGCTCAAAGTCGCTAATTATCCAAGAGATGAAAATTAAAGCGACAATGAGGTATTACCTCACACTTGTCAGAGTAGCTATCATCAGCAAATCAACAAATGACAAATGTTGGCGAGGAGGTAGAGAAAAGGGAACTCCAGCACACTGCTAGTGGGAATACAGACTAGTGCAGCATCTGTGGAAAACAGTGTGGAGTTTCCTCAAAAAATGGAACTGCCATTTGACCCAGTGATCCCACTTTAAGGAGTATATCCTAAGAAACCCAAAACACCAATCAGAAAGAATATATGCAACCCTATAATCATAGCAGCGCAAGTCACAATAACTAAGATCTGGAAACAGCCCAAGTGCCCATCAGCACATGAGTGGATAAAAAAGCTGTGATACATTTACTACGTGGTGGTAATAAAGAAGGAACTCGCCATTTGCAACAGCATGGATGGACCTCGAGAGAATTATGCTAAGTGAAATAAGCCAGTCAGAGAAATATAAGTATCACATGATCTCACACATATGTGGAATCTAATGAACAAAATAAACTGATGAACAAAATAGATCCAGAGACATAGAAGCATGGAACAGACTGACGAATTTCAGAGGTAAAACGGGGATAGAGGAGGTGGTTGGGGAGAGATTAACCTGGGAATTTATATGCATATATGCATAGCCCATGGACACAGACAATAGTGTGGTAAAGGCCTGGGAGGGGTGGGTACAGGTGGAGGGGGTGGATGCCAAAAAATACAAAGGGGACATGTAATACTTTCAACAATAAAGTTAAATTAAAAAACAAAACTGAGGCTGCCTAAGAATGATCCGCAGGAATACAGAAATAAAAAGCCGAACATGATCAGGTGTACTGCTTGCTCAATGCAAAAACTACTGAAAAAAGAAACTGGAAAAACAGGCTAGGGAAGTCTCCTAACTTGACCAAGTTCCTTTTATGAACATCCCTATCTGGGGAAAAATTGAAAGTAGAGTTATCCCTGGGATTGTAGCACAAAAAAAATATTATTTACTTAGTCTCTACTTTCAAAATGAAGCCCTACTTTAACTAGTAAAATATTTGCTAGGCCAAGTTTCAAAACTGGTTAATACTCTTGTTCTTATTGCTCAGAACTTACTAGGGAAAGCGGTGAATTTTGAAAGTGGAATGTAGACGCGAGAGGAAGGGGACCCACGATATCAGGAGAGGCAGAGCCAGCTGCTGCTCTGATGGTGAACACAGTGGTGAGATCCCAGCTTATCATGGGAGCCATGGGCAGCAGTTTGGCAGGTACCTTGGCTCCTGAGTGGGCAGTCCACCATTGCTCTAACACTACATTTTTGTAATAAAACAAAAGACAATTACCCCTTAGTGGCTGGGTGTTTCGGTTTCACACCTTCTCATTTGGGTGTTCTCTGCTTAGCCATCAACAAGAACTGATTGAAGAAAAAAAAAAAAAACCTCAGATATTTCAATTACTGTTAATGTTGCCTAAGTGTTTTCACTGTCACAGTCTAGGACTTCAACTTTTTAATAAGTTTCTGGTAATTATTATAAGTTTTTGGTCTAATTCCAGCTGAGGATTTAATGAACTCATTCTGACAAGATATAGGATATTGTCCCAATAGATGTTCACTTGGAAATGGGCCACTTTCAATTTCAAGTGTGCAGAGCTGTGCAAGATTAAAAGCACTGGCAGTATAATTTCCACCTTGTGTCCCAGGCTCTGTGGATTTGTAGCTCATCCAGGCTGTCCATCTGGGGAGCAAACAGCATGTACTCCTTGATGAGAAACTCTGGCCAACCGACCAGCTGTGAAAAAAATAGATTACTCTTGTCATTTTTCCCTCCTAGGTAATTTGCTGGGAGTAAAAATATAATTTCTTAGAAGGTCTGCAGTTAAATCCTAGGGATGCATCCGATTTATATTTAAAACTTCACTACACTTTTAATTTTCAACAATATCCTGGCTATTAAAATATTTACTAATTCACAGAAGATCAAAAGGTTGCTTTCTGGTATTTGTGTTCTAAGCAGCACAGGCAGAGGGGAGTGGAGGAGGAAGAACACAGGAGGGCTCAGCTGGCAGGCTGAGCTGAGCACATAGAAATGCACTGTTGTTCTTCCTACAGGTAAAGGAGATATTATGATGAAATTAAATAACTGTTGGAAAAATAGAGCTTTCTATTGCCCCCAAGAAGCTAAAATGGTAAATGCATCTTTTTAATCCTCTGACATATAGCTTCATCTTGGTGAAAATTCAGAAGATCTTTACTAGGTAGATCATCAGGGCAATTCTAGATCAACTGAGCTGAAGAACTGAGAGAGGAACTGTTAACACCCAATCTGAACTGTGATGTGATATGTAATAACTACAAGTGTAATGTGTTCATCATACTATGTGTTTTCAGCCTGTAAATAGGGAATGGAAAGATATGTGCCAAGTAAAACTAAACTTTTCAGTTTGTACTCAGTGGAGAATCTATAATAATAAAAGTCTAATATGCAATGGTCATCATGCCCTCACGCCCTAACGACGTATCAGCAGGAGGCTGCTACCCTGCCTGACACTAGTCAGGGATGTGATGCGCCCGCAGGGCTTGACTGGGGTGGGGTCGGCCAGGTCTGAGTCTCGCCCAATGGGGGTAGGGCTGGCCGGGTCTGGGTCTTGCACGATTTTGAGGCACATGCGGTGGGCAGGGACTTGACTCTGGGTCCCATGGCGTGCCCCAGACTCTGACAGGAGGGAAGAGGGAGCCAGATACCCGCACCCAGGACCCTCACAGCAGGACGGCAGCGGTTAGGGGTGATCAGGCTGGCAGGGGAGGCTGGCAGGCAGAGGTGGTTAGGGGCAATCAGGCAGACAGACAGGCAAGCAGTTAGGAGCTAGTGGTGCTGGATTGCGAGAGGGATGTCCAACTGCCGGTTTAGGGATCGGCCCTAAACCGGCTGTCGGACAACCCCCATGGGGTCCTGGATTGGAGAGGGTGCAGGCTAGGCTGAGGGTGCAGGTCATGCCCTCATCCCCATGCATGAATTTTATGCACCAGGCCTCTAGTTAATGATATAATTTGAAATTAAAGAATTTTCAATAATGCTTCTGCACAGTGAGTTATAAAATATATAGACATAAATGTTTTATAGTAATTCTCTATTTGCAATTTAAGCATCATAGTGTTGTGCCTCATAAAAGCTATAGTCTTGAACCAGAAATTATTAATTAAAAAAAAAATACTAACTCCAAACAGGTGTTAGCATTTTAAAAACTTGACATATTAAGATTACATATTATTTTATTTGTTGACATTGACTATAGTTGACTATACATTAGCATATGTATATATAGACATGCATACTCATCCCAAAAAAGAACTTGTATCCAGATTTTTTGTACAGTACATTATAAATGAAGGATTCTTACAATTCAATAAAAGGAAGCCAAATAAACCAGTAAAATGATTTTTAAAAAAATTTGAACAGAACCTCCACAAGAGAAGATATACTGATAGGTAATAAGCACATGAGGAGGAGCTCAACATTAGGAGTTATCAAGGCAATGCAAATTATTATGGGATACTACTCCACATCTATTAGAACAGGGGTCCTCAAACTTTTTAAACAGGGGGCCAGTTCACTGTCACTCAGACCGTTGGAGGGCTGGACTATAGTTTAAAAAAAACTATGAACAAATTCCTATGCACACTGCACATATCTTATTTTGAAGTAAAAAAACAAAACGGCAAAAACACCCACATGTGGCCCGCGGGCCATAGTTTGAGGACGCCTGCATTAGAATGACTAAAATATAAAAGCCTGACGGTATCATGTGTTGATGAAGATATGAAGCAAAGGGAACTCCTCAACATTGCTGGTAAGAATGCAAAATAATTCAGCCTCTTTGGAAAATAATTTGGCACTTTCTTATAAAGTTTAAATTTCCCTTACTGTATGACCCAGACATTCTACTACTATATATTTATCAAAGAAAAATGAAAACAGATGCCCACATAAAGACTTGCATATGGATCTTTGTGAAAGCTTTATTTATAAGAGTCAAAAAACAGAAAAAAGTCAAACATTCATCATTGAGGTATACTCATACTATAGAATATTATTCAGCAACAGAAAAGGAACAAACTACTGATGAACACAATAATATGGGTGAATCTCCAAAACATTATGCTGAGCAAAAAAGAAGCCAGACACCAAACTGTATGATTGATTTCATTTAAGTGAAAATCTAAAAAAGACAAAAATAATCTAATTACTGTGGTGGCCAAAGATGAGAGCTGGTTATTGACTAAGAAAGCACAGGAAACTTTCTAGGTAAAAAACAATTTCTTTATCATGATAATGGCATCATTTATACAGATATATAAATGGGTTAAAACTCATCAATGTACATTTCATTGTTTATAAATGTATATATCTACAAATGTGATTAAATAAAATTCTTGTAAAAATCACCAATGGCTTTCCAGTTCACTTAGAGTACGTCTTTTAAATTATTATCAAACTTATCTCTGATTTATTGTCTTTCTTTTACCTCTTTCTATATCAAATTCATCATGCTAGCTTTCTTGATGTGTAACTTGAACATGTGAGACACACTAAAATCTTATGCAATGGTCATTTCTTCTGCCTAGCAAACCATCCTTTCAGAAATCCACTTGGCTAACTTCCTTATCTCCTTCAATTCTTTCCTCATACATCTCTTTTTAAGTGTAACCCACTCTGTCCACCTTATTTAAAATTATAACCTCCCTAATATAGCTCATAACCTTCCTCTATTTCTCTGCATACCTTTTATTATCTTCTAATACAGTATACTCAATATTTTAATGATTTATTATATTTACTATCTTTAACCCTAACTACAATGTAAATGTCATGAGTTTCTGATTTCATCTGTTCTGCTTATTGTTAAATCCCTAGCACAATGTCACATAGCTGGCACTTAACATGTTTCCTGAATAAACAAATAAATGCATGAAAGATATAACATCAACTATATAGTCATAATACTAAATATGACAGAGCTAAATTCTTATAATTAAAAAAAAATCCTGTCACAATATCCAAGATTGCAGAGGAGTAGGTGGAAGCTACACTCACCTCCTCCCAGGACCAAACTGGATTTACAACTAAATAATAGAACTATAATCTTGAATAGCCAACTGAAGACTAGCTGAAGAGAAGTCTTATAACCAAGGATTTACAGAAGAATCCACATCAAGATTGATGCCATAATTTTTGGGTGGAGCACTCACCTTCATGAAACATCAGCCTGGGAAAAAGCAATTGCCCCATCCTCTGAACTCCTCCCCCCACCCTGTGAAACTTACGCCCTGCTGAGGAGTACAGCCAGAGGCTCCTTCAGTGACTGAGCCCAATAGGAAGCTGACAAGTAGAGGCAGGCAGAGTTGGATCTAGGGGTGGTTTGGGCCTTTTGCTGACCTGCCCGCAAATGGAAGTGGCATTTGTGCAGAGCTTGGATCTTCCCACCACACCCAGGCACAGCAGGGGCAGTGGCAAACTGTGGATCGCTTTGTAGCTCCAAAACAGATTGCCCAAGTTACAGGTAGTGTCTGATATTGAACTGAACCAGAGTATCTTTCAAGAGGCCCCAGAACCAACACATCCAGTGCCAGCTTTAGACATCAGAACAGAAGTCAATTAGCTTTATAAGCAGCATATCCAAAGGGGAATCATGGGAGGTACCAGACCCTGATGAGGCAAATTCCCCTTAGTGTGGTCAGCACTTACACAGCAGCTTGTACACTGTGGTCAAAGTTGATCCTACAGTCATCTAGCCTGAGAGTTGACCTTATGCGCAAATATGCCAATAGCAATCAAAATTCAATTACAACAGGAGGGCTCACATAACCCACACAAGGGACATTCCTAGAAGACCCAGCTCAAATGATCAAGTAGATTGCACCACTGACTTCCACAGGATACCTACTACAAAAGGCTACCCTACCAAGACTAAGAGACATAGCAAATCTACTTAATACATAGAAACAAACAAAAAGAGGCAGCCAAAATAGGGAGATGAAGAAACATGCCCTAAATGAAAAAAAACAAATAGGAGAAATCTCCAGGGGGAGGGAAGCTAAATGAAATGGAGGCAAGCAATTTAACAGCTAGAGTGAAAAACAATGGGTAAAAAACAATGATTATAAGGATGCCCAAGGAACTACAACAGCATGAGGGACATAGAAGCCATGAAAAAGAACCATTCGGAAATAAAGAATACAATATCTGAAATTAAGAATACATTAGAAGGAATAAACAGTAGGTTGGATGAAGCAGAAAACTGAATTAGTGATATTGAAGACAAAGGAGAAGAAATCAACCAATCAGAGAAGAAAAGGGGTGGGGGTTAAAAAAAAAATAAGGATAGATTAAGGGGCCTTTGGGACAACATGAAGCATAACAACATCCACATCATAGCTACCAGAAGGATAAGAGAGCAATAAATGGATCAAGAACCTATTTGAGCCCTAGACGGTGTGGTTTAGTTGGTTGGAATGTTGTCCCAGACACAAAAAGGTTGCAGGTTCAATTCCCGGTCAGGGCACATACCCAGGTTGTGGGTTTGATCCCTGGTCGAGATGTGTACAGAAACCAACTGATCAATGTTTCTATCTCCTCTCTCTCTCTCTCTCTCTCTCTCTCTCTCTCTCTCTCTCTCTCTCTCTCTCCCCCCCTCTCTCTCTCTCCCCCTCTATTTTTCTCTCTCCCTTTCTTTCCTCTCTCTTTCAAATAAATAAAAACATGTCCTAGAGTGAGGATAAAAGCAACAACAAAAAAGACCTATTTGAAGAAATAATGACTGAAAATTTCTCTAACCTGGTGAACAAAAAAAACAAAACACACAAGTCCAGGAAGCATAGAAACTACCAAATAGGTGAAACAAAAGAGGTTCATACCAAAACATATCATAATTGAAATGGCAAAGATTAAAGACAAAGAATGAATCTTGCCCTAGCCCAGTGGTCGGCAAACTCATTAGTCAACAGAGCCAAATATCAACAGTACAACGACTGAAATTTCTTTTGAGAGCCAAATTTTTTAAACTTAAACTTCTAACGCCACTTCTTCAAAATAGACTCACCCAGGCCAGCACTTTGGTTATTTTGTGGAAGAGCCACACTCAAGGGGCCAAAGAGCCGCATGTGTCTTGCGTGCCATGGTTTGCCGACCACTGCCCTAGCCCGTTTGGCTCAGTGGATAGAGCCTGCAGACTGAAGGGTCCTGGGTTTGATTCTGGTCAAGGGCACATGCCCTGGTTGTGGGCTTGGTCTCTAGTGTGTGTGTGGTGGGGGGAGGGGGGGACATGTAGGAGGCAGCCGATCAATGATTCTCTCTCATCATTGATGGTTCTATCTCTCTCTATCCTTTCCCTTCCTCTCTGAAACCAATAAAAAATATATAAAAACCTTAAAGATAATAAAAAACACTTGATTTACAAAAAGAATAGCTATTTTAAAAAAGAATGAATCTTAAAAGCATCAAGAGAAAGACAGTTAGTTACCTACAAGGCAGCTCTCATAAAATTGTCAGCTGATTTCTTAACAGAAACATTTCAGGCTGAAAGAGATAATCTTTAGTATTTAATAGTAACTTGGAAGCATGAGAAAATACAAGTACAATACCACAAGAAATTAAAATAGTAGGTATAAATATTGGAAAAGAGAAATAATATCGGTTTCACTGGTTATCCTATATAATAAAAGACTAATATGCAAATTGTCCCCTTGACCAGGAGTTCATCCAGGGGGCGGGGCCAGCCGGCCAACTGCCCATGGTTCCTCCTATCTGCCAGCCCCCCCCCACCGGCCTCCCCCCAATTAACCCCCCCAACCCCTATCGGCGCAGGTTGGCTGGACCCCACCCATGCACGAATTCCTGCACTGGGCCTTTAGTATGATTATATGCCATGTAAACCCATGAGATGCTAGTAAGCTATTACTAAAATTAATAAAAGAATATAGCGAAAATATAGATACTGTATAAATATAAAAAGTCACACTTGTGAATAAATGGAAAGAAATGTGATGTTCTGGATTGGGAAGACTTAAAAATTACCAAAAGACTACAAAAATTAATATAAAATTTAATGCAATTAAAACTGAGGTGAGGGGCTTATAAGAATTAAATGTATTAAATAGATTCTATTTTAAGATAAGTTTAGGATGGAAAAACAAACCAAAAGGAATTAAGAGTAATATAAAGCAAATACATGAAGAAAAAAAGCTCTAAAAGATCTAAGAAAAACATGAAGAAGAAGAGATGATAGGTCTTACCAGATATTAGAACTTACTTTAATTCTACTGTAATCAAAATAATATCATAACAACATTGAAATATTCACTTGGAGATCAGTGTAATAAATAGAGAATCTACAACCAGATTTCTCTAAAAATGAGGATTAAATATATATCAAAATTTTTATTTCAATTCAGCTAAGAAATGATAGATGGTTTAAATAGTGCAGACCAAATTGGCTATTCATCTGAAAGACAATATAAGTGGCCTCTTTCTCTTGCAACTTAAACAAAAATAAATCTTAGATAAAAACTAAAATATAAAAAGTAAAACAATAAATCTAGGAGACCACATGTATAATCTAGAGGGTGTGGAATACCTTTATAACAAAGACCCAGAGATAATAAAAGAATAGATGAATTCACACTATAGATAACTGTTAAACATTTGTATGGAAAAAGATACCTTAAATAAAAGCCACAAAAGATAGATATATTTAAGAATATATTTACAATAGAAATGAGAGATGGAGGGTTAATATCTATAATAAATAAATATCTTTTTTAAATTAACAGGCAATGTTAAATTTCCCAATAGAAAAATGGGCAAGAAATATGGGAGGATAATTTATAAGCAAATCTAAATGGCCACAACCATATAGAAAGATGCTCAACTTGCCCAGACTGGTTTGGCTCAGTGGATAGAGCGTCGGCCTGTGGACTGAAGGGTCCCAGGTTCAATTCCAGTCAAGGTCATGTACCTTGGTTGCGGGCACATCCCCAGTAGAGTGTGTGCAGGAGGCAGCTGATCGATGTTTCTCTCTCATCGATGTTTCTAACTCTCTATCCTTCTCCCTTCCTCTCTGTAAAAATTATATAAAATTATATATATATATATATTTTTTTTTTAAAGTAAGGAAAAAACAATAATCAGTAAAATAGTATTTTCTAACTAATAGAAAGCAAAAGTTAAAGAATAATAACACTTATTCCTTGTGGGGATAAGAGAAAAATGAATGTATTTCTACACTTCTGGTAAAAATATAAATTGGCATAGCCTTTTTGGAAACAGTCAGACATTTATTAAAACTAAAATACCTATAACCTTTTCCCTAGCAATCCTTTACCTTAGAATCTCACCTAATAAAAGCACTGATACACAAAAAAGTATTCACAGGAATGTTTATAATATCACTATTTGACGTAGTAAAATACTATAAGGGAAGTGTGCCCTTCAATAATAAGAAGTTAAACTCTGGGCAGGTTACACTAGGAACTATTATGTCTGTATTCAAAAGAATAAATTCAAGCTGAACCAATACACTTAGAGAAATATCCACAAGTACTGTTAAACTAATTTTTAAAAGATACAGAAAGTATCATATAATACTAGAGGCCCGGTGCACGAAATTTGTGCATGGAGGGGGGTTGTCCCTCAGCCCAGCCTGTACCCTCACCAATATGGGACCCCTCAAGGGATGTCCGACTGCCCGTTTAGGCCCGATCCCACTGGGATCAGGCCTAAACGGGCAGTCGGACATCCCTCTCACAATCCAGGACTACTGGCTCCCAACTGCTTGCCTGCCTGCCTTCCTGATTGCCCCTAACCGCTTCTGCCTGCCAGCGTGATCACCCCCTAACCACTCTGCTGCCAGCCTGTTTGCCCCCAAATTCCCTCCTCTGCCGGCCTGGTCACCCCTAACTGCCCTCTCCTGCAGGGTTGATCACCTCCAACTTCCCTCGCTTGCAGGCCTGGTCCTTCTCAACTGCCCTCCCTTGCAGGCCGGGTGCCTCCCAACTGCCCTCTCCTGCTGGCCATCTTGTGGTGGTCATCTTGTGTCCACATGGGGGCAGGATCTTTGACCACATGGGGGCAGCTATATTGTGTGTTGCAGTGATAATCAATCTGCACATTACTCTTTTATTAGATAGGATAGAGGCCTGGTACAGGGGTGGGGGCTAGCTGGTTTGCCCTGAAGGGTGTCCCGGATCAGGTGGGGGTTCCCTTGGGGCATGGGGCGGCCCGAGCAAGGGGCCTGTGGTGGTTTGCAGGCCAGCCACGCCCCCTGGCAATGCAAGCGGAGGCCCTGGTATCTGGAATTTATTTTCCTTCTACAATTGAAACTTTGTAGCCTGGAGCGGAGCCACGCCTGGGGCTCCCTCCGAGGCCGGCAGCCATTTCTGTTGGGGTTATAATTGAAACTTTGTTGCCTTAAGCGGGTGGGCCTGGCCAGGGTGTGCAGAAAGCTTTGCTTCCCCTGTTGCCGGTGGCAACCCTGGCCTGCTCTCTCAAGCTCCATTCTGCCGCCATTTGTTTGAATTTGTTTACCTTCTATAATTGAAACTTTGTAGCTTGAGTGGAGGCTTAGGCCTGGCAAGGGCAGGTGGAAAGCTTGGCTTCCTCTGTTACCTAGGAAACCTTGCTCTCTGTGGCTGTAGCCATATTGGTTTGGGTTAATTTGCATGCTCGCTCTGATTGGATGGTGGGCGTGGCTTGTGGGCATGGCTTGTGGGTGTGTCGGAGGTATGGTCAATTTGCATATTTGTCTATTATTAGGTAGGATAATCCCATTATTATCAAATAGTGACCTAGAAATCATTTTTGTTCATGACGACATGACTACTGAGGATAACGTAAGAGGATATATACCAGGTTGTTAATAAAGAATGGTGGTGTATGACAAGGGAGTTGGAGAGTGAGGAAAAGGAAGTCAAACAATATATATAATTTTAAAAGCCAACCATAAAATACTGTATTCTTAAAATATAGCATGTGATCCCATTTATGCATTCGCAGTGTGTGTGGTGTATTTGTGTGTGACAGAAAGAGAATGTGTGAGAGAAATAATTCACTAGTTTTTTTATGGAAGACAATTTTTAAACTATCTTAAAATTATTTGGTTCTTTTTATGCTTAGATGAATTTTTCAAAATGTTCAGAGGATAAAAATAGATACAAATTATTTAAGAATTTTACAACCTTTCAGAAGCTTAAATTCATACTCCAGGAAAAAGGAAACATTTGTGCCCAGAAACTTTTTTTGTGTGACTGAAATCACAGAACAATGCACATACAACATAAGTCACTTGAGTCTAATTTATTTTATTTTTAGGCTGTCCTTATTAGAGTCTTATATCAGGGGGAGAATTGTGAAAACAGTATTTTATTTTAAAAAGGACTAAGTCCTAGTTGGCTGCTTCATCAGGTGAGGATTTAAAAACTAAATAAATTAGATAAAATGCTCAGTGAGCATCAATTATGTACAAGGTTTGGTGCTAATGCTATAAGGCTAGAAAGATGACTAAGATAACCATCTCATAGTCTTTGTGAAGCAGGAAATAAGCAAGTACAGTTTCTTTGCTTGCTATCTACTAAGGATAAGCTAAGTACAGACAACTTATAAAAAGTATTTATTATAGATGAGGCAGCTTAATACTCAACAGCAAGGGTTTCAACGGGGGTTCAACAAGTGCATGCTTTTTTTTAACCCAAACACAGTCCACTGGAGAGTCTGTATGCCCATTCCACCCCCACCTCCCACAAAGAGATGGAGAGAAATACTGCCAAGGACGGGAGAGTTTCACATTCCTCATATGTTAGAGCTAAAAAGTGAATAATTACTTTCCAGTTACTTATACATATATTCATGACATATTGGAGTTTTATAGGAAATATAATGTGGTAATATAGTAAAGACTATGATGCCTTTAACGCACATTCCATCATTTTGAATTTTTACTCCTTTGACTCAAATTCCATGGCTATATTTCAACAGAACACAAATACCAGTCCCTGGCTCACTGATGCATATAAAAGTCTTAAAAATATTCAAGTTATGTATATAAGTCCATGTGCCAAATAACCTAAATAGAGCATGAAGAGTTACTTCTATAGTAAGGTGACCAGATCGTCCCACTTTTGGCGGGACAAAACCGATTTTTAACAATTTGCCCCGCGTCCCAAGGCATTTTTAAAAAGTCCCTATTTTTGGAAAGGGACTTTTTTAAAACGCCGTGGGACGCGGGAAAAATTGTTAAAAATCGGTTTTGTCCCGCCAAAAGTGGGACGATCTGGTCACCTTATCTATAGAGCAAAATATAACTGAGGTCACAGGTAATTAAGTGACCCTTGGAAACCTTTGGGACTGTAACACCATGTGTAACTGTCTGTGTGCTCAATTGCCAAATGTTGTAAAAGTCAGCTTCCAGGTTAGATGAGTTGTTTTTACAAGTTAGCCTGGTATTTAAATAAAAGCACAATTTATTAACTAGAATAATTTCATGGGAAAGAAAAACACTTACAGATGAATTATTCCCAGTTTTATCCTAAAGTGGGGACTAGAATGAGACAAATGCCTTACTCACCTCACCCTAATCCCAACTGAGAGCAGCTTAGTTAGTGGATCCACATGGGTGAAAAAACTTCTACCACCCACCTGGTAACAACCATCCCAATTATAGGGGTGACCGCAGTCTAGCTGCAGAGGCTCAAATCTACACTCACCCTACAAAACTAAGTATCAGAAACTGAAACTGAAGCAAGAGTGTTAAAGACACTCTGGTGGATCATTAATAGATTCAAATATTTTCAGTTACTTGAGTTGTGTTTACAGGATGCAAGGTCATCAGTTGATTGGGTTATTTAGTCCAGGAGCTGGCCAATCCTCAGATGAAAAATAAAGAATGACAGCTATTCTATTGAATTATAGTCAGATGGTGCCAGCCCTTTAGCTATGGTTACAGAATACTGAATACAGATGGAGGCTACTATGAAAATGATAACTCTAGGTATCAAATCAATATTCACATGTGCATAGCAAACTACCCCCTAGAAATTAGATATTGTTGGGTTTAAGCTGATTTTTAAATGTCAAATCCATAAATACTTACGACCACTTACATTTTAAAACTTTTGCCTTTGAGTGTTAAAATCTGGTATTTGTAACAAGATGATGTTGAGACGATTCCTACTAAATTGCTTTGACTATTTCAGTTTGTTCAGGACAGTAACTTTTTCCCCTCTTTTTTAACTATAAATGTAACATATTCTCAGAGAGATAACTTGAACACTACAGAAGCATCAAAACTAGGAAGAAACCTCCCATAACTCTACCACCCAAAGGCAACTACAATGTTCATTGAGATATATTTTCTTCTAATCTGTTTCTTTACATTTTAAACATGGGTAAGATTATGGGCCCATTCATACATTACCTCTGTGGCTTGATACTACCTTTCCTTTGTGCTTATTTAAAAGGTAATATCTTCATATGCTCAGATGTTATTAGTTAATAATAATGACAGTGTGTACTTGAAAAATTCTTGGAAGAACTATGAGATGTTAACAAAGGACTAGAAATATACTACCAGCAGTCTACTGTGCTTGAGAAATTTGACATCAAATGTGTATTTCCTTATCTATGCAAATATGAGCAAAAATTTATCGTAAAAGAAGTTTCAGAAAAAACTTTTCATGTATGTCTTGCTATATTTTGCATGATCTACCTAAATTAATTCATTAACATCATTAGCAATAAGCTCTCAGAATAAAGGATTCTTTTTATTGACATTGTGTTGTGTTGTGTTTTTTAAAACCACTGGTTAGGAAGGATAACACATCCACATGTTTTCCTATCAAAGTCTAGTATCTCAACAGTACCAATTTGGGGAACCTAAATGACATCTAGAGGATGACTATGTCTTTCTCCTCAGAACCAGGGAGTAATTAACCCCCCAATAATAAATAACCTTAGGCCAGGAAAGAAGGCAAGAAAGTTGGATATGAGCCAGCTGAACCCCAGATGTTAAGGTTGGGAACATTCCAGATCTCTGCATCTGGAGATGTCTACGCCAAACCTGGCCCATCTGTAACAAAGGTGATACATTCCTCTCTCAGAAGAGAGAAAACCAGGAGAGGGAAAATATTGCCTTGTGGGTGTTAAGCATGCTAGTACCCTTCTTCTCTGTGAACTTCCTATTCACTCACTGGAACCAAGAAAGGGCTAAAAAAAAAACCTGGAAAGTCAAGAATTATAACTAGAATGCTAATGAAATTCAAAAGAAAAAGCAAGTTACAAGGATATATAAATTAAGTTGGTTGGAAAGAACACTGGTGTGTTTTTCCTCCCTCAAGAAATAAATAAGATACAACAGTGCACCCTTCTGGTCAAAATATAAAACTACCATTCAGATCAAAGTCTAGTCACCGCCTCCTCTAGTTCTTTGGGTATAATCTCAAAAAGAGTTCCTGGTTTCCTCATCTGGTGAGAGGATTTACAGCAATGACTTCACTTGCAGACTTTTTAAAAGTGACAAGTGCAAGAGGTTTTCAGACACAAAACTAATTTCTGTAAAGGAAGTTTTGCCAGTCTGAATTAAGTAAATATGGTGGCAAAGAAAATTGTAAAGACCTCCAGTGCTGCATTTACTTATTATCTAGATGGGTATCTGTTGCTCATCCCCTGACATTCTTGAAGCTTTCCAGTGAGACCTGGAATGTGATAATGCTTACTAAAGAGTTGTTGAATAAACTTATCAAGCAAATTTCTGAAACTCTGTCCTTCAGCAACATTCAAACACCAATTGTATTTTGTCACAAGTGCAATAGCTCTGGGAGCTTCAATGAAGGAAGCCCAAAGTGTGGAAAAGCAAGTATGAAAATGCTTATCCTTTCTTGTTACAAAGTTGTACAGTTTCATTAACATCCTCATGGAGTTTATGATCAATGGAATTTGATCTGTGAAGAACCAGTTGTTATCAAGTGAAGGCCATCGGAAAGTACTGTTTAAAAACTTTGCACACTTGCTCTGATGGAGCATTGAGTGAAAGGTAGTTCATAAGCAGCTTTGTATAAGAAAGGCTGCTTCCAGCCACCTGTCCACTTCTACAATCAGTGAGGGCACCAAGGGAAGCCACTGAGCATCTCCTAAGAAAAAGGAAAGTGTTTCAGAAAGTCTTAATCCCGTTTTTTAAAATAACTATAGGCATGTTGCAACCTCTTTTCAAAAAGTTAAAGGGTTTCAGGACACAAGTTCCTGGAGAGTAATTGACAAAGCCAAAGTCTACTATCTCCCAAACCCAAATAAAAATATACCATGTAAGCCTTACTTCCCTTAGATATGCTCATATTAAAACTTGGTACGTTCAGAGTATGTCTTCACATATTAGCCCTTTTGTTTATATATTTGAAAGTATCAAGAGACTCAAAATATCATATAAAGTCAGTAATATACACAAAGCATTTATCCCAATATAACCATGTTTTGCTCCTTTATAAAGGTATCCATGGTTACCTTACTCCCCTTGGTCACCTTGTGCAGCACTCTGACGTCTTTAAGAACTGTTTTCTGCCTCAACCACAACCTCTTAGAATTTAGAAGGCTAAGAACTAATGTCTCAGGTGGTAGAAACTCTTTCTGGAGCATCAGGTTGACATTATGCTGTATTTCTAAATACATATTTGCCACAAGCCATATCCCAATATATAGTGCATTACATAATCTGCTTAGGAAATGATTCATCTGTCAGACAACATCTGAAAAGCATCACAGAATGACTCAGTGTTAGCAAAAATAAATTTTACACATTGACCCAAGTTTGGGAACATTCCTATAAGGAGCCTGTTATTCACTACTTCCCAGACATAAGGAGCCTGTTATACACTACTTCCCAGACACACCAGTTAAAAATCACTACATTGACCTTATAGAGAGAGAAAGAGTCATTAGACATTCTACAGTTAAAAATAATCTCAAAGATTCATGAATACTGTTTTCCAAAAATAGGTGTTAGTCTGAAACTCTGCAAAAATCACCCCAGCCACAGGAAATCAATGAAAGCAGGAAAACACATTTCTCCTAAAATCTACACACACACACACACACACACACACACACACACACACACACACACACACAAAGGTTTCCTAAGACACCTTTGAGATTCAATTTTTAGCAATAGATTATATTGCCTATAACGATTTCTTCCAGCAACTTAAAGCCAAGCCGATATCTGACACTGTAATGCTAGCATAAAAAATTTATCACAGTACAATGGTAAGAAGCAAAGTTCACCAACAAAAGATCCAGACTTTATAGGAATAGCAGCAGGATGTAATCAGAAAAGAGGGAAGAGCAGAGACTTCCTGAAGAAATGAAAGCCTGTGCTCACTGGAATTGTCATGGCAACAGAAGAAACATTTAAAAGTGAAAAATGTAGCCCGGCTGGTGTGGCTCAGTGGTTGAGCATTAACCCATGAACCAGGAGGTCACAGTTTGATTTCCTGTCAGAGCGAGAGGCAGCTGATCAATGAGTCTCTCTCATTCAAGTTTCTGTCTCTCCCTCTCTCTGAAATCAATAAAAACATTTTTTAAACTGAGAAATGTAGCAAAAGATAGCAACCAAGGATTAATGTTTCTTGAAACAGAGATGGAACTAAGAACCATAAAAAGCAAAGCAGGTTTCTGGGAGAGATAACCTGCATCCCCAAATCTTGAGAATGCAGGCAGTGAAAGTACTCATTTTTATAACACACCCTGCTTATCACAGAAACACCTGGATGCATGGACAATAAACTCAAAACAGTGTCCATGTCAAATGAAAGCTGAAAGAGAGCATCAGGAAAGAGCAGGTCAGCTTTATGGAGTTATAGAGTTGTGATCAGGAAATGATATCAAATGTGGTACTTGAGGAGAATCCACGAGAAGTAGTCATGGACAGGTGGAGGGGATTTATCTGGAGGAGGTCTGGCTCAGTAAATATTTTGTAAAATTAACCTAGAGGCTTGTCAGAAGTTAAACAGACGATACAATAAGCTAAGACTTTTAAGACAGCCATTATATAGCACTGCATGAAAACTTAGTGGCAAGATGTGTAAGTACAGAAATAATGGCAAAATCTGTAACAAGATGAAAACGTTTGACAACACACTGAGTTCACTGTGGTGGGTGATGATAGCATGAGAAAGGATGACAAGGTACTGTCTTTGCCCTCCAGGAGCATAGGAACTAACAGCCCTAAAATGCTGTAATCCTTACAAAAATTCTTTGGGGTAGATATTATCACCTCTATTTTACAGATAAGGAAACTGAGGTTCAGAGAGGTTAAATATCTTGCCAAGGATGCACAGCTAGAAACTTACTAAGTCAGAAATCTAAGCACATGGTCTTTTCACTAAACAATATTTTGTAATAGATTGTAGAATAATGTGTGGCATTTTTTAAAAGTAGCAACCAATACAAAATAGTATATGATATGTTAAAACTAAGAAAATGTGGTCAAGTGTAGCACAGATATGTGTACAAATATGAGGGAGTATTAATCGTATCTCCTGCATCAATGCTGGAGCTGATAGAAAAGACAGGGATTGCCATTAAAATACCAATGGCATATTTCACAGACGTAGAACGAACTTTCCAAAAATTCATCTGGAATAAAAAACGACCCCGAATAGCTGCAGCAATCCTGAGAAAGAAGAACAAAGTAGGTGGGATCGTGATACCAGATACTAAGCTGTATTACAAAGCCACTGTTCTCAAAACAGCCTGGTACTGGCACAAGAACAGACATATAGATCAATGGAATAGACTAGAGAACTCAGAAATCGACCCAAGCCACTATGCTCAATTAATATTCGACAAAGGAGGTAAGAATATACAATGGAGTCAAGACAGTCTCTTCAATAAATGGCGTTGGGAAAATTGGACAGATACATGCAAAAAAAATGAAACTAGACCACCAACTTACACCATACACAAAAATAAACTCTAAATGGATACAAGACTTAAACATAAGACGGGAAGCCATAAAAATACTAGAGGAATCCACAGGCAGCAAAATCTCAGACATATGCCGAAGCAATTTCTTCACCAATACCGCTCCTAGGGCAATGGAAACTAAAGAGAAAATAAACAAATGGGACTACAACAAAATAAAAAGCTTTTTCACAGCAAAAGAAACCATCAACAAAACAACAAGAAAGCCCACTGCATGGGAGAACATATTTGCCAATGTTATCACCGATAAGGGTTTAATCTCCAACATTTACAGGGAACTCACACAACTTAACAAAAGGAAGATAAACAACCCAATCAAAAAATGGGCAACGGACCTAAATAGATACTTTTCAAAAGAAGACAGAAAGAAGGCCAAGAGGCATATGAAAACATGCTCAAAGTCACTAATCATCCGAGAGATGCAAATCAAAACGACAATGAGATACCATCTCACACCTGTCAGAATGGCTATCATCAACAAATCAACAAACGACAAGTGCTGGTGAGGATGAGGAGAAAAAGGAACCCTCGTGCACTGCTGGTGGGAATGCAGACTGGTGCAGCCACTGTGAAGAACAGTATGGAGTTTCCTCAAAAAACTAAAAATGGAACTCCCATTTGACCCAGTGATCCCACTTCTAGGAATATATCCCAAGAAACTAGAAACACCAATTAGAAAAGACATATGCACCCCTATGTTCATAGCAGCACAATTCACCATAGCTAAGATTTGGAAACAGCCTAAGTGCCCATCAGCAGAAGAGTGGATTAAAAAACTGTGGTACATCTACACAATTGAATACTACGCTGCGGTAAAAAAGAAGGAGTTCTTACCATTTGCAACAGCATGGATGGAACTGGAGAGCATTATGCTAAGTGAAATAAGCCAGTCAGAGAAAGATAAATATCACATGATCTCACTCATTTATGGAATATAATGAACAACATAAACTGATGAACAAAAACAGATCCAGAGACAGAGAAACGTCGATCAGACTGTCAAACCTCAGAGGGAAGGTAGGGGAGGGTGGGGGTAAGGGGGAGAGATCAACCAAAGGACTTGTATGCATGCATATAAGCCTAACCAATGGACACAGACAACAGGGGGGTGAGGGCATGAGTGAGGGGGATGAGGGGGTAATGGGGGAATAAGGACACATATGTAACATCTTAATCAATAAAGAAATTAAAAAATAAAATAAAATCAGTTAAACCTCAAAAAAAAAAAAAAAAAAAGAAAAGACGGGGATTGAAGAGGGCAGAGGTCATCAAGATGAGCAGTGGAAGAATGAGGTAACTTCCTGGGAAGGGAACCTCGTGTGCAGATCGGAAACAGCATAGCGGGTTCATGGAGCAGAGAGGGGAATGGTCCTACCAGAGCTGAGTTAGGAGGGGACAGCACTGAGAAATGCAACAGGGGCAGGCCACCCAGAACCTGGAGAACTGGGCAAGAAAGCTGAAATCCGGTGTGTTGGAAAGGACCAGAAGGGGAAATTTCCATTGCTCTCTATGTTCTAAACGTCTCCTTGTATTAGTTTTCTTCAGCTGCTGTAACAAATTACCACAAGCTTAGTGAATTAAAACAATACAAATGTAGTATCTTATAATTTGGCCAGACATGACTCCACTGGACTAAAATCAAAGATGTCAGAGGCTGCCATCCTTTCTGGAGACGCTGGAGAAGAATCCCGCTCCTTGCCTTTCAGAGGCTGCCCGTCTCCTTTGGCACCTGCCCCCTTCCCCCCTTGAGCTTTAAAGCCAGCAACATTGCATCTCTGGTCATTCTTCTGCAGTCACATGGCCCTCTGACCACAGCCATGGAAGTTGTCTGCTTTGGAGGATTCAAGTGATTAATTTGGGCCTAACTGGATAAACCCGGATATTCTCTCTGTGGTTAAGGTTCTTAACACTAATCACATCTAGAAAGGCCCTTTGCCCTTTCTAAGGTAACATATGCACAGGTCCCAGGGCTTAGGACATAGATATTCAAGGGGCGCTTGGTTTGCCAAGCAGGCTCCTATCACCTGCCTACTCTCATATGTCTAGCCCCCTGTGTCGATAATGCATCTTTTTCTCTGTCCCCTGATAACCCGCCCCCTCCTCAAAAACCTCAGTGGCAAAAACCGCTTCATGAATACCAAACTGCTTAGCTAGGCACCCCTGTCAAAGAGCTGAATAAAGGAATGGGTGTACAGCAGTGTGCAAGGGAGAAAGATGAGGGCAAGGCGGAGGCAACGGGCTGATGGATGGGAGGCCGTGAGCATGACCTGCAGTTGAGTTCAGTGTGGCAGAGAGGCTGCTTTGGCTTCAGAGCCAGTCCCCATCACTGAGAGCTACAATAACGGAAAAGTTGTGTCGTCTCTTTGAGCTCCGGTTACCTGGGCTATTAAAATGGAGATACTAACAGTACCTTCTTCACTGGATTGTTTCGGGAGTAATGGCTTAAAAGGAATTAAATACATAGTAAGCACTTATCACAGAGTAGATGCTCAATAAATGTTACTCCCTCTTCATTCTCAATACAAAAAAAATAACGCAACCAAATTATAGTGAACGATTCAGGAGAACCATCAGAGAGGTGCAGAGGTATTAAACATTAGGCTTAGTTCAGGATAATTGCTCTTTCCATGTGGGTAGAAGATGCCATATTGCTTCTTTTTATGGCCTGTGACCATATTTCTATAGAGAACTAAAGAAAAATGCCATTAGCAATGAATACTCAATTGAAAAATTACAATCTACAGAAACAGATCCCAATGAAAGTGCTAAGTGCAAAATGCAAGTTCTTAAACCTGTGTATATATGTGTGTATAATATCATCAGTAAAAGTCAAATATATTCATAACAATTGAGCATTAGAAATTTTATTAATTATGCATTTTTATTACAATTCATTGAAAAATACTAATGCCTGTTATATGTCAGGTGCAGTACTAAACACTTGAGATACATTTTGACCTCTTGGAACTTACTGTATATTCTAGAAGAGGGGAGACATTTATTATAATAACTGAATAATAAGTGAATTCTTCTCTTCCCTAAGATATTTCTCATGGTCCCTTAGTAAATAAAACTTATATGCTGATCTAAATTATATTTCAACTTCATTATTTTTTTCATATTAACATAGAAAAAGATTTTAAAATATTACACCAAGCTAAAACCTACTAATAAGGTAGGTTTAATTAGTAATCAAGTATACCTAAGAATATGTGCATGCAGAGAAGTATGCTATTTATTTTATAACCCCACATCATTTTTAAAATGTTTATAAATAGCTAATATAAGTCCATATATGCAATGGACAAAAGAATGTAGAACAAAAGAATATACAATATAGAACAAAAGAATATACAATATAGAACAAAAGAAAGAGAGGGAAAAGAGAGAAAAATAAAGAGAGAGGGAGAAAGGAGAAAAGGAAGGGAGCAAGGAGGAAGGAAAAAAGGAAAGAAATAAAGAAGAAAGAAAGAAAGAAAGAAAGAAAGAAAGAAAGAAAGAAAGAAAGAAAGAAAAAGAGAGAGAGAGAGAGAGAGAGAGAGAGAGAGAGAGAGAGAGGGAGGGAGGGAGGGAGGGAGGGAGGGAGGGAGGGAGGGAGGGAGGGAGGGAAGGAAGGAAGAGAAAGAAAGAAGAATGGAGGAAGACTAAGTCAAAACAACAGTAGGAAAACAAAATGAATGCTGGTACACATTTTTCTTTTTTAGAAAGGTGCAGAACATTTGGCTCCAAGTTACCTAAGCAAAGCAAAGAAGGAACATATTGCTAACAATAACCACAGAATTCTAAAAATAAAAATAAGCATGTGCTTGACCCTGGCCAGGTGGCCCAGTTGGTTGGAGTGTCATTCCATACACCAAAAGGTTGTGGGTTCGGTTCCTGGTCAGGGCACATACCTAGGTTTTAGGTTAGATCCCCAGTTGGCGTATGTAGGGGAGGCAAACAATCAATGTTTTTCTCTCTCTTTCTCCCTTCCTATCTCCCTAAAAGTCAATAAAAACATATTCTCGGATGAGGATTTTTAAAAATAAATATGTGCCTGAAGAGGATATTCTTACTTGTTCTAAGACTAAGAGGACCCTCTCCCACAGATTCTCACAGGACCTGTAATGCTGTATCTTTAATAGCACTGGGAGTCAGCTGTTAGATGTTTCACAAAACTGGCTTGAGGAAGGGGGCGCTGCTTTGAGGCACTACGGTGTAAATACTTCAACCATGGCCAAATTCAAGCTACTACATCTGATATAGTCTCTGAACTTGGAGTTGAGAAGTGATAGACAATAACAGCACATCTACCATAGTTGTTCCTTCATACAGATTTAACAGAGGTCTAGCCTCAAGAGCATATATAAATTATAAAATGTCAAATAATTACAAAGCAATGAGTTTTAAATATTTTACTGGTCATTTTAATGTAATTCATTTTATTGTATCTTTTTGCAATGTAATTGTTAATAACGGCTGAACATCCCTTAACTACATAGTGAATTTCCCATGATTTTTGCTTTAACATTTCTCAACACAGGCATATAGTCCAATTCCAAAGAGTAATTCAGTGAGAGTGACTTGATGAAAAGTCAAATCAACGTAGGCCTGCAGGACCAGAATTATCGAAGTATAAAATTGTAAGTTTAGGTGCAATGATTTTAATGCCGGTGTCTGCAATACACTGGATGGCTGCAGTGAGTGGCAGAGAAAGGAGTGGAGTTCCAGCCAGCACTGCAGGACGGGTACCTCAGAGCTGTGCCATGGACACGCACACTGAGCACCCTCAGCAACACAGGTGTGTTGCACCATGAATCCTTTCCTCGGCTCGTGTCTGAGGAGAAAAACTGGAAGCTACAGATCTTGATAAATGGATGGAGCAAAGATCCTTTAAGACACTCTTAAGTGTAAATAAATATAGTTAAGAAGCTGAACTTGATAAGGATAGGACAAAGGGGATTTGAGTGTATGTCCTTTGCCAGAAGCCTGTAAGATAAGTCCTCCAGTCAACTGGATGCAGGAGGTGAGAGTTCGCATCTTCTTATGAAATTCAAGAAACCTCCCAGAACACTTGCCTGACCAGAAGACCACTTTACCTATGCGCCGAGGCCAGCTGAGCTAGTGCATCCGATCATTGTAGCGCCTGTTGAGGACATAGCTATAACCCGAATGTATCTCTTGAACAAAACAGTACAATGTTCAAATGAATCAGACATTTGAAGAAAACGGTCTCAAGATAATTTAATTCTGCTACCATAGTTTCACTGAGTTTATATTTTTTCTTTACTTTTAAAAGACATTCAAAGAATTAACCCTACTGGATTTTGACATTTGCTCTCCCTTTTAGAGTACTATCAACATTAATTAGATTCTAGAAGTGAAGTAACAATATCTTATCAACAGGAAGACATTTTAAGGTTGGAAAAGTCAACATCAGACACAACCAAGTTTAAGAAACATTAAAAGCCAAATTTATAACATAGATAAATTAGTGGAATAGAATTTAATTTCCAGAATTATTCTTGACTTCACAAAAGTATTCACTGCAGGGATCCTTTAAAAGGCAAATTCCTCTGGTGCATTTGAAATAGTAACTAATTTATAAGAACTCAATTTTCAGGAATATTTCTGGCGTTAATCTAGGTACAGTGCAATCAGCAAAGCTTAACTATTCTACATATTAATTTTGTAATTAGAGGCAAGTTACTTCACTTCTCTGATATGTGGTTTCCACATTTCTACTTGCCCAGACCAGTGGTCGGCAAACTCATTAGTCAACAGAGCCAAATATCAACAGTACAACGATTGAAATTTCTTTTGAGAGCCGAATTTTTTAAACTTAAACTTCCTCTAACGCTACTTCTTCAAAATAGACTCGCCCAGGCCGTGGTATTTTGTGGAAGAGCCACACTCAAGGGGCCAGAGAGCCACATGTGGCTCGCAAGCCGCAGTTTGCCAACCACGGGCCCAGACCATCTTTCAGAATTGTTAAATAACCTATTCTTGAAAGTGTTTTGTAAACTTGAAAGTCCTTTTCAAACGTTTATTGTCATGCAGAAAGCAAGAAAGGGCTCGAATTCACTTAGTGCCTACTGTTTACCACGTGCATTCAACATACATTATTTGATTTTCTCTACACATTGTTACTTGAGTGTCATCATCACTAAGTGGGAATGCGGTGACTCACAGAACCTTAATCAGTGATAACCCCAGAAGGTTAAGCCTGGTCTTTCTGATTCCATACACAGTCACTGTACAACCCACTACATCACACAGGCCCAAGTACTTGTTCCGTCACCTACTAATAGTGTGAGTTCGGCAAATTAATGAACCTCTCTGAAATGAATCTTTCCTGTCTCAAAATTAAGGTGATAATAAGTCTGACCTCAGCGGGTTGCTGGGAGGACAGAATGAATTGATGCACATGAAAGCCTTGGCACTGTGCCTGATCCACAAGTACCCAACACGCGTGGATTACATATTAGAAATTTTCAAGCCCCAATAAAAGCTAAGACACCTCTCACCACAAACCGGATTTAAATATCTATAGATAGAAAAGAATGCTTCTTCTAAGCAAAATATGCAATATCAAAAGAATATTATTTTCACCCTAGCCAGTTTTGCTCAGTGGCTAGAACATTGGCCTGCAGACCCAAGGGTCCCAAGTTCAATTCCAGTCCCCGTCCCCTATCATGCACCCATGTTGTCCCTCGACCTGGCCTGTGCCCTCTCGCAATCCAGGCCCCCTCAGGAGATGTCGGAGAGCTGGTTTCAGCCCGATCCCCACAGGCCTGGCCAAGGGGCCCCACTGGTGCACAAATCCATGCACGGGGCCTCTAGTTATTAATAACTAGCTAATTACAACAGTATCAGTATCAAAGAGAGATAAAAATATAGGAAAATAACAGAAGTGAAAAAACATATAAATCCAAGTGGTACTGATTTTTCCCTTCCAAAAACTAATTTATTTGAAATGAATCTTACTGCCATGAACCACTATAAAAGATAGAGAAAATTGCCTGGTCAGTGTTGCTCTGTGGTTAAGTATCAGCCTAAGAACCAGGAGGTTGAGGTTCAATTCCTGGTCAGGGCACATGTCTGGATTGTGGGCTCCATCCCCAGTGGGGGGCATGTAGGAGGCAACCGATCAATGATTCTGTCTCATCATTGATGTTTCTATCTTTCTCTCCCTCTTGCTTCCTCTCTGAAATCAATAGAAAAATATTTTTTAAAAGATAGAGAAAATCAAAACGAACAAACATCTATTTGAAGGCATCAGAGAGCTACCAAGACAGTGAGGATTTGAAGGGCCAAGATCATAAAAAGAAAAGAAATCCAGAGAGGTGAGCTGGCATTGGGCACCACCTTTCCCATTGAGGCATTTGTGAATTCTCAAGAAACAAATGAGAGACAGAAAAATTGAACAGAAAATAGCATGCGACAGGCTGTGGAGCTGAAAGGAATTTACCACAGCCTCACAAGGCTGGGGGGAAATTTGAGGTTCAGAGTTCACCCAGGAGGAGAGGCCCAGGTAAACATTCTAGGCTTTGAGCTGGTATCCTGAAGTGCTATAATTTAAGAGAATGAATTCTACAATCCTTTGTTAAGATAATTCCTAGGCATTTTGTTCATTTTGTTGCAAATGCAAAATGTATTTTTTTTTTATTTTTCTGAAATTTCATTGTTAGTATTTAGGAACACAATGAATTTTTGTACATTGTTTTTGTATCCTACAATTTTACTGTATTTACATATTGTTTCTAATAGTTTTTGGTGGAGTTCTTAAGGTTTTTTCTATAAAAATCATGTTATCTGCAAAAAGTGACACTTTTACTTCCTCATTTCCAATTTGGATGCCTTTTATTTATTTATTTATCCTGCCAGTTGCTATGATTAGAACTTCTAGTACATGTTTAATAGCAGGGCTAAGGGTGGACATCCTTATCTTGTTCCTGATCTTGGAGGGAAATCTTTCAGTTTTTCACCACTGAGTATGATATTATCTGAGGGTTTATCATATGTGGCCTTTATTATATTGAGATACTTTACTTTTATAACAATTTTATTGAGTTGTTTCAATCATAAAAAAATGGATGTTGTATCTTGTCAAATTCCTTTTCTGCATCTATTGATATGATCACATGACTTTTCCTTTATTTTGTTAATGTGGTGTATTACATTGATTTGTGTGTGTTGAATCATCCTTGAGCCCCTAGAACAAATTCCATTTGATCATGATGTATTTATTATCTTTTTAATGTAGAGTTGTATTCAATTTGCTAATAACTTGTTTAGGAGTTTTACATCTGTATTTATCAGCAATATTGGTCTGTAGTTGTGTGTGTGTGAGATGTGTGTGAGAGTGTTTGTGTGTTTTGGTATCAGGGTATTAATATTAGCCTCAAAAAATGTATTAGGAAGCATTGATATTTCTTCAATTTTTTGGAAGATTTTGAGGAGAGGCATTAGATCTTTTTTGAATGTTTGGTGGAATTCACTAGTGAAGCCATCTGAGTCTGGAATTTTACTGTTTGGGAGGTTTTTAATAATTGCTTCAATTTCCTTACTGCTTAGATTTTTCAGTTCTTCATGATTCAGTTTAGGAAGGTTATATATTTCTAAGAACTTGTCCGTTTCTTCTAGGTCATTGAATTTGGTGGCATATAGACTTTCATTGTATTTTTGTATGATCCTTTGTATTTCTGTGGTATCCTATATAATAAAAGGCTAATATGCAAATTGACCAAACAGTGGAACAACCGGTCACTATGATGCACACTGACCACCAGGGGGCAGACACTCAATGCAGAAGCTGCCCCCTGGTGGTCAGTGTGCTCCCACAGGGGGAGCACCGCTCAGCCAGAAGCCCGGCTCAAGGCTGGCGAGCACAGTGGCAATGGTGGGAGCCTCTCCTGCCTCAGGGCAGCACTAAGGATGTCCGATTGATGGTTTAGGCCCACTCCCAGGGCTTCCAGACTGCAGGAGGTCTCAGGCCAGGCTGAGGGACCCCTCGAGTGCACGAATTTCGTGCAATGGACCTCTAGTCCACTATAACTTCCATTTCATTCCTGATTTTATTTATTTGAGTCTTTTCTCTTTTTTTCTTTACTGAGTCTAGCCAGAGGCTTGTTAATTTTATTAATCACTTCAAAGAACAAGCTCTTTTTTTAATTAAGTTTTTCTATTGTCTTTTTGTGCTCTATTTCATTGAATTCTGCTCTAATTTTTATTTCATTCCTTCTGCTGACTCACAGCTTCATTTGTTCTTTTTCTAGTTTTTTAAGATGTAATGTTAAGCTGTTAGTTTAGGATTTTTCTTATTTATTGACATAGGCATGTAATGATATAAACTTCCTTTATTACCACTTTTGTAGCATCCCAAAAGTTTTGATATATCGCATTGTCATTGTCATTTTCTCTATGTATCTTTTGATCTCTCCTGTTATTTCTTCTTTGACCCAGTCATTCTTTAGGAGCACATTGTTTAATCTGTACATATTTGTGTTTTTTTCCTGTTTCTTGTCGCCACTGACTTCCAATTTCAAAACATTATGGTCGGAGAATATGCTTGGTATGATTTCAATCTGCTTAAATTTATTGAGGCTAGTTTTGTGTCCCAGTATATGTTTTATCGTTAAGAATGTTTCATGTGCCCTAGAGAAGAATATATATCTGGTGTTCTAGGATGAAAGGCTCTGTAAATGGAAAACAGATTCCTCAAAAAATTAAGACTAGATTTACCATATGACCCAGCAACCCCTCTTTTGGGTATCGACCCCCAAATTTTGAAAACATTTATTCATAAAGGTATATGTACCACTATGCTCATTGTAGCATTACCCAAAGACATGGAAACAACCAAAGTGTCCTTCATTATATGACTGAATAAAGAAGATGTGCTACATACATACAATGAAATACCATTCAACAATAAGAAAGAAGAAATATTGCCATTTGTGAAAACATGGATGGGTCTTGAGAATATTATGCTAAATGAAATATGTCAGACAGAAAAATTCAAGAACCATATGATTTTACTCATATGAGGGATATGAAACTGAAATTAACAAACAAACAAACAAGATAAACAAAAACTAAGAGACACAGACAATAGTATGATGGTTACCAGAGGGAAAGGGGGGAGAAAGAAGAGAGTAAATTTCGTCAAATACATAACGAAAGGAGACATGACTTGGGGTGGTGAACCCACAATGTAATATACAAATGATTTATTATAGAATTGTACATTTAAAATCTCTATAATTTTATTAACCAATGTCACCTGATACATTTAATAAAATATTTTTAAAATATTTAAAAAGAGTGTAAATTTTAAATAGAAGAGCTTTCACAGAAACTGAAGCCCAGCTATGAATCTGTTCCACCCATGAAAGGATTAAATTGACATGCTCCTAGGCTACCTTCATGCTAGAAACAAACAAAAGTCCTCTCTGAAACAAACTATGAACCAGAAACTCAAGTTATTTCAACTATAAGTTTAATTTTTATCAAAGCATGACAAAAATTAGCTAAAGATCAAAATTATAAAAGACAGTATAAATAGACCCACAAAAGATACAAATATTAGAATTTTAATATAGGGGTTTTAAGACAACTAAGTATGTCTTTAAAATAATAAATGGAAAATGGAGAATTTTCAGCAAAGATCTAAAAACTGTAAATAAAAAGTCAAATTATAAAACTAAAAACAAACAACAACAAAATCAATACGTAAAACAATGAGTAGGTTAAAAGCAAAATAAACCCAGCTCAAAAAGATAACAAATCAACTAAAAGATAAATCCCTAGAAAAAATATACAACAAAAGAACACCGAGAGGGCAAAATATGAAAAAGAATGCCATATGGGGATAAAGTTGAATATGTATAATGAGAGTCCCAAAGAAGAAGAGAGACAGAATAAAGCAAAAGCAATCTTTGAAAAGATAATGTCTGAGAAGTCTTTTTAAAAATGGGAGAAAATAATAAGCCCTGGACTCAAAAGTGCTACAAACCTGAAGCAGGATAAATACAGAGAAAATTATACCTGGATACAATATGGTAAAACTGCTAAAAGTCAGTGACAGAGAAAAACTTAAAAACAATGAGGAAAAAGTCACGTTACTTCTGGAGGATCAACAGTAAGACTAAAATAGGAACCAAAGATAATGGAATTATATCTTCAAAATGCCAGGGGGAAAAATTTATCACACTTAAAATTCTAATCCCAGTCAAATTGTTTTTTAAAAATGAAGTGAAATAAAGTATTAAATTTATAGACAAAAAAAAAAAAAAAAAAGCTGAGAGAATTTGTTAGGAGCAGATGTGCTCTAAAAGGCATTATCAGCTCTAGCTGGTTTGGCTCAGTGGATAGAGAACTGGCCAGTGGACTGAAGGGTCCAGGGTTCGATTCCAGTCAAGTACACATGCCTGGGTTTCGGACTTGATGCCCAGTAGGGGGCATGTAGGAGGCAGCCAATCAATGATTCTCATCATTGATGTTTCTATCTCTCTCTCCCTCTCCCTTCCTCTCTGAAATCAATAAAACATATATTTAAAATAAATAAATAAAGGCATTAGCAGAAGGAAATCACATTTTGAAGCAAGAAGATAAAGGAAGAAATTAAGATTGGAAAGTAGTATATAGATACATCTAAATTAATAGTATCTGTATAAAATGATAACAAAAAATCCTATAGAAAAAAAAAAACATACCTATAGGACTTATATATGTCCAGAATTAATACATTAGCAAGAGTCAAATATGGGGTGGGCAAAACTAGGTTTACAGTAGTGAGTATGTGAAAGTTTATTTTTATATTATTATTTATTGTATTATTTTCATATGAACAACTGTAAACCTACTTTTGCCCAGCCCTATATATTAGCAATAATATTTTAAAAAGGCAGGAGGGGATAAATGATATTAAGACATCTAAAGTTACAAAATAAATAAATAAATAAAGTTACAGCATTGTCCAGGAAGTTACAAATATACTAAATTATATTAAATTTAAATGTCAAATATGCATATTTCAATTTCTAGGATAACTACTACAAAAACAATAAGAAAGAGCTAATAGTGGAGAAAGTGAACATAAAAAATAACACAAAAGAAAAAAGTAATACAAATGAAAACAAGAAAGGAAAACAAAGGAGAAAATGAGTGGGACAAAGCGAAAACAAATAGTGAGATGGTAGATTTAAATTAAAATGTATCAGTAATTTCATCAATTGTAAACAGCTATACGTATATTCCAAATAAAAGACAAATATTTGCCCTAGCCAGTTTGGCTCAATAGATTGAGTGTTGCTGTGGACCGAGGGGTCCCAGGTTCCATTCTGGTCAAAGGCACATACAGTACATTGGTTGTAGGCTCCTCCACAGCCCGGGCCACGGTCTGGCTCTGGGCATGTGCAGGAGGCAACCAATCGATGTGTCTCTCGCACGTCGCTGTTTCTGTCTTTCCCTCTCTCTTCCACTCTCTAAGAAAATCAATGGAAAAATATCCTTGGGTGAGGATTAAAACAAAAACAAATATTTTCAGATTGATTTAAAACACCTTAATTATATCAGCTTACACGAGACACATCTTAACTATAAAGACCCAGAAAGCCTGGAAAGTACAAAGACAGAAAAGGATGCACCATACAAAATCATATAAAGGCTAATTAAAACAAATTGGCTTAGCCTTACTGATAACAGACAGAACCAACTTTAAGGTAAAATAACATTACTAGAAATGGGAAGGAATTCTTGTAATGATAAAAGGGAAAATGCACCAGGAAAATATGGCAATTCTAAATAAAGAAGCACCTAAAACCATCACTTCACATTTGCAAATGTAGTAAGAACTAAAGATTCTTCACAAAAAAGGATATCCTACTGGCCAGTGAACTTTTTAAAAGAAGGTAAACATCATTAGTTACAAGGAAAATATCAGTTAAGTTAAAACCACAATGAGATCCCATCATAAGCCAATGGCAAAGTGTTGGTAAGGATATAAAACAGCTGGAACTCACATAGACTGTGTGGTTGGCATACCCAATGACCCAGCAGTTCCTCCCTGGATACACACTCACTAAAAATATGTTCATGTGCCGCCAACACAAACTTATGAAAATGATTCATTTTCAACATATATAGCTGCAAATGGGCTTGCCCATTTGGGTGGTGGTGCAGAGAGATGTCCAGTGATGAATGGTACAGAATTAGCAGTTGATAAGTCATAGTTTTGATAAAAGAGTATACCGCTCACAAGACCTACATACTGGGAAATGATAAATTCCAGAATGCATTTGAGGTAGGAGTTACTTTTGTGACAAATGTTACCATTTATTATATTCGGAGGCCCTTGTTATAAAGGCATCCAGGAGATAGCTAGGTGGGGAGCCATAGTGTCATAAGCCTCGAATGAGCTTTCTGTCATTCAACCCATTTCAGAGTATGAGAATCTCTCCTCAAAAGACATCAATCTCACACTTCCAGGTCAACAGAATTTCAGCTCGGGACTTCTAGCACACATTTCCCCAACATGAACCCAGTAGCTATATGGCCCAGGGACAGAACTCTGTTGAAGACATTTTGGTAAAGACCACATGGACTTTTTTTTGTTAACATGGTGAATGTGGATTTTGCTTCTGGCAGAAACTAAACAGGGCCGAAACTATCTTAATGATTCACCAGTGGTAGCCATTCCCCACAGTGAGAGGAAAGAATCAATTACTTTGTTAATACCCACTTTTGATCTTTCTCTGTGCTAACTCTTGTAATTGAAACTGAAATAGGTGTAATTCTTTCCTTGCAGACTTGGTTTTTCTCCTTTGTGGCAAATGCTTACCAAATAGGAATAAATAAATAAAAGTGTAAAGAAGCAACACTGTGGAGAAGCTGAGGAAGTGAGGTCTTGTTGCCAGGCTGTGTCTGGGTGGTAATTTCAAATTGGACATGGCAGAGTTGATTAACAGTGATTATTTAGACAACAGTACTAGGTTGAACTGTAATTCTTGTTTCGAATTGAAACCAGAATTGTTTAGCAATGTCCAGCACCTTTTTAAAGATAGGAATTTTTATGTAGTTTGTTAATCACTATATCCAAAGCACCCAGACGGATAGTAGATACCAATAAATATTTGTAAAATGAACGCCATTCTCAGGAGGTCATGTTTCATCAAATGGCCAGTAAGTTCTTTTGGCTTGATTATTTAATTCAAGAAACTGACTATGTACTATTCTAAATAGCACTGGTTATGTGCTATTTACAAAGAGTTGTGTAGTTAAAGAACTGAATAAGCCCTCAAATAAGGACCTTACAGCTGGGGTTAGCAAATTTTTTCTGTAATGGTCCAGACAGTAAATGTTTTAGGTTTTGTGGGCCATGGTGGTCTCCACTGCAAATACTCAACTTTGCTACTGGAGCACAAAAGCAGTCATAGCAACATATAAACAAAGAGGTATGACTGTTTTCCAATAAAACTTCACTTACAAAACAGGAGGCAGACAGTATTTGGTCTGAGAGCTATAATTTGAAAACCTCTGGCTTATATACTAGTAGTATAGTAAGCAACTCACGTATATAAAATCTAATTATAACCCCTTTTACAATAATGACAGAAAGATGAAACATGAAGAATAAAGAATTTCAAAAATGAAATGGACAAACTGTATGAAGACAAAAATGCATTCCATATCACTCCTCAAAAGCTAATTTCCTGAAGCTATTAAGAACTCTGAAAAATAAGTTAATACTAATAAGCCAACAGAAAATGAACAAAGCATATAAATAGACAAGCAAAGGAATACAAGAGTCTCTTAAACACAGAAAAGATGATCAACCTTCTTCATAATAGGAGAGATGTCATTTGAAACTACAGTGACTCTGTTGGCAGGAAGTGAGGGGACAGTGAGTATGATGAATTGGCACCACCTCTTTGATGAGAAATTCAGAACATCAATCAAAATTACAATTGCGTTTCTCATTGACTCAGGAATTCCACCTCTAGTAATTTTCCCCCTGAAGATAAATACACACTTGCTCATAAGTGAAATGACAAAACATACAAGGTTATCCACAAAAGTATTGTTTGTAATAGTAAAAGATAGATGCTGGAGGCAAAGACCAAAAAGAAGTTAACATATAAATGCGAGAGGTCTGTCAGAAGGCTGAT